>NC_090940.1:38670705-39295705 GCF_040938575.1 Ambystoma mexicanum
AAGCAGGCATTCTTGAAAAATCTGTATTAAAAAAGTACACAGTTATTTTAAAATTCTACTCAATGCTTGAGAATGATAGAATGATATCAAAGTTTTCTATGCAAAAGGAAACATGCTTATAGACATGGTCAGAGAAAGATTCAATTCTATCACAACTGACTGATGAAATTTGCTATATATCGAGATCTGAACACTTTAGAAAGTAGACAATGGTAAAGTCATTGAGATGAATGAAAATTACTCTGGGTACATTTGTTTGAAATATAAATAACATTTTGAGAACAGAAAAAGATGATTAGGTGACCAGCTCTTACCTTGACCAACAAACAGTTAGATTCAGCAAGCAGGGTAGTAATAGCTGGAGAACAGGTAGCACGATCACACGTTGACTTCCAGTGCTCACAGATGTTGTCAGGATAAGTATCAACGGGTTTATGACGAATTAGAAAAGTGGGTGTGTATATGAATGAGCGACATGTTTCTGGGGCGGTCTGAATCGGGGAGCCTGGAGACACTGGGTCTAGGGATGCCATGTGTACAATGGCCCCTGTGCGGAATATACCTTTGAAGTGTACATGGTGTTTGGCACCTTGGCTGTTCCCGCCCTGCCAGGACAAGTGAGCATGTCCTTGATTCAATGAAAAATGTAAACAATTCATAAAAGATGGTTTTTATTTTATTTTGTTGCTGATGTTAATGACACAAATGTACTACAAATTGTATACTTTGGGTTGCAGCACAGTACGGGAAAATCCCCTGTACTGACCGCTGTCACTGGGGAATTTGGCTCGAATGGCACCAATGACACAGGCTGGTATTACTTGTCGAACGCGGTATCCAAGCCTCCCATGAAGCCACCATGTAAACGCATGATAGGCCACCAGCCTGTACCACCCGTGTAAGAGAAACATACAAACTGTATTTGAATGAACATAAGTGTACAAACCTTAGTTGAAAATGCAATCTTGAGTCCTATGGCATAGTTGCCAGTACACATGTGACTTCATGGATCAGTCGACTTTAAAGTGTAGACTCATTACAAAACTGAACACCCATGCCATCCATAATGTTTGGGGGAGAGAGAAATGTTGTTTCATTGTTGTACGTGAAAGACACATAAGATGGCCACTATGATTTCCCCAAATCGCGAGAGATGTATTGAATTGCTAGACTACATTTATTTGCCAGTGATAGATCAAAGTTACGATAATATAGAAGACAAACATAAAATTTTAGGTTTCACAAGTTACATCAGATCTAGAGTAAACTTAATCGTTACTTGGATTGTGAGGGCGAACTGTTGCGCGAAGTTCGGGCATAAGCACCATCATAATCCGCAAACACAGACCGTGTGAGGCAGGCTTCCCTGAAGTCATGCAGCTCCATAACGCATAGCGGTGGTGTGTCTCCTTCTGATATGTAGGCCAAGCATCCAGAGTTTTCTTTGCAGCAGCAGTTCTCCTCGGTTGGCATGATGTTGCACCGATTGCAGGTACACCAGGTGGAGACATCGTCCATGCAACTAGGCTCAGGCTCATTATCCAGTGATTTGTCCTCCCAACTGTCGTCCGATGCCCCATCGTTTCCACATCTTTCTCTTTCAACTAATTCCGCCTCAGAATACTCTGGCTCGTACCGATAGGGCTGTATTGTTGCCCTTACACTACAAAATAAAAATTGATAGTAATGCTAGTACTAGCATCGGTTCGCACAGGCTACGAGCAATGAAGATAGCTGAACAGAGCAGAAACGAGTCACAGGATATACAAAAAAAGACAGTGAAACAATAGTAAAAGCAACTCTGTTGTCTGATGAGAAGTGGTCTGTTTATACTTATTCATGAAAGAGGCGTCCTGCGATTTCCATGGAGACACGCCATTAGCTGGCACACAGAGAACGTTGACACAAGACGTGCCTTCGCATTGTGAAATGGGCCGTACGCGTCTAGTGATGTTGGCTTCAGGGGCAGGGAATATTATTTTTTGCCGCAGGGGCAGTTGAACTTAGGGTGATGGATAAACGGATAAGATTAGCACAAGATGGCCGCGCCCGCTGCCTGATTTCACATGTGTAAAAGTGCAGAAAACTGTGGTAAGGTGCATAGGAAATGTTTTTACGATTGTTCACAATTTGCTTAAAGTCACATGCCCGAACGCTCGGGACAATAACATTTTTGAGCGCACTATTCCTTTAAGTGTTTCTACTAAGTTTTCTGAATCAAATTACTTGTTGTGAGAAACCTGAAGGTGTCTCACTTGCTAGTCCCTGGGGATTTGCCATCCAGGTGGCCAGGACACAGCCATCGCTATTGGATCCAGTTCATGTGGATGTACCAGTGAGGGAGGATTCCCTGGATGGGGTGTCCTTGGGAGTGGAAGTGGGAGGGACACCGACTGGTGAGACGCAGTATCTCCCTTTTTATAACATCTTTTCCACAATCTACCACATAAGATATTCAAACACTCCCCCCCCCCCCCGCCCACTCCTTTCCGACACAAACACTTCCGCATACCACAAAGGATGACGGTCTAACACCAGAGCCGTCTACCTGACACGTCCCAACACAAGCGTCAGACAATTGACCAGAATCGCACACACCTGTCTGCCCTTTCGGTTCCTGACAGGGATACAAGGTGGAGCACGAGAGCACAATACGAGCAAGGCAGACCGCACAACAAGAGCGCTAACTCAGCACATCAGTTCAAGAGGAGGAGAAAGACGAAGGGAACCAAGAGGGGGACAAGGAGAGAAGCGACCTTGCCATTTCCGAGCAAGGGCCCTGAAACCTCCACGGAAGGAATCGTAAGACCGATAACCTCTGCTGATAACCAAGCGGGGAGAGAAACTTGCCACTGTGATACCGGCCTTGAGACTCGAAACAAGAAAGGCCAAGTGGTTCATTGCAGCCGTTAAGTTGAGGGGCGAGCCGATAAGAAACTGAACTGTGTCGAATGAAAGTAAAAAATGGCTAAATTGAAGAAAGTACAAACAGTACAAAGAACTGTTGATAAGAAAGGGGAAAAAACAGCTATAGAGGAGTTGGGCACCAAGTGGGTGCTCACTCTGGGGACACTCTGGGCGATTACCCTATTGTTTAAACTACCGTTACCAGAAGACCTTGGGGAAAGGCGAGAAAGGGGCAAAGTGGTCATACAGGGGTCTAGTAAAATCCTCTGAACAGTCGAAAGTTTGGCTTTAAAAGAGGGCCGAGTCCCTCACTGATCAGATAATTTAAAGACTTTGCAAGGCGTAAGAAGGACTGAGCTGAAGGTACAGTCTACCTTACATATTCCATCAGTGAAGGAAGGCCAGGAGTTCCAAGAGGAAGCAAGATCCCTCGCCTAAACATCTGATAGGGAACAGATAGATACCGGACTCAGAGGACCCATTTAGCAGCTCCACAGCCAGCACACAGCTGTCATGATGCCTACCCCCGGGGACCCAGACCAGGTCCAGCAACCCCGGAAGCAGGCATCAAGTTATTTTGAGCAAGCCCTGTTTGGGTGCGGTCATGGCACCTATGGCACCAGGCTCATATGGAGAGTCAGTCCTGGCGCCATAGGCGCCAGACTCATAGAGTAGAACTTACCTGATGCAGACCATGCTGCAAGAGCTCCAAGCCAAATGAGGCTTGGAAGGGACTATTTGACCTAGGGATTATTTTTTTTACT
The DNA here is from genome assembly GCF_040938575.1 of Ambystoma mexicanum. Classification (NCBI taxonomy): domain Eukaryota; kingdom Metazoa; phylum Chordata; class Amphibia; order Caudata; family Ambystomatidae; genus Ambystoma; species Ambystoma mexicanum. The sequence continues at coordinate 38,674,377 of NC_090940.1, forward strand.
CGGGTGGGGCTGGCGAAGAATACTTACCTGGGACTACTTTGGAGGCTATTTAAATCACGCCAAAAGAGAAGCACACGCTTCGCGTTATTCTGCATCCAGCAGCGTAACGCTCACCGTGCCTGCAAGTGTGCATCCAGTCTTCTGCCACGCCCGCCTCGAGTTTGGAGCTCCTAGAAAAAGGGAGAAAGAAGGAGAAAAGGTTAGAACAAGAGCAATACCTTTGATCCTGAATTCCCGATCCATTGCGCCTTCGAGCTGGAAGAAACAAGTTATTTTATGCGTGTCGCCTCGCCTGCTGCAGCGCCGCGCTGAACTCACCGGCCTTCGAAGCATCTTCACATTCCACCGCATCCTCCTGGATGTTCCCGCCGCATTCCGGCACCTAAGGAGAAGACCAGAACAGCAAGGTGAGCCAAGGGAATACACAGAGGAATATTAGTTACCCCCCATAGACTTACCTGATTTTACCACCGGGGGTACTATTCCTCTTCACGAGTCGGCGCAGTTTCCACTGCATCTTCGCCGAACCCTGGCCCCTAAGGGGAAACAAAAGGACAGTAAGGTGAAACAAAGGGACTATCAAGGGGAACCCTCCTCACCACAATTGACTTACCTGATTTTACCGCCGGAGGTGGTATTCCCCGAGACTTCATACTTTCTCTCAGCGCCTGAATAAGGGAGAAAGCAACAGGTTACATATTGACATTATTTTTTCGAACTGTGTTGGAAAATACAAATCCTTACCAGAATATTACCAGCTGCCACGAGGAACTCTTCACTAGGGTCAAGCTGCAACCTGCAAGGAATCGGACAAGAGTGAAAGTCGGGCATTTGAACTCTTACGAACTACATACTTTTCGGAGTCAAAATTGTTCTGGAACTCACCAATTCCTTTGAGCCAGTGAAGCAGCTGGTTATCAACGCGCCCCTGCGCTCAAAGCAGGATGGAGAGCTCTTCTTTTCAAACCATCAGGTGAGACTATAGGAGAGGACATCAAAGGTGATCTGTGGGGAGAACAGCAGGGGTGGGGGGGGATTTACACTCAACTCCAAGGGTGGTTAATTCCCTTTCTCAATTTGCAGAAGAATATTCCTACGGGCCAAGCAAACGAAGCTAGGTGGGCCAGTCCAGTCCGTCATCTCGGCCCTTACGCGTCACATTGATGGAGACCGCAGCTGTCCAGTTCAGATCAACGCCTCTGTGGGAGCCAGGTGAGCGGAACAGCGTGCCCTGCTAGGTTCTGACAGCAAGCTTCCTATGTGGGAAGTGCCGGAGAGTGTCTGGACAAAGGACAAGGACGTTGCCTGCTAACACCCTCCTGAGCTATGTGCCGTCTGCCTTGAAAGGACTCGAGCCCTGCGAAGAAGCTAAGAGGAGTGCCACACAAGCATCATCCAGCGTCCATATTTCTAAGGACAATTTCAAGACAGTCGAGTCCTCGAACCGCATCCGGCTGCACCGCTGACTGTAATCACGCCGCAATGACCAGAGCTGTCCGAGACATACTCGACCAGCATTCCAGATCCGCCAACCAGCACAGAGACAACGATTCCTGGCCCTGAGCCACTGCGCCAGACAGCCTGCAGACATCAGTCCAGCCTTGCTCACAGAACTGCCTGCTGCCTTTTACCTGCAGCTGTCTCCCGCCTCTAACTCTGTCTCATGCGCGGCAGAGCGCCCTGTAACCGCCTCGACGCTGTCGAGCACCAGGAACCTCTTCAGCACCAGGTACATTGTGGTTCTGCCCCCCTGCTCCTTCTCTGAAGGCCCCTAGAGACAGTTAAATCCCTCTGCCCTTTGGTGTTGAAACCAAATAATCTTGAACAGTAGGACTGATTACTTTACCAACTACCCTCCTGTCAGTATCCAGAGTGCATCCATTTCCTTTGTGAAACTGTCTGTCCTCTGTGTTCCTTTACAGGGTGGGTTGCTTTTTGTGGTGTGATAGAATTGTCTGTTGTAGTAGTAATAAAGTACATATTAGTATACAACCTTGACTGGACAGTCCCTTTCATCATTGGGTAATAATTGTATTTTCGCTGTGTTGCAACTCACCAACGATCCACGACCTTGTGGAGATAAGCCTGTCGTTCCGTCCACGTTACCAAAATTGGACGAGGAGATCTTAGAATTCTCTTGTATTACAATTTGTTTGGATCCCTTCTGGTGTACTAGAGGTGTGGGGCTGATTGATTGTTTAGAAACCGATATTCATCCCTCGACCACTGGTAACCCGGAAGTTGATTTGTCACAGTATGTGTGGTTTGTTTTGTTGTGATGTAGTGAAGTGCATGTGGTTTGTTGTGCTTTAGTAGTATGGTTGCATTTAGATAGAGTTGGAGCGGTGTATGCAGACGGGCGAGATTATTTTAGAAGGGTTGGTTAGTGTCATCACTATCTAGATGTGATGCATGTTAATCATTACAATTCTGTTTAGAGGTGTAATGCAGGCTCATATTTTGAAATCTGTCTGGACTAGCTAGTGCAGTTAGAGTACAGTCTATCTAGCTGTAGGATGGTTCTAACTAACCGGTCTCTTTGATGTGAGACATGGCTAGTCAACACAGTTCACAACTCAAGTGAGTCTATGTGGGGCAACAGTTGCTAAATAAAAGTAGGTATATGCAGTCTACCCGCTATCTGGTGGTGGGCAAGATGAGATAGGAGAGGGGTGGGGCAGTTTGTGGGGCGCAGTGATTGCTGTGTCCCCTGTCCTGCACACCACTTACTTTGTCTCTCATTGCTGGTTGACGGCTTCCTGCTTCTGCAATAGTGAATGTACATATGTATTTTATAGTAAGGTGTATGACAGTACTTGCCTAAAGGATGCATTGATCAGTGTGTGTATGTTAAAGGCTTAATAAATCATTGTATATTGTACTTACCAATATAACTGGAATTATTGGAATGTTCCACGTGTCTCATTGAAGCTCTTGCCCACCCTCACACCCTCCTGAGACTAAGCCTAGTCGCTCTGCTTCCTACCGTGATTGGGTTTGGCTAGACTTCAGCGTCTTTCCTGGTCACCATAATAGATTGGCCTCACAAAATCCAGACCCAGGGTTTAAATGTTGTCCATAAGATAAGAATAGTTTGTAATGATTTGAATCGAGATGTGAATATGATTTTTTTTTTAACTCTTTATTTCTTATTTTCAACAAGATACAACAAAACAGTATCAACATCCTAGGTCATTCAATCACAAGATACACAACAGCGGAAGACAATTATAGTAGAATTGCAAACCATAACTCTATATTCTACAATACTAAACTTAAGACTAACCTGAAGCAAAACCAGATGCACTAAACAAACGTCAACAGACAAGTAAGACTACACAAAACAAGACCACCACACAAACACAACCCCCCCTATATTTGTTACCTGAAAATCAACCAATTCACTCCACTCCATAACCCAATCTAGCATCATCCATAAAGATCAATAAAGCTTCCCCACGGTTCTTCATAAAGGATTTCCTTGTTTTGTTTACTATACATAGTTTTTTCAAATCGTGACAAAACTCTAACATCCAAAATCCACTCCTCCACTGTCGGTTTCTTCCGTGTCTGCCAGACCTTCAATATCTGTTTAGCCGCCACCAGCAAAACTTTGTTCACCCCGCACAATATCACCCAGCGTACATCCTGCCCACCACTGGGCAATAGTAAGATGACTGCCAAGGGATTGTGTGGATAAATAATGTTCCAGATTTGCTCAATCCTGTCAATAACCTCCCTCCAAAAACTCACCACCCTCTCACAATTCCACAACATATGTAGTAGATTACCCTTTTCTTTCCTACAACCCCAGCATCGATCATCACCACCAACCAACCCCAATCTGCAAATACGCACTGGGGTCCAATATATTTTGCCCAATAGCCTTTGATGTATGTAGCGTAATTGCAAATCCACTTTAGCAGTCATCGGGACTCTCCAAATCTTTCCCCATTCTCTTGGTGTAAGTTCCCTGCCTAACTCCTCTGACCATGATAACCGTAACTTTTCCCATGAATCCAACCATTGCCCATCAGGTTGAATAACCTGCATAAAATTAGACACTTTTTGAGATCCAATTTCCAACATATTAAAAATTTCCGTTTTTTTCAAAAATGGGGCATCCATCATTTCTCTCCGTTCTGAGAGTAAAGTTACCAGAATATCATATCTTCTTAATTCCCTGTTCCTTAAGCCAAAGTTCTCAACTAAACTTCCAAAAGGTACCACTCCTTCATCACTCCACACGGTGTCCAGTTAAAGTTTCGAATCCTTTTGGTCGAATGCCAAAAGGATCGAATCAATGGGCCCGAAAACAAAAGGGTCGAAAACATTTTTTACATGTATATTTTTTTGGGGGGTTTTGTATACATAAAGGTGTTTTTAACAAGAAAGACAGGGGTTTGGGGGGGGAACCCCCCCCAAAAAAATAAAAAAGAATTGAAGATGTGGAACTATATAGAGCCTCGCCTGCTACCAACAAGCGCTCTGCCAACACCAAAATCGCGAATCGAGCTGACTTGTGGAAAGTGCTGAAACGCCAATCTGACCCAACAAGTGCTGCAAAAAATGCCAGGAAAAACACTTAGGATAACGAAGGGTCAAGAAGCTTGACCCAATTACTAACTTCATGGAACACTCGTGGTTTTGGCCATCTCTTTCAAGGAAGTTGCCCCAACCAGATTAAAAGCACAATAATCTGTCTGCAAGAAACATGGTTACGAGACACACCCCAGAGTGATGGTTACTCCATTTTTCTAAACGCAGCCGGGAAAAACTTATTTGGCCGCCCTTTCTCCGGCTTAGTAACCATGATTGATAACGCAGCAGGATGGGATGTCATAAGTACCTCTAACCCTAATCTTTTTGTGCAGGCACTAATCGTGGAGCGGAAAAGCGACAACAAAGACAATAAAACCAAACAACACATGCTGATCATAAACACCTATTAGAATCCGGCAATGATAACGGTTTCTGCCTATTTATCTGCCATTACCTTGCAAATTGATGACTGCCTAGATGCCTTTGACAACTCGTTTATCCTAATATGTGGGGACTTGAACTATTTTTGGTTCGATGATGCAAAAGTACGTAACATCCAGGATAGGACCAAAGTGCCAACCGAAACAGCTGACCGAGAAACCAAGTGGGAATACGAACTAACCCAACGCCATTGTGTGATGCTAAATGGATGCACTAAAGGCGACATCCCAGCGGGAGACACTTGGCACCGTGGAGACTCAAAAAAAACTATTGACTACATATGGGTATGAGAAAATCTACATACCTATATTGTAGAGTTATCCATAATGCACTCAACAAAAAGCGATCACAACGCTTTAATTCTTCACTGGGATGCACAAAATACAAATCAGTTGAAATACAAAATGCCTTTAAGCATAAACCAGGCACAAAATAGACTGCAAATAAATTCGAATCAAATCGTCAACCTGACAACTGATTTTACTCGTATGAACATGAGAGATTTGGAAGTCAACTATACATCCTTGTTGATGCAATTTACCTCATGTGCTCACAAGCACAATTTGAAAATACCAAAGAGCAAACACCCTTTCAACCCAGTTCTAAATGAGGCGAAGAAATCCCTAAAAAAGGATCTGAGACTGTTAAAGAGAGCTGGTGGAATAAATCAACATCTTCTGATGACTAAGAGACGTCTTGATTACCGAAACTGGTTAAAGTAGTTTAATAGGACACTGCTACAAACACAAGCTGAGCATATGTTAAAACTAATAATTCAGAATGACAGCCGAAACATCTGGCAAATTATTAACTCCGACCATTTAACCCAGGCATTTGCGCTATCAAATGGTGTAAGCGAATCAGAGTGGGTAAAGCACTACATCAACGTCTTTAATATCCAAAACGCAGTAAACACTCCAATAGTAACAACTGCACCTTGTGAGTGGTCAGTAACTGAACCCTTGGAAGACATCGAGAGCAGCAGGGCCCGATGGCATTTCGAACTCGATGCTAAAAGCTAACAAGGAAAACTGGGCGAAATTCATCAAGGTCTTATTCGATCAAATAGCAGCATCATCAAAAATCCCAGATTCCTGGCGAAGTGCGGTCGTAGTGCCAATCTTTAAAAAAGGGAATCGCGAAGACCCAATAAATTACCGCCCTATTGGATACCACAGGGAAAATATTTGCCTCCTTTCTCCAGAAGAAAATCGCAAACTGGGCCAACAGTGCTAATATAATTGATGAAAGACAAACGGGCTTTACGAATGGCGTTGGAGGGGAGCTCAACCTGCTACTGTTAAACATGGCGAAACTGGAAACCTTACGACGCAAAAAAATACTTTCTTGCGTTCGTCGACCTGAAACAGGCGTTCAACAGTATCAATCGTGAGCTACTGTGGAAAAAACTCACAAACTGGGGATGCCCCCTGGACTTACTTTCCACACTGATGGCACTATATGCCAACACCAACATTAGAGTGTGTCTAAATGCTGAAGGTGCCTTGTCTGATAAAATAAAAACATCCAAGGGTGTAAAACAGGGTTGCCCCCTGGCCTCTCTGCTATTCAAACTCTTTATTTCCGACCTTCCAGTGGCGTTTGAAAAAATAAAGGCCTTTCCACCTAATATTAACGACAAGCCCCTAAGCCAGATGATCTATTCAGATGACATAGTACTACTTGATTCAGCAGAAATTGGACACCAACGATTATTGGCAGCATTGCATGTCTACCTAGTCGTGAATCAACTAGAAATAAATGTAAGGAAATCCCAAGTCATTGCAATAGGCACAAAACCAGGCAACAAGAACAATTGTTTCAGGTGGATGGTGCAAGATGAGTGTTTGGCCAAAGTAGAAGCAATCCGCTATTTAGGAATTTCCTTCAACATTTCAATAAGAGAATGGAGCTGGACAAATGATATAACAGCTCGAATGAAAACTTTTGCACAACAAGGAGCAAAATTGCACGCAAATTATGGGCTCTTCACCTTTCAACCAATATTAACGTTTTATCTACAAAATGTTGTGCCAGCAATCTGTTTTGGAAGCGAAGCAGGTTGGAACATTGACGCAAAAATTTGGCCCACCTTGAAGGGGCTCTTTTGGCGAAAAATATTGAAACTTCCACAAAGTACGCCCATGGTTGCAATAAGACATGAACTTGGTCTGGACTCTTTACACTCCATTGTATTGTGGAAATCAATAACAGCGCTACGCAAAATGCGCCTAACACCCCCAGCGAAACCGTATCAAATACTGCTCGAAAAAAAGCTTGGATCCATCAGCGTTCTTATTAAACACCTGGGAGGAGAAATGACTGGCGATTCTAAAAGCTGCTGACATAAGTTTGTCTCTGGTCTTGCAAATTCCGCAAGTGGCTAAAGTCAAATTTAGGAATTGGTATTGGATAATAAATATAGAAAAACGCATCCAATTATCATCGGCAATTGATTTAGGAACCTCGAGTCACAAAGTGGGTGAACCACCGAGGTACCTCACCAAATTTCCTTCCCGATACCATCGGAACCAGTTCCTAAGATTACGACTAAACCTCTATACCACCAATGAGGTTCTATGGAGAAGAAAAGACCCGGGGACTTGCAGTGACAAATGTCGCTTTTGTGCGACAGTTGTCGAAACAAGCAAACCTCTCATAATTGAATGCCACAAAATAACGGCTCAGCGTTCACTTCATCTTGGGAGATTTGCTCCAAAAAACGGGAATATGGAAGATTGGTGGAGCTACCTAATTTCAGGTACGAACACTCAATTAACTGCTGTAGTGAATTTTATGGACATGATCCTACCACATTCTCTATAACAAGAGCAAGAAAGAAAAAAAAAAGTTTCAACACTTTTTTTCGGTCCTATTGACTCGATCCTTTTGGCATTCGACCAAAAGGATTCGAAACTATCACCTATAACCACATGACCTATAACCACTCCACACATCACCACTAGTTAAAATGCCTCTCTGAACCCAACTTTTCCAATTCAGTACCTTATTATTAAACTGAGGTGAATATGATTTTATCATTTCACCTCATTTTTCATTAAATGTATATAATTGTGTGCATTTCTATAACCAGCAATTTAATTTTGGGATGAGAGTGACATAGCACATTAAAGCTTTCTATCAAAGAGGTAATTGGTTTCAATGTAAATATGCTACACTGTCTGGGAATCTGGACTTTTAAAAAAATATTAGGGCTAGATATTGTCCAAAAGGGTTCATTTGTGTCTCCTTTACATGAATGTACATGACCTCCTTGACTACAGCTAAATTGTGGCCAGACTGGGGAAAGGGTGGGGTGAGCAGTTGTTGCCATCCGTAACACCCTGGTGGTGAGGTCCCTTCACACCTTGTGTAATGCTTTGTGAACCATTCTTTGTTTGTTAAGTAAGTCTTAAACCAATGAATTTTTCATGTTGCGCCTCTTTTCCTGTCCTTAGCTTCGCCTTGGGAATGGTATGCCAGCAGGAAGCATGGAGTACGACCCTTACTCCATTTATGAGCGAGTTGCAGATGGAGCTCCTGTTCCTAAACCCTTACCTCCATCATTGGCAGTTATTCGTGCTGCTGCATCCCTGTTCGGCGTTATGTTCTCCCATGTGCCAGAGTCGCAGAGGTACGTCTTACACGCCACCCGTGCAGTTAAAGCATTGGTTTACGTTTCACAAAATCTGACACTGCTTCACATTTCCCATATTTTCCCACAAGCAGACAATGCCTAGTAGTGTGGGGTGGAGGAGAGCCAGCACACTCTGGCCTGATTGGGCGTGTGCCTCAAGCTGTTAAGTTGAAAGTCTTACCCTATAACCTTATCTGAGCCCTTGACCTTTTTGAGAAGTTGGATGTGCATCCAGCTCCCAAGAGTGCTACACACGTGCAGGTACGTGCACCATACATTTGTCAGTTGCTAGATCTTGTTCCCAAGCAGCTGAAGAGAACGCCACCTGGGGCAAACAGAAGCTCCCAAAGGGGTGTGTGGGATAAGCAGATGGGACAGAGTATGCTCTTGGTAGGTCAAGATGATAAAGTACAAGGCATGCTCTGGGCTTTGCCAAAGGATACAGTCCCCATTGCATGTCTGGGGGTGTTTTAAAGGAAACCATGCATAATTCATGCTATGTGTGGGTCATAGCAGGGAGATTGCCAGGCATGCTCTGACTTCATCAGAGCAGGCAAGGCATGCTCAGGATTGAGTCCAGAGGAGACCGCGTATTAGCCATGCTCTGAGTGCCTGAGATCATTAAAGTTGCAGTGTATGTGCCTGGGTGTGGGCTTCTTTACAAAGCACAGGTGATGGATTGCATTTGTTCTTACATTCTTTCTTTAGGCCCCAGTTCCTTGAACAGCAGCTGGAGTCCATGAAACAGGTGAAGGGCTTGCGGCAGCAGGTCGTGCAGATGAATGTGGCATCAGCCTTCTTCAGCTTCTTGAAGGTGAGGCTCCAGGTCTGGGCCATCGCTGGTGAGGGCAGCTAGTGAAGCTTTCTGTGTTCAGTGCAAATGTCTGGTAGGTTCTGGGTAGAGTTCCAAACCTAGAAAGAACATTTACGGATCTGCTTTTGGAATGCGCCAACTGGATCCTTTCTGTTCTGTATGCAGAGATGTTTCTTTTTGCAGCTTTCCCATCTGCATCATTGGGATACACAGCTTATTTAGTGACTGTTCTGAAACGCTGACTTGTTTAAAAAGACTTGTCTGTTAAAAGAAAAATATCAGTACCACCTGGCTGAACCCATTTAGGTCTGGGGGCACTGGTAAGTGAGTCTGTGCGGTTACCAGTGCATGGGGACTCTGTCCCCCGTTTAAGTCCTTAAGTGACTGTATGTGCCTTTTCCCATTCTTCCTGAAGCCCAGACAGGCTGGTGGCATTGGCCCCTAGAATGGTATGGCATTGGCCACTTTATTTTACACTTTTTGGGTGTACTCCTATGAACCTTACTTTTGTTCTACGTGGCTGTCTTTTGTGCACTACTGTGCTCAGAATGGCTGCCCATGCTGCCTTAGCCCTGCCTGCTTAACTGTCCTTATGGTTGTCTTCCTTCTGGGCAGGGGTAGGAAATTGCCATATATGGGCACTCCTCGCAGGCTCTAGCTGTAGCTTGGGAAGTAGCCTTTGTGTACATGCAACATATCTGGGCTGGGATAAGGGGCTACAGCCATCCCCAATATACATCCTAAACCTTCAGGTCATGATTCTTCCTGAGCTGACTGTCCATGATCGGATAAATGTTGCGAAGTTTGAGCGTTTCAGGTTCTCGTACACGTGGGTTTGGGTCCCCTAAGCCTAGGATATTATATATCAGAAGAGGCAATGCGGGGGATTCCTTTGGTTCACCACTGGAGCCAAGAATCGGAAGCACGAGGCTGTAGAAGAAAGACTGCCTCTGTGACAACAATTGCCCAAGTGAACTACCTCAAGGCAAAGCTGTGCACTTTTGTCTACAGGGGAAACCTTCCATGTTACGCCCAACCTTAAGTGTACCCCTAATCAGTTATGAGTCCTACACACCTGACATCATCATTCTGGAGCTCAGACGTGTGTGGGCCTTTATCTGGCATCCATCGTACGAATAGTGAACTTCTCCTAACGTCTGGATGTCGCAAAGTCTGCTGCTGTGTATCTCTCGATGCACTTGTCTTCCCTGGAGACCATGTGAAGAGTGCTGTGTTAGGGAGATTTATCATTTGTATACTCATCCCCTCTCCTAGTGAGATCCCCAGCACTTTTTGCTGAACTTCTGATGCTTTTTCTTAAATCCTGAATGAGTGGAGCCTTTTTCCACTCATTCATTCTTGTGGGCTCTGTCTTTTGGAACTCTATTCTTTGTATTGAACCTATCCTATGGAGTCTATTTTCCTCCATAACTCTTAAAGGCATTTGTATTTTACTATTGCAGCACACAGCTCCTTATGGGCATTGTTGCTGGGCACCCTTGGGGTCCTCCTTTGAGATTATTTTACTTTATCCTAGAGAAACAGCTCTTAATGATAGAGAGATACTTAGTATCAATGTGGGGTGCCAACGGGATACCTAGTATCCCTCTTCTTTCTGCTCCTATGACTTTTTAGTCAATCTCCTAGTTATGAATGGTGGCAGTGTACGTCTTCTACCAACTATTGTGTAATTTGTCCACTGCAGGCTATGTCCATAGCCTGGGTAGTGCGCAATAGGGGCACCTAAGTCCGAACTTGGGGCCTGCCTTCTTTTTTCACCATTACTAGTGTGGTTGTTCTTTGTCAGCTCTTCTACCATTCTGGGAGGGGGAGACCTGTGTGTGTTTTCTGAATTTGGCAGGATCCCTTGAATGTCCCCGCCTAGGCTCCAGAGTGTCTGGCCAGGCAGGAAGTGGGGGAGGAATTTTCCACCCCCCCCTCTCCTTTGTCTGCCAGAGTACCTGAATGGGACTACCTCTCACTGGGGGTCTGGCTGTCATAATTGGACAGCCAAAGGCACATTTCTGTAAACTGCTGAGGATTGCAGAGAAGTGTGTGCTGGAACTGTATAAAAGGTGAGACTCCTGGAAAAGCATGTCGACCACTGGAAGCTGATGTAACCAAAGATGATGACGACCAGAGACACCTGAAGACCTGTTGGAACACCGTGAAGCGACCACTGCTGTCATGACCCGTGTTCTGTACGACAGAGGAACTCCAAAGCGGACAACTCCTTCCCTTTGACTGGTGGGAACAACCAGTCCCAAGACAAACTTTGATTTGAGTCATCTCTTGAGGTACTGTGAGTTTCCAGAGCTGCGGAACCCCAATACAGGAGACCTGCTGCCCATTTCGACTGCATCATCGTGGAAAGGCCGTATGCATCCAAGTCTTTGCTGAACCCTCAAGGACACTCGAAAGACCCAATCCAACTTGAGCAGACCACCTCATCAGTGTGTGGGACTGCAGGAACCAAAGAAGATTGACCGGGCGAATTGCATCCTTTGATGCTCCAGAAAAGGCGCCAAAGCCATAGAGTGTCCAAAGAAGTTGATGAAAGTCGTGCCAGAGGTCCTCCCTCGAGACTGCTGCTGAGAGATCCTGTCCATTGTTCTGCCTTTCGTCATCAGACCAAGGAATCCGGAAGTCGGGTCTAGTGCTACAACATTGCAGATCATGAACCACAAATATTTTCTTCAAACCTAAGGTACTATGGGGAAAAAGGTCTTGCTTAACTTATTCCAGAAAGTCCCTCCAGAGCATTGGAGTGCAAAGAGGTGTCGTGGGGCAACCTCCTCTTATCTCTGACTCGAACCGCTGCTTGTGTCCCCTTTAGCAAGTCCTTTAATAGGGTCTCCAACATTGGTTAAGTCTTCTTGTATCTTCTTTCCTTGAGACTAGAAAGTGTCCACAGGAACGTTTGACTTCTGCTGCTTTTCAAGACTTTAAGCCTCTCTGAACTGCCTTTTAGCTAGGGTTGCGTTTTGGACTTTAAAAGACTTGCTGTGCAGGGAAACCACCTCTAGAACCTGAAGCTCTGCTAGGATAACACTAACCAACTGTTTTCCTCCCCAGAAATCACTATCTTGCATGTGTATGCATACTAAATGCAATTACTGTATTAATTTGTGTGTGCGCGTTATTACCGATAGTACGGTAGACCTGTCAAACTCCTGTAACAACTGTTTGCGTTCAGCAACTACCAACTAAGATGTGACCTTTTGAAAGTATTGAAAAGTATACTAAGTATTTAACAGTGACTTGTGTAACTATAATAAATATAAACTTTAATATAAATGTTATGTGCAAGTGTTTCTTTGTGAATTACTAGCTAGGTTCAGTGTACTTGCCTACAGCTCTCATCTTAAGATAACTCTGACTGCTTTGCCGCTCTACCAAGGTCTCTGAGTAGTACGGACTGATACTAAGAGTTGGGGGATCTAATACCACTGGGGTAGCTTACTAAAGTCTTACCTCCAAGTGGGACTTTGGGAAAACTCTGCTAACATGCTGTCTTGGGTGTGGGTGGGATTAGTGATTTCGTTTTTGTGTGCAAGGGATCTGAAGGGTGTCCAGGGGATGGAGGAGTGCTTCCTTGGTTTTCCTGGGGAGGTGCAAACAACCAGGAAAACCAGGGACACTCTTAGATCTCCAGGACACACTCCACATCCATGATCCCACCCACCCCAAAGGCAGCCTTCCACACCTGGTAGTTAGCCCATCACCAGGTATCAACTGCCTCCCACTTATACAACTCTACTGGACAGACCATACAACGGTCTCCTATCGGGCTCCAGCACTGTGTCCCTCTCATTGAGAAAACTGAAGTCACCACAACGCAAAAACATCCCTTTGAATGCCTTTGAAGAAAACCTTACCAACCTGGCTTTTACTCTTACTCCTATATCGGACGTTAATATTCTTCTCAACCAGCCTAACTGCACTCTGATTCTTCCAACATCCATTAACCAACAAAAACACTCTGTCCCCACCCTATTATACACAAGAACTTACTGACAGTAAAAGCGCCATCGGCAGACAAGAAAAGTTCTAGAGAAAAACACAACTAAGAGAAGATCTCACTACCTTGAAAAGTCTCCACTAATTCCGTAGGAACCTCGTCAACTTATTCAAAGCACATTACTACACAGCATCCATAGCAGAAGTCTCCAACAAAAGCAGAGGCCTCTTTAAGGCCATCAAACATTGCAATAGGCCCCTACCAGGCCCACAGCACCCAAATTCACAGAGAAATGCAATCAGCACGTTCTTCACAGCCATAATCAAAAAGATCTGTTGTCGCACTGATGACACCCTACTCATAAACAACCCCTACAATACCACCACACCATATACCAAGATGGTCCAAATTCAAGACCCCTACACTGAAAAAACCCACAAACATTCTCTGGTCACTCAAAGACACCACCTAAAAGGGCAATATCACCCCAGCCTCCATTTTGAAAATGACAGGAAAGGCTCTAGCTCCTCTTCTTCATATTATCAATGCCTCACTCATCTTCCCTGGTGCATACCCACTGAACAGATACTGCTCATACTAAAGAAGCCCTTAGTCTACCCCAATGACTTGGCAAACTGCTGCCGCATTTCCATCCACACTTATTTGGCAAGATTGAGAAGGCTGTCACATTTCATCTACACGAAATGAGAAACACTACCTACTACAAGAATACCAGTCCAGCTTCGAATTAAGATGCAGCATGGGCACCACCGCCATCCAGGTCATCGACGAGGCACTCCTCATGGACAGGGGTGACCCATGCCTCCTGGTCCCATTGGACCACTATGCAACATTTGACATGGTCAACCACAATTTGTATGCCACACCCTGTCGTCCTGCCTGGGATCTGATGCCATAGATCTTAGATGGTTTGACTCAGACATTGCTTAGACTTGTGGTAAACCTTTGCAGATCAGGTTAGCTTCTCAGAAACATGCATCAGAAGTGGTCCTGAAAAAAATCTTATTGTGATTAGAGAAAGATTGGTACAACCTGTGAGAATCCTGAAGGTGTCTCCCTGACTAGTCCCCAGGGATCTGTCGTTCAGGTGACCAGGACACGGGCATCGCTTTGGATCCAGTTCCTGGTGGTGAACCAGTGAGGGAGGATTACCTGGATGGGGGGCCCTCGCGGAGTGGAAGTGGGACACCGGGTGGGAAGTGGTATCCCCCTTCTTATAACACCTTTCCTCTTCCTACCACGTAGGATACTCAAACAACATCAGAGCCGTTAACCTGACATGTCCCAACACAAGGGTCTGGCAAAGTCAGGCAATTGACCAGAATCACACACACCGACGGCCCTTTCCCTTCCCCACAGGGATAAAACGTGGAGCACGAGAGCACACGACGAGCATGGCAGACCGCACGACGAGACAGCTATCTAAACATGGCAGTTCAAGAGGAAGAGAAAGGTGGCGAGAATCGAGAGGGTGACAAGGAGAGAAGCGACCTTGCCCTTCCCAACCAGCAAAGACTCCGCACAAGGAATTGTAAGACCACGAACAATAGCCAGCGTGTGTTGTAGCAGATGTCAACAGTACACGGAGCATGCCTATGCTGATAAGCAGGGCAGAGAGAGATGCCTGCTACCGTGGTACCGTCCTGGACTCCAGATACATGAAAAGCCAAGTGGTGTCATCACAGCCGGTGAGTCTAGGGGAGAACCGATAAGAAACCAAACACTGTTGAACGAAAGTCGCAAAGTGGCAAATTAAGGGCAAAGAACTGTTAACATTAAGGGGCAAACCAGCTGCAGAGGGATTCGGCACCATGTGGGTGCTCACTCTTGAGAGAATGGTTGATCCCGCATATCTTGAAACTACCGTTACCAGAAGGCCTTGGCAGAGCCACCCGGAAATCGTCAAAGTGGGCATAGAGGGGTATAGCAAAATGCTCTGTACACATGAGTCTTTGACCGGAAAACCATTGGAAAGCTAAGTGAGAGAAAAGAAAAAAGATTGTGATTACAACAGTGAACCCGAAGGAGGGATTGCCACAGTGGTTTGTTTAAAAAGACATTAAAACAAACCTGTGAATGCAACAGTTGAGATTGTTTGGAAAAAGCCATAGTCAACCCGACGGAGGGAGGATAACATTTGAGAGGAGTCTGAGCCCAGAAGAGAGGGATCCAGGGGTGAAAAGCCGTCACCCAATGAGAATTGATTTCCGTAGTGAACCTGACGGAGGGAGGCAAACGTATGAGACAGGTCTGAGCCGGAAGAGGTGGACCCAGGGGTGAGGCCATCACCAAACGTACATTGGAAAGGAACTTTTTGTTTGTTATTTTTGAACACATCAGATTCTCGGAGGCAAGAGACTTTTTGTAGAAAAGAGACTTAACCACCAAAGGCCCTGCTACCTGAGAACTGAACTGTTGTCTCATGCTGCGAAAGCTCGAATGTGTGCTATGCTCAGGAGTTCCGCCATGTCCCGTGCTCAAAACATTGGGAAGGAGAACCCCTGTCTACCACATCCTGATTTATCATTTGTGAACACTTCTTTCTTTCTTGTGAACACTATCCCACACTCGTTTTGTATTTAGTTGTAAGGATTGGCAATAGGTTATTTAGTACAGGCTCTTTTATTTGACAAGACGCCACAGGGACTGCCTTATTATTATTTGCTGGTCGTAGCATGCTCCGTCTTAGATTTAGGTTTAGATTAGGTGTTTTTCCAACCTGCATATACAGTTTAATAAACACCCTTGAACTGTGATCATTTGTGTCTGTCTTTACTATTGCCACCATGAGTTCCTTACAGACCCCAGCGCAGTTTTGGGGGCCCCGAGTGGCATATTACAATGGGATTCTCATGGCCTCACAAAATGTGAATACCCTATTCTGGCGTAACTGCGTATTCTGAGAAGTGTGCAGTAGAGTGTGTCCCAGTCAGTGCTACAAACAGCCCTTTAAAATCTGTCCTCTTCGACAATAAGTAGGCATTTGAGGGTAATATGGTAGAAGGGCCCAATACCTCACAAAATGTGTCGGTGCGCTTTACGTTCTCTGGACCCATTGTCAAAAATCTCCTGTATTTTGTATGCAAGTAAAATGGCTGAAGCAGAATTATTTATTTGATGAATTAACCTCCACCTTTTTGTCTGCTTCAGCACCTGATGAGCTGCAAGGGAAGCTTTGGGCCTGAGGAGCTCCGAAAGCCAGCACTAGCTTTGGTACTTGGGGCCTTGGAAAGCACAAGCCCACTGTTGAGGTGTGCGGCCGCAGAAGCCCTGGCCAGGCTTGCACAGGTTGTAGCAGACAGCACCTTCACTGCTGGATTAGCGCAAGCAAGTTTCGACAAGTACGTTAATATTTCCCAAATCTTGTGTTCTGTGCCGCAGCCTGTCTATTGTTTGATCTATAAATATCTATGTTTATGTATATACTGTGAAGGCATCAGGAAGTAGACACAGACAGCACAGTAAAGGTGGACTACAAACTTTTATTAAAATCACCAAGAGGTTTAGGGTAAAGCCTACCATGCCATATTGCTAAGGTGGGGATATCCCTACCTAACTAAAAACTGATAGTCTGTGACAGGAAGTCCAAAGTAAATAAGTCTATGTCCAAAACCTATACTTGCCCTCACATCTATTTGTTCAAACTGTGTAGGCATGTCGGCATCAAATTAAAGTGTTCAAACAAAGGTTCAGAGCTTCTTTCAGCTCTTAGTCGGAAAGGGTTCTCCCTTCCCCAGGATTCCAAATAGTTCCTGCTCAATTACAACAGGTTGCCTTCCCCAAGCTTTCAAGTCTCTCACTGTTTTTACAACACAATTCCTCAGGATTCTTCCCAGCTTTTAGGCTTACACCAATACATAAAATTCGACTCTTTAAGTTCACCATGTACAAGCTTCTCTGGATATTCAACAACAAACTTATAGATGAGTCAAGTGGCTTCTCTTTTAGTAGGGTGTACTGTCTACGCACAGTTGTCGTACCCCACAGTCCACCCATTTCAGGTCATGCAACCAACACACCTGATTGGCTTCTTTTCCACAACTACACCACCACTGTTTTAGCTGAACAGTGGTATTGGACTTGTATTCTTGCAGTTCTTTTCAACACATGTTTTGCCACCATTCACTTGTGGAATTATCAGGGTTTCTCATAATATTGCCTCATATCAACTTTCACTTGGAGCATTCCTCGTTCCCTTATGGCTCTCGCCAATGCTTGCTTTTCCTCAATTTGTACAATTCAGAGTTCTTTAAATTCATTAGCAATGCTTGCTTTCTTTAGTTTCCATGACTCTCAGTTCCTTTGTATCAGGGAATGCTCTTCTCTGCTTTCCACTCATGTGGCATTTACTCCTTATTGCTTTCCTTTGGTTCGGTATTCAACATTGCAGCTCATTCATGTTCAGAACATAACTGCAAATGTCCATTTCCCTTTCCTGCTGGGAATTTGCACCCTGCTCACAGGTGTCTCATTCAATTTCAAGTTGTCATGTTTACTGCTTATCTAGCTCTCTCAGCGGCCTTCCCAATTTTGCTACAGTTCGGTATTCAGTAGCCGCACCGTTAAACAACCGTCACATCATCGTAGCTGTTAAATACCAGTGCTTTACATTTTCTGGACCAGCAATCACATTTCCTCCGCTGTCGCTCGCTCACTCACGAGCGGTCCGACCTTCCTTCACCAAGTGGCACGCACCACAGCGTCTCGGAGTCATTCATCCTTGCTTGACTCAACGGGTATGCTGTCTTGGTGTGCTCTTCTCCGCTTTATTGCAGCTGTTTCTGGCTCCACAAGCCCCCCCTTCCTGCGTCCCTGACACCTCTAGGTACCGGAGAGGGAGTGGAGGTCGGCAGCCTGACCCTGCCACCAAAGACCTGCCGACAACGCCAGCCACACTAGGCTTCTGCTGCAATGACTCTTCAGCACGCACCTTCTCTCCTGTGTTCCTCGTCTCTCCTGATTTTCCATTAGTCTCACCTGAGAGGGCCGTATATACCATCCCTTTGGCTCCAGGCACAGGCTATTTGCATTGATTCCAGAATGGTATTGGTACTCTGCACCCCTCTTCCTCGTCCCAGTACTAGATTGGTGTTTATGCAAGTTTGAGTTAATAAACAATGAATGTGACTTCCTCCGTGGTCTCGTCCTCATCTCAGTACCAAAGTGGTTTACATTGGGCAACCGTTTTCTAACACAATAGGGAAGGCATTGTTAATAACACATAAAAACCTGGGGGACATTTAACTCCTGATGAAAGGGAAATGGGGGATACCCTGTCCCACCCAAGGGTGTCTGATCCCCACTGCCCAAGTCTCCTCCTCCCAGGTGATCCTTCCTCGCATATCCACCCCCAGGGACAGCCTTTCCCTGGCCACCTCAGAGGAGGATATTTTGGGGAAAGAAGTGAAGACGCCCTCAGATTTCTCACAATACCTATTGGGAAAGATTTTCTTTTTTCTGCTTTCCTCTCAGACTTCCATGGGACACCCTCTCTTTTTGCTTTGTTTTGACTCCTGATGTAACTTTTTGGAGGCAAGTAAAGGCTTCTGCTTTACTTCTAATGCTTTGTGCTCATTTTGGGAAGACGGATAAGTCAATAAGGGTTTCAGTGCTGAGAGAGTAGCTCTTCCTTTATGGATTTCTTGCTGTGTGTAAACGGCCATGCGAGGGGAACCAGCAACCACACCACACTGCACACTCACACTGCCTGAAGCCCTTACCAGAGAGAAGCAGCCCAAGGGACTGAAGCGGACGATGGATGCACTGCCTGGATGGACCGCTGGAGCTGCGCTGGAGTCGTGGACCTCGTCGATAAACATACAGGGCAGCATTGGACTGCCGCCGCCAGCGTACTTTTCGGGGGCCGGACTGCTAGTGGGGGATTGGGGCAACTGATAAGTCTTCAGCCCCGGTGGCTGGCAGCATGCCATCGGCAGGGGTCGGTTCGGCCCCACAACAAAACATGGCAGAAACTGGCGGTGGCTTCAACTAACTAGGGAAGGGGGCAGGGCCTATCTAAGCAGAATCATGATACTCAGGCCAGGACTGATTGGTAGCCCTGAACCTCCATGAAGGAGGTTAAGTTCAGTCATTCTTCACTGACATGATTGGTCTAGGATGGAGACACACTGCGACAGTGCCAATGCAGGATGATACTCCTCGACCTGGCGTGGCTGAGGTAGATTTGGTACCTGAACCTTCTCAGCCTGTCAGCATTGCCTACGGTCAAGCTGCCAGTGGTTCTGGATTTTCTCCTCCGAGAAGGAGGCGCAATCCTTCACCACGGCCCAGGATCGCTGAACCGGAGGGCTTGGCTCCTGCAGCCCTAGAGATTGGAGGATATGAGCTGCCTGCGGACTGTAGGGAGGTCCTTGCCAAGGCCAGGGCGTCGTCTAGTTTGAAGTGCTACAGTCACAAGTTGAAGCATTCCGCTACGTGGTGCCGGTCTCAGACGATTACCCCTCTGAGGGTCATGGCCCCGCAGATTCTTACATACTATCCTTGGCCAAGGCCGGACTGGCGTATGCCTCCATCAGGGTACATCTGGCGGCTATCTCCTGCTACACAAGGTTTCCAGGAAGATCTTCACTTTGGTCTCACCGACTTGTCAAGGAGTTCCTCTCATCAATGGACTGTAAAGGACTGTTTCGATCTTTGCCGCGCGTGAAGGTTCCTGGCCCGGCATGGGAACTCAGCGTGGTGCTGATGGGGCCCTTTGAGCCTATGCATCAGGCCCCTCTCGTTCCTCTCATGGAAAACAGCTTTGCTTGTGGCCGTCACTTCTGCTAGAAAGGTAGGTGAGATCCAGGTCCTATCCTGAAAACAGCTATACCTGACTCTTTACGAATCGAGGGTGGTGCTGCGGACGTACCCCTCTTTCATGCCAAAGGTTCTGTCGGAATTCCATCTCAACAAGCCTTTGCTGTTACCTGTTATTTTCCCAAAGCCTTCATCACAAGCTGAAAGGGCCTTGCACTCGCTGGACGATGCTTTTGCCCTGAAGTTCTACGTGACGGGCACAGAGAATTTTCGGACGTCTTCTCAACTGTTTGTGAACTTTGGTCCTGTGAACCACTTTAAGGCCTTGTTTGTTTTATTATTTATATTGCGCACCAGACCCAGGGGTATTCGGGCGCGAAGGCAAAAAGAGGGTTGTTCAGCTTGAATTGCAGGTTACAGATTTAAACATAGGGGTACAACGACGGTTACAATGCTGTAGATATGTATTTTCAAAGAATCACAGAAATATATACAGTAAGTTTACAGGAGTTCGTTATGACAAAAATAATGCAGAACAAATATGCAGAATATACATGAGAACCTAGATGTCAGACGGGGTTAGGCATCATGGTCTTTAAGCCATTGAATCAGATTGTATCTAAATTGTTCAAGGGGAGATCTTCCCTTAGGGCAGGTGGGGAGGGAGTTCCAGTATTGTGCTGCTTTAGCAGCAAAGCTGCTCCCACCAGATTTCGTGAGTTTGAATCTGGGTACTAACAAAAGGTTGGAGTTGGCTTTTCTTAGGGGGCGAGAGGCTGTATGTCTGGTGAATCTCTCTATAAGGTATTGCGGGGCTGCGTGGTTAAGACATTTGTGTGTAAGGGATGCTGTTTTGAGGAGGATTTTGTCATTAGTGGTAAGCCAGTTAGTAGATCTCCTGAGGTCTGATATATGGGCGTT
Source organism: Ambystoma mexicanum (assembly GCF_040938575.1). Taxonomy (NCBI): domain Eukaryota; kingdom Metazoa; phylum Chordata; class Amphibia; order Caudata; family Ambystomatidae; genus Ambystoma; species Ambystoma mexicanum. The sequence goes on from NC_090940.1 coordinate 38,695,473, forward strand.
TTTGGGGACGCTTAGGGTGGCTCTCAGGGTGTTATTTTGGAGCGTCTGTAATTTGGCAGTGATGTATTTGTTACTGCCTATGTAAAGGGCGTTGCAGTAATCTAGTTTCGACAGGATTAGTGCCCTTGCTAGAATGACGCAATTATTAGGTGAGAGGAAGAGCTTGGCTGCTCTAATTAACTTGCAGGTATAGGAGGTGGCTGAGGCCATGGCATTCACTTGTTTACCTAAGGTGAGCGTGGAGTCTGTGGAAGCCAAGGGTTTTAACTGTTTTGGCTACAGTAATGATGTTATTGTCAATTATGAAGGAGTCATAGTTGGGACCTAGTTTTTTGATGTTGGAGGAAGTGCCTAGAATGAGGAGTTCGGTTTTGTCGTCATTCAGGCATAGACCGTGGGAGGCCATCCATTCCTGGATGATGAGGTAGACTCTGTTCACAAAGGCCAAATCCTTGTCATAATCTCCCGTCAACGGATGAGGATCTGTGTATCGTCTGCATAGTTAGTGTAGGTGATACCAAGACCATCTAGATCATCGAAAAGGGGCTTTGTAAAAATATTGTAGAGGGTGGGGGATACACATGATCCTTGGGGTACGCCGCATGATATAGGTGCAGGGTCTGCAGCTGCTAGAGGGGAGAAAACTCACATTGTCCTGTTATCTAAGGAGGACTGGATCCATGCGACTGCTTCATGGGAGAAGCAGGCTGCCGTGACCAGATGATTGCAAAGTATTGCATGGTCTACCAGATCGAATGCGGCGGAAAGGTCGAGGAGTAGTAGGAGTGAAGTCGTGCCTTTATCTCTTAATGTGTCTATTTGTGCCTTAAGGTCTAGGAGTGCAGTCTCAGTACCATGCTGTGGTCTGAAGCCGGACTGTCGAACTCCTAGGAGGTGGTTTAGTTCCAGGTGGTGCTGAATTTGTAGGTAAGCTACTTTGTCCAGGATTTTCAGTAGGAACGGCACAGTGGTTATGGGTCGGTAGTTGGTTGGGATGGAGGGATCCAGGGTTTGCTTTTTGAGGAGGGGGAGGAACCAGGAGTGTTTCAGGTTGCTGGGTATGGTACCTGATGTGAAAAAGGTGTTTATAAGTCTGGTGATGAAGGGTGAGAGTTCACGGGCAGCGTCTTTTATGATTTGGGCTGGACATCGGTCAACCTGGCAGTTGGAGGGTTTGAGAGTGAGGGTGACTTTCTCAACTTCTTTATTGGAGACTGCGAAAGTAGAAAGGAGGGCTGTCAAGTTTGGGTGGAGGAGTGGATTTCAGAGTAGGTATTGAATTCGAGGTAGCCTTGGAAGGGGTGCCTATGTTGGCAGTATTTGGGGTGGCTAAGGACACTTTTTTTTTGTGGGCTTGTCCAAGGCTTCCATCTCAAGGTGGCTCTCCAGCTGCATCATGCACTGTCATTGGCTGGAGAACTGACCGCTGTCTGGCCGTCTGAGAGCTTGCTGTGGCAATGGCATTCCTGTCTGGTGTGCCCCTGCTGGACATCTGCAGGGCGGCTACGTGGAGGTCCACGCACACCTTCACAAGATTCTACTGCGACTACATGGATTCCAGAGACTAGTCCAGAGTTGGCCAAGCAATTCTACACAACCTGTTTGCTTGAGGGGAGTCTGTTCCAGAGGTGATTGTTTCTGTAGAACCTTGCCACCTCCCATGGTTGTCTTGTACTGCTAGGTATTGGTTATTCATGAGCATGTGAATCCATGCCAGACACCATGCTGGAGAAGGAACAATTTACTTGCCTAGAACTATTGTTCTCCATCATGGGTCTGGTATGTATTCACATGCGAACCCTCCCTCCAACCCCTCTGCGGCTCTTCTCTTGGTCATACTGCCACTTTCTCCAGCATGGGGTCTGGCATGGATTCACATGCTCATGAATAATCCCGGTCGTCAGGCTGGGAATCCTCAATAAAGAAAAAATCGGTTTAAGTTTCACTTCTGAACTGTCTTTCTCCTAACAACCAATCACTGGTCTCTGGGTCATAATGCCCCCACCCAATGACTGCCCTCTACCTAAGCCCCTCCTCTGGCAGCCATCTTCAGATTTTTACAGCACGTTCAAGTGTTGAGAGTCCTTGTGCTATAGCTCTCGAGCTTTTACTGCGTTTGCGATTTTTCTAAGAGTTTTGCTCTTTTTTCGGTCAATCGAGCCTCAAGCTCTATCGATCCATCATCTGACTAACGGGGACCCGTTTTTTGGATCTTTCTATGCCCCTCAAGGGTGAAGTTTTCATCGAGTTCCCTTCTTGGAGGATTACAGAAGATTCTTGGAGGCCTACGTCTCGTGGACATGGCTGAAGATAGAGGAGACTCGATGCCTCCTTTCAGGATTTGCCCTGGATGCGGCCTACTGAATATTTTCCTGGACGATGGTCACTCACTGTGCCTCTACTGCCTGCATACTGACGAGATGCACATGGAGGAGGCCTGTGTGTTCTGCAAGGATATGGCTCCTCGCACCATGAAGGACCGTCACAATCGGCTTACCAAGTGGCTCCAGACGGGTGAGTCCCGGCAGCATGCCTCTCCCACCTGCAAGAAGAAATCTGAGCGGTCTTCTAAGACCTTTGAGGGTGCTCTGTCGATGGGGGCCCAACAGAAGGCAAAGCACCACGAGTCAGCGGGCACCAGGAGCGCCGTTGCGGCGGGCTCCTCAGCGGCCAGGGCGAGCGCAGCGTCTCCGGCACCTTCGACCGCGAGCCAGCGGTCCGGCTCGGCAAAGAGGAAGCCGGATCACCTGGGTAAACTTCTCCGACTGAGCCGTCTGGGGCTTCTCCAGAAGGCCTAAGGGGAGTGTGGCGCTGACCCTCCTCACCACGGTGAAGGCCCCACGGTGAAGGGCTCAAGCGTGACCAAGGTCGTGAAGGCCCAGTTTCAACCGGCAAAAACTTCCATTGAAGGAGTGGTGGCATCCCTGGCGAAGGCTGTTGATGTGGTGATGCGGGTTCACAGGAGAGACAGCCTCAAGGGAAAGAGTTTCCCTGCCGGCGAGGAGGGAATAATATTTTCTGTCTGTAGAGAAGACACCGGTGAAGACTATGCTGGTCATCTCCCCGAAACCGTCTCCCCTGATCGAGAAGAGGGGGGGGGGGATATGGTAGGTCTGCAGGGCAGGGACATCTCCGACGAGGAACTTTTTGTTCTTAAAACCATATTGGACGAGAAGTTCTTCGAGGCCAGGTCCTACGGGAGGGACCCTGACAAGAAAGGTGTGGAGAGTGGCAAAGACACCGACTAGGAGGAGCAGAACGTTCAGGATCCGGAGGACACTATGCCACTGCCGCCGTCCCCTCCGCTGCAGCCACCGCCGCCACCGGCAGACATTTCGGTGGACATCCTTCAGGCCTTGCACACCCTGTTCTCAGGACAAGGATGCCCCTGTCACCGGCGGGAGATCCTGCGGCACCTGGGCCGTCAGGTGAAACCCCGCACAAGAGACTTCATCCCCCACCTCCTTACCATACATCACCTCCCTCATCTCTGCCGAGGGACGAGACGGAACCGGATACAGCAACGACGAGCACGGACGATGACGGCGGAGTGGATCTCCCGTCTCCGCCGCCTAGAGCCTCGCCGCCCGACGAGATTGGCTTGTTTCATGCCATGATCTCTAGAGCCTCAGAATTTTTCCAACTGGCTCCTGAGGTAAAGGAAGGCTTCCTGTACCAGCACCGAGAGGCTATGAGGAAGACTGTGCTGTCTATCACGCTGTTGGATGACATTTGGGACGAGGGACTGTTCCTCATGAAGAACTCGGTCCCGGCGAAGAGCGACTGGTACGAGAAAAAGTAAAGGATGCCGGACTCTGCACCCAAGTGCTTGAGATCACAGCCTTCCCTGGATTTGGTGGTCTCGGCGGCTAGGAAGTCTGCCGGTTTCTATGCGTCGACGTCCTCGACTGGCGGTTGGAGGCCTATCCTGGACCTCCGCCGCTGGAACAAGTACATCCGATCCCAGAAGTTTCGGATGGCCACCCTTCAGCATGTGCTAGGATAGCTGGAGGAAGGGGATTTCCTGTCGTTGCTGGACTTGGAGGATGCTTACTTTCACATCCCCATCCACAAGGGACACCGCAAGTTCCTGCGCTTTGTGGTTCAAGGGCAGCACCATCAGTTCAAGGCCCTTCCCTTCGGATTAAAGTCAGCGCCAAGGGTTTTCACTAAGTACCTGGCACCATTGGTGGCGCAGCTGCGTCTACGAGGGATCCACGTTTACCCCTACCTGGAAGACTGGCTCATCAAATCGAAATCGGGGGAGATCGCCATCGCTCACATGCCATTGCAAGACACACTGTTTCTGGGGTCTAGACTCAACAGTGTCGTGCCTGGCGTCTCCGTCGGAGGAGAGGATGGGGGCCATCCTGGGCAAGGTGCAACGGCTGTTGACCCTGAAGATCGCAAGGGTGAGGTCCATCAAATCCCTTCTCGGCATGATATCGTCATGCATATACCTCGATCCACTGTGCAGGATACGGATATGGCCACTACAAGACTACCTCGACGCCTGTTGGATCCAGGTATCGAGATGTTCTGTCGAGCGATACGGTGGTGGGGTGTCGGCACGTGTCGGCGGGCACAGACTTCCAGACCCCAACTCATCAGGAGACGGTCAGAACGGACGCTTCCCTAGAAGGATGGGTGCACACACCAGAGGTCTCCACGCAAGAGGCCTTTGGCTGCCAGAGGAGAAGTCGTTGCATATCAACATTCTGGAGCTACGGGCAGTGTTTTGGGCCCTCAAGTCTTTCCTTCCGTCCCTCAAAGGCAAGGTGGTACGGGTCTTCACGGACAACATCACCACAATGTTCTACATCCGGAAGCAGGGGGGCACCAGATCCCCAGCACTCTCCAGAGAGGCACAAGACCTATATCACTTGGCTGTGGACAGGGGATATTCCTCACCCCGTTTCATCTGGCGGGAGTGAAGAACATCATTGCTGACTCCTTCAGCAGGGAGCTGTGCTCGTGCCACGAGTGGGAGCTTTGGCAGGATCAAGTGGATCTTCTGTTGCCGACGATGGGGCAAGCCCCACATCGATCTGTTTGTGACGGCGGCGAACACCAAGTGCCAGAGGTTCGCCAGCAGGTTTCCCCAGCTGGGGAGCATGGGGAATGTGTTCTCTTTCCCCTGGGACGGCCTTTATCTCTGTGCTCCCTCCGTTGCCGTTGCTTCAGCGACTCATCAATCAACTCAGACGGTCTTGGTGCAGAATGATCCTCGATGCACTGGCGTGGCCCAGGCAAATATGGTACCCAGACCTTCTGGACTTGTCAACGTTCTCTCCAGTCAAGCTTCCAATGGTCGCATATCTTCCCGCTAGAGAAGGAGGAGCGATCCTGCATCACGACCCAGGGTCGCTGAACTTGCAGGCCTGGCTCCTGCAGCACTAGAGTTTGGAGGATACGAGATCCCGGCAGACTACAAGGAGGTACTTACCAGGGCCAGGGCTTTGTCTACACTGAAATGCTATGGACATAAGTGGAAGAGGTTCACCGTCTGGTGCCGTGCACAGAAGCTAAACCCTCTACGGATTACGGCCCCTCAGGTGCTTCTGTACTTGCTGTCGCTGGCCAAAGCAGAACTGGTGCACGCTTCCATCAAGATTCATCTGGCGGCTGTCTCCCGCTATACCAGAACTCCGGGGCGGTCTTTGCTGTGGTCGCACCGCCTGGTCAAGGAGTTCATGAAAGGACTTTTCCGCTCGTTCCCGCTGGTGAAGGCTCCGGCCCCGGCGTGGGAGCTCAATGTAGTGCTGACTAGGCTCATGCGTCCTGCGTTCGAGTCTATGCATTCGGCGCTACTGAAATTCTTGTCATGGAAGACAGCGTTTCTTGTGGCCATCACCTCCGCACGACGAGTGGGGGAGATACAGGCCCTCCCCTGTAAACCTCTGTACTTAACATGTCATGAAACAGGGGTAGTGCTGCGGACGCACCGCTCCTTCATGCCCGAAGTGCCGTCAGACTTTCATTTAAACGAGTCCTTTCTGTTACCTGTTTTCTTCCCGACGCCTTTGTCGCTGGCTGAGAGGACTTTGCACTTGCTGAAGTTCTACGTGGACCGCACAAAGTTTTCGGAAGACGTCAAAACTATTTGTGAACGTTGGCCCTGTGAACCAAGGAATGCCCTCTCCAAGGCTTCTGTTTCCAGGTGGCTCTCTGGCTGCATCACCCATTGTCGACGGTTGGCAAACCGACCATTGCCTGGCCATACGAGAGCCCATTCGACCAGAGCGATAGCTGCAACTACAGCGTTCCTGTCTGGTGTGCCCCTGCTGGACATCTGCAGGGCTGCTATGTGGAGGTCGACGCACACCTTCACGAGATTCTACAGCGTCGACCGGGATTCCAGGGAGGAGTACAGAGTCGGCCAAACGGTGCTGCGCAACCTGTTCGCTTGAAGGTGAGTCTGGTGAGGAGTTAAGAGATGCTTACTGTTGAGACTTGCCACCTCCCCTGGTTCTGCATGTGTGTATTGTTATGTATTCTTTATTCATGAGCATGTGAATCCATGCCAGACCCCATGCTAGAGAAGGAACAACTTACTTACCTGTAACTGTTGTTATCCAGCATGGGTATGGCATGGATTAACATGTGAACCCTCCCGCCTACCCCTCTGCGGCTCTTCTCTTGGTCCTACTGCCACTTTGCGTGCTACCATATCTGAAGATGGCTGCCAGAGGAGGGGCTTAGGTAGAGGGCAGTCATTGGCTGGGGGCAGTGACCCAGAGAATAGTGATTGGTTGTTAGGAGAAAGATAGTTCAGAAGTGAAACTGAAACTGATTTTTTTTCTTTACCGACGATTCCCAGCATGACTGCGAATATTCATGAGCATGTGAATCCATGCCAGACCCATGCTGGAGAACAGTTACAGGTAAGTAACTTGTTCCTTACTTGCTTACCAAATCTGAAGATGGCTGCAAGAGGAGTGGCTTAGGTAGAGGGCAGTCATTGGATGGGGGCAGTAGGACCCAAAGGACAGTGATTGGTCTAACGGAGAAATACAGTTTATAAGTGAAAGTGAAACTGTTTTTTTCTTTTACCAAGGATTCCCGGCCTGACGACAGGGAATATTCATGAGCATGTAAATCCATGCCAGACCCATGCTGGAGAACAATAGTTAAGTAACTTGTTCCATACACTTCCCATAATGCTGCTGGATTCCTCATCTCCGACTGGAAAGCGGGAGAGGAAATTCACGTTTCCTTGTTCCTTCCCCTTACGATGTTCCAAACTGAAACACTAAGGTTGGAGATCGAGGAACCAGCACATTTTTCTTGGGTTTGGGTCTTTTTGGAGACTTAGCCGTGTGAGGGGTGAACGATCTGTGATTAGCCCGAATGGATCTTAGATAAGTCTGAATTTCCTACCTGTAAGGTAATATTTCAGGTAACCAATAGTCCATTTTATAGATAAGGCTTCCAATTCGATGGTTGCGCAGTTTCTCTCTTGTAAATAGTTTCCGGCTGATGTAAAGCACAGGATGTTCCATACCATTGTATTCCTGTGATAGCCCTACGCCGACTTTAGAAGTGTCTGTTTGAAGTATAAACTCCTTCTTGAAATTGGCCACTTTCAACACTGGTTCGCTGCGATGGATTTTAGATCCATTATATCCGAAGGCCAGCATCTTCTCCACCCCTTGTCAAACTATTTCCTTGCGCACCTCTTGGAACCTATATGGTTTTAAATTGTTGACTTTACCTGTGGACATGCGGCTATGATGACAAATTCCTTTGACTCTGCCAGGTTCACAGTTAAAGACATCGGGGAGTTGGCCTAAAATGTATTGGATGTCTTATTTCTGGGATTGGGGGAGGCCAGTAGGTATGAAATTGACCTAGCATTACCACCGATGGGGACTCAGCAGCGTCTTCCCTCTACTCGTTGAAAAGGTTAAAGTGGTAAATCTGTTTTGACACCTCTGTCTGGTTGAGAAATACAGTAATTACAAGAACCAGTTAGTTCTATGACTTCATATGGTCCGTGTCAATGGGAAAGCATCTTATGCTCTGAAGTGGGGAGTAGAACAAGTCCCTTTTTGCTGATAGAAAATGATCAGGTGACAGCCTTTCTATCATAATTAGCTTTTTGCTGTTCTTGTGCCTTAGGTGAGACTGGACTATAGATCCTACTATTGCCATATGCTCTTTGAGGCGCTGAGCAGTTTGGGGCAATGGTAAAATGGCCTCCTCCCTTTCCAGTATGTCTAAAACGTCTTGTGGGTCTCCCATAAAGAAGTTCAAAAGGTGAAAAGCCTGGGTGGCTTTGGGGCATTTTCCAGAAGCAAACAAGGCCCAGGGGATCATCATGTCCCAATTCCTCCCATCATCTTTAATCAACTTTTTAAGAACATGTTTCAATGTTTTCTTAAAGCGTTCTATTAAACCATCCATCCGAGGATGATACAGACGTTCTAAGGGTTTTTACCTGCAGGACTTGTTTAACCTCTGCCATTACTCAACTCAAATGTTGTTCCTTGATCTGTGAGGATCTCTTTGAGGAAACCTACCCAGGATAGGAATGGGATGAGATGTTTTAGTATCTGTTGTGAGGTGTTGTTTTGCATGGGGAAGGCCTCGGGATATCATGTGGCGTATAAATCGGTTTCCAAACTTCGGTGACCGTGAGAATGGGAAATCAATAATTGGAAGAGGTTGTAAGGTGGCCGTTGGAGGAGCATGAGATGCAGTTTTCTGACACAGGGTGCAGGTTAATTTGAAATGTTTTATGTTGCCATATACCACTGGCCTGTAAAATCGGCTTACAACTTGAGTCTTAGCGGTCCCCAGATGTCCTGCTGTAAGATGGCCATGGACACTCTCTAATACCATCATTCAATGATTTCTGGCTACTACTATTTGGGAATGAAGGGTCCCCTCTGCGCTAATGTCTCCCGGCTATAATAGACCCTGTTTTATGAAAAAACAAATTGACCCTTCTACTTTCTCCCTTCTTCCTCAGAAGTGACTTTGAGGGAGGCCACCAGGGGGCGCACAGGCAATGGCTGCCTGATTCCCGTGCTCTTCCAACAGCCGGGTCGTAAGAGGGATTGAGCCCCCCCCCCGAAGCCCCCCCTGCGGCAAGGGAGGAAGCTGTAGTGCGGGGGAACCCCCAGGGCCCCCACCGACCGAAACAGCGGGGTCCGAGGACCCTGGGAGAGCGGAGAACAGGCGCCGTGGACTTGGCGGCGGGAGCGCCGCAGAGGACCCGGGCGGCCGCGAACCCGGAAGATATATTCGCGGCCCGCCGACACAGGAGTTGGAGACGGGTGGGCTCGTCCTCCTGCACTGCAGCGGCCCGTCCCCCACTGAGGCGGCGCTCGGAAGGGGAACCCGGAGAATCCGCCTAGGGGTGTGGGCCGCTTGCACCCCCCCGGGCGAAGACGGCGCAGGCCGCGTGTGACACGCGCCCAAACAGATGGAGAGCGCCGGCCCCTCCGGAGAGGCGTGGGTGCCGGCACAGGCCCCATAGGGAGGCTTGCGGATCGCCCGCGAGGGAGGCGGCGGATTCCATTCTTTCTCCCGCCCGCCAGCCTTGGACCCCCAGCCCCACCGCCAGGGAGGACTACAGACGGTGGGCGCCAGTCGGGCCCGCTGCCCGCCACCGCCCGGCGACTCAGCCCACCTCCCCTGGCAAGGAAGACCTGGGAGCACTGCACTGCGGAGGCCCAGAGGATACCGGGCGTGCCCCCGCCCTGAGAAGACACAGCGAGGCAGCCTGTCAGGACTGCAACGCCTAAAGAGGCCAATCTGGGTGTGTGGCCCCCGCCGGGACCCGGTGGGGCGAGTGCCCGCCCAGAGGCCCCCTCCCGCTTATCAGGCCCGATTGGGGGACCGCCCCACCATAAACTAGGACCGGAACTAGGACCGGAACCCAAGTCCCAGGGACCCGCAACATCCCGGGTCAGCGCAGCATACCCTGTGGGGGGCAATAAACACACTAGCCCCGGCCCCGGAGGGAGACCCCACGATTACGCCGCCCGAGTGAACTGACGCACACCCCCAGGTGCCCACCACACCACTGCACCTCCGGCCCACCTTGAACTCACAGGCTGCCCGAGACCCAGGTGAGAGGCCCCCGTCCCCAGTTGGCGGGGCCTGTGCCTGCCTGAAGGGCCACCCCAGCCGCCCCACGGGGGACATCCCATCGACCACAAAACTCACAGGCGAGACGCACTACGGACTGATCCAGCGGACCCCCCGCAAAGGACCAACGACACCCCATGAGCTGGAAGAAGGCCCTACAAACGTTTCGCTTCCAAGAAACACCGAACGCGACTGAGGTCCCCACTGTCACCGGCGCTATGGCCCACACGGAACCCGCGGGCCAACCCGCAATGACGATGGAAAAGGGCTTCGCCTCCATCCTTCAGGATATCAGAGAAATGAGATCCGACATTGCCCAGAAGTTCGAGAAGCTGGACCAAAGGGTAGACAAAATTGAGGATAGGGTCCTACAAATGGAAAACTATCAAACATCCTCCACATCTCAGGAAATCCAATATGACACACGGCTCGCAGCCTTGGAGAAGAGGGACGAAGAAAGAGCCAGGATCATGGACGACTATGAAAATAGGGAAAGGCGGAACAATCTAAGGTTCTTTGGAATTCCAGAGACGGAGAGAGAACTGACTCGAGTGGTGAGAAACATCATCACCCGCTTGTTTGCTGAGGAAATGACAACGGAACTCACGTTTGACCGGGTACACAGGGCCGGGGGAAGAGCGGGGGGGCCCAGAACGGTTCTGGCACGCTTCCACTACTACACGGAGAAAGCCAAAGTTCAAGAGGCCGCGAGGAAAGCGGGGGCGATAACCTATAACGGCGCACAGATCGCCATTTTTCAAGACCTCTCTGCTTACACCCTAGCCAAACGGAGGATGTGCCGCCCTCTAACACAACTGAAAGAGAAGGGGGTCCGCTACAGATGGGGATATCCCTTCTCCCTGTCCTTTGAATACTCAGGCCAACGCACAACGCTGGTAACTGAAGAGGACATTAAAGGCGCTATTCAAGATTATGTGGGCGAACCCCCCAACCCCAACCCCCCCCACCCCCCCCCGGAGGGAACCAGTGGGTCCAGAGGCGCTCAGAGGGGGCACCCCCGGGCAGCTCAACCCCAGAAGGAGAAAAACCTGTGCAAGAAAGTTCAAGAAACTAAACACACCACCAATGCCAATGGAGGACGACCGGGTCGACTCAGAGGGGTGACACCAGCGACCCCACGGAGATCATCGGGCCTAGAATGCAGAATGACACTGGAGATGCCTGGTTTGCTGCACCCCCTTGAACTGCAAGTATAAGGGGGCATAGAGGGGATAAAAACTGTGGGAACCGAGTGATGCACCAACCAAGGCCTGGGAGAGTAACTAAAATAGGAGGTCCGGGGGAGCGAAGAGAGGAAAGACGGGGGGGGGGGGGGGGGGGGGGGCTCACGGTAGCGAGCTTGGGATATGACACCTGGCCGAGGGGGAATCGGCTGGTGGTCCAGCCAACAAGCCAGAAATGTAAGAACTACATGGCTGGACGCCGGGGAGGGGGGTGGGGGTTTGTTCACATGTTGGGGGTTTTAGGGTGGGGAATGCGTTGGGGGGAATGTTGGGGAAACGTTGAAAAGAGATCCAAACAAGAAAATACAGTAAGCGGGAGGGAGCGGCCTTGCGACACCGGTGACCAAGGGGAAACGCGACAGCGACTATGGCTGACGACCGACCGGCCCTAGGGGTGGGAACCTTGAATGTGCGGGGCTTGAACACCCCCACGAAAAGATCCCTAATCAGCAGGGAATTTAGGAGCGCCAAGCTGGACCTGCTCTTTGTGCAGGAAACACACTGGGGGGAGGGAGCCCAGGTTGCGGGGTGGTGGAATTGAAGAGACTTTCTATGCGTCTCACAAAGGGAAGAAAAGAGGGGTTGCAATTTTGATCGCAAGGGGTCTGAATTTTGAGAAGGAGTCCATCCTAAGGCCGTTACCTCTTCGTACGGGGCTCCCTACAAGGATCACCCATAACCCTGGCGGTTGTATATGCCCCGAACGAGGGCCAGGCCCAATTCTGGGAGGGAATGGGGGAAAGACTGAAAACCTTTGTCCAAGGCCCATTGGTGGTGGGGGGCGATTTTAATATGGTCCTAGACCCATCCAGAGATAGACAACGGGTAGGGGCCCCAAGCCTCAGACCCGCTGGAGACGCCACGTCTCGCTGCTTCCAAAGGGTGAATGACGACCTGAACCTGGTGGACACGTTACCCACCCCCCGAGAGGGGACTCGCTCTTTCTCATACTACCCCTCCACCCACAAAGCCTTCTCCATAATAGATTATATCCTTGCAGATGAGGTACTCTGACCACATATAGCGGGTTACAGGATAGATCCCGTCCCCTGGTCAGACCACGACTTGGTCAGGGTGACCATGGCTGGGCACTGGTGCAAAGAACGGAGGGGACGCTGGAGATGCAATGACGCCATCTTGAGAGACGAGGTCCATGCCCAGTCTGTTCTGGAGGCCATCACAGAGTTCTTCAAGCTTAACGATAATGGGGAGGTGGGCACGCACACTCTCTGGGACGCCTTTAAGGCAACACTAAGAGGAGTGCTCATAAAAATTGGTTCCCGACAGAAAAGGGAAAGGGAGACCCAGGAGAGAACCCTGAGGGAAAAAATAGCGCGCCTTCAACCGGGGGGCTCCCCGGCACGAACCCTAGACCGTGACCGCATGGCCACCCTGGAGGATTACAGGCTCCAATTGAAAAACCTACTCCTCCATAAAACGGAAAAAAAGCCTCCAAATGGTCAAACAGAAATACTACAAGAAGGGGGACAGAGCGGACAGGATCCTGGCCTGGAAACTGAGGGAGGTCCGGAGAAGCAGAATGGTGAAGGGAGTGAGGGACAGCAGGGGCACAATGGGATTTGACACTCCCCACATAAGTGAAGCCTTCCGTCAATATTATGAGACACTATATTTCTCTGAATAAGACGGTGGCGATGCCCATATCGAAGAGTTCCTCGACTCCATACAGATACCTTCCCTTTCACGAGACCAGGCAGAGGGGCTGGAGGGCCGGGTGACCGAGGAGGAAGTGGAGAAGGCGATTAGTGGTATGAGGGTGGGGACTTCCCCGGGGGAGGATGGCTTCTCGGTGTATTTCTATAAGAGGTTCCAATCCACCCTGTCTCCGTATCTGGCGAAGGTTTTCAACTCGGTGTTGGAGGGGGGCACTCTCCCCGACACCATGATGGAGCCATTATAGTGGTCCTTCCCAAGGAAGGAAAAGACCCGAGGGAGTGTTCGTCCTACAGACCCATATCGCTGCTCAATATCGACGTCAAGATCTTGGCAAAGGTGGTGGGTAGGAGTATGGAGGGGATAATGCAGAAGCTAATCCACGGGGACCAGGTGGGTTTCATTAGGGGCAGACAGGGTTCGGATAATATCCGCAAAACGATAGACTTGGTTCACTTCGCCCAAATTTCTGATCTTGAGGCATGCATCCTGTCCCTAGACTCGGAAAAAGCTTTCGACAGAGTGGAGTGGAGATACATGACCCTGCTCCTCCAACGAATGGGCTTTGGTTCGCACATCCTGAGCTGGGTCGCCGCTCTCTACAGAGCCCCTACAGCAAGAGTCCAGGTGAACGGAGTGCTGTCAAATTCCTTCCCCCTAACTCGAGGAACTAGACAGGGCTGCCCTCTTTCCCCCCTCCTGTATGTCCTCACGATTGAAGCCTTGGCCATAGCGGTTAGGTCCCACCCAGACATCAGGGGAATCAGTAGGGAAGAGGTGGAATTCAAGCTATCCCTATTTGCGGATAATGTCCTGGCATATCTGGTGGACCTGGGCTCTTCGGTCCCTCCCCTCCTGTCCCTGGTTGATTCGTTCGGGAGGTTCTCAGGCCTAAAAATAAACACCGCCAAGTCTGTCCTCCTTCCGATGCGATTGGTGGACCCGATATTAGACCCCCTGACCAGGTTCCATGGGATAGCGGTGAGCAAGAACAAAATAACATACCTGGGGGTTCTCCTCACTAGGGATTTAACAAAACTAGGGTCCTCCAACTACGAACCCATGCTATCTGAGATCGCCGCTGATTTGAGAAGATGGGGAGGAATGATCCTCTCATGGTACGGTCGGATGACGGCAGTCAAAATGAACATACTGCCTCGGCTTCTGTACCTTTTTACAGCCCTCCCTACCTGAGTACCCGCTCAAACATTTATAGACCTACACAAAGGGGTCAGAGATTTCATTTGGCAGGGGAAAACACTGCGAATTGGCAGGGCCACCTTGACGCTTCCGAGAGAGGAGGGGGGGGTTTGGTCTCCCAGATTTCCAACTGTACTATCATGCAGCGCAACTGCGGGTCCTTCTTGAACACATGAAGGAAGGCTTACGGACATATTGGTCATACCTAGAGGACATGGATGTCCACCCTCTAAAAGTCCATGACCTCTTGTGGGCTCCACGCAGGTCGATCCCGAAGCAAGCTCTATCCCACCCGATCCTGGGTGTTCTCTGGGACATTTGGAGGGAGTGCCCCCGGACAGCACATCTTTCTTCATGGCCGTCCCCCATGACCTCTTTGTGGGGGGCCTCCCTGAAATTGGGCAGCAGAGGGTTCAGACAATCCCAGAGTTGGCCAGATGCGGGAATGGAATGGGCGGGCCAGCTATTCAGGGAGGGAGAATTCGTGAGTTATGAGGACCTCCGGGAGAGACTGGGAGGCGAGACCCTCTCCATCTTCGAATACCTCCACCTCAAGGGCATCCTCAACGACCCCGTGTGGGGCCCTAACCTGCGGAGACAGCTAACGCCCTTCGAGAAACTCCTCGACTCAGCAACCTCTAGAAAGGGAGCGGTCTCCTGCATGTTCACTGTCCTAAATACTCATGATCTCCAGGCTAGGCGAGGATTCCGGGGTTTTTGGAGTGACCTGGCGGGAGAGGAGATATCTGAGGACGCTTGGGCTCGCATTTTCAAGATATTGTTTCATGGCAATCTTTTTACCGCAGATATGGAGCACACCTTTAAAATCCTGCAGGGGTGGCACAGGGACCCAGTAAAACTCCCGAAAATGTTTGCAGGGGTATCCCCGGAATGCCCGAGGGGCTGCGGCCAGTTGGGGACTAGAGGTCATATGTGGTGGTTATGTCCGAAGGTACAAACCTATTTGGAAGCGGTGAGAGATTGGATAGCGGAGGTAACTGAGGATCCTCTGCCCCTCAACCCGCTGACCATGCTGCTGGGCCTCCCCCCGGAGGAAACAGAAATTCACCGGTACCCTAGGATGTGGGAAACCATGTTGAGAGCAGGCAGAGTAGCCCTGGCCCAGAGGTGGAAGAGCCCGGAAACCCCTTCCAAAGACGACTGGACCAAAAAACTGAAGAACATGTTCTTGATGGACAAACTGACTGCATTGGTGAACAATGACTCAAGCTCATTCCTCGCGGAATGGTACGGGGTCCAGCAGGCATGGGGATGGGATGTCCACTAGCCCCGAAACCGTGCCCCCGGGTGGCCGGGGCGCGACCACCGCAGTAAAGGACAGCACCCAATCGGGGGGTCCCCACGGCCTGGGGTGAGGTCGGCTTCTGGCCAGTAACGGAATGGGTCACATGTTGCGGCGCTCCAAAGAATTAGGACAATATGTGAAAGTTTGATCTCTTTTTTGCTGTTATGTTTGGTTTGGACATGGTGAGGGGGTGGGAGGGGGAGGGCGGTGAAAGGGGGGTTAGGGGGGGGCCTCAGTTAGGCCCTGTTTTCTGTCTTTTTTATATTTTACAAAATGCTAATAAAAACCAAAGTTTAAAAAAAAAAGAAGTGACTTTGAGTTAGGCCTATGCCAAGATAGGAACATTACGTTGGGCAGAGGCGAGATCAGGGATGAGCTCGGGTTGGTCTTCACTAGAAGTGGGATTCAGGGTTTCAGGGATTCTTGGGTTCTTGTTCAGCTTCCCCAAAACCTTTGGTTCCTCTCCCAGTAGTATGTTTCAGATACCTCAAACCTGGGAAATGAAGCATTTTCCAGGGTACCTTGTGCAACCTTTTCTTCTGGTTTGATGTGATAGGAGTGTTTGGTATTATTATGTAGCAGTATCCTGACATCGCCTCTATAGTCAGGTTCTACTACCCCCGCCATCGCATCCAGGCTATGTTTCCAAGTTAGACCTGGCTTAGAGGCTAATCGTATGCAAGTCCCCTTGGTGAGGCCAGGATCAAATCTGTGCGAATTAACCACCTCTCCAGGCTTTTTAATTACTTGGTGGCTGCTGGAGTGGTCAAAACCTATGGACTCTTTGGTGGTGACAGAGGGGCTTTTTGCTCACTCACTCAACTTGGTAGACCTAAGGGCTCCCCAAGTTTGTGCCGACTAGGTCAGATCTGTCATGATGCCTACCCCCGGGCATCAGGACCAAACCCATCAGCTCCGGAAGCAGGCATCCAGATACTTACTAAAACCCAAACAGCCCCGGCTGGGGGCTGTTTGGGTTCAGTCCTGGCGCCTTAGGCGCCAGGCTCATCATGGAAATTAGTCCTAGTGCCATAGGCGCCAGGCTCATAGACTTTACTTACCTGATGCAGACCATGCTGCTAGTGAGTCCAAGCCAACGTGAGGCCTGGATGGGACTATTTTTCTACAGGGACTATTTTTTACTTGGGGTTGGTTCTAGGGAACTTCTTACCTGGAACTACTTTGGAGGCTATTTAAACCATGCCTGAACAACAGCACACGCTTCGCGTTATTCTGCATCCAGCAGCGTAACGCTCACCGTGCCTGCAGTCTGCATCAGTCTTCTGCCACGCCCGCCTCGAACCTGGGGCTCCTAAAACCAAGAGGAAAGAAAAGGACAAGATTAGAAAACAAACTATTTCGAATTCCTCACCTGATTTCGGATCCATCTCGCCTCCGGACCTGGAAGGAACATCATTTCTGTATGCGTCGCATCTCCTGCTACAGCGCTGCGCCATACTCACCAGTCCTCGCAGCATCTTTCGATTCGGCGCTGCCTCCATCATTTCTTCGCCGAACTCCGGCACCTGAGGGCCAAAAGAAAACAACAAGGTGAGTCGAGAAAACCAACAAATGAAACACTTATCATAGACTTACCTGATTACCACCGGAGGCATTATTCTATAACTCTCCACATCTTCATGTGCCTCACCTGCAAAGGGACAGAAAACAACACGTTAAACACTGGCAACATTTACCGGACGGCATCGGGTAATACAGACTCTTACCTGAGAGCCACCAACTGCCACGAGGGGTATCTTCTCACGATCTTAGTTGCATGACAAGGAAGGAAGGGGGGACAAGAGTGAATCATCGGACATATTGAACTCTGTGAACTTGAAACTTACCGAACCTTGCCAGGAACCTCAGAGTCAATACTCTCCGGAACTCTCCCACGCCTTCAAACCAGTGAAGTAACTGGCATCAACGCGCCCCTGCAATCCACGCAGGATGGAGAGCTAATCATTTAAAAACATAAGGTGACGTTCCTAAAAGGGGATATCGGAGGTGACGAGAAGAGAGAACGAGAACATTGGGAGGGGGCTATCACTCATATCCACGGGTGGCTAAATCCCTTTCTCCATTTCAGGAGAATACTTCTATGGATCAAGCAGACGAGATTAGGCGGGCCGGTCCAGACAGTCATCTCGGCACTACGCATCACGTTGGTGGAGACCGCAGCTGTCTGGGTCCGATCAACGCCCCTGTGGGAACCAGGTGAGCGTAGATCCCACTGCTGACACCGTATGTAAGGGTGTAGAAGTAAGGGGACCGACACGCAGGTGACATGCTTTTGGCTGTAGACTTTTATCAGTGAGCAAATAGAAGAGAAAACCATATCTGACCCTAGTTCTAACAGGGGTTTCCCTGCCTCGACTACTACTAAGGAAACTGTCAGGATGTCAGTCTTAAACAAAGAGTCCACCATACTCTGGTGGAAACCTATTTCAAGCATTTACACTATAACTAAGAAAGAGAAGTGGTCTTCCTCGTCCCGAAGAATGGATCCCTTCTTCCGGACAACAATCCAAAATTGAGCTCTGCGCGACAAAAACAAAATGCTCTTCTCAAAGGATGCAAATTAAATGTCTCAAAAGGCTCCTTGGGCTGGGGTTCTAGTAAGGTATGTAGTGCAAAAGTCTTCTATCCTTAGTGTTACGGGGATGACTCTCTCCCGCTGGCCTTTTTCAGTGGTTTTCCCAATGTCCGGACAAGTGCCTTTCTTCTCCTGACCTTTATCATGGCCTTCACAATGCCAAGAGAATGACTCCCTTATCTTGGCTTCTTTCACAACTTTTCTTAGTACCGGGGGTTTGTCTCCCTTCCCCTGGTCTTTCTTCAGCTCTTCAGTGTTCATTGCCCACCTTGTTCACTATCCACCAAGGTGCTGTGACTGCCAGATGCTGTGACTATGATGACGATTTTGTAGGCAGTTGGTTATTCTGCTTCTTGTTTCTTAGCACTTATGTCCGGTTCTCTGTCCTGCAAGGTATTCTCCAGGGTAGGTTCCAGACCCTTCTCATGGTTTCTTTCTCTCTTGGGTCCCAAACCCTTCTTATTGTTTCTTTCTTTCTCGTGTCCCAGACCCCTTTTATATCACCGGTTTCCCCTTCTGAAGTCTCCTCCCTACTATCCAAAGCCCACCCCACATCCGCCCCCTCTGACCCTCTCCCCTCCGCTCTTATCCCCAAGATCTACCCTCTTCTTATCCCTTACCTCACCACTTTCAACTCCTGCCTATCCTCATCTTTCCCTCTGCCTTCAAACATGCAACGATTATTCCTATTCTAAAGAAGCCCTCTGCCAATCCACTCATCACTGCTAACTGCAGACCTATCTCTCTTCTACCTTTCCTTTCTAAGCTTCTTGAGCGCCTTGCCTACTCTCAACTCTCATCCTTTGTCAATACTTCCTCTCTCCTTCCTCCCTTCCAATCTGGCTTCCGTCCCAAACATTCCACTGAAACTGCTCTCACCTCTATCCTTAACTCCCTCCTCTCTGCTCGACATACCAAGCAATCCTCTATCCTTATTCTCCTTGATCTCTCCGCAGCTTTTGACACTGTCGATCATCCACTCCTCCTCCACACTCTTTCCTCCTTCGGGTTTAAAGACCATGTCCTAAACTGGTTATCCTCTTACCTCTCCTCCCGTTCCTTCACAGTTTCATGGGGAGGTCAGACCTCTCCTTCATTCCCTCTTATTTACGGTGTTCCCCAAGGCTCTGTACTTGGTCCTTTCCTCTTCTCTCTCTACACATCCCTCATTGCGCCTGTCATCTCCTCGTTTGACATCTCCCACCATTTCTATGCGGACGATACCCAACTCTTTCTCTCATTCTCCTCCTTCATGACTGACCTTCACCTTAAGCTCTCCTCCTGCCTCACTGCTATCAAGAACTGGATTTCCTCCTGCTTTCTCTCTCTCAACACAGATAAAACTGAAGTCCTTTTCTTCCCCTCTAATTCTCTTCTCCCTCCCTCTCCTCCCCCTTTCATTCACTTTCCTCCCTCCAATCTCCCTTTTTCTCCCCAAGCTCGTACCTTAGGCGTTCTCTTTGACTCCTCTCAACTTTTCGCAACACATTTCACTCACCTCTCGCACCTGCCGATGCCACCTCTATAATATTCGCAAAATCCGCCCCTCCCTTACTTTCCACGCCTCCAAACTCTTAATCTCCTCTCTCGTCTTTTCCCGCCTCTTCTACTGCTCTTCTTTACTCTTTGGTCTTCCCGCATCTCAGCTTGCCCCTCTTAAGTCCATTTACCACTCGGCTGTTCGTACCCTTTGTCTCCTTACCACCCGCGACTCCATCTCCTCTAAGCTCTCTTACCTTGGCTGGCTACCTTTCCACTCACAGCTAAAATTCAACTTTCTCTGCCTTGTCTTCAAATCCCTCCATGGTCTTGCTCCTCATCTCTCCTCCATTCTCTCCTTCTACTCCCCCTTCCGCTCCCTTCGTTCTGCTGACCATTTCCTTCTCACTGTACCTCCATCCCCCTGCGCTTCCTCCCGTTTCCGCTCCTTCCAACTCCTTGCTCCCCTGCACTGGAACTCTCTCTCTCTCACAATCCGCTCTACCACAACCTTCTCCTCATTTCGCACTTCCCTTAAATCCCTCCTCCTCCATTCTCCTCCTTGAAAACTCCCCCTCTGCTCTCTCCTCTACCCCCCCTTTCCCTGATGTCTTTTCCCCCTTCTCCTGCTATCTCTCCCTTCCATTTTCCCTCCAATCCGCCACCCCCCCCCCCCACTTCTAGTCCCACTCCCCTTTCCCCACCCCTTCCATTAATTGCCCTTTCCACTGTTTTATTGAATGACTCATGATGTAAATGTTTGCTCCCACTGTTACTGGTTCTTGTTATCTTGTATTTTGTTGTTCCAATGTACAGCGCCTTGGTGTAAAGCGCTCTATTAATAAATCAATCAATATCAGTTTCGTTCCCTTGGGTGCCAGACCCCTTACATGTGATTTATCTGCCTTTTGGGTGTGCTGAATCCTGTGGAGTCATCACTGATCCCAAACCTCCTGACTCTGGGGGTGGTATTTCGAGGGAGGATCGCATGGGAGGAGATGGCTTTTGGGGAGAAGTGGTGAACCCATCAGGAGGGACGTGGTATGGTCCTCTTCCATCAGAAGATCATCTTATGATCCCTGTTTTCTTGATGCCTTACTGCCAGTATACCAATCCCTTTCATAATACAACTCGGAGCTCTTATTGCTCGACTCTGGGCATGTTGACATTCACCCTTTATGTACACGTGGTGTTCATATAACATCTTCTACGTCTCACCATCTTGACCTAAATGTAAAGCCAAAGCTTTGTAACTTTACAAAGCCTCAATCTCCAATGGACTCGAAGTCCCAGAAAACCTATAGTACTGGGGTGAGGAGAAGAGAAGGGAGCTAATGTGGAGCAAGAAGCACACCAAGCTAAAATGTGCAGACTAGTTGTGGGGATTCCAGTCATCCATGCGGGACATTTAAGTGGCGTGATTTTTGGACCAGAAAGAGAGAAAAGCTGCAGAGTGGACGTAGCAGGATGCTGACCCTTCGAGGAATTCTTACCCACCATTTTAACATTGCTGCAGCAGTACGTCAAAGGTTGGGATCCCAAGAGATGCAGCTGAGTCTGCCCTGGAGTGTCAGGGAGTGGGAGCGGGGGGCCCGGGGAGTACTGACCAGAGGATCGGCAAATACCAAGATGTTTTCAAGTCATGTTGAAAGATTAAGTTTACTCAAGCCTCCATATGAGGGATGCCAATTGTACAGTCTTTATATCAAAATGTATATACTTAATCACTTATATGTAAACATATACCATGAAAACCCTTATATCAAATATATTTATGGTGGGGTAAAGGATTAATTTTTGGGGGGGGGGGGAAACGGTCTGGATGGGTTCTTACGGGTTGGAAACAGGTTTTTTTGGAGGGGGACCCCCAAAAATAAAATTAAATTAAAAAAAATGATTAAATATTCAGGTTTTCAAGGTATATGTTTCCATATATAAGTGATTTACTATATAATACCTCGGTATAAAGACATGTAACTGATGCCAATATGGGGAAGGTTGGAGTAAACATAATGAAAAGCAAATTAACATTTCTAGTCAAGTAATTAAAAGGCGAGATTTGTACAACTCTTCATATGTGAAAGGTCTGTATGGGGAAGATTGGAACAAGCATTGTTACAAGCCAATGAACAACGTTAATGAAGTTAAAGAGTGAAACATGAACAAACCTCAATACAAGGGATGCCGGGGTGGGGGAAGTTGGAACAAGTAATCACTGAAGCCAGTGGGGGATAAGACAGTGAAGATCGATTTGTGTTCTACTCGAGAAAGAAAGAGTATTGAAAGATTGTGAGAAGACCTGGTGAAGGCATTTCATCAGGCAGTGAGTGTTTGGGGAAGGGGAGATACCTGGCAAGAGAGTACACCAGGGGATCTTTATAGCCCAGAAGGGGAATACCTGGCAGGGGAGTACACCAGGTGAACTGACTAAAGTTTATTAATAGAAAAGACATTTCAAAACAAGTTCCCGGCAGGGGAATATACCAGGTGACATTCTTTTACCGAGTAGAACAGACACTTCGCCATCCTTACAAAAATCTTAAACTGTTCTGGGGAGATACTCTTTGACATTCTTGAAAACGTGTTGCACAAGAGAGACATTTCCACTACTCTTGGGGAATCAGTATTTGGGACGGACAATGTTTTCCTCATCCATAAGAGTGCTCAAACTATCCTTGCTCAAGTTGCCAAGAGTTACTTTACCTTCCTTGAAACATCATTTGTTTGGGAAGACCCATTTTACATCTTAAGAAGTGTTCTATGAAAGAGACATTTCTATGACTCCTAAGGAACCGTGGTTTGAACAGAACATTTTACACCTGAACCAATTCAGGGGAAGGGAACTGTCCCCTGGATCCAAGGATTGTTCTTTTTGGATTTATATACTTAGTTTTTGCTCTTATTCTTATACGTTTCAGTGTGAGGGTCAGATACGCATTGGACACACGGACTGTTTGCTTAAGTTGGACGACTAGACAAAGACTGTTCCCTAGTTTTGATTCCATAGGTAGGGAAACTATCATTTAGATAGGGATAGAAAGGACTTTTTCCAAACCCTTTTATTTAAATAAAATGGCAATGTTGAAAACATTACAACTTTGTCTGTCCCTCATTTCTGACCCCTCACAGGGGCCCCTACAACCATTACCGTTTTCCCAGCCTCTTCCTGGTGCTTATTGGTGTCTTTGTTGTCTGCGGGGTTTGGTTCTCCTCTCTGGTGTCTTCCATTCATTCCAGGTACTTCTTTGTGTCTGCACCAGTTCCCTGATACCCTCTGCCCTTTTCCGATCGTTGCAGTCCCTGCAACGGTTCCACAGCGGTTCCCCACTGTTGGACTGCGCGGGCCAGGCAGTTTCCTCTCTCCAGCCCTCTCATCAGGCTGGTTGTTCCACCTCATGTCTTCTCGCTCCAGTCTTTCCACGGTGGCCCTTCTGGGGACGCCTCTGCAGAAGGCTGTTGCCCGGCCCTTGCTGCTTCTTCCTTCCTTGCACAGGATTTGAATCTCCCGGTTCCTCCAGGGAGAGCCTCTCACCCTGTTTGAATTTTCCCGCTTCTATTTCAACAATGTCTTGGCCAATAGGAAGTCTATAAAAACAAGACAGCTCAGTATGGTTTATGGAGGCACCCTTTATGCTTCTGCACTTCTTCCTCATCTCAGTACTGATGTTGAGGACTCCCAGTGAGTCATTTGGTCTCTTCCTTGTCTTGGGACATAAGGGATATAGGTAGGTTGAGGAGCCCAGTCTCCCTCGTCTCATTACTTCCTACCTTACTGGTTTTAAGGAAACAGATTGTAACACTATGGATGGTGTTGTATGGGGTTGGTGAGGAAGGCGGTATGATGAATCCTGTGGAGTTCTCACTGAATCACCGGTGGTTAACTCTTCCCACATGGCCAGGGGACAGCAGCCGCTGCCTGATCATGACCCTGTGGGTGGTACTATGAGGGAGGGATGGTGGGTGTTACAATGAGGGAGGATCATGTGGGTAAAGATGAGGACTCCTTTAGGAGAGGCGCAAAATCCCCCCCCCCCTTTTAAGACAGCACTATACTTCCTAAAGAGCTGATGGCATATTGCCATTTTGAACCAATAACAGTTCATGCCTTACAAATACCCAAAACACAACTATCATCTCCTATTCGTGATAGTGCCCTCTTACTTTCTAAGCCCCAAGAAGGACGGAGGAGTGAGACCCATCTTGTACTTCAGACTAGAACAAGTTCCTCAGGAAGGACAAATTCAAGATAGTTACCCTTTCTTAGATCCTTCAGGCCCTCCAGCTTCGAGGCTGGATGGTATCATTAGACTTTCAGGATGTTTACTTTCATGTGCAAATCAATCACAAACACAAAAGCTACCTGAGGTTCGCCTTTGGCAGTTCTCGTTATCAGTTTCAAACTCTGCCGTTTGGGCTGACCTCTACCCTGAGAGTTCTCACCAAGTTGATGGTGGTGGCAGAGAGTTTCATGAGTGGGGGGGATTCATGTCTACCCCTACCTGGCCAATTGGCTGATCATGGTACATTCTCCCGAACAGGCCTTGGAACATCTCAACGTAACCTGCCACACTCTCCAGACTGGGCTTCTCCCCTAACTTCGAGAAGTCCCACATGACATCATCTCAAATGCTCCAATTCATCGGGGCAGTCCTTGATGCATCCTTGGGGGGGGGGGGGGGGGCCTTGCCACCCGAGGTGAGGGCTGAAGACATTCTGCAGATGGTCACCAAATTCCAGTGTGCCCAGCGTCTTCCGGCCTTCGATCATTTATTTCAAAAATTAATTTCACGTTGCTCGGCCTCATGGCATCCTGCATTTTCCTTGGGCCAGAGGCTCGCCTGAGAATGAGATCTCTTCATTGTGCCCTCAGGACTCAATGGTCAGAATTCTCAGGCAGAATGTCAGACCTTCTTCAGGTTCCAAGCAGAGTCGCACAAGACCTTTTGTGGTGGACCTGCGAGGAAAACATTCTGAAAGGAGAAATGTTTTGGCAACCATGGCCAGAGATAATTGTAGTGACGGACGCCTCACTTACTGGGTGGGGAGCCCATGCCAACGATCTGACAATCAGCAGTCATTCATCTCCATCGGAATCCAAACGACACATCAAGCTTTCGAAGCTGAGGGCACTCAGACTAGCGCTGATGGCCTTTCTACCCTCTCTACGGTGAAAGAATATCCTGATAATGATGGACAACATGGTGGCCATGCACTACCTCAACGAGAGGTGGTGTAGGGTCACTAGCGCTGTGCAGAGAGGCAATGCAGCTCTGGTTCTGGACGATTCAAGAAGGAATCTTATCAGCAGTTCACCTAGCTGGAGAGGAGAACGCGGCTTCGGACACTCTGAGCAGGTAGAGCACAGTCTTCCACAAGTGGGAACTAGCTCAGGAAGTCCTTCAAGAGATTTACACCCTGTGGGGAAACCCTCAAGTGGATCGGTTCGCGACCATTGACAACTGGAAGTGTGAACTGTTCAGTTCCCCCAAGAGGAGCTCTAGTAGACTCGTTCATAGTGGACGTGAAGTTTCCACTCCTGGACATGATTCCTCCTGTCCCTGTCATTCCTCAAGTGATCAGGAGGTTGATAAAGTTTGGGAGACCCATGATCCTAACTGCTCCAGGTTGGGCCAGATGGACGTAGAACCTGGACCTTCTGGACATGTCCATCTGCCCTCCAGTACATCTTCCACAAAGAAAGGACCTTCTCTTGTGAGAGGAGGGTAGAGTTTTCCGTCCTGAGATCAAGACACTCCGCCTTCACTCATGGTTTCTGAGAGTTTGAGATGGAAGGATTGGGACCTCCTGGACGACGTAATGACGATTTTACTTTCGGCCAGAAGGCCAGCAACGAAATCCTTATACCGCTGCCGTTGGAACAAGTTCTGCAGCTGGTGCAGGGTTAAGAATGTGGACCTTTTTACATGCAGCACACCCATGGTGTATTTCTTGTTGCACCTGGCTAATCTGGGGCTCCAGGTTGCCACAATTAAAGGGTATTTAAAGGTTATCTGGCAGCGCTATTTATTTTTAAGCGCAAATCTGAAGAAGTTTCTTTCTTCAAATTACCACTGGTTATACAATTTCTGAAAGGATTGACAAATGGATTCCCTCCCTCCGGTCCCATTTCAAGTCCCAGTTTCGGATCTCAACCTAGTTATGAAATTTCTAATGTGTGCTCCATTCGAGCCTATTCATTCCTGTCCTTTTAAGATTGCTAACTCTGAAGACCATCCTTTTGGTGGCGCTTATATCCGCCCATAGGGTAATTGAACTTGAGGCCTTACCTTGCAAGCCTCCTTACACAATTTTTTCCTTAAAGTTAAACCAAAATTTTTGCCAAAAATTGTGTCTTAACTTTCATTTAACTCAGAAGATTATACTACTGTCTTTTTATCCTCCACCTCATCCTGGAAAGGAAGAGGAGAGGTAACATAGGCTTGACTCAAGGCACGCACTTACCTTCTACATATCCAGGATGTCGAAGTTAAGACAGGATGATCAACTTTTTGTTGGTTACACAGGCCATAAGTTGGGTATGGCGGAAACAAAACAAACCTTATCTAGGTGGATCCTTTTGGGTATCTCTAAATGCTACAGATTATCTGGAAAAGATCCTCCTGAGGGTCTCAGTATCATTCCACCGGGGTCATGGCTACTTCCTTTGCTTTACTGAAGGGAGTCCCAAGGATATTTGTGCGGCTCCCATATGGTCCTCTGTCCACACATTTACCAAGCATTAGTCTGGACTCTTCCTCAGGCCGCGAAATCGTTTTGGGGAAGGCCGTGTTAAATTTTGTACACAGAGACCAATAAGGAATTCCTAAATACTTTTTTAAAGATTGAAAAATCTGACCCCTTCCTCCAGAAATACAAGCACTGCTCTGCAGGTCTATCATAAAATGTGTAATACGTGGGAGGACACCATCTATTCGAAGAACAAGTTGCTTACCCGTGGCAGTGTTCTTTCAATTGGATGTTCCTCCCACGTACTCGTCGTTGCCCCTCCCAACCTGCCCTGCTGTAGAATTTCCTTGTTGTTGCAGTGTACACTCTTTCAGGGTGAGTATCTGTCGGGCGTAGGATAAACCGATACACGTAAAAAACAGAACTGAAGTGCACTATGTACCATCGATGACGTTGAGAGACGGAGGACCTCGAGGGACATTGAGTCAACCAGCATTGACGTGCAGTGCCTACTGCTGGAAAGCTGGCTGTGGAGATCTCATAAGATGAGGAATATGTGGGAGGAACATCCAATCGAAAGAAAGTTACCACGGGTAAGTAACTTGTTCTTCTGGCGGCGGATGTGAAACCACTGGTGGACAACTACTGACTTTTTGAATTGTGCAGATCCTTACCATTCGTGGCTTGGACTTGCTTCCAGCTCTTATTTCGGAAAAAGGGGATGACTTCTGCAGCTATTTTGGAGATCTACGTTGGAGCCAAGAATCCCTCGAAGAACAGACCGTTGGTGACCGGAAAACGATTCCTGACGTTGCCCAGCAACCTGTCCCTGAGCAGCTTCTGTGACCGTGACTGATGGATGCCTGTCATCGCTTGCAAACTGTGGTCTTCACTGGAACTCACCTGCCTCCATCTTGTGAATTATCCTGAAGTCTTCTGCATTGTTGGATTCTGCACTTCGTCGCCGACAGCGGTAGCATTTTCCAGTTGTACCGGACTGGAAGAATCCTTGACCCCAGAACCACTGGGAATCGCTCAGTGGAACAAAATGCAGAAGAAAGATTCCCCCATCACCCTCCAGACGATCCATCATGACATCTGGGAAAATCAGTCGGGTTTGGGGGAGTAAGCATACCTGTGCCTTAATGGACGATGCCATTGGTTATGGCTCAAAGTTCAAAAGGTTGAGGAAAGTTCAGGTAAGTAACACTCTGTCCCACTACACTAGAATAGGCACAGGGAGGGATTGTTGACCTGGTTACCAGCAACCCAAGATGAGAAAGGGACCGGATTTCACAACTATATAACTCTGTGTAGGACAGGTGGGATAAGAAACCGATATGTTAACTTAACCGCCCCCCCCCTGCCCCGACTCTCCAGAGACCAGTGCTTCGGTTGCGGAATCCGTTGAGGACAAAGCCTTCTGTGCTTGGTCAAGTTGGAGAAGGCACGAGGGTTATGGGTACAGAGGTCACTTTCAGACACAGGATTTAATTTTGGTTGGTCGCAGTGCTTTGAATCTCGGGTCCAGGAACCATGTAGCTTAACACCCCTGTGGGGAAAAGGAGACTTCTGTGGAGCAGGCAACCTTAGGACACCTCTTGGAAGCGAAGAATATGGATTGCAATTGGACTCCTCCCAGTCGGGTGGCGACAGGCAATGTTCGATGGACGTGCAAAGGTGCTGGCCCTGCACGGTGTCCATTGAAGCAGGGAGGCTGAAAAGGCAAGAGCAGGCATTTTGTACTAAAAGAATAAGATACTCCACGTTTTGAGGATGCGCTCGGAATGGTGACTGCTGCATTGAGGTAGCCCAGGAGAGAGCTGGTCATTCCACTGGTTGGTTCAGGGAGACTTACCAAGGCCAGACTGCACGGATCCTTGAGCAGGGGTTCAGACAGGTTTTCCCCACTGGTCCAGGGGTCAAAGCATCAATTAGGGCCTTCTTGATATCAGGCAAAGTAGCAGGGCTTCACAGGGACTTCTCTGGAGATGGTGCTGGTCAGCTGCAGGAGTCATCCTCGGGTCGTCAATGGGCTGCACTTCTTCGTAAGGGACTTGGTTCCAATGATCTGTTGAATGACTGCAGCAGTCCTCCTTTTATCCATGATGTAGAAGCTTGCCCTGGTCTAACAGCGGTAAGGAGTCGATTAAGTAGGGGCCGTATCTGTAGGAAATCCATGATTCAGAAAGGGCTGTATTTTCACCCCTCTTCTTTAAAGTCTATCTTGCTGACTTCTCAGGTTTGATTATGGACAGATTTTCTGCCCCCCATGCTCGGTGAGTGGAATCTTCATTGTCTAGACAATGCATGTGAAATGTTCTATGGGTTCTCACACTATTGGGTTACAGAGAAAACCTAGATTGTTGGTCTCATTGTGCAGCTGTAAGCATTATGGTCAACCAGGAGAAAACCAAAACCGTGTTTGGTCGAGAAGGACATCAAATCCAATGATCGGGTGCAGCAAAACATCAACTATTCCACTTTTTTTTTTTAATCAAACATTTTATTGTTTTTTGATAACATAAAAACATACAGCCCCATACAGTGGGGTGAACAGAACTTCCCTTACCCGCCCACCAGTGCTTCCCCGCCACAGTCTTATGCCATGAGCCTTTAAACATGTCTCGACATTTTCCCTGATTCGCTGTGAACTATTCCACTTTTGAATATACCACTATTCAATTCATCCCTCTGGCTTCTCTCATCCTTCTGGTTCACTATCAACCGCCTGGTTATGAACTCCTTCCCTGACCTGACTGTGCCCATTGAGTCACTTCTTGCCATCACCTCCATCATGCTGTGGGACTTTAACCTTCAAGTCGTCTGCAGCCACCTGCCTTGAACATAACCCTCTCCAATCTGACCACTCCCTCTACTCCCTCCACGACCTCCCACCCACTCTGGTGGGTACTCTCTTGACCCGGTCTTTACCTCTAATTTATTCTCCTCCTCTGACCTCTCTATTGGTCCCTCTCCCTCTGATCACTCCATTGTTCACTTCAACATCACCACCCCCCCCACCTTCTACTCCTCATCTTCCCTCTTGAATGACTAAGAGTGAATTCAGGCAGCACACTCTTGTTGCTTACCTTGCTGATGTGAGGACCTCTCCCCTGTCTCTTTCCCCCTTTCATTGACGATGCTTTCTCTGACTTTCACTATGCACTTTTGACTCTTATTTGACCATCACTATCCTACATGCACATTCACACTTGCCCATCTCTGTCCTCATCCTGGGATAACCTCTAAAGTTTACACCCTCAAAACAAACATGCGCAGTGACCTACAACGCTGGTGCAGATGCAGACACCTTAACTACTCTAGCCTGCAAAAGTTCACTTGCTGACCTAACCTCTGCACTGGACTCGGCCAAATCCTACATACTTCACAAACCCAAACCCCTGTGCAATCTCCCCAGCAAACCTTCGTCAACCCTCCAATCTTTGCCAACACCTCACAGGCCAATATCCATCTCCTTCTCCCTTTCTGCTAATGACTTTGCTCACTACCTGTCTTCTGAAACTGTCAAATTCATGACACTCGCAGCTGCCCAACTCTCCCCATAACTCTTCTACTCTCGACTACTTCTCCCCTGCCTCTCCCATCGAGTTAGCACCCATCCTTTGCAGTGCCAACTCATCTTTCACTCCTATCTACCCTTTGCTCCCCTAATGGTCAAATACTTAGTCTCCATCTCTTTCCCTTTTTCTTTTTGAACTCTCTAACCTCTCCCTCTGCCTTTCCTCTAGACTCTTTCCTGGCACCTTCAAACCTGCAACTGTCCTACCTTTTTTTTTTTTCATTTAAGTTTTTATTAGCATTTTCATCAAACATCAAAACACCAAACCGTTCCCGTCCCCCCCTCCCCTAACCCATTATTCCTCCCTGTTCACCCATCCAAACCCTCCTATTAACTGTTCCATGGTCGTTATTACAAAATTCTCCTGAGGCTCACTCGCTCCGGGGTTACTGTTTGTCCTAAAGTCAAGATCAGCAATTGGCCCCATATGTATATGGGCCCTTCCCACGTGGCCTCTGGCCCTTGTACACCAGCCCCAGCAGTTTCATACTCGTGGGGCACCAAGCCTCTCTCAGGTCTTTTTGTAAGAACTTCATCACGAGGTCCCAGTCGGCCACAAAGCCCTGGTGCTTTCCATGCAAGGAGTAGGTTACCCACTCCATATAAGCAAACTGCCATATTTTACTGACCCATTCGTGTTCTTGTGGCGGGTCCCTTGACTTCCACTTCTGGGCAATCACCATGGCCCCCGCTGACCTCAGGATCACATAGATTTTCCTTTGGGCTTTCGAGGGTAGCTCTTCTATCGACCTCCAAGGCCCAGGATGGCTTCTCCTCGGCTCCTTAGACCTTTGGCACCTGTCATTTCCTCTAATGTGGCCACTGGCATGTCCCAGTAGCCTTGTATGAGTGGGAACTTCCTCCACATATGTCCTCATGACCCCACCTCCCCACACCCCCTCCAACTATCTTTCTTCACTTGAGGGTATAATCTGTTCAGGGCTCCCGGGTGAAGTGCCATTGGCACAGTAGTTTGGCCCAGAATTCTTGTAGTTGGATTGATTTTGTGAGGCTTGATGTGTTGCCCACAAACATTCCCACTCCTTGTGTTCTATCTTGCGTCCCACCCTGCCTCCCATAGTTTCATATATTCATATATCGTCTAAGCACTAGTGCCTCATTTTGCTTTGTGAATTTATACAGGGTTCCACCAGATCAGATTTTTGTCTCCTGCGCTCTGTTGCTCTGTTAGAAATCTTTTGAAAGGTGTCGGGGGGGGGGGGGGAGAGAGGGGGGCTTTGAGGGGGGCCTCAGAGCTGCTGCCTTTGTCTCAGGGTAGAGTAGCCAGTGACGCATTTGCATATATCTAAATCTCTCATCCTCTCCCAGCGAGAAGTCCTCTTTGCACTGATTGAATGTCTTGATATCTTTTATCTTTAGGCGGCCTACCCCTGTCCAATTGTTGAACCCTTTTCCACCCACCCCTGGGGAGAACTTTGGACTGAAAAAATATTGCAGTAAACAACGATGGGTATGTCGTTAGTTATAATTTGGTTACCAGTTCATACCATACCTCGAACACCAGTGACCCTATCGAGCTCTTATATACATTTTGAGGCCTATCCTCCTTGGGCAGCCATACCGCTGACCCTAGGCCCCCCCCCCTCCCGCTAATGCTTGTTCCATGTGTCTCCATCACTTGTTTCTATCATTTATTTTACCCAATCTCCGATTACTCTGATTTGGGCGGCTAGATAGTAGGTCCTCATGTCCGGATCCCCCATTACCCCCCCTGTTTCTAGGTGTTTGCATCAGTTTCCTCGCAACTCTGAGCTTTTTGCCGTTCCACACAAATTTTCCTATGGCCACCTGGAGCACCCTAAAAAAGGCTTTTGGGACTTTTGTCGGGATTGATGTAAAATAATATAAGACCTTGGGGAGTATCGCCACTTTTATTACATTGGTCTTGCCCAGCCATGATATCCTAAGCGGTCTCCATTCCTGTAAGGTTTGTTTTAATCTGGCCAATAAGGACGGGACATTTTCCTGGTACAGTAAGTCAGTCTTTTTAGGGATATTGATCCCTAGGTATTTTGTCACATTGGGCACCCATGTATATTCGGACGCTTTTGATATCTCACGCTCCATCCCTTTCGGTAGCGTTAGGTTCACGGCCTCTGACTTGTTCATATTAATTTTTAGTACTGCTACCCTCTAAACTTTCCTAGTTCCCTGTCCAGTGCCCCAAAAGATCTAAATGGTTCTGTGAGAGATAGCAGCATGTCATCCGCAAAGGCTGTTATTTTGTGGGAGTTCCCCCCCGAATGGGTTGGCTGTTATGTCGATGGCCCTGATCGTAGCCAGTAGGGGCTCTAAAAAGATTTTGTACAACAGGGGGGATATTGGGCACCCTTGCTTTGTACCTCTTGTTATCTGAATGGGATCGGTTAATTGCCCCTTTATCAGCAGCAGGCGTAAGGAAGGGTTGAAATAGTTAGCGCTCA
Source organism: Ambystoma mexicanum (assembly GCF_040938575.1). Classification (NCBI taxonomy): domain Eukaryota; kingdom Metazoa; phylum Chordata; class Amphibia; order Caudata; family Ambystomatidae; genus Ambystoma; species Ambystoma mexicanum. The sequence goes on from NC_090940.1 coordinate 38,727,784, forward strand.
CTTTGATCAAAATGTTCTCCCCAAATCCCATCTTCCTCATTGTGTAAAATGCAATTTGCCATTCCACGCGATCAAATGCTTTTTCCGCGTCTAATGCGAGGAGGAGCACTGGGACCTTTTTATAAGTTAACTTTTTCTAGTAAATATGCTACCCTTCTTGTGTTGTCCGAGGCCTCTCTACCTCTTATGAAGCCTGATTGGTCTGTATTGAGCCTTGTTGGAGGGCATCGTAGCAATAGCTTTGCGCACCTCCTTCACCATTATGTCTTGGTCTAAGGTCTGGGCTTACTGAGTGGTTAAGGTTGGAAGGGGAACCTTTTCCAAGTATTTTAGTTAAAGAGAGTCTTCAGGGTCTTCGATTTATACAGCTTCTTTTCTTAGAAGCCTGGCCAGCATCCTGTCAGCCTTATTAGCTTTAATGTGGTACCTATGCTTAAGATGTAGCAATGCCCTTTCAGCCTCCCTCGGCTGCAGTACTTCCAGTTTGCCCCTTATCATTCTATATTCCCTCCTGGATGCCCCACTATCCCCCACCCCATCCATCCCATGAGCTGTTTAAGTTTGCTCTCTAGATCCCTTTCGAGCTGCCTCCTTTCCTTGTCCCTTCTCGTCTTTATTGCGATGAACTGGCCTCTAATCGTGGCCTTAAAAGCGTCCCATCTTGAGCTAAGGCTTGTGTCCCCCGCTTTGTTGAGGAGAAAGAATTCTACTATTGCTTTCTTTATCTCTTCCCTAATTAGCCCATCTTTGACTATGTTTGCCTGGAATTTTCCATTTCCATAGCCCGTGGGATTTGCCAGTTCTACACAGTTAACGTAACAAGAGCATGGTCTGATAGAGCCATTGCCCCTACCTCCATTTCTGTTAACCTCCCCTGGTAGTCCCCGTAAGATCCATACATAATTGATCCTCGAGAAGGTCCTGTGAACATAAGAGAAGAAAGTATTCCCCCTTTTTCCCCTTCTTTTCTCTCCAGACGTCCACTAGAGCCAGCCTATCCATCTTGTTCTTTAGTTCCCTCGAAGGTCTCCCCTGGGTGCCCAGTCTTCCCGTGCTCCTGTCAATTGGTGGCTCCCACGCAATATTAAGGTCCCCCATTAGAATTATAGGCCCTCTAGCGAAACCCTCCAGCTTGCTCAATCTTTTATATGAATTTATCTTGTCCGGAGTTAGGGGCATAAATGGTGGCTCGCGTGTATATCTCTCCCCCTCCTTGCATTATTATGGCTAGATACCTCGTGCTTTTGTCATTTTCCCAGCCTGTTATTGAAACGTTCAGAGAGGATCGTATGGCCAGGAGAACTCCCCCTTTTTTACATCCTTGTTAGCTTGGAACACCTTGTTCCCTTTTATTCTAACCCTGTGTGCATCCTTAGATTGTGTGTGCATCTCCTGGAGCACAACAATGTCTGGTTTCTCTCGATGTAGGAACCTTTCTAGTTTTTTTTACTTTTTAAGAGTTCAGGCCCCTTAAATTCAGTCTCTTTAAGGCTAGGTTGTTGCACCTAATGGACCCCATTGTGTTGCTTGGGGATCTTCCTGACCCTTATGTTTTGGATGAGTTCCCTCCCCTACCTGCCTTCCCCTTGCCCCCTGCTGGGTGGACTCAATTGGCCTCTAGCCCCTCCCGTTGTGGAAACACATGTATTGAGTCCTTTCCTGACCCCTGACCTGCGGACTTACCCCAGCCCATTTTGGAAACCAAGACCCTCTCGCCCCCCGCCCACCCATATGAAACGATCTATTGAAGTGGTTTCCCTCCCTGTGCTTTCATTTCACCTCTGGGTTTAGCGTCCCTGATGCTGCTAAGTTGGTTCTGGGGCTTTCGTGCCCCTCTTGTTGCCTTTGTGTTTCATTTTAGCCCATTCCCACTTTTTCTTTGATCCAGGGCCCCTGCCTCCTCTAGTGCTTGGCTCTGGGTCCTCTTCCTAGATTTCCAGAATGATTGCTCCTTCCCTGAATGTTGTAATGCAGTGTTTTCCCCTCCCTTTCAAATATCAGGCCAAAAGGGAATGTCCAGCGGTACCTTATGTCCTTCTCTGCCAGGGCCCACGTTAGGGTACTCATTTTTCTCCTTTTTAGTAGTGTCATTTAGGACAGGTCTTGGAAGAGTTGAAGCTCGGTTCCGTTATGCTTGATTTGTTTCGCCCTCCTCGCTGCCCGGATGATCTCTTCCTTCTGGCCATATTCATGGATGGCCGCCAGGGTGTCCCTAGGCCTGGCTCCTGGTTCTTTTCTTTGTGGGCCATCCCTGTAGACCCTATCTAATTTGAGCTCAGAGGCCCCTTCCATGTCTATTGGATCAGCAAAGATTTGCCTGACCGCCTCCTTGAGGTCCCTGTCGTGGACTTCCTCCGGGAGACCTTTGACCCGAACGTTCGATTTCCTGGACCTGTTTTCCAGGTCCTTAGCCTGGTGTTCCAGGTTGTATGTGGTGGTTGCCAATTTTTCCACCAGGTCCTCTGTATTCCTCACATCCTCCGCCAGATCATGTAGTGCCGTCTCGTTCGTGTCAGTCCTTTCTTCCAGCCTGCTTATACCCCCCCCCCTTACCTCGTGCAGGGCTGAGGCCCAGTCCTCTCTGATCTTGGCCATTTGGGATTCTACTGTGCTCGCTATTTTGTCACCAAAGTCCTGTAAGTGTACTGTCTGAGGATCTCTTGGGTGACTGTTTGGGTTGCCACCACCGCCTCTCATTTTTGCCTGGTTTCTTGGGATTCATGGGTCCCATCCCCTTCGGGCTGGGTTTCCATGTCCTTCCTACAAAGTTTGTGGATGGGGCACTACTAGTTTTTCTTTGATTTTTGGGGTCCCTGTTGACCTCTGCCCTTGTTCTTTGACATGTATTCTCCCGACTCCTTGGGGGTGTGTCCCCATTTGGTCTGATGACCTCGAAGTCGCAGACTCTTGCTGCAATCTTGCTGGTGCCCCGCCCCCTTTTTCACCTGGGCCGCCTTCTCTTGCTTATCGTTGCCTTCGGCTATTTGGTGGACCTGCCGTGTGTGTGGTTGGTTGGTACAGGTGTCTCTCCCCTAGGCTCCCCCAGCTGATGTTTCTCCGTCCCGATGTTGGGTAGAGGGGTGTTGGGTGCTATCTTTGTAGGGCTGTGCTCCAGCTGCCCTGGGCCCCCGTGACTTGTGGCCTTGGCCCTTCCTGGGCTCAGTCTCCTCCTGGATGATTGATGCGGGGAGCCACTGGCGCCTCCCACTCCTGGTGGCCCGTGGGCACCTCTTGGTGTTATCACGTGATGGATGGTGGGGGTTGAGGGGGCTCACTTCCTTGCACCGGCCGGCAAATGAATGTCCCCACATGGCGCTCCGGATCCTCTTCTGCTACTCTCCGAGACCCGACCTCTTCCAGCGGTCTGGTCGGGCTCCCGCTCCGGCCGGCATCCCAGCACGCCCGCTTTACAGGTAGTTCGGCGCCCCGTGGCCGGCGGCTTCTCCCGTTTCAATCTCTGGCTGTGGTGTCCCTTCACTTTTTGGTCTCGCCCCCAACTGCAGACGTCCTTCTTGGTGCCAAAAGTATCAGGCTGGCACGGCTGGTCTTGGTGGGGGCTGCGGGTCCCGGCCCTCCCGACTCGCCGCTCTGATTCGCCATGGGGTGGTGGCGCCTCTCGGGACACAGGCTGATCTTCGAGCCCTGGATTGCTAATGCCCTTCTAACTCATTAATTCCGTAGGTGTCCTTGAAAGCGACTGTTCGGCTCCCGCTGCTGATCATAGCTTCGTGCCTGGGGAGTAGCCACTTTCTCTGCTTTTGTGCTCACGGGGTCGAGCGCGCTGCTTTCAGGGTCTGACCCCTACGGCGATCATCTTGGAATGTCTTACTATTTTTATTTTGTGTTTATTTTGAACCAAAGCAGGGTGGCAACAACACATTATTTGCAGAACATGTTATTCATCATACAGTGAGCATTACCCCTCCCCTCTCCCCTAGGCCGCTTGCTAGGGCTAGTGTTTTAGCAGTTAGTGTCCTCCGCTTCTATTTTGACTCCTCCTCCCCCCTGGGGAGCCCCTCCACCCCCCCCCCCCCGTCATCCAGGACCCTCCTGACCCCTTGGGGCAAGTTAGGGCCGGAAATCTCTGGTCATAGTCCATTAACGGGGCCCAAATGTTCTGGAAGCGGTGTAGCAGCCCCGCTCTAGCCGCCATTACTTTTACGGCGATCAATATGTCCCATACTTTTCCCCACCACTGGGACATGCAGGGGCCTTCAGCGGATTTCCGGGTGTGTGGGCGACCACTAATCTCCCTGCCAGGAGGCGCTGGGTCAGCAGTCTGTCTCTTTTTCCCAATCTTGGGTAGATCCCCAGTACCGGGGCGCCCAGGAGAACAGGCTCAGGCTCCAGTGGGAGTACTACCTGGGTGATCTCTTCAACGGTAGCGAGGCATTGTCTCCAGAACTGTTGCACTTTTGGGCATGTCCACCACATGTCCACCACATGTGGAAGAAGGTGCCTGGTTGACCACAGTCTCCAGCAGGCAGGGTCGAGTGCCCGGTTCATGTGGTGTTGTCTGAGAGGAGGATAGTACCAACGCAACAGAATTTTGTAGGCACACTCTCTGTTGATGATGCAGGAGGACGATGAGTGCGTCAGTTTCCAGATGTCCACCCAAGATTGGTACTCCGTGGGATGTCCCAGGTCTGCTTCCCATTACGCCATACATAGGGTCTTTGAGGCAAGGATGTATCCCAGGAAACGGTTGTATAGCGTGGAAAACTTTCCCCGGGCTGGGAGTTCTTTGAGGGTCAATTCGAGGGAGGTAGGGGTGCGTGTCACTGCCTGGAGAGTTTGGGGGCAAGAACACCAGTGGCGGAGCTGGATGTAAGAGAATCTGTCCCTTTCCTGAAGCTGGAAGGTCCCCTTACATTGTTCAAAAGTGCGGGGCATGCCTCCCTCAAAAAGCTGGTGCAAGGTTTCAAGGCCCCCTGCAATCCAGTTCTTGAAATTCTGGGGGTTTGCCCCGGGTGAGAATGCCGGTGATAGAAAACCGGGGAGGAGGGTCCAAGACCTCTTGGGATCCTCTTGCGCCTCAAGGCCCAATCGCAGATGCATATGGTGTGTTTAGTAGAAAATAGTCCCTCCCATCACCACCGCAGTGGGGGCGGGGATGTGTGCAAGAAAGCGCAGGTGGAGAACTAAGCAGGATTGTTCTAACTCCACCCATCTAGGGCGATTGGGGGGGTTACCTGACACTCTTGGGTATGCGCTAGTTGTGCCGCCACCCGATAGCCCTGCAGGTCAGGGACACCTACGCCGCCTAGCTTTGCACTATATAGCATTGTCTTTTGGGGATCCTAGCTTTTTTGCCCTTCCAGATAAATCTGAGCATTTTCTTCTGTAGACCACAGAGTGTGGGCAACGGGGTTGCGACAGGTAAGGCTTAACAGGCGTACAGAAATCTCGGGAGGGGGTTCATTTTACAGGCAGTGATACGCCCCATTAGTGAGATTTCTTGGGCCGCACATCGCTTCAGGTCATCCTCCAATTCTTTAATGAGCGGAGGAAGTTTGCGTGATATGTTTCCCTCAGGCTTGCAGGGACCTAAACCCCTAAATGGGGGCGGTGGGGGAGATCGCCTTCACCGCCCATTGAAAAGGGCATAGTGGAACCAGGGACTCCCGCTCCTCTGGGGACAAGCCTATTCCCAGAGACATGGTTTATTGATGTTGATGGAGAAGCCTGTGACCCTTCCATAGTTATCTATGTCGGAGAGAGCATGCCTTACCGAGAAATGAGCTTCTGATATGGTAAGCAAAACGTTGTCCGCATATAGGGCAATTTTATGCTGGGAGGGGCCAACCTGAAGACCCTTAATACCGTCATTCAATCTGACTGTTTGAGCAAAGGGTTCCAAGATTAGTGCAAATAGGAGCGGGGACTGCAGGCATCCCTGCCTGGTCCCGCAGGTCAGAGGGATTGGGCTAGAGAGGGAGCCATTAATCCTAAAAAGGGTTTTCGGTGCTGATAATTAGCCAGGACCATGGCCTGGTATGCCGGCTCAAATCCAAATGCCTCCAAGGTGTGACGCATAAAGGCCCAATCAACTCTATTAAATGCTTTGGTAGCGTCCAGGACCTTCAATACCAACTTCTGAGTGTCTCTGGAGGCAAGATCTACTAGGTCTAGAGCCCTGCGAACATTATCCCCTGCGGATCTATTTTTAATAAAGCCAGTCTGGTCAAAATGGATTATGTCTGGCAGTATGATTGACAGGCGGTTAGCGAGAATTTCTGAATACATTTTGGCGTCTATATTTAGTAGGGCAATCAGTCTGTAGGAGGCAGGATCCCTTGGGTCCCTCTCTGGTTTGGGCAAAAAGGATGGTGATTGAGTCTTGCATGGAGGGGGTTACAATACCTGTTTCCCTAAAGGAGTTAAAAAGGGCAACCAGAGGGGTGACCAGTTGGGACCTAAAGATCTTGTAAAATCTGGTAGAGTATCCATCGGGGCAAGGAGCTGGGGTTTGAGAGATTTTATGGCGTCTTCGACCTCACCTGAGATCGGATCGTCCAGGTTGTCCTGCACTGAGTCGTTAAGCTGGGGGAGTGTCACCCTATGCAGGTATGCTTTCTGCTGCTTCTGATCTCGTGGTGGCGCGGTCATCACTTGAATCAGGTGGCTTGCTGCCAGTTGTTGCTTTTCTCGTTCGGCGTAGTCTATCACGCCATGTTGGTCTCGTAGCCCGACGATTGTATTGTTTTTCTTTGTCTTAGCTAATTTAGCCACCAGCAGCTTATTCGCGTTATTCTTTGCGTAGTAGAATTGCTTGGCCTTCGCCAATAGTTTTGCCATGTGTTCGGCGTAGTGGGCCTCTAGCTTCTTTCGCGCAGGGCGGATGGCTCGTTGCGTTTTTGAGATACAGCCTTTTTGTTTATAGATCTTCTCAGCTTCCTGGAGTTCCTCTTCAAGGGCTAGGGGGGTTTGTCGTCTTCTCTTGTGAAATGTTACACCCTGCGCAATCGTTCTCCCCGAACCACCGCCTTTATTGCGTCCCAGGTATTTGCTGGGGAGGTATCTTCACTTGGATTTCCCCTGAAAAAGTTCATAATTGTTGTTGCAATTGTCTCTTAGCAGCATCTCTTTGAGCATCGGGTTGTATAGGGTCCATCTGCGGTGTGGGTTACGAGGTGGTTCATGGGCTCGGATATCCAAAGTAATCGGGGCATGGTCAGATAGGATTCTCGACCCAATAGACACACTGTTGACATAGGTTAATACCTGAGAGGACGTCAGGAGGAGGTCGATCCTTGAAAAGTTTCTATGAACATAAGAGTAGAAGAAGTCTCTCTCGGAGGGGCAGAGCACCCGCCACAAGTCCACCACCTCCAGGGTCCTAAAGAAGCATAGGAGGCCCAGCGCCAGAGTAAAGTACCCAGGAAGGAGGGGGGGTGTGATCTGTCCTGTGTAGGGTCTGGTACCCCATTGAAGTCTCCTCCAAGTATAATTTGGCTTTCTGAGAAGGGGGGCGAGGGCCGAGCCCAGCGATTCATACAAGGCGTTTTTGTCCAACATTGGGGGAGTACACTGAGATAAATGTATGTAATTGTCCCAGCAGCAGGCATTTGACCGCTACATATCTGCCTTCGGAGCATAGTTTTGTTTCCATCATCTGAGAGTTCAACCCCTTCACGAAAAGGATCGCCGTTCACCATTTCCTGGTGCCGCCAGAGGCCAAGAATTGAAGTGGGAAGTGTCTAGAACGCAATCGCCCGAAGTCTACTGGAAGTAGATGAGTTTCTTGTAGCAAGACCACTGCCGCTTCTTCATCCTGGAGCTTCTGTAAGATGGATTTGTGTTTAGCGGGTGGGTTTAACCCTCTAACATTGAGTGAAATAAATCTCAGGGTCTGATGTCCCTGGGCACGGTTTGGGGCCACTGTAGCATCTGAACAGGGGGGTTGGGGTGAGTGCAAGTTAGCCATCATTCTGGAGAGTCAGTGGCCATCTGCCATCCTGCCTTTGGGATTTAAACTCAGGCCTCCAACGGTAGGTTGGAACTTTAACTGGTGGGGGGGGCTGTCTTTTTGGGTTCGGCACCTCTCCTGGCCAACCGGGCCACATGGATGCCCTCAGCCAACATGGCTGGGGCAAGGAACAGGAACTGTTGCATTCCAAGGGCTCATAGGTGGACTGTAGCTTGGAAATGGGCATAGGCTGTGCGGGGGCCCACTGCAAGGTGTGTAGATTCTTGTTTCAAATTTCGGAGTCGGCGGGTCCTCGACTAAAAGGCATGTGATCTCAGAAGTCATCTGGGTCAATTGGGCAGGGAACACAGGACCATGTGACCAGGCCTTCAGCGCCTTGGGGGTCTAGAGTCCCTCCCCGTTCATCGCCCCTGCCGCAGCTCAGCTTTTCTTTCCACTCTTTGGCACAGTGGACCGGAGGCCCTCTCTCATTGCCCTTTCTGAAGCTTGATGTGCAGCCCCGCCAGGTGATTCTGGGTGCATGATCTTTTCAGCGTCTTCAAGATGACTGATTTTCAAAGGGAACCTTTATAGGAGAACTACAGCGCAGTCGGAAACGGCCATCTATACCGGATCTGGTGGTCTTGGTGAAAAAGGGTCAGAGGTCGGAGGGATCTTCTCCTTTGTAGTGTGAGGAGGGAGAGGTCCTGGTAGATCTGGAGGGGAGAGCCTTGAAAAGAGAATTTGTCTAGAGAGCGGCTTATTGCTGAGATGGCCTCCTTAGTGGTGAAGTGCACCCTAGTTATTACATCAGGGGGGGGGGCGTCTGTTTCCACCCCCCAGCGTGGGCACCTCCTATGGGTGTGGTCCAGAAGGAGTTGAGGTTTGTTGAGCTGTGGAAGCAGTGATTGGAAGAAGTCTCCCGCGTATTCTGCCAGGTCTTTGTCCGGAACCGAAGCTGGAATCCCTTGAATCCGAAGATTATTGCGCCGGGCCGTGTTTTCGAGGTGGTCTTGTTTAAATTCTAGGATTTCACATTTGTCTTGCAGGATCCTGATCGATCGTTGAATTTCCCCTATGGCGGTTGCGTGGTCTTGGGACCGATCCTCAACCTCCCCAAGTCTTTGTTCTGCCACCGTTACCCTTTGATCGGTGTGTTCCAGCTTTGTGGTGAGCTCGGTCATGCACGACCTAAATTCAGCATTGATATCTGCCATAAAGGCTTGAATGTCATCTTTGGTGGCAAGGGACCCTTTATAGTGTGGGGACCTCTGCGGAGTAAGCTCAGGGGGGGTCCTGTTTCTTTTCTCTGTCAGCAACATAGTAGCTATGTCTGGGTTCTCACCGGTTTTAACATGTCTTCAGTTGGTGGGAGGAGGAGTTTTTAGTGGTTTCCAAGGTGGAGAAGGGTAGGTAGGGTTGCTGTCTTGGTTCAGTTCACTGTGCTCGGCTGTGCAGGGCTTTAAAGGGCTCCACTTTCCACTCTTTATTGGTGCAGGAGCTTCCTGGACTGTGTCCCCCAGGTGGCGCAATGGGCAAGGGGGGACAGCCCCCTTAGTCACAATTCAAAGACTGTGGGCAGGCTTGTTGCACCTTCGTAGTCAGGAGTGGGGGGCTGTTATGTGGGTTATGTGGGCCGGGCGCCCCAGGAATAGGAGTGAGATATAGGGAGTAGTGCAGCTCCAGGGGCGAAAGGGGCGGGGAGGGAAATGCCATTTTTTAGCTGTTCCTCCTGGAATGAATGTTTGTCTCAGCTCCGTTTGCTGCAGATGGTAAGTGTGGCTGGAGGTGATGAGGGCCCCCTTGCTGATTTGACATCACCATTCAAGTCCACAAGGTCAGGCTGGGCTATCACCAAGGGTTGGACCCCCCCCTCTCCAATGAGGGCGGGACAACAAGAAAATCTGCTGTTGGTCGTGGCCAGGGAGTTGCTTTGTTCCCTGCAGGGCCAGCAGGGCTTTTGGAGCGAGGCCCAGGCTGTCACAGCCTCACAGAGCTGCTGGACTCGCCGTTTTCAGGGGCGGGGGTGCCGAAAACCCCCCTGCTCTTTCCTCCGCTTAGATCATCCGGCTCAGTCCGCGGTGCGAGGCACCGATCCGGAGCCTCTGCTCCAAAGCTGCCGCACTCCGACTCAGAGAGCTCAGGCGGGGCGTGCCAACTCTGGTAGGTGCCCCAGGGCTCGTGGTTCGCCGCAGATGGGTCCTCGACCGCGGGGATAATAAATTGCCTGGAGGAGGTATGTGGGGGGCAGGATCCTGCAGCAGGGGCTCCTTAGGGCTGGGGATCCCCACCAACAGGGCTCCTCCTCGAGACGTCGCCGGTCTAGGAGCTTGCCTGCCATTTTGGGAAAGGACGGCAGAGGACCCGCTGGTTTTATGGAGCTCGTTCTCGAGGCTCGTGGGGGATCCAAAGCCTCTCATGACTTGATGGGCATCTCGCCTCCAATTTGTAATGCCAAAACCCTGTTAATGTCAGCAAAGCAGTGGGCTCTCCACAGAGGCCATAAAAAAGAGCGACTGCATCGCCGGCACTCCAGACCACACCCTCGTCTTACTACTTTTAAAGAAACCCTCTGCTAACCCAAATATCCCAGCAAACTATTGCCCAGTCTCCCCCCTCATTATTCAATAGTCTTTGATCGGATTGCTAAGTACCTTGAGAATAATGGCCTTGAAGATTCACTTCAATCTGGCTTCCATAGTAAATGCTCCACAAGCCTGCACTCGTTCATGTCTCCAACTTTCTCTAATGCTCACCACTGCAAACTCTCTTCTGTACTCATCCTTTTGGACCTTTCTGCCACTTTCACCACTGTCGACCAGTCCTCCCTTCCTCACTCTCCAAGACCTTGCTTTTTGCAAATATGCTCTTGCTTGGATCGCCTCGTACCTAGGTTGATCCTTTAGAATCTATTGGAACTCTCAAAACTGACCTCCAGCTAGCTCCCAGTCAGTGTCTCCTAAAGAAACAGTCCTTGGACATCTGTTCTGAACCTTCTATACCTGTACTCTAGAAAGACTTCTCTCATCCTTTGGCTTTTACAATCACCTTTTTTCTAATACTTCAATATTTTTCTCATTTCCCTCCTTCACTGAGCCATCGCGGAACGGATTACGTACTGTCTCACTGCAATTCGCCATTCGATTGCTGTCTGGTGCCTGTTGCTAAACTCTTCAAAAATGGAAGTTCTTTCTCCCGGCTTCTGATGCCATCTCTCCCTTCGCCTCTCCTATTCCTTCCCGCCTGACCTTCTTGCTCCCTCACCCAAGGCTTGCAAACCTGTGGTCCGCCTTCATGGTGCCATACAACTGCAACGGTTCACCACTGACTCTGCTGCTTGTAGTAACCTCCTTAACATTCAGAAAATTATTTTCTTCCTAACCACTATATGAAAATTCTAATCTCCGCTCTTGTGCATAGCAAACTGGACTACTGCTCAAGCCTACTCCTGGCATCTGTTCCTCCTTCTAACCAAAGTCCTCAACTTTGCGACCCACACTGTCCACTTCTACCTACTGGCTCTCCATGCACAACTTCTCTCTTTTCATGCTCCTTCTCCTAGTCTAAAAATAAGTTAATTTGTCTTGCTCCTCAGTACCCGTCTGATTTGATCTGTTTAATCAGCATCTTGTTCCCTGCGATCCTCCTCTGCTGGCAACCTCCCCGCCCCATACCCTCTCTATGCCTCCTTGAGCTTCTGCTCTTTGTCCCTACTCGCCCTTTGCACTGGAACCTACTGAAGCCAGCCCAAGTGTGGATCTCTTCAAAGCTTGGCGTAACCGTCACTTACTTGCTAAAGAGGGAGCTCCCCACTGCCTCTCCCCCATCCTCCCTACCTGACCCCACCAATGCCTCAAGTGACGCTTAATAATGTATTTTTGATTATTCAAATAGTACTACTCTTTAGTTTGGAGCACTTGCCCCCTTAGGTTAATGATTGTTTGTTTTATTTCTGGTATATCGCCCACGTTTTTCCACCCTCATAAAAGGGTGTCCCCATTCCACACTTCTACAGGAAGTATCTTGCTGGGCAGTTGTGGGTTAAGAGACTGTCCATGATTGGACAACCCTTTCCTGTTTGAAAGGTACTGATGCTTTCTGTTGGTGGACTGGGGTAACCCACCAGCCCGAATCCCAGATCTGGGATAATGGGAGCCTTGTAGAAGTTCTGGGAGGGTGGGGGGAGGGCACTGGAGCCAAGAATCGGACAAAAAGGAGAAAGCACTGAAGACTTGGAGGACTGCTGCAGCACGCAATCCACATTAACCATGCCACCTTCAGATGAAGCCCTGTTCTTTCTCCTGCAACCAGGGACGGCACGCATCATTATCTTCCTTCTGTAGAAAAGCCCCTCAAAGATCACACCAGAAAGAAATGCAACCCACTAGGGCAAAAGGTCCAGCACTCCTCTTGCAAGAAGAACAAGGATTTACTTCCATAAAAATAGAAATGCACCAGTTAATCACTCTCTTACTGCGCAACATTTTGGCAAAATCAGGATGAGCAACACTTTAAAAAGGCATACAGCTTCGTCAATGACATAAGTTGCGTAGGGTACAAATCAGAGTGGCTGGTTGGTGAGACCCTATACATAGGTTACCTGCCCCATAAGGGATACCAGGCCATTGGTCTCAACCCTGTCCGTCCATCTTCTTCCACGTTGGCCTCTTTTCACGCATCATCAAACATAGACCTACAGCTAATTGATCATTATGTGCAGAAAAGAACTGCAGGCAAGAGCTAAGCGGATACTTTGGAATCAAGTTGGTGTGTGTGTGAGTTGCAATGACTTCAGACACGTCGGCGTCAGTCCAAAGCTCTCCACCATCGTTTTAGGCTTGTTGTTTTGCCCCTCCCGGCACCGCTAAAATTGAGACAAAGTAAACCCAAAAGCCATCTAAACTCTTGGTTTACACCACACCTAAAAAATACCTCAGACAGGAAAAGAGGAAATGGGAAACTACTTGGAGGTTACGTCCCTCTGATGAAAACAAAATAAACCTAACATATTTTCCCAATACAAAAAAGACATACTACTAGCAAAACAAGAAACCTATAATAATAGAATCACAGACAAAATCAAGTATGAAAGAACTATTTGTAATTCTAAAAGAGCTAGAATACCCTATCCCCGTTCAAGACAACTGCATTAAAGATCAAACATGGTGCTCTAATATCCAGAGTGCACTATCTAACAAAGTCTCCACCCTTCAAGACAAAATTGCAACCAAAAAAAGCCTCACTAACTACTTCAAATTCGGTACAGACTGATAACCCCGTGCCCCACCTCGAACCATCACACCGCTTTAACTTCTCCAAAACCTCAACTATTGAGATTGAAAAAGTTCAACTGTCCATTAAACCCTCTAATTGTCAAGGTGACCAATGCCCGACCCAACTTATGAAAGATGCAGCACGCAACCTAGCCCCTTTCATCACCAAAATGATCAATGCCTCCTTCTCATCTGGCACCATCCCCAGTAACCTTAAGGAGTCCTGGGTATGGCCCCTCCTTAAAAAGCAGACTCTAACCCCAGCTATCCCAACCAACTATAGGCCAATTACCACTGTGCTCTTCCTCCTTAAAATCTTAGATAAGGTGGCTTACCTCCAGATACAAAAGTATCTGGAAGCTAACCACCTTCTCCAGCATGGGGTCTGGCATGGATTCACATGCTCATGAATATTCCCTGTCGTCAGGCTGGGAATCCTCGGTAAAGAAAAATCAGTATCAGTTTCGTTTCTGATCTGTCTTTCGTAGTAGTAACCAATCACTGATCTCTGCATCATACTGACCACAGCCAATGACTGCCATCTCCCTAAGCCCCGCCTCTGGCAGCCATCTTCAGATTTTTACCGCACGTTCAAGTGTTGGGATCCTTGTGCTATTGCTCTCGAGCCTAAGTGTTTTTTTTGCTCTTTTTCTTAGGAAAATGTTCTCTTTTTCGGTCAAAAGAGCCTCAAGCTCCACCGTTTCTTTATCCGATCAACAGGGACCCGTGTCGGATTCTTCTACGCCCCTCAAGAGAAGATTTCGTCGAGCCACGCTTTTGGAGGACTCAAGAAGTTTCTCAGGCCCATCTTGATCATGGCCCAGGAGAAGGGAAGCTCGACGCCTGGAAAGCTGTTCAGGGTCTGCCCTGGATGCCAGCTTCAGAATGTCTTTAAGGAGGACGAACACTCCCTTTGCCTCTACTGCCTGCATGAGGACAAGACGCACGTGGAGAAGGACTGTGCATTTTGCGGCAATATGTCGGAGCGGACCATGAAGGACCGCCATCTGCGTCTCGCCAACTGGCTGGAAGGGAAGAGCCCGTCAGGCGAGAAGAAGTAGTCCGAGCGGTCTTCTAAGACCTTTGAGGGCGCCCCGGCGACGGGGGTCCAACAGAAGGCCAAGCACCGCAAGTCCGCTGGCACCGGGAGCGCCCAACGGTCGGGCTCTACGGGCGCCAGGCAGGGCGCATCCTCCCCGGCGCCATCAACCACGAGCCAACGCTCTGGCTCGGGTAAGAGGAAGGCCGAGCACCCGGCAAAGCTCCTGGAGAGACCCTGGTCGAGCTCGAAGGCCCCATCGGAGGGGGAGCAAGGCGGTGACCCTCCCCCCAAGGAGATGGCGGTGAGCGCACCTAAGGTGGTGAAAGCCTTAATCCACCCGGCCAAGGCCTCTATCGAGACAGTCGCGGCGGCCCTGGCTCAGCCTGTGGAGGCCACACCAGTGGTGGCGACCTCGGGGCCCAGAGTCTCCCTGCCACCGCGGAGGGAGTCCTCTTTCATGCCCATCGACAGGACCCCCGTGAAACCTCCGACGGAGAAGAAAAAGGGGGGGCAGGAGGTCGTTGTGGATTCGGCCTCAACCTCTGAGGAGGAGCTAATCAAAATCTTAAGCCACGGCGTTGGCATGGAAGAAGACCAGCCCGTCGGGAGGGACCCCGACGTAGGAGACGACGAGAACGTCGAGGGTGCCGACGGGGCTCCTGCCCGCCCGTCGGACTCCCCTCAACCAGTGCCGCAAGACAACTCGGCGGCCATTTTGTTGGCTATACAGTCCTTATGCTCGGAGATAAGGACGAGATTGCCGTTGCCACCAACGGAGGAACCTCTCCCGATGGGGGACCCGGAGCAAGGCCCTTCTGGAAGCCCCCCCTCCTAAGAGAAGAAGGATTCATCCTCCACCTCCTTTTCAACCATCGCGCCCTGCTCAGCCCTCCTCCCCGTCCACGACCCGTGGGGATGTTACGGGGACTGACACGGCCGCGACGGGCACAGACAACGAGGTTTACGACGAGGATCTCCCGTCATCACCTCCTCCCCGGGCTTCCCCGCCCGACGAGATTGGATCGTTTCATGCCATGATCGCCAGGGCATCCGAGCTTTTCCAGCTCTGCCCGGAAGAGAAGAAGAAGGAAGGTGTCCTTTATCAACGGCGTGAGACCAAGAGGAAGACGGTCCTCGCTGTACCTCTCTTAGGACGATATCTGGGATGAGGGTCTCGCCCTCCTCAAGAACCCATCCACAACGCCTGCGAGAAGGGACCGGTACGAGAAGAAGTACCGGGTCCCGGACGCGACCCCCTTGTGCCTTCGGGCACAGCCGACCCCGGACTCGGTCGTCTTGGCGGCGGCCAGGAAGAAAGCGGGAGTGGCCTCGGCCTCTACGTCAACCTCCCCGCCAGACGGCGAGGGAAAGAAATTGGACACGATGGGACGCAGAGTCATCTCATCGGCAGCGACGACGATTAAGGCTGCCAACGCCTTGGCTATCTTAGCCCGCTACGACAGGGAGTTGTGGTACAAAATCGCCCCCCTGCTGGACTTCTTACCAGACGGCAAGAGGGCAGAGGCCCTAGAGATCTTGCAGGAAGGAGAAGTGGTGTCGGACATCGCTGACACTGGATTTCGCCAGTTGGGCAACAACGTGTGCCTTAGACGGCGTGGATGGCTCAAGGCAACTGACTTCCGTCAGGACGTGCAGACCAGAGTCTTGGACATGCTGTTCGACGGGAACAACCTGTTTGGGAAAACAGTGGACGATTCCCTACAAGCCATCAAGACGGACACGGAGACGGCCCGGGCTCTTGGTGTTCTCCAGCAACGACGGCCGCCCTTTCGGAGCGGCGGAGGCAAGCAGGGTGCCTCCAAAGGTTGCGGCGGCGATTTTCCACCTATCGTCAAGCGGCCCGTTCGTCGTCGCAAGAAGCCTACAGGGGACGAGGCAAGTCGGGCGGACCCCGCCGTCGTCGCCAAGGAGGGCAAGGCGGCAAAGCCTCGTCGAAGCAGGACTGAACCGGCCATGGGGTTGGGCCCCCACCGAAGCATCCCGGTGGGAAGCCGGCTGGCGAACTTCGTCAACGTGTGGGAGTCCGTCTCCGGGGCTCCGGAGTTTACTCAAGATACTTGCTCGTGAAGAAGACGGGAGGATGGCGTCCCATCCTGGACCTACGACGACTGAACAAATTCATCAAGGCACAGAAGTTCCGGATGGTCACCCTCCAGCACGTCCTGGGTCAACTGGAGGAGGGCGATTTCCTGTCGTCGTTGGATTTGGATGATGCCTACTTCCATATCCCCATCCTAAAGGGACACCGAAAGTTTCTCAGATTCGTGGTCCAAGGGCGTCACTACCAGTTCAGAGCCCTTCCCTTCGGATTGAGGTCGGCACCCAGGGTGTTCACCAAGTGCCTCGCACCGGTGGCGGCGCGGCTGCGCCTGGAGGGGATCCACATCTACCCCTACCTGGACGACTGGCTCATCCGAGCAAAGACAAAGGAGCTCGCCGCGGAGCACACGGCGAGGACCGTCCAACTACTCACGGACCTGGGATTCTCCATAAACTACGCCAAGTCCCACCTGGTGCCTGCTCAAGACGCACGGTTTCTGGGAGCCAAGCTCGACACAGTGGCGCTTCTGGCCTCTCCGTTGGAGGAAAGGACGAGGGCCATCTTGGGCAACGTGCAGCGGATGCTGGTTGCGGACAGCCGGCCAGGGTGAGGTTCATTGTATCCCTCCTTGGAATGATGTCGTCTTGCATTTATCTCATCCGCCTGTGCAGACTTCGGATGCACCCGTTACAGGAGTTCCTGGACGCTCGCTGGATCCAGACGACGGGCAGCTTCGAGGACAGGATCACACTCGACGAGAGCTTCCGACGAGCGATCCGGTGGTGGGGCACCCGCGCGCATCTGACGGCGGGCATGGACTTCCAGACCCCGGGCAATCAGAAGACAGTGACCACGGATGCCTCCCTGGAAGGGTGGGGAGCGCACACCGAAAATCTGCACGCGAGGGGCCTTTGGCTGCCGACGGAGAAGTCCCTCCATATCAACGTCCTGGAACTCCGTGCAGTGTTTTGGGCCCTCAGGTCCTTTCTTCCGTCCCTCAAGGGCAAGGTGGTGAGGATCTTCACCGACAACACCACCACCATGTTCTACATCAGGAAGCAGGGCGGTACCAGATCCCCAGCCCTGTCCAAGGAGGCTCAGGATCTGTGGCACTGGGCCGTCGCCCAAGGGATGTTTCTGGTGTCGTTCCATCTGGCAAGGATAAAAAAACATCGCCGACTCGCTCAGCAGAGAGCTGCGCTCGTGGCACGAGTGGGAACTACGACAGGATATAGTGGACCGCCTCTTTCGAAGGTGGGGCACACCCCAGATCGATCTGTTCGTGACGGCGTCGAACTCCAAGTGCCGGAGGTTCACCAGCAGGTTTCCCCAGCCGAGGAGCATGGGCGATGCTTTCTCGTTCCCCTGGGAGGGCCTGTTCCTATATGCGTTCCCTCCATTGCCGCTGCTGATCCGGCTCATCAACCAGCTCAAGAGGTCACGGTGCAGGATGATCCTCGTCGCACCTGCGTGGCCGAGGCAGATATGGTTCCCGGATCTTCTGGACTTGTCAGCGTCCCCGTCAATCAAGCTGCCAGTGGACGCGGATCTTCTCTCCAGGGAAGGAGGCGCCATCCTCCATCACGACCCGAAGTCGCTGAACTTGGCAGTCCTGGCTCCCGCAGCGTTAGAGTTTGGAGGTTACGACATACCGGCTGACTGCAGAGAGGTTCTTGCAAAGGCCAGGGCGTCCTCAACTCTTAAATGCTACGGACACAAATGGAAGAGGTTCTCTGTCTGGTGCCACGCACATAAGATTAACCCTCTACGGATTACGGCTCCTCAAGTTCTGCCATACCTACTGACGCTGGCCAAGGCTGGACTAGCGCACGCTTCCATCAAGATTCATCTTGCTGCGATCTCCCGATACACCAGAACCACGGGACGGACGTCTTTGTGGTCTCATCGTCTGGTGAAAGAATTCATGAAGGGACTGTTCAAATCGTTCCCGCCGGTGAAGGCCCCGGCCCCCGCTTGGGAGCTCAACGTGGTGCTGACCAAGCTCATGGGACCTCCGTTCGTGCCTCTGCACTCAGCTCCGTTGAAGTTCTTGTCATGGAAAACAGCGTTTCTTGTGGCCATCACCTCCGCACGACGGGTGGGTGAGATCCAGGCCCTTTCCTGCAAGCCCCCGTACTTGACTTTTCACGACACGAGGGTAGTGCTCAGGACGCACCCCTCCTTCGTGCCCAAGGTGCCGTCGGACTTCCACCTCAACGAACCCTTGGTGTTGCCTGTTTTCTTCCCGTCACCTTCGTCGCCGGCTGAAAGGACTTTGCACTCGCTGGATGTGGCTAGAGCGCTGAAGTTCTACGTGGACCGCACAAAGAGTTTTCGGAAGACGTCACAACTTTTTGTGAACTTTGGACCTGTCAATCAGGGGAAGGCTCTCTCGAAGGCTTCCATTTCCAGATGGCTCTCCGGCTGTATCATGTACTGTCATCGGTTGGCAAACCGACCGCTGCCTGGCCGTCCGAGAGCCCATTCCACCAGAGCGATCGCAGCTACCACGGCGTTCCTATCTGGTGTGCCCTTGCTGGACATCTGCAGGGCTGCTACGTGGAGGTCGACGCACACCTTCACGAAATTCTACTGCGTCGATTGGGATTCCAGGGAGGAGTCCAGGGTCGGCCAAGCAGTGCTGCGCAACCTGTTCGCCTAAGGTGAGCCTGGTGAGGAGGTAAGAATTGCTTAATGTTCAGTTTTGGATGTAATGCTTAATGTTGAGCCTTTGCCACCTCCCGTGGTTGTGCATGTGTGTACTGCTATGTATTCTTTTATTCATGAGCATGTGAATCCATGCCAGACCCCATGCTGGAGAAGGAACAAGTTACTTAACTGTAACTGTTGTTCTCCAGCATGGGTCTGGCATGGATTCACATGCGAACCCTCCCGCCTACCCCTCTGCGGCTCTTCACTTGGTCATACTGCCACTTCACGTGCTACCAAATCTTAAGATGGCTGCCAGAGGCGGGGTTTAGGGAGATGGCAGTCATTGGCTGTGGTCAGTATGACGCAGAGATCAGTGATTGGTTACTACTACGAAAGACAGATCAGAAACGAAACTGATACTGGTTTTTTCTTTACCGAGGATTCCCAGCCTGACGACGGGGAATATTCATGAGCATGTGAATCCATGCCAGACCCATGCTGGAGAACAACAGTTACAGGTAAGTAACTTGTTCCTTCTAGGAACCTGCCAATCAGGCTTCCGACCCCCACTTGAGGAGAACCATCTCCGGTTCCGGAAGCACCTCAAGACCTTCCTCCTTTCTTCTGCCTTCGCTCCCCCTCTCCCCTACTGATCTGTTCTCCCTTGGCATTGTGCACCTGGCCACCCTCTGTTCTTTGGGCCCAGGTACCTGCTCACTCTGCCACCCTCCCGCACTGGCTCCGGGCCACCCGTTGCACTGGGGTCTGTATCTGTACCCATACAGCACCCCCCTTTTTCTTCCTGCACTTATCAGACCTACCCTGTCTGCTGCCTTAAACCTAGCACTTGCAAATTGCTGGCTGCACTACCACTGTTTGTTGCCTTTATAATGTATTTATTGTTATTTATCTGTTTCTCCTCTGCTTCGCACTTTCCACTTCTCCCCCATTCCATGCACTTTTCCCGTCCCCCCTCTCCAATGCCCTTGCGCGTTCTCAAAGTCACTGGGCCTAGTAAGATCGCTGTTTTGTTCTCCCCTGTTCCCCTCCCTTGCCGCGCTCTGAAACACTTGTGTACGAGCGCGATAGTAATAAAATATCAATCAATCAATCTGCACGGCGCGGAAACAGCACTCGTCGATCTTAAAGCCCAAATCGATGAGCTTAGGGACAATGGTAAAGCAGCCTTACTCCTCCTCCTCGACCTCTCAGCTGCTTTTGACCTGGTAGACCACAAGGTCTTATGCAACCATCTGGACTCAGCAGCACACTTCTCCAGGGAGGCCATAATATCGATACAATCCTTCCTTAGTAATAGGACAATGAGAGTCTTCTCTCCATCAGCCGCTGCTGATACCATCCCTATCAGCTGTGGAGTGCCCCAGGGCTCATGTGTCTCCCCGACACTCTATAACATATTCACCAAGCCCCTTTTCGACGATCTGGACCATTTTGGTATCACCTACACTAATTATGCTGATGGTACTCAGATTCTCCTACCACTTTTAGGTGAACATAACAAGGATTCGGACTTGGTGAATAGTCTCTACATCATCATTCAGGCATGGATGGCCATGCATGGGCTATGCCTGAATGATGATAAAACTGAGCTCATCATCCTGGGCACTACATCCAGCCTTAAAAAACTCAGCCCTGATTACATGTCCTTCAGCATTGACAGCAACATTATCAAAGTTGCCAAAGAGGTAAAAACCTTAGGCTTTTACCTGGACTCCACGCTTACATTCACCAAACAAGTAAACTCCATGGCCTCTGCCACTACATATACATGCACACTTATCAGAGCAGGTAAACCTTTCCTCTCTATAAACAGCTGCATCACCCTAGCTAGTGCCCTAATCCTATCCAAACTGGATTATTGTAACTCCCTCTACATTGACGCTAACAAATAAGAAAAAGAACACATCTCAGCATGGAGATGACAATATAACTGGCTATCCACCAGCGATAAAATAAAGTTGAAAACGGCCTCTCTCACACACAAATGCTTAAACAATGCAGCGCCACAATACCTCACTGAGAGAATCAATAGGAAAGCCTGTGCAGGCCTACTAGAACACCAAATACTAACTGCCTTTCTGTGCCAGGATTCAAACTCTCCAAAGTCTGCGATGGCAGCTTCTCAGTCAAGGCAGCGCTGCTTTGGAACTCCCTACCCCATCCTCTTCGAGCTGACCAAACCTACATTTAAACCTCATTAAGTGGCTTAAAGACTCCGACCAGTAACTGGCTCCCGGATAATGAATACCGCAACTGCAACCAGCAAAAACCCCCACCTCCGGCCTTCTACCTTAGAACCACCTTGTATATATAAAACACATACTATGTGCACACTTGTATTATATTGTATTATATTATTTAAAACCTGCTTTACTATCTCATCGATACATACTTTATGTAACCCTATCTTCTATGTATCCATTCTATGTCTGTCATTTTTACTCATTGTACCTTACCTGTCTGTAACAAAGCTGTACACCGTACATCACCTTGTATGTAACTAAGCTGTAAGCCTTCTTGTACCCTTGCGTCCCGATACGGGTCTGATGCGCATTACAAATAAACAAACAAAACCTCGCAGCACAAATCACGTGACCTCTGGTGAAGGCAACTGATCCTTACTTTCTGATCGATTGGGGTTCTAACCGTTTTATGGTCGGTGGTCTAGGACTGGCTGATGCCTTGGAATGCTGGGGTCTAGGGATGGGGGTATCTGGCCGCTATTACTTAGAGCTGGGGCGGGGGGAAGGTCGGAGACTCGTGCCCTCTTTCCCGTTGGATCACTTTTCGCAGGGAGCTGTCAACCCCCTTGTGACCTTGCAGGGCACATTCCTCCTGGGTTACAAATGCTGGCAACATGGGACAATGAAGGTTCTATGAATCTCTGCTGCTCTGGCCTTTCTCACCGGTGCCCATGATACAAATTATTCCCGTATACACACACACACACTCACACTCATTCCCATGCTTGAGGCCTAGGGCTGTGGGCTCAGTTGAAGTGCAAAACTAGGCCTTGATTTCAATATGGCTGCTAAGATCTAAGATGGCGTTTGATTCCCTGCGTACACAAAAATGCGCTCTCCTCCCCACACTAGCCCCTAGCGACACCCCCCTGTCCCCGGTACCCTCCCGGAACCCCTACCAAATGCTTCCAGGTCTCTGCCTCATTCTAAAGCCCTAGGGGGGCGGGGGGGAGCTGGGCCGATCGGTCCTCTTTCTCAACACTTCCTTGGGCTGTTGGGATCAACCAGCCCTGCGTTCTCCACCAGTATCCTGTCCTAGCCATTGGACGTCGGAAGTGTTCTGGTACCATCTATTTTGAGTGCTGCCCATCCACCGAGCAGACCTCCCTACTTACTGCAGAAGTCGACATCCCATGCTGGAGCTTGGGACTCTGCAGATCCTCGATTTGTGGCCCAAGAACTGTCTCCTGTTCCTGCTCTCTTTCATGAAGAGGGGCCTGTTTTGAGTCTATTTTGTGCGTCTCCCACAAACCCGAGTATTCCTACCCCTAACTGGATTTTGTTTGCTGCGTTGCATCATTAACTGTATGCTGGGGTTTCCTCCTCAATGTGGACCTCATTGTTACTGCTGTACTGTGGTGTCCGGCCTGTTGTGCTCTGTCCTGGTGTATGTTTGTTGGCATCACCCTGTCAGATGATATAAACTCCTGCCTAACCAGAACAAGTCGGACTCTCTTTCCGCATGGAGATTACATAAATGCAAAGTCCCTGCTTTGCCACTTCTCTTACCCTATTGTGATCATTGGCGTTCTGGTCTAGGATTCCTCACTGGGTAACGCATCCTGCATAATTGGGAGTGCACCCCTAAATGTGTCCTTTTTTACCTTTTTCTCCAAACGTGTGCTTCGAAAATACCTGCATTACTTACCTGCTGGCTGTTGCCAAACCTTGTTCAGGGGAACTTTGAGATTTCCATTCTGCCCCTCTTCCCTGCTGTTACCTACCTGCATCTATAATTCTTAAGACTCTGGAAGACTTACCTGATGGGAATGATTGCTTGAGGTAGGTGTTTGCTTTATAATGATATAGCAGGGTGTATGTTTGGATTTGCTGGCCTTCTCACTTTACTGGGTAGTTTGTTACATTGCTTCATTGAATTGCCGATAACTGTATTTGCCTCCAGTTTACAGCCAGGTGGGGATTGCATTGCGGGTATGTAAATTAGCTCAGCCGTCACGCCATTGCTCCAGGAAGATGACTTTGTCTATGGGGCAGTGCCATTTTATACGTCTTTTTTTTTTCTTCCAACGCAACACCGACCGCTCTCAGGACAAAATTATGGAAGACAGCAAAAGGTTTAAGGACTAAAAGTTAGGGAGTAAGAATCCCAAAAATGAAAATGTCTCCCAAAACAGTTATAGTCTTGTCACGTGTGTGAACTAGGGCTGTGCCGAATAGCATAATTAGTATTCGGCGGAATACTGAAGAATAGTTTGTCAACTATTCGGCCGAACCCGAATATAAAGCCGAATAGTTGCTTTATTTAATACATCATGTTCCAAACTTGAAAAAACACACTTATTAAAAATAATAATAAAGCACCATTTTAAATGCATTCCATACTTTGATTTCCCTCCAATGTAATCAATGCAGCATCTTTAAATAAAGTATAAAAGCCAGAAAAAAAAGCAGATTTAACCAAAATGAAGGGACCAAATGTACAGAAGGTTGTTGCATATTCAAAACCAGTGCCAATCAAAGTATGAGGCTTCACAAATGCAAAAGGACTAGGTTGCAATGAACAAAATGGATATTGCAATTTGCAACTGACTTTGTGAATCATGCGCATTGTATTTTCCATCCAGTCGCAAAGTTGCTGCGGTGGAGTTTTTCTAAACTTCTTTGCAGCTCACAGAGAAACGTATAAAATGGTTCATGTTGGCTCATGCAGGACCAAGTTGAGACGAAATCTGAAATGCGCCAACTCCATCTCACAACTATTCACCCCACCTCCTCATAGGCCAAACAAAGGAGAGGACTCTCCCAGAGAGGCTGTTGGTGTTTGGTGAATGGGTAAGCACCCGCTCATTTATTACAATTTATTTTGTACTTCACAATGTCTCCATCATTGTCTAACTATTCATTGCATTAAAAAAATACAATAAACTATTCTGGATCATGCACAGCGGAAGTTTCTTTCTGTAACTCTGATGGCCGCCAAAAGAATGAAACAAATCAAAGCAGCACTAAAATATACTTGAACATTTACTTCATACTTGAGCGAAATATAGTCCTATTCTAACCAATATATTTGCTGCAGTTTTCCACCAAAATTGCTGTTGTTTTGTCAATGTCCTCTTTTTGCCTGTGTACTGATATTTTTGTTTTGATTTCTTTGGGCAATAAAAAAAGCTGTTTGGATAGCTGTGTTAAAGCAGCAGCGACCCTGAATTAATCAGAGTGGTTGCAGGTCTCACACGATTCAGCCTTTCGTTCTTCAAAGGGTAATTTCACAAGCATCACATTTTTACTACAAAGCAATATATATAAAACATAAACAAGTGTGCAGACGTAAAAGGAAATCTGCCCCATATATTGAACTGCAGCCCTCTGGTGGCTTTGAGAGGGAGCTTTGCAAGATAATCTCGTCTCCGCTCCCTCATCCAGTTGTGTTCCTTGCTGAAGGCCCCCCTGTCTTTACACCCATTTCTTTAAAAAAGGCTAGTCTTACCTGGCCCCTTCTCCCGAGCACTGCTGGTATCCCTCTTGCCCCTACATTCAAATGCTGCTAGAAGTGATTAAACGCCAATTATGACCATCACCCATTTCTGAGTAGAAAATGGTCCCCAATCACTCGTGCTGATGGAAAGGTGTTGTCTCAGCCTGGTCTGTTCCTTTGTCACCTTGCCAGTTTCTAGAGCAGCTGTTAATATGTTTGTCAAGATCAAAATGCTCATTTTGAGAAAGTGTGTGAAGAGACTTAACATTTAGGAGAGCCAAAGCACATATCTAAATCCCTTTCATGTATTCATTTGTCCGAAAGGCCCTGAATGCACATTCTCATTGGAGATTTGCTTTGTGTCGGAGTTGAACCCACTCCCACTAGCCAAACCAAATTAAAAACGCTTTAAAAGAAATTTTTCAGAGTAATAGTCCTATGTTTTGCAGACCAAAAAGGCAATTTAATAACTACTACCTGATTAGTTTATTTTTGTATTCCTCGTTCAAGCAGAATCATTTTCTGGCTCTGGTTGCCTTCATTGTCTGATTGCTCAGAGTAGGTGTAGGGTGTTGCCTCTCTGCATGATCTGGGAGGTGGGAGGCCATGCAGGGATTTATGTTTAGATGGGATGGGCTAGCAGAATTCCAGGTAGGGGATTTGTGTTGTTGGGATGGGAGATGGAATGCCATGTATGGTATTTGTTTTACGGGGTGGCAGGCCCCAAGTAGGCAGTTTGTGGGGGTGTTGGGGAGGTAGGATGCCAGTAACGGGGGTTTGCACTGTATGCCGGCAGAGTGTCAGCAATGGTGTCTTTGGTTCCAAGACTTGCATGCTTATTTTGCTGGTCCAGCCCACATTTCCCACTTGGAGCCAAGCCAGAATCTAAGGCTCGGCCCGACTTGTCCCATACAACACATTTTCTGGCTCTACTCTACATCCTACAAATTCCACCAACAGAGCATAACTCTCTGACTTTCTCATACAGAGTCATCACACCTATCTTTACGTGCTGTCTCACGCTGACCCACTTTGGAACTGGAGAGATTACCCAAAATAAATTCCTCTGAGAGGCCTTTTATGTGGGGCCGTATTACTCTGCCTGACATAACCGAGCCCTGCTAGTCTCCAAAACCTATTGTGAGTTTTTAATGTTTCTCCATGGGCATGGCTCATAGGAACAAATGCTGCTCACTTTTCACTTCTCCTCGCCACTCCTTCTCGCCAATACACAAACATATGCACCTTATCAGTCCTGATAAAATATCAGATAATGTTAAACTCAGGACTCAAGTCCTTAAAAAATGAAAAGGGGGGGACTATGAAGTACGCAATGGGCAGTGAATATGCACATTTCTTTCAGTTTATCTTTTCCAACTGAAGAAAGTGCACATTACATATAAACATTCTCCAAAAGAAAAGATGTTCCTGTATTTTTTCTCGCTAGCTATAAAAGGTGAGCACCTTTTTATGTCTAACAATCTGTAACAAAACATGCCCTAAAGAGCAGATTACAATACAAGATATTTTACAGCTAGCTGCGTGATAGAAATGTGTCTGGTCATGTGGCTAGGTGTCTGGTCTAATTCTATTTAGTTTTGCAAACTGAAGTCCATATTTTCCTTTGAGTTCTTGTTGCATTGTATTCAGATGAGAATGACAAAATATTTGGCAAGAGCCGAATAGCAAGAAACTATTCGGCTGGAGCCGAATAGCTTTATTTCAGCTGGAATTCGTCTGAATACTTACTCGAAGCCAAAGTTCGGTACACCCCTAGTGTGAACAGCACAGAGTAACATGTAGAGCGTTTTTTGTGTAGCTGTGTAGGTTGCCTTGCCGTGTCATGTGCATGAGCAGCACAGTATCTATCGCCTGTACTCAGATGCATGTTTCTCTCTTCCGTTCTAGGCTCAAGTCTGCGAGGGATGTGGTGTCCCGGACCGGCCACGCCCTAGCGCTGGGCTCCATGTACCGATATGTGGGCGGCATTGGTTCCGCTCAGCACCTGAGCGCCTGTGTGGGGATTCTGTACACACTCGCCCAGGACAAAACATCACCTGAAGTGCAGGTGGGTTCCGCCCAGGCGAGAGAAGGGGCTGCCCAAGCATCTCAAACTCTGTATGCACTGACCATGGCATGGTGGAAAGTAGCTTCAATTCAGAACTGCTTATTGAAAATGAGCTTGCTGAGCAAAGGGGGCTGGATCAGAGCAACCAGCCATACCCACCATCCCCCAGATGTTCTCCAACTAGTGTTCGGAATAATACATTATCCACTAGTGGATTGTCTTTTTGGGGGAGTGGTTTACCGATACATGCAGTAGACTGAATGCCATTTTGATGTGAAAGTATTGCTCAATGTCACAATGCATCTTAAGCGGGGCAGAGTCTGCAGTTCTATTCACACAAGCACTGGCCTTCTCAGTGTGACCAACATGTATTGCTTCAACTGACTATCTATGTGCTGCTGCCTTTTTCTCTTCTCTTACTCAGGGGACCGCAACCTTTGGCTCTCCAAATGTTTTGGACTACAAATGCCATCAGCCCTATCTGGCATAGTAGATGGGGAGGGATAATTGGAACTTGGTTGCAGCTCCTGCTTTAGCTGATCTGGTCCCGTCCTAGCTGACTCATGGTACTGGCTTTTACCCTGAACCGATGGACACGCCATGGTTCTTTTTATAGCCATACTTGTAGCTATGGTATGGCTTCCACTCTGCCATGATCATCTTAACGTGGCAGATTTGTCCATGATCTTTGGAAGGTCTGCCGCTCTGAGCGATGGGTAAACGGCCAGAGCCTTCCTCTCCTGCCTTTGTTTTACATGTTTCTGCTTGTGACTCTCTTCTTATCTTCTTTCATAGGCCTGGTCCCTGCACTCCCTGTCGCTGGTAATCGACTCAGCCGGCGCACTCTACCTCGTGCATGTAGAACAGACCATGTCTCTTCTTCTCCGGTTACTGCTGTCTGTGCCGCCAGCGTACACCGAGGTCCACCAAAGTCTGGGCCGTTGTCTCAATGCACTCATTACCACTCTGGGACCAGAATTGCAAGGTATTAACATTGTCTCTCTTAAGAGCTCTGAAACCATGAGAGGGTGAACGTTCAAGTTACGGCTAAAATGTCTCATTTTTCACTGTGTTCAAAACACCCGAACCCAACATAGCCGCAGAGGTGTATCAAGGATTGTCTAACAAATGGGCCTGAAGCTTGTGTAGTTGGGCGGACCGCAGTGGCATTAACATGTGTAAATGCCCACACAGCGCTGCTCAGCGGGCATTTAGAGTTAATAGGTGGGCCTTGCCCGCTCAGGCCCTACCCTGCCTACGTATCCCTTTGCATGGCTGCCTTTCACTGGAGCTCAGCTTCCCTGACTGTGTGGTGCACCTTCTGTATGCATTGGATATGTTTAATACTCATATGTCTCATCCCCTTTCCTCCATACTGTACGAGTGTCCCTTTCATCAGCGCAACCCAACATGGCTGCCTTTCACTGGAGCTCAGCTTCCTTCACTGATGTGTGGTGCACCTGCTGTATGCATTGGATAGGTTTAATACTCATACGTCTCGTCCCCTTTCCTCCATACTGTATGGGTGTCCCTTTTATCAGCGCAACCCAACATGGCTGCTTTTCACTGGCGCTCAGCTTCCTTGACTGATGAAGTGCAACTCCTGTAAGCATTGCATGTTTCATTCGTCAATAACTGCTTCTGCTCGGTGTTTAGATCCTGTACCCTGTCCCCCTTCCTTCAAACTCTTGTGACTTCCCCAACACAAAGTGGCGACAGGCGTATTTTTCTGCAGCTGCATGAAAAACGGAGCAAATCTCTGATGGAAGGTGTGTGTGTGTCGGTGTGTCGCTCAACCAGTGCCTAGGCTCTGCTTCGTCCCTGCTTTTCAAGCAAATTATCTTATTGGATTTGTTTATTTGTAAGGCGCCCATGCCTCAAAGGTATCTGAGTGCATAATTACAATGGTAAGCGCTTGCCGAGTCATTTTTACAGAAGCAGCATACCGCTATTTTGGCACTAGGTGGTGCTCTTGCATTAGTATTTGTGAAGGGGCCCACAGCTAATCTTGGTTTCCTTGTGAAAGGAAATGGATGTGCCAGACAGTGTTAGCAGCTTTGGATCAGAGGCCACGGCAGCCAAGGCAGGGTTTAGCAAGCACTTGTAGTGGGTGTTCGGGATTTTGGGTGTTTTCCCGGGAACAGGCCCGCGTAACCTTCAATGTGGCAGCGCCACATAATGAGTGGGTGTGAAAGGGCGCATGTTTGAGATTGGAGGCAGATTTGTCACTCTGCTTCCATTGGGGAAATGGTTGTGATGGGGCTTCCCGTGCCTCGGGCCGCCCTGTACTGGCATCCGCACGCATGCATGCAGTAAGTCTCATACACACACGTCCGTATGTTCCAGGGTCCCGGCGGCATCTGCCACACGGACCGTCTTTATTTCAAACGAGCATGCGTGGCCAGAACGATGCTTGCCTTTGTCTTTGCCACGCCCTGATGTCCGGTGTGTTCCAGCTCCAGGACTCGAGGCCTCAGCGACTGAGGTACTACAATTAGCCGCCCTCTTAACAGCAAACCATCCTCCGAGATGGAGAGTTCATCACAAACCTTCCATAACGCCTGAAGGTCCCTCTGGGCTCTGTTTTCCCTCCTTGTATTGTTTTGCAGGCTGTCTCTCCATTCCCCGCTCCGAATTGCAGTTCGGATGATATTGAACACCTTGCCGTTCGCTGACTCTTGTGCCACTAAAATTCTGTCCAACGCCACCGGCATGGCACATTCCACAATGTTGTGGATAAAATCTTGGCATTCTACTACCTCTCCCTGGCCAAGTTCCCTTTTCTCGTTGGGGTGGCGGGACAAATAGTCCGCAGGATTGTTTGTTCCTGGCCGGTACACTAACTTGACCCCATATTCAATGAGGGCGAGCATCCACCGCTCAATTCTGGGAGGTGGTTTAGAAGACACGCCTGCAAGGATGGGAAGAAGTGGCTTGGGATCCGTTATGACAGTTACGGGTTTCCCAAGAATATACAACCTAAAATGCCACAGGATGGCCAGGGCTTCCTTCTCAATCTGTGAGTAGCGTCTTTCAGTTTCTGTGAGGGCTTTGCTTGCATATGCGATGGGCAACATTTCGCCTCTCGCGTCTTCTTGCATTAGGACAGCCCCTAGGCCCACGGGACTTACATCCACGACGATCTCAGATTCGGGTGAGGGGTCAAAGTACGCCACTGTGTCCTGATCGGACAGCGCCTTCTTGATGGAATTGAACGCTTCTTGTTCTCTTGTGCCCCAGACCCAGGCAGTGTCATTTTTCGTGAGGGCCCAGAGGGGTTCAGAGAGGGATGCTAGCCCCTTGATGAATCGGCCGCAATAATTAACCATCCCCAGAAAGCTGCGGACTTCTGTCGGCGACTGGGGTTGTGGCCTTGCGGATGTCTCTGACTTTCTCCGGATCCGAGCATACACATTTCTCGTGAAACACAAACCCAAAGAACCCAATGCGATCCTTGAAGAACTCGCATTTTTCACGATGCAAGGTGAGTCCAAGGTCTTTGAGTCTCTGCAAGGTTGCCTCTAGACGCTTCATCTGCTCGGCATGTGATGTGGCGAAAACCAGAATATCGTCACTCATATTGATTACTCCCCTTAGACCCGCCAGAGCTCACCTGATGGCATTTTGAAAGACCCCTGCGGCAGAGGATATCTCAAAGCTGAGGCGTTTGAATTGGTACAGACCCTCGTGCGTGGTAAAGGTGGTAATGTACCTTGAGTCTGCATGCAGTTCTAGTTGGTGATACCCTTCCCTTAGATCCAGTTTGGAGAATATCCTGGCCCCCTGCAGTTCGCTGATGTCTATAGTGGGGGTCAGGTGGCGTTCACGCTTAATTGCTGCATTGGGCAACCGTATGTCCACACAGATGCGTACCTTGCCAGGTTGTTTAGGTTTGGGCGCCACCACGATTGGCGAGACCCAAGGAGTCGGCCCCTCCACCCTTTCAATAATGGTCCATACTGATTAGTGCTTTGAGCTAGTCTTCAACCTGGGACCTAAGGTGGAACGGGATTCGTCGGTGCTTCAGCGCCATAGGGCGGACCGTCTCATCTATGTGTAGTTGCACTGGCTCCGCTTTCAGTCGGCCAAACCCCTGAAAGGTACTCTCAAACCTTTCCAGAAGTGACTCAACGTCCCTTTGGTAGACCGCAAGTGCAAAGTGAACCAGGTCCAATGCTTCCGAGGCTGCACAACTCAACAGTGACCGTGGGCTGACATCAGTGACGATAAACCTTGCCTTTATCACCTTGTCCCCTTGGGCTACAGGAGCTACAAACACCCCTTTGATGGATAGGGGATCATCACCACCGAATGTGAAAATTTTGGCTCTTGATTTGTCCAGCGGAGGGGGACCTGGTATGGCCTCATAATGTTCAGTGGCCAGCACGCACACCGAGGCTCCTCTGTCTATTAGTACCTGTGCAGGGACCCCTTGAATGTCTACAACGTACGTTGGTTGGCTGCGTTTCTTGGTCCCTGTAGCCAAGTTTGAGATGAAAGAGTTCTTCGTCGTCCTCCTCTTCTGCGATGTTAAGTCTTTGGACATCCTGTTCGACGGCAGCGACACTGCGTTGTCTCCTAAACCCGCTGCTCAGCCTAGCGGGCCCTCTCTGCATGGCAACCGGGGCAGCAGCTCTGCACATCCTGGCATAGTGCCCTGGCGTGTTGCATCTTCCCCAGAGACTCCTTTTAGCTGGACAGTCTTCCGAATGCGGCAAGTCATATCCACAATACTGGCAAATGGCAGGGCTACCTTGCGGTGGTGTCGATTCCTGCCTCTTCTGGCTCCACCTGGGGCTTTGTCTGGGGTTGGCTCCCTCAGGACCTGCCTCCTCAGCTTGCCTGAGCTGCAACCTTGAATCAGTTGATGGCGGATCATTAACTCTGCATCCGTCCATCTGCACGTGGTGGCTAGCTGTCTCAAACGTGCACAAAACTGATCTAACGACTCTTCCTCATGCTGCTTCTCCCTGCACATGACAAACCTGTCAGTCAACGTTGGATAAGGGGATGAAATGATCCTTCAGCGCGGTTTTGACAGAATCATAGTTCACTACGGGTAAGGAGAGAGATTCGTAAATGCGCAGTACCTCTGTGCCCGCTGAGTATAGCAGCGTGGCCACTTTGGCATCATCATCCGTCTCCCCAGTGGCAGCGAAAAATATATCAAGTTCTTTGATCCATAGAAGCCATCTCGGACCCAGTTTTGACGGTGGACCAGAGGTGTCAAATTCTTGCATTGGTTGTAAGGATCCATGCTGCCTTCTCACCACTCTCGCCGCTGCAGGAGCGTCGCCATCGCTGTCCGTCATGTTCACAGGTCGCACAGGCACCTCAGTCCGTGTTAGAGGCCGCAAACCTGGCTGCACTCGGATTCGATGTACCTGACCTCTTGGGCAGAATTGCTGTGATGATGTGAGAGGTTTGCTCCTCTCCCACAACCTGTTAGCTCAGGTAAAAGTGCAATCCTCCCTCTTGAGGAAAATTGCAGGGTGTTAAAAAATTGAGGGGTTGTTTACCTCAGTGTTTAGGCAGCGCACAAGCACCCTCGCGGGCCGCAACCGCCTTCAACACCAAAACAAAATGGCCGCCATCACTCGTGTGAGATTCGTAATACACGTGAAGAAGAAATACCCATAACAACACGTTTACACGTGCCGAGCGTTTCTCTCCCCGTGTCCCGCCTCGTCGCCAATGTGATGGGGCTTCCCGTGCCTCGGGCCGCCCTGTACTGGCATCCGCACGCATGCATGCAATAAGACTCCTACACACCCGTCCGTACGTTCCAGGGTCTCAGCGGCATCTGCCACATGGACCGTCTTTATTTCAAACGCGCATGCGTGGCCAGAACGAGGCTTGCGCATGCGCACATCCGTCGAAGACATAACAACGGTTTCTAAACCTTGTTGATCATTAGGACAAGTCCCAACCTACATAGAAGCGACCTGGAGCCGAAGCTGAACTGTGAACACTCCCGCTCCCTCTGCAGTGGAGCTTTGCCGTGATCCACAGACTCCAGCCTTCTATGCTAACCGGAGGGAACCGTGAGGAACACCCCCCGCCCCACCTCCCCGCCCCTCTCCCTTGACTTGGTGGGAGCTGCGTTTCCTCTAGACCTCTATGGACTGTCCCACCGCCCCCCCCCCCCCACGCTGACTTTTGGAGGCCAGTGCTTCACTTCCCTTGCTTAGCCCATTTGTTTTGGGGGCACTGATCAGTCCCTATGGCTGTCTGTGCAGGGGGACTCTGTCCTCCATTGCTGAATTCCTTGTTTCACTGCACACACCGCCTGACCGTGAAGTGCGGAAGGGGCACTTTCTATCCCTGTCCCTTTTTGTTTTGACTAACTATTATAATTTGCATAACGTGTCTGTTAGGAAAGATGTTCTTTTTGCTGCTTTCCCCCCGGTTACCTAATTATAATTGAAATTGTTCTTTTATAACGCACTTAATACCAACAAGCGGTTGCTAAGCGCGGGATTGGGATTTGAGCTTGTGTTGCGCTGCGTTGTCTTGCTTCCGATACAGAGCTGGATTTTCATGTTTCCCTTCACATGCGAGACCCCAAGCACTTTTTGCTGGCCTATTGGATTGTTGGTCTTTTCCCCTGAGTGAGTGGGAATCTTTTTCCACACTCACTCATTCTTGTACCCTATCCTTGGGATCATTTTGTTTTTCTTTTTATACCTTTTTCTTGGAAACATGCTTTCCGCCCAAGTTTTATGGCATCTGCCTTTGACTTTAGCATCATAGGGTGACGTTTAGTATCCTTCCTATCTTTTCTATTGTGAGGTCAGCACACCCCACCTTATATGGACTTCTGTGGGGTTACACTGTATCCCTTTCTCACTGCTTCTGTAACCTGTTACAGTGACAAGCTAATCTGAATGGCTGGTGGCAGTGGTTTCATTCTCCTACTTTTGTGCAATTTTTACTCTCAGGCTGTGTTTACAGCCATGGTAGTGCACAGAAGGGTCACTATCTCGGGAGGATAGCTCACGGGCAACGTGCTCACCTTGGAAGCAAGACGACACGGAGCACCACAGGTTCAATGCCTGGGTCCGTGCTTAGAAACCTCTGGGTATTAAGGGCTTTCTAAATAACCTTTCAAAAATCATATCATTGACCTAAAATGGTGGCTGTCTTCTTTTTTTCACCCTTTGTTTGCTTGTCCCTTCTTGGTCCTCCTTCTGCCGGGGCTGGATGGGGGAGGTCCAGGTTGGCATTTGTCTTTGGCAGCATCTCTTTGTGAAGCCAGCCAAGGCTCCAGTGTGTCTGCAAGGACAGGAAAGGGGGCAGGACTCAAACTCTGCTGTTCTGTCGTCTGCTACGCCTGCCTGGAACCAGTTCCAACTGCAGGAGTGGTTGGGCTGGCCTGGCCATCCTGAAAGAACAGCCACCACCCAGAGTTTGAATGGTGCATGTGTGATGATTGGCTAGGTTTCTGCATAAAAGGCATGGATCCTGAGGCTGATGACCAGCTGACCACGGGAACGGAAGAAGCGACGAGGAAGGAGAGATGCCCGCAGCCACTTGCAGATGACCCGAGATGCCTTCTTTGTAACCGCTGCTCTGCTACCCATCCCCTCCCCCCACCCCAAGCATCAGGAGAACTCAGAAGAGGAGGACTCTCTGACTCTCTCCTTTAGGCTAGTGGAACGAATCAGTCTTGAGATGACCTGCATTTCGAGCCATCCCACGGCAATCTGTGACCTGCACGGGCTGCAAACCGCCAATACCCTGGGACCTGTGGCCATCGTGCAAGATAGAATCTTCCCGAAACTTTGGTGGACTCCTTCCGGACCTCCAGAGGCAATATTCCACTCATTGAAGTCCCCTCATCAGAGTGCTGGACCAAGAAAGCGAGACAAATCAATCGGACGGTAATCGTTCTATAATGGTGCTTTGAGAAAGGCACCAAAATCACAGAACCATGAAGAATCATTTGCCAGGAGTTTCTTCACTGGAGAGCTACTGCGAGAGCCATTCCAGTGTTCCTTTTTTCATCTACCCGATCAAGCATCCGGTGACTGGGTCAGGGGCATCGTGTTGCATCATCTTCTTCACGCCTAAGGTACTGTGAGACTCTTGGTAGAACTCACCTAGAGTTGTTTTGCTGCTGCTGTGTTGCTGGAGCACTGATTTGTGTCTTTGCAAGTTCACCCATACACGTTCAGCCATGCCTAACTTCTCTGGGGGCCTGCTAGGAAAGATTCCTCTTTACTGCACATATCCCTCCATTTCTATGGACCACTAAACTTTTTACTTTTTGTTTTTGTATCTGTCCTTTTCTTTTTCAGTGCAGTGAAGCCCTAATCAGGTCTGCTTAACTGCTAACGTTTTCCCAGCAATCCCGCTGTTTTTGCCAATTTTAAACTTTCACCTGGACATAGTGGCGTTTCCTGGTTTGGGGTTTCTGCTCCCGAAGGTGCAGTCTGGCTTCCTCAATTGTCCCGCTGTCTCCCCTTGTACACGGGGTCAAGGCTTCAATGCTGGAAGTTCTCTTTGGCGTTTACCGCTGTTTGGCTCAGAGTTCAAGCCTCTGGGCACGGGATCTTGTAAACCGCATTATGGGAGGAAGCATGTTCTTAACTGGATTCTTTTGCGTGCTGGAGCAGTTCAAGTTTCGCCAAAACGTCCTCTGCAAGAACTGTCCTCTGGGTCCTAGGTGGGCAATTATTCCTGATGCCCTCGGGACGCTCTGGTCTGGAGTTGATTCTTTGGAGAAGAGTCTCAACTGTGTTTACATTTTGAATTAGATTTGGGGGGGGCTGCATGGCTGCAGCTTTTACTGTGGCTTTTGGTTCTCCAACCGACCTCTGGAACTCTTGATTAGGGTCTCCTGTGGTCCTCCCAGTGCTTGTTTGCCGCAGGATCCGCACCTGTGGGGTAAAACAAACTTTATCTCCATACAAGTGAATGGCCCATTGACTTTGCCCCATTAACCTCTATGGACATTTCTACTTCCCGTGCAACTCTCGTAAAGTGCCTGTGGGAGTACTCCTCTTCCCCTAGACCCTTTCCTGTACACACAAGGGGGTTAGTGGAATTCTATGCCAAGCACTGTATCTTTAGTAATTAAATATTTTGAACGTCCTGTAAATGCGAATGTTTGTGACACTAACTGTGTGACTATTTATCCTGGGAGTGTAAGGCACTTGTTTCTTTTGTTTTGGGAGGCATTGCGCTTGTTCCATCCATCCTCTGGCTCGATATAAATCATCATGTGTGCGTGTGTATGCATTACATTTGCATTACTCTGTACTGAGGGGCCTGTATGAATGTGGCGTCTCACTGTTGGCCTATGGGGCATTAGGATTATTTTACAGGAAGGTTCAAATGTCTGGTTCCCCTTTCTCCCTACTCCATGCCTATGTGTTAATCCCTGACCCCTGGTCTAGACCTGCCGCAAATAACCAGGGTCTGTTGGGGGGTGTCTTTAGGACTACTGTACCCTCGTTTTTTTTAACCCTTTTGTTAAGTCACTGGTTGTAGATTCCTTCAACTGATGGCTGTACAGAAACTACCTTTACTGCTACCATAATAGTATATTGGCCTGCTAATGCAGTAAATCTGCTTGCACCTTTGGTGAAGCCAAAAACAAATTACAGGCATCACTAGCCTACCCCCTAAAACCAATGTAGGGCGATACATTCATCACTAGGCCAAGATGGGGAGCCCTCTAAACACCCTTGTCCCAGGTGCCCTATGGGCTAGCATTAGCCCATAGCCCCAAAAGCTGTTGCAGTGGCAGGGGGTCTAACGTAGAAGTCCCTTCGGCCGAAAAATAGGGGCCAAAATAATGAGAGGGAAAAGCAAAGGGTTTTGGGGTTCCCCAAAAATGGAATTCTGCCCTAACAATAGTGAATTTCTCTGTATCTGCTTGCAGTGCTGGTATGCTTTGTGGTGTGTGTGTGTGTGTCTTGTCAGGTCTATGCATCAAACCTGTGTGTAGTGTCTTTCCCTCCTGCCTGTGTGCAGCATTCATGCCTCAGACCCAAGTGCGTACTTTGTTTCTTTTTTCAGGCAGTGGTGCTTCCGTGTCTGTCCTAAGATCCTCGTGCCTTCTGGGCTGCTCCATCATGCAGGATAATCCTGACAGCCTGGTGCAGGCCCAAGCCATCTCGTGCCTTCAGCAGCTGCACATGTTTGCACCACGTCATGTCAACCTTTCCAGTCTGGTGCCCAGCCTCTGTGTAAGTAGCCGTGCCGAGCAGCACCCCCTTCTTCTAAATGCACACCTGCGACCCATCTGCTTGTGGCCTGCTTAGGGTCCAAGTTTCTGGATGGTCTTTCTGATTATAAGTGTATTAAGTAACAGACAGGAGATCTGGGAGGCGTGTCCGTGCCTGCTTTTGTGTCAGCGTTGGTGAAAATGTGGCATGACATGATCACCGTTGGTTCATTTCACTGATGCAGCACTTAGGCAGGACACAGTGCTGTGGTTTTTACATTGATCACAACCACCCTGTGACTCGCTTGTAAACAAAGAAATACTAGTGTGTCTGATGAGAGCCTTACATGTGTTTTGGAATGGAGTTGAAGAGCAGGCATGTCAGAAATGCCCAGGCCCTATTATGCCAGCACTGTACAGAGCTTCCTAGCAGAGGTAAGGATGGTTTGCCCTTTAGCTGCTTACTAGGTTCTCTTTGAAAAGCACAAAGGTCTTCATGCCTTTCTGAGATGTCGGATTTGGTGCTGTTCAGGTTCTAGCTTGGATGCTCGCCCTTATTGCTGGTGCTTAACAGGGGAAGGCCTGACTCCTGAGTTCTTGGTTATGTGTTATTTGAAGTTGGCCAATACTGTGGGTCCTGGTGAGGCATGATCGCTTGGCGTAATGAGATTGGCAGGATGGTAGGCAGGGTGGTGGATGTGCAGGCTTTTGAGGACTTTGTAGGTAAGGCATGCTGTCTTGAAGATGATGGCGTAGACTGGGATAGGGAACCGGAAGTGTTCATTTTGGATTAGGTTGATGTGCTGGCATAGTCGGGTGGCAGCATATTGGACTGCTTTTGTTAATGCCAGGTGAGATGATGCCATCATTATGAAGAATGGTGTCCTCCACCCAGGTGTGAAATTGCAGAGGTTTGTATGGTAGTTTTGAAGTCCCATTGAGGGGAAAAATTAAGTTGACGGATGGTATCAAACAGTTTGGGCTTTCTTGGTAATGTACTGGTGGGGAAAGTGTTTTGCTGATGGTGAATCAG
This sequence comes from Ambystoma mexicanum, assembly GCF_040938575.1. Lineage (NCBI taxonomy): Eukaryota > Metazoa > Chordata > Amphibia > Caudata > Ambystomatidae > Ambystoma > Ambystoma mexicanum. Next base: position 38,765,700 of record NC_090940.1, read on the forward strand.
AGAGGGATTTAGTAATTGGGATCACTGTAAACCTCTAAAAGGTATCACAAATAGGATGCTGTCCTTGTTCATGGCAGCATGCCAGCATTGCAGTAGATTTTGATGCCCTCAGTGTGGGCTGATTGGGAGTGCTGGACATTCTGGCACCTTTTGCTGACCTCTATGGAAGGTCGCAGCCCTGCACAGCGACACTGCTGCTGATGCGCAATTTCCTTCAGAATTTGGATTTTTAATAATGACGGTTTGACTAGATGCTGTCATTTTCAGGAAGTGGGCGAGAGGCTAAGGAGACAAGAGTCTAAGCCATACTAAATGCTACCTAGACAGGCAAGATCGTTATACATCGTAACGAGATCCAGCAGCTGTTGCATCAGGCGTCGGATGCTTCTTGTTAAGTGTAACCGGGGGGTAGGGGGGGTAGATCCATGTCCATGTGACCTACCTTGCACAATGTAATTCTGGCAAGAGCACCGTTTAGAATGTCTCCGATGTAAGAACTGAATCGACATCAGCAGTTACGCGTGGACTTCCCAGTATTCATGTTCTCATCCAAACTACACCTGATCACTGTCCTTCTTTTCTGTGCAGGAAATCATGTTGGATAAGTCGGTGTTGGTAGGTCTCTATCAGTGGAACTGTAAGCAGAGTGTGGTGCTACCTCTCCATCCCTCCCCTCCTGCATCCCGCTGAAGCAGTACATCAAGATCCTATTCCCTCCCTCCAACCCCCATACTGCTCCGTACCAGTGCACCATGGCATGTCGGGAATGGTTCTGTGTGTGCACGGCTGGCTCTGCACACACCTGCCATGCTTTCTATTGTCTTGAGTGTAGGTCTCGGCGGATAGCTCATTGTAGGATGCACATGGTATCTGGTGACGTATGTTTTCCTTCAGTTGATTTGCTCTCTACATGCTTATCATTTCTTTCTGCATGGATGTTTGGCGGTTATTGTCCACCAATGGAAAGCCTTAGTTGCATGTATAGGTTCTATACTGAAGGCCCAGAGCAATCTTGATTTACTTTCCTTCTGGTCTCGCCTCCCCACAAACCTGACCTCTATTGCCAAATGAGGAATCCAGAATCTACTTGCTTTGTCCCTTAATAGTATCCTTATGAAAAATCAAGCCTCCTGTTGGGGGGGGAGGGGTGGATTTTTGTCCGGTCTTGTGTAGGAACCAGATACATCCGCCTACTGGGCGCTAAGGGCGTTTCCATCACAGCATTCAGACTCCAAGTGGTAGAGTGGCCGAGCAACCAAGTCAAAACTCTAGGATGGTTTAATAGACACAGTAGACCACAATAAGGGAAGGTCCACACAATATATTTATCAAAATGCATTATTAAATAAGAGTGTGCAAATACGATGGTGGCAATTTATGTGGAAGTAACTTTTCAATAATAGTTTTTCAGAGAGTGTGTCTCACACACGTGTTCAAAAGTCCTACATCAACTAGGCCCTTTTGAATGGACACACCGGCTTCTTTGGAGCAAAATCCCCTCAAATGGGTTGCCAAGAAAAACAAAATGAAGCTGCTGTGCAATTGGTTGAGTAGGTTACAGTATTTTCTCAGTTAAATTCAATGGTGCAGTGATTCCTTTTAAGTTCTATGTTAATTTGCCAGAAAAGTGTACTTCGTGGCAGTTTGCTCCGAAGTGGTTACTTTGAAATTTGACTTTACATTTAAAAAAAAATACAAACATTGGGTGCCCCCTCATCCTCCCTTTCCCCCTTCACTACCACCCCTACTCCAAACCCCTCCCTAACCCCTTTTTTACCCCTTAACCCACAACTACATATTTCTAATTCGAAGTTATCACTTCTAAGTAATTTACTTGGAAGTAATTTTTATCATTGAAACAGGAGACCATTCTTTGGGCAGAGATGCAAGGTTTGGGAGCACGGGATTGAAGTTTGTTGAGGGTGGGGCAGTCCAGTCACATAAGATGCATGGCAGACGTGCTGACTTCTAGATTGCAGAGTGGTGGTCCAGATGTTCAGATCTGGAGGTGCAAGTCTGGAGGGACAGATGTTGGCCTGACTCTGCACCAGCACCTATAGTTCCCCACCAGAGGTGTAGGGTCAAAAACAAAAGATCACAGTTCCAGAGCAATGGCACAAAGACCCCTGAAGAAGTTGGTGGACCCCAGAGATGACATCTTGAATATGAGCAGTGTTTTGAAGATTGCAGTATGCGATCCCAGTCAGGTTGGCACAGTTAGCTGTATGCTGCATAAGCTGCAGGGCTTGTGTGATGAAGCCTACAGAGTCCTTACAGAGACCCTACCTATAGGCTCCTCCCAGGTGGCCAGGGGAAGGCAGCCGCTATCTGATCCCGACCCTGGGGGTGGTATTAGCTGTGAGGATCACCAGGGAGGAGAAGGGCCCTAAGGGAATAGGACGACTCCATTGGGAGGGGCGCAGTATTGGTCTTCCTCAGAGGGAGAGATTTCTATAATGCCAGAATATGTAATGGCTTGTTGTCAGAGTAAAGTTTCCTTTCCCAAAGCTATCCATCTTGTTGGTCGTAAAAACTGCCGTAATCCACATAAACAGAACATTAATACTCTGGCCACTTGTGAATTTGATTCTCCCATAAAGCTGAGCCCATCACTTAAGAGAGACTTCCCTTCACAATGTTGCCCACATTTATACTAATAGAACCTCTTGTAATCAACAGGTAAATGATAATGTGGACATCAGAACACTAGCATCTTACGTTCTGATGAAGCTAACTCGCTTTTAGGTTTTAACCAAACATTAAGTCCTTTTAAAACTCCTGAGAGGGTCCCTACCTTTCATGGCAGAGGTTGCGCAGTGGGAAGTGTTGTAGCGAATAGCTTTCCCCCAAAGAAGTGTACTCCGGTGGCAGGTGAGCACCGGAGTGCTCCTGAAGCAAGGAACGCTCCTTTCCCAGCCGGCGCGGGCCACGAGAAGCAAACCGGAGGAGTTTGCCATGCAGGAGGCGGCAGAGGAAGCAGAAGGCGGCGGACGCGTATACAGCAACCGGTGAGTTTACCAATATTAGGTAACCCAGGTACGCTCTGTAATCGCCCATTGACCACAAGTGCTTATTTTGAATACCCATGTAAAGAAGTTGAAGTGGCGCGATGATAACTTTTTTGAACAGACAAGAAAGGAAAGGTTATAATTGTTAACCTGAAAGCAAACGTTCTTGTCAAAGTCAAGAAAGAGCAATCGAAAAGTCAATTAACAACCACCATTGCCAAAGCCAAAAGAGGGCAATATTAAAATGGGTTATCAATAACCTGCATTGCCGCTGAAGCCAAGCAAGCTAATTATTTATTGCCAGGGGGCCTGGCCTGAGCTCATGCATTAAGGTTGTGGCGGCTCAGAGCTCCTGTCTTTTGATCCTGTTTGCAGCATTAGGTGTAACTTTGCTGAATCCTATTGACATCTTTGGCTCGAGGACATGGGCGCCATGCAATACCACAGGCAATCGGAGCTGGGGGAAGCCTAATAAATGCTGCTGTGTTTGGGAACTCTGCACATAAGATAGCGGCTGCCCTGACATCGATTGCTTTTAGTTTCCGACTCCGACAACGAAACTGGTACTTTGACTGGGTTTACCCGACCCCTCCTGTTGACTGCGGTTTGCTTGCACACAGTGCCTGAGTAGCCTGGCTCATCAAACTATGCAGAGACCTGTGACCACGGGGCTCAGCCGCGGACCCGCTGATGCCAGTGTGCGGACCTCACACACCTAAACAACGCGAGCTGGAGGTGCCTGATATGCATTGCGTATCCTATGTGCAACGGACTGACCAGCTGCCGATCCATCTTTCTCTTCCGCCGAGCGCTGTGCGCTCAGTGGAGCTCTGGCCTGAGGCAGGCACCTTGCATTGGACATTCGAATTGGGGACGTGGTAGACCCTATGTTCTGTTAGGGATTTTGGTTGTGGCCGGCGGACCCGCTGAGGAGCACTGGAATTGCCGGTAAGAGGAGATACGGTGTGAGATGAGACCCCTCTTCCTATGTTCACTGTTTGAAATCTGGAAGTCCTTTATGTCCCTCTTCGGGCCCTAATTAACTTCACTGGGTTCTGGGCAAAGACTCCTTTTATCCTGTTTTTACAATACCGCAGAGGTCTATGCCTGCCAGGGACCAGCCATCGTTGATCCTCCTTTGCACCGGCTCACAGTTTGGGGGTCTTTTTGCTTTCCAGACATTTTGGCTACTAAATCTGCTGTGACATTGGGCCCGGCCATGGCCATTGCAGTATATGGCGTAGCAGGTGGATCTGTCCCAATTTCTTTCATACGGCTGACTTCTGTGTGGCACCACCTAAGTGCTCGCCCCCTGGAGCCACTGTTGCCATAAGCGGATGCTGTCCTCCCTTAGTGTGACCAGTTTGAGAGCGAGAGACCCTCTGATACCTATTGGTTGTGCTGTTATCATTTTGCTATTGAGACATTACGATACACCCCCAGTTCCCTATTGACACACACTCTCTGCCATGTCACCCACTAAAAACAAGGCCCAGGGCTCGGCTGACTCTTCTGTGAGCCACACCAAGCATCAGGATCCTGGCCAAAGCAGGGCTGTAGAGAAAACAGACACTTTACCATGAAAACCAGATCTGCAGGAGGATAAAATCCTGGAAGCAATAGCTGCCCTTAGATCCTATTGGAAAACAAAGTTAATGAGGTCAAGATAGACGTCCAACTACTCAGGCAGGATGTACGGTCACTGGCAGAGAAAGTTACCACAGCAGAGTCACTATTGAGCGAGACTGTGACCATGACCGGGGAACTCGCGACCCGAATGAGGGCTTTGGAGGCGCGGAACGCAACCCTGGAACGGCGGGTTGAGGAGGCTGAAGGTAGATCGTGAAGAAACAATGTATGGATACTTCGGCTCCCGGGGGGTTCAGACCCGACCGTCCACATTGATAATTTGCTTTGCCAGGAAATTGGCCCTGAGAAACTGTCCCAGGGTTTTGCAGTGGAGAGAGCGCATCGATCACTTCAAAAGCAACCCCCTCTGGGGTTGCATCCCAGACCAGTCATAGCCAGAATCCTCAATTTCAAGGATGGAGAGGTGATCCTGCTGTTTTCTAGAGACGGAGGTGCAATACAGAGGGTAGCTCAAAGACCGCTATATATCCGGATTACACGGCTGCCGTGCAGAGAGTGAGAAACACATTTGTGCCTGTTAAGGCAAGACTTGGACAGTTGGGGCTCAGGTACATGCTCATTTACCCAGCCAGACTGAAGGTTCTATTCAACGGTAGATCCTACTTCTTTGATACTCCGGAAGTAATGTGTTTGGACCATAATAATTTAACAAGCAGTGGTGGCATTGTCGTCCCGGAGAACAGTGGCACTCCCCCTTAAGACTTTTGCAAAGGCATATGGCTTATGGTTTTACCACCCCTTTGGAGCCAACCAAACTTACTGTGGCGGAGGTGCATGGATGGTGATATATTGTTTGGAATCTACACTGTGCAAGCCAGCGTGGTGAGATCAGCCGACAGACTGAGCCTGGCTGCGTGTTAATCTTGAGGCTTTTGATATGACGTTGCTCTGCACTTAATGCTTCATGTATACATCCTTTAATTCAGTGGGGGTGAAGTTCTGTTGCCCACTGGGTGTACTCAGCAAACCTTGACTTGGTTGTTCCCTGACACCAGACTGTTGCTTGTGTTTTGCCTGGTACCCGATGGCTCTGGTGGCTTTTGGAAGTATGGGTTCGTCTTAACAGAATTGCTCTGTCGGACTACATTTAGCCCCCCATTGTGGGGCATTGTTGTTTGGTTGTTGTTTAGTTACTACTGAGAGGCTTGCAAGGTATTGCGGTCAAGAGGGGAGGGATATATTTGGGGTGTGGCTATGTGTTAATTATGCCTGCACGGTCACGGGCTATGCTGGTGGGAGGCTGTCTTCTGAGCTGGTGCTTGGACCCCTTTATGCTGAAATGGTCCAGCGTGGGGTGGGCAATGTGGGAACCATGGTGGCGGGGGGGGTGTGGAAAGGGGGCGATGGTAACCTAATCATGTCACAAATTCAGATACTGACTTGGAATGTGAGAGGGTTGGGGTCCTACATGTGTAGGAATGGAGTAAAGTCTTATTTGACAAGAAAGAAGATCTCCATAGCCTTACTCTTGGAGACCGATTTACTGGCGGAAGATCAGGATACAATTCTAAATGGCTGGGGGGGGTCTGGCTACGGTGCACCGTATTCAAAATTTGCCAGAGGTGTCTTCAAATGGATAGACGGGGAAACTACCATTTCAATTATCAGAGGTGGTGAGGGACAAGGAAGGGAGTTAACTGATTTAGCGGGGTCACCTCGATCTCAGAGAAATATGTTTTGTTAATTCTTACTTTCTGAATCTGAAAATACCGGATCATGTGCACATGGTCTGTGGTCATATTGCCTCCAGACGCAATGTTTTCCTGATATGGGGTGGGGATTTCAATTGTGTGAAGGACCCTCTGCTTGACCGAACCTCTTTCCCAGGTTCTGCCCCTTCGGCTGCCAGTAGCGCTCTGAACGAGGTGCTGTCTGAATTGGATCTGGTAGACGTGTGGAGGGAACTGCATCCGGATGCCTGGGGCTACTCCTTTTTATTCATCCCCTCACAAGTTGCATTCCAAGATTGATGATTTTTTTTGTAGGCACTGAGCAATTATTAGACAAAATTTGTTAGTGCTGAATATATGGGCTGCACCATATATGCCCACTCCCCCCTGGTGATTATGTGGGAACTCGGGGGTCCCAGACGCCTTATTCCGAAGTGGCATATGCCCACAGAGGTTTTGGGAGAAATTGTTTAGAGATAAATTGCGGGACACCATTGCCAACTTTTTGGAGGAAAAGGAAGGTATTGTCTGGGAAGCCATGAAAGTGGTGGTAAGGTGAGAAATGATCGGTAGTGCAGGTGGCATCCGTAAGCAGCTGAGGCAGGAACTGGAGGTTGTGGAGATTCGAGGCCACGTGCCCCACACTAAGATCTGTGGAGAGGAAACTAGCGCTGATGAGATCTCTCTGCTACTGGCCTGGGAGGGACGCTCTAAATGTGACTATGCTAAGGGGGTAGCCTGTGCTCATGTGAAGGGAAACAAATCTGGGAAGAGACTGGCTTGGTTGGGCAAGCATGAGCGGCCTGGGCCCCTGATTACACTATTACAAGATGACTGCGGTGAGTTATGGCATTCCCAGGCTGCTATTAGTGGCATTTTTATGGATTTCTAAGCTCAGTTATAAATACCTAATGGTCAGGTGCCCCCAGATGGGATTGCTGAAGCACTCTCATTGATCCAACTCCCGGAACTCACTGCGGAACAGATTGCTTTCCTAGAGCAACCTCTCACAATAGAAGAAATTAGTGAAGCAATCACCTCCCTTTCCACGAGCAAAACTCTGGGGAGTGATGGCTTCACCTGCGAATTTTATGAAGAATATGGCTCAGCCTTGGCCCAACCTTGCTGAAAGTTTTTGAGGCATACGAGGGCAACATACTCCCGGCTAGCACATTTGTGGTACCTATTCTTAAACAAGGAAAGCAGGCGGTGAGGTGCGACTCCTATCGCCCCTTGGCCATGTTGAACTTTGATGTGAAGCTACCCATGACGATACTGGCCTTCCGGTTGCGCAAACATATTAATTTCTTAATACATACTGACCAAACTGGGTTTATGCCAGTTTACAGCATGTCATCGACCAAACTGATCTTCCAGACAAATGTTGTGTAGTTGCATCCCTTGATGCTGTCAAAGCCTTTGACTCAGTTTACTGGTAGTGGATGATTGTCGTCTTGAAGGGGTTGGGGGAAGGTTTCATTCGGTGGGTGACTCTACTTTATTCCTCCCCAACGTCCAGAGTGAAATCAGGCAGGCAGGTGTCAGCCTTGTGGAACATACAAAGGGGTACTCTTCATGGTTGCCCACTTTCCCCAATACTGTAAATACTTGCTTTGGAACCAGTAGCTGTGTATTTGCGACAGGAGTACCAAGAGGACGGTATCAAGGTAGGTGACCTTACGTATCTTATATCATTGTATGCCGACGATGTGCTTCTTTACTTGGTGAACCCCAACATAACTTGACAACTGTTTTGGATATCTTAAATGAGTTTGCTGGGTTATCGAGGATCCTTTTTAATGGACAAAAGTCCTGTCTTTTCCCTTTGGCAGGGTTTTGTGGGCGGGACAGGGAGACTCTCCCCAATCTGCGCTTACAATGGGAACTGCATTCTTTTCGTTACTTGGGTGTCCACATTACAAACACGCCTCAGTAAACACACATGTGCAACACACTTAAAGCGGTAGATGGTATTAGAAACTCTATGGGTTTTTGGTCCAGGCTACCACTCTCTTATGGGCAGGGTTGCCATAGTTAATTATTATTCTATCTAGATTACTGCACTTTTTTTTTACTAATGTTCATTATTACATTGAGGCAGCTTTCTTTCGTTCTTTAGATATTCTGCTGAGCGATTGTTTGTGGGGCTCGAGGCAGCATGAATTGGCAATTAATGTTTTGCTTGTTCTACAAAGGCGGTGAGGTGCAATTGCTGAAATTCGAACTTTATTACTTGCCAGCTCAGTGCGATATGGCTGTCTGATAATCCTAGCACTGAGTCTGAACTGCTTTCGTTATTAGTGAGACCTGCCTGGCTTAAGGAGCTCCTTTGGCTCCCTAAAGATGGCATCGATCCCCAGCCCTTGCCTATGGAACTGATCAATCAGATCTGGGCCAGGGTGTTGAAGTTATTTGGAGTGCAGTACCCTTATTCTCCCAATTCCCTGATTATTATGGGCGAAGCGCCGTGTGAGTGAATTGAAGGTTGTAAGGTACTGGGAACCCATGGGTGTATCCGCCTGGGGGGGATATGTATGACAATGGGATGTTTAGGGACGTGGAAAGCTTGATGCTGCTGGGCGGCCTCCCTAAAGGTCAGTTTATGATGTACATGCCGGTGATGAAGACAGCTAGGTGTCAATGGGAGTCATGGCCTGCTGAGCCGGAGGAAAACCCGTTTCTTGCTCTACTATACAATCTAGAAGATGGCTGGAGACGCGTCTCTAGACTGGAGGGGACTAGCACTAGCAATGCCACACTGAAGGGGAGTTGGGAGACTGATGTTGACTCGTACATATCTGATGCACAATGGGATCAAGTTTTGATTTTTACAAAAAATCTTTCCCGGAATGCCAGATCCAGAATTCTCCAGGTTAATGTGTTCCATTGCACTTTCATAACCCCCAGTAGGGTAGCTAAATTTAACTTAAATTTCCCATCAGCTTGCCCCTGGTGTTCACGGGAGGGTGCTGACCGAATACAAATGTCTTGGAAATGTACAAAGGCACAGGGTGTTTGGGCTCAAATTGAGCAGGCTTGCACTGCTGCGGGAATGATCAGATCTCACTGGAGCCCGCTTTAATGTTTATTGGGGTGCGTATCCCAGGCCTAGCTAATATAAGCATGTTAAATGTATGAATCTCGCATGTATTCTGGAGTAGAGGTGTCTGGCCATGGCATGGAAACTGAAAAAAGGACCGTAATATGTACTGTGGCGTCATGACTTTTGAACTTGGTGTAAAGCTGAGACGAAAGCGTGGTTTGGGGCACTGCGGATGCATGATGACAATTCTGCTGATGCTTTTGAGGCCTGGAAACGGCTCACCCTGACCATGTTCCATCCCTCGGATGATCAGCCTTCCTGAATGTGTGCTCACCGTTGCCTGATTTATGTGTACAGATATAAATGTTGCGTATCTGTGTCCTATTGGAATTATGCCTCAGCATTTATTTTTGTCACACCGCTGCACCCATTGGGATCCCCCATATCACAGTGAACATTTGTAGACTGTACCGTATATCCGAGCCTCAGTTGTTTGTAGTTTCTTTTGTTTGGCCCTGTTTGCATTGAGAAGACCGCATATTGCTTTACAATGTACTATGATTGTAGAAAAATGCCAATAAACAGACTTTAAAATAAATAACCTTTATTGTCAAAGTGAGGAAGAGGCAATAGTTGGAAAAGACCTCAACAAGCATTGTCTAAGCCAAAGAAGAGCAAGTGTGCTTGAGAGCCATTATCAGCAATTGTTTGATGAGTGGCAGGAGAGAAGCCATCCTGATAGGATGCATTCAGGAGGAGAGGAGAATAATCTGCATTGCATGTGGAAATCACAAAAGTGTACAAATAGCACCAATGTGTATCCTGTCTTCCCAGAAGTAGTAGTAACTTTTGATGTTGAAAGTCGATGACTTTGCCAAATGGTTTAAAGGGACCTTGACCACAGAAGTACACGTAGTAGTGTTAGGAGCTTTTAGTCCTGGCAGGCAAGTATACCAGGACAGGGACTTTGTAGTAGCAGTCCTGGCAGGTTAGTGGACTAGTAAGAAGCCATTTCAGTACTGTGTTGGGGTTAAAGGCTGTGAAGATGTGGCAAGACCTCCAATGAGCATTTTTTTTAACTGTTGTGATAACATCCTGACACAACATTGTTGTTGACACTGGGTGGAATCATTCTGACAAAATATTGCTGTTGGTACAGATTATTATTTTTATTTATTTTATTTTTGCATTTTTAAAGTGCTCACACAGGCCGCGGGCATCTAGGTGCTGTTACAGGAATTGTTTGTTTTTTAGTTGCCTGATTGTTTTTTGTTTTTTTTTGTCTTGGATGCGTATTTATAATGCGCTTAAATACCCAGAGGTTTCTAAGCGTGGACCTGGGGATCGAACCGGTGTTGCTTGGTGTCGTCTTGCTTCCAAGGCAAGCATGTTGCCACTGAGCTATCCTCCCGGGTCATAATGGTGGAAGTGTTTTGAATTCTTGCTACAAGTGGAGGTATAAAGATTTGTTGTCTAGTTGAACTGTTCGTTAAAGACAAGTGGAAGTCTTTTGGAACAAAAAGAACTTTATAATTAGAACTTGGTTCCAAAGCCGAAACTTTTATTTTGAACATTAGATTGGAAATGCTGCTTTAAATTTGGGGAAGAGGATCCTACCCAGGTTACAAGGATATACAGTGAGTAGGTCTGTGTTGAACTTAACTTTTATTTCTGTTCTATTTGAATTACCATCTATTTCCTTTATGTGTTGGATGTATGCATAGGTGTGAGGGACGGATCCTTTTACTAGAGTGTTTCCTTTAGTTTATTTTAGGCAGGGAATCCTTGTTAGGTTGGTGAGAGTGAGGCGTTTATCCAAACCTTTTGAGTTAATAAAGTGGTATCTTGTGAAAAACCTTTACCAAGTTGTCCACTTTACATTCTGACCACCCTCGCACAACTCATGGAGATCCTAGATCCTTGCTTGATGAAGCCTGGTGACGTGGTGTCCAGCAACATTCATCAGGATGTTAAGACAGAAATCCTATTGTTGGGGATTAGAGGGCCACTTTTTAGGGCTGCTGGAAAGTTTGCTTTTATTATTTTGGATTACTGATCTTTTTGGTAGCCAGAGGGACTTCTAGTGGGGTCCCTCTGTTATTGCAACGTTTTTTTACCTTACTTTAAGGTATATGGTAATAGGGCTTTCCTAAGACTCCCTGTTCCTTGGGTGTGTCTCAGGCATTCCATTCCACCCCATAGGGTGTGTCACTGATAGCAGAGAAATCAGAGTCTTGGGGACAGTTCAATGGTTTTTCTTTTTCTTTGGGGGGCCTTGGCCCGTCCCTCTCTCTCTTGTCTTCTTATGACCATCCTCCCTATCTGTGGTTTCCGAGTGTTGGCCCTACTGTCAAATCACTGTTTTATGCAGGTGTTAGACTAAGATGCTGCTGTCCAATCTCACTCAGGGACTTCCTAACTGCCCCTACTCTATCCATGCATTAGTGTTCTAATGGGGAATTGGGACAGCACCTTACATTCAGGCTCATTCAAGCATGTTCATGCCTACCTCTTCATGTTAACTCTTCTACCACCCTCTTCACCTTACTCCTCCCACCAGTGTTATGTCCCTCTAATGATTCACTCCTCCTAGTTACAAACTCCATCAATTTATGTGACTTCTTCTCCCACTCAACTCTTCCTCCTCTCCACTTCTACTCTATTACTCTACACTACCACTCCCTCCTGCCACTCCTGTACTCCCCCTTACCCCTGCAATCCCCCTCCCATTCCTGCACCCCCCTCTCATTCCTGCACCCCCCCTCTCATTCCTGCACCCCCCTCTCATTCCTGCACCCCCCCTCATTCCTGCGTCCCCCCTCATTCCTGCGTCCCCCCTCATTCCTGCGTCCCCCCTCATTCCTGCGCCCGCCCCCTCTTTCCTGCACCCGCCCTCTTTCCTGCACCCGCCCTCTTTCCTGCACCCGCCCTCTTTCCTGCACCCGCCCTCTTTCCTGCACCCGCCCTCTTTCCTGCACCCGCCCTCTTTCCTGCACCCGCCCTCTTTCCTGCTCTCCCCCTTTCCTGCTCTCCCCCCTCTTTCCTTCCACTCCCTCCCTACAACTTGTATCATTCAATTCACCTTCACTCCTTTGTACCAACTTCTCTACTCGTTACACAAAGATGCATACTCACACTGCAGAACCACTTCCACTCCTAAGCCAATACTTCACCTGCTCCACTGATTATCTCCACAAACAAGAGCTCTTTCATTCCTCCTGCTGGTCTCTTGCCCGTCCTCTACTTCCACCTCTGATCTCACCTGCCAAAACCACACTTCTGTTTCCTGTCCCCTGCTAAAATCCTCTACCCATGTGAGGATTAGTCACTTTTCCCTGACCAATCTGGCCCTGACTTCGCCACCGGTTTATGTGAGAAGGAAAATCTTGAAAAGGGGTGCTAAGCCCCACCCACTTTCTCTGCACAGACTTGTTGTGCCCCTGAGATGGCCCCTGGGATTGCTAATGTCCGTGGTCATGTTTCAGGGCTCGGATTCTGATTCTTTGGCTTTCCCAGTAAGTCTCTCGGGGGGTCAAAGATACTTCTTCACTTCCCTTTCACTGGTGGTCTAGGGATCGATCATGTGTTGCTCCGGGTTGCCGGTTTGTTCTGCCAGCTTTGCAAGGTCCTGTGTGTGGCCCTATAGGATCGTAGCATCGCTTCCATCTGCTCTTAGAGCACCAATGCGGCTGCTGTATGCCTGTTAACATGCATTTCTAGAATCTGGCCTCGTGGGCAGATTTTAGGAGGCCACCCTAAGTATAGTGAACAGGGGAGGTTAGGCTAAACCCAATCAAGGTAGCAATGGAGAGCAGTCCATGCTATTCTCATGAGCATGTGAGTGGGGTCAAAAGTCCTCAAGGAGTCCACACAGTGAAGCACACTAATTCAATTTAGACAGGAATATGTAAAAATACAGTATTTATTCTAGGCCTTGAACACGCACACTAAAAAATTAAACAAGCAGGTGATGGCATTGCAGAGCATTCAATAATAAAAATATACAAGCCTGGGTACCCAGCGTTTACCTGTGTCCCGATCGAGTGGTGTTTCATGTGCCCTGGAGGATGTTTCTCTTGTCAGCATGTCTTGCTTCAGTTTGCTCTGGCATCTCGTTTGCCCTGGAGAAAGTTGCTCTTGTCGGCAAGTCGCGCTGCTGTTTGTTGTTGTGTTTCAAAAGTTCTTTATTGATTTTCGCTTTGCATCAGATGGAGCTTTTCCAAGTGATGTTTGTTTTTTTTGTGCGGCATGTTTCAGTCACTCAATGGCTTCAGCAGATTTGAGAAAATGTCCAAGAAAGATTGTGCTCTCTTCTTGTAAATGAACTTAAGTAAACTGTAACCTTGCAATTTCTCATATTTGTTGTGGCGCAATAACATTATTTTATTTTTTATTCCCTAAAAATGCTTTAATAAACACTTTCAAACTGTATACAGTAGTAATACATTTTAAAGGAATAACCAACACATCAAGCATTTTGCATCCACACTTTTCCACATTTTGCCTCCTTCAAGTACCTACTGTAGTGAATCGGGGTGGGCATCAGTAAATGAGGGTGTTTTATATAAAAAGATACAGCCTCCATCGGTTCTTAAAATGCATTCAATTACTAACATCAACAAGAGGCAAGTAAAGTGGTATCCGGTAATGTTATCCACATATATATGGTCGCTGGGAAAAGGCTGTGGTGACTTTATATATGGTGACCATATCTATGGGGTCAAAGGGAGTGAGGGTTGCAGGCGTGTCCCCTGCATCTGCAATGTGATAATGCCCCTGCAAACCACTGCCATTTTTTGACGACATTTTTGTCAGACCACTTTTTTCCAGGGACATTATCACATGGAACCAGTAAAGTGATGCAGTAAGATGGAACCAAGTCACACGCGATATTCCCTAACTCCAGAAGTCCAATCCCCTAAGAAGAGCAGAGCCTTGTGCCCAAAGGTCGCTATGCTTGTGGTTTGCATGAACAAAGAGAACACTAAAAAACAAAATGACGAAGAGCAGGATTCTCAGACTCTCTGACAAACTCACTCTCTCAATTGTTCTCTTGCTCTAGATATCGCACAGTCTTGCTGCAGCCATGTCCTAGGGTTACACTGCCACCAACCGGAAACAACACATACTGAGGACGATGTTGGTAGTAGTCGCCATCTTGGGAGTCAGGAGAACTCCTGAATAGCCACAAACATTAGTTAAGTACCCAGTGAGACATTGGTTGGACGCACTAGCAAACAATGCTGAGCATCCGGAAGATGCAGCAAAATGTTTGGGGGCTAACAACAATTTCACAAAGGGACTTTTACCCAACACATTGTATGACTTGAATAATACAAGTTAAAGCATATCTATTGTGTCCCGCGTTTTGTCGATCTGAGACACTGCTTTTGTTATTTCAGTTCTCTCTGCAGTTGCTCCAAAAGGGGAATGTGACTTGGGAGGATAACTCTGAGAGTCCCAATCCTGACCGCCTCTGGTACATGAGGACCCTGGTAGACCAGCTTTCCTGTTCCCCAGAAATGTCATCCGCTCTTGGGACACAAGGGCAACACCTTGACTTTGACACTTGCTACTGGCCTGCTTAAAAGCTTCGGTCTAAAGGGGTGAAATAGAGACCACCATCACACTTCTCATAAACTGCTGGCTTTCGGGCAGTGCCAAACATAGAGTTGCATTCCCAGCGACACCTGAGTAGGACTCACTGGTGAAAAAGGTTGAGCCAACACATTCAAAACAGCAAAAAGTTGAAGGGGCTTCGAAATGTGGTATAGAGGGACTTTATTTGTAACAGGGCACAGTCTGGTTGAGAAGAAACGTTGTTCAGAGAATGTTTATTTGACAGGAATGATTTCAGTAGTCGTGACCCTTCCTGGTGCAGTGGTAAGACATTCATGTGAGCGGATTGTTCTCATAACTAGACTGTCACTGTAGAGAGTACACATTGCACCTATAAACTCTGAGCTCGTCAAACTCAAGCAGGAAAAGAGGAAGGGTAAACGATATTGGTCTAAAAATATGACTGAGGAAAATTAGGCTTCTTGGAAAAGCATTGAGAAACAGTAAAGAGAAGGGATTTCATTGAGAAACAGTACAGAGAAGGGATTTTTTTTAAGCAAAAAAAAGAAATTTTAATGGGGACATTGAAAACTCCAGTAATAACACTAGGAACATTTTTTGTTATTTTAAGAACCCTGGAGAAATGTCATCTTAAACCTGAGGCTTTTCTCCCCACTATGGTGGACTGTATGAAAATACAATTGGCATTTGCCAATAAAATGACTGGGGTACAACCTAAGATCATCTCTGACGCTATCCCTACCGTGTTATCCTCATTGGCCACGATGAGCTCAGCTGGAAATCATTCAGATTTTGCTTTCCAGCCTGTCTAGCTACAGGAAATAGAGAACATTTTGAAAAAGATGCGCCCCTGCATCTTGTGCAGGAGACACAATTGCTGCTAAAATACTGGAAAATAGGAGTGCTTTTGCTCCTTTTTTTAACATGTTTCACCAATACCACCTTTCTTTCCAAGATCATTCCTGATAGTATTAAGAAAGGTGTGGTTACCCCTCTGTTAAATAAAGCCGGCCTAGGTCCTAAGCATGCAAACTACTTGGACCAATAACAAATGTGCCATTTCTTTAAAGAATTGCAGGCAAAGTCGCCACTATACAGCTGCAAGAACATTTGGATGAGGCTAATGTTCGACACTGCAGACAGTCTGGTTTTAGATCAAACCATGGCACAGAAAGTGCGTTACTGGGCCTGCAGACGCAAATGCTGAACATTGTAGATAGCAGTATAGGGGTACTGATGCTGCTTGATATATCTGCAGCTTTTGACCACCTGGATCATAAACTGCTAGCCACCCCATCTTCGGTAGGGCAAAGCTCAGCATCCGCCACTGAATGGATTGAATCATTTCTTGCCAGTAGGCTGTCTACAGTATGTTGGGCCTCCTCCACTCATCAAAAATCTATCTGTAGCATGCCGCCGGACGCGTGCCTTTCACTGACACTTTTTAACATATACCTGTGTTCCTTATGAAATATTCTTGACGCTGAAGGAGCTATATTCACCAATTATGCTGATGACACGCAGCTGCTGATTGAGCTATGCGGTAACTGTACTAAATATGAAAGTAACATTCAAAATATATATAAACTGGTGAAAGACTGGATGACAGCGAATAGTCTTTTCCTGAATAGTGCAAAGACAGAGATTTTAGTTTTCAGGTCTCCTCAGGTTAGAATGAAACTGCCAATCTGGAGGTTTAGGAGCTTAAGGGAACTGTGAACCACTGCGCTGATCTGTTAGTGTCTCCCTTGCTCTGTTTTATTTCCTGCAGTCTGTAGTTAGGGTTCCAGTGGGACAGCGCTCCTGAAGTCCCAGGGTTTTTGGAATTGTACATTTTGGTTATGGAACCCCTATCGCCTTGGCGCTGGATAAGGTCGTTGCCAGACGGTATGTTAATACCCAAGTTAAGGTCTCCAATAATTCAGGACACCGTTGTAGGCTTGAGGTTGGTCGATTTTAATGGTTTGTTGGTTTAGTTACGATAATTATCATGGATTGGCAGACATGTTTGTGCACATTTGGATATACACATTTTGCTGTTTGCTTGTCTAGAGTGCCAACATGTGTTTCGACCTAGGGTCTTTCTCAAGGCATGAAGCAGGGGCCTGGTAGGCCCTGAATGTGGATGGCAACGACCTTATCCAGCACAAAGATGATGGGGGTTCCATAACCAAAACGTAGAATGAAACTGGATACATGGTTTCAGAAATTTGTATTGATGGACGTAGCAAAACACAGGACAACGTGAAGACACTTGGTCTGGTCGTGGACTGCACCTTAGGGGTTGATTCAAATGTGGATACAGTTATCAAAAAAATCCCTATCAGCTGAAATTACTTCGGTTGGTAAAGTCCTATGTTACAAGTAAGAATTACGAAACCCTGGTGCGGGCCACCATCCTACCTCGTTTGGATTATTGCAATGGCCTCCTTTGTGGGGTAAGTAAGAACTGCATAAGGAAATTGTGAACTTTGCAAAATAAGGCGGTGCGTATCATTAAAATAATTCCAAAAAGGAATCTTATGGCGGCACAAAGAGACCTCCATTGGTTGCCAGTTGAGTCTAGAATTTTGTTTAAGATCATTTCATTGACGCACAAATGTTTGCATGGACCCGCCCCTATACATCTCAAAGAAAGTCTATCCCTGCAACCGCAATGGAGATCGACTTGTTCCAAGAACATTTATCGGCTAATATGCCCTAAGGTGAAAGGAACTAGAGGGAAGGGACAGTCATTTCCTGTTTAGGCGACACGTGCATGGAATGGATTGCCAGTGGCCCTCTGGAGAGAAGTATCTTTTTGCATTTCACAAATGCTTGAAGACATTACTATTCAATTAACACTCATAGACTCTTTAGAGCACTGCGGAATTGTTTGTTTAATGTTACGGGTTTTGTGTGCGCCCTGATGCCTGCGGGCTGTGGCGCATTATAAAAAAATAAATACAAAATAAATAAGTAAGCAGAAGTTTATATGTATAGTGTGTAGGCCCCTATGCTGTGATGTGTCTGAGCCCCCCCTTGAATCAGAAAGCCAGCGACTTACAGCACATTGCTCTCATTCCCTGCATCTTTCATTGGCATTGCGCATGGCATGAAGTCCTGATGCATGTCCGTGGCTTTTCCCAAAGACTTGTGCTTATTGAAGAGTGCCACTTATGCTGCTTAGCCCGTGTGGGTCCATACCCTAATATTTAGAGTGAAAGGTGATCTTGGCACCTTTGGGTGTGTATTGCACAATCAGTAGTGCCAGGATTAGCTGAGCCACTCTGTATGGCATGGAAATGGTGGTACCTAGTTGGCTGTTGCCATGGTTTGTATTTAACCCATGCCGCTTCTGGCAGTGCTTGAGCCCTGCCTGCAGGTGGGGTTACTTGTGGCCTCCCACTGACTTTTAAAATACCTGCAATACATGTTTGTTACTTGCAGGTGAATCTCTGCAGTTCATACCTTCTGCTGAGGAGGGCAGTTCTGGCATGCCTGTGCCAGCTGGTTCAGCGGGAAGCGGCAGAGGTCTCGGACCATGCAATAGCCTTGGCCAAGGATGGTGGCGATGATATCACCTTAGGTAAGTCTTTATTTCTGCCTCCCTCTGACGTATGCATTGTGGAACCTCTTGGCAACATAGGTTGAGCACCACTCTCCCACTCATTGCATGTTCTAACAGTTAGAACATGGGTATTTTCTGGAATGCTATGTTCACTTTTGGAAGTGCTCCCGTCTAAAGTGGCAGTGATCGTAACCATTGTATGCCCTTCACATTAGCATGCCTTTGCCATCCTCTTCCTCTGATCTGGAATTCTTACTCTGTCCTGTGTCCCAAAACCTGGAATGCACTCAGCCCTGAGAGAGGCAATTTAAGTCTCTGCCTAAAAACAGATATTATAAGAGGTGTCCTGTGGCTCTCCCTACCCAGCCCTACAGATAAGCAGTGTACTGGCCGCTTTTACTCCTTACAAGTGCAAATACTCCCAATGAAATGGGGAGTGCAAATATTCCAACCGAAAAATAGTGAGAAATAGGCATTTGGGATCCTGCCCCCTGGTTGCCCCAGGCACCTCCACAGATTTGTTTGGGTCAGTGGGGCCAGCATGGCAGTTCCACAGGAAGGACTTGTAATAATATTGGTGTTTGATTTGAACTGTAACTTTATGATATCATTTATAGCGCGCCTGTACACAAGTGTTTCTAGGCACGACAAGTCAAGGGAGGGAAGAGAGGTACGGCAAGACAAGCGATCTTACTAGGCCTTGTCATTCAGATCGTGCAACAACGTAAAGTGCAGGGGGAAGGGAGAGAGGGGGGGGGGGGGAGTGCCGGGGAGATGGAGGGGGACGTGCCCTCTGGGCAAGTGCAGTAGGCAGGGGACTTTGGCGGTTACAGTTACAGCCCCTAAGTGCACGGTAGGCCCAGAGGCAGTGTGGGAGACTGATCATGGAGGAGCCTGGTACACAGGGACACTCTGATGGTACCAAGCAACCAGTCAGTGCATTAGACAGGTAGGTCAGCAGGGGAGGAAGAGAGAGAAAGCAGAGGAGAAAAGGAAGGTCTTGAGCTGCTTCCAGAACTTCAGGTGGTCTGGCTCAAGTTTGAGAGGGGCAGGGAGGCCATTTCAGAGGGAGGCACCTGAAGAGGAGCGCGTTGGATGTAGTACGGGCTCTGACCCCAGAAAGCCTTGTGGACGGTCCAGAGGGTCTTGAACCACCAGGAGCCAGTGGAGAGATTTCAGGGCTGGAGAGATACGGTCCGTGGGCTGGAGTCCAAGTATACTTCTCACAGTCCTGTTCTGGATTAGCTGCAGATGGCCGAGAGTAGAGGAAGGCAGATTGAAAAAGAGGCTTTTGCATGTGCCAGTTTAGAGAGAACCAGAGCTCTGGAGACAGTGAGTTTCTGAGGGAAAGTGAGAATAGGAAGAATACCTGTATTCGGGTGCAGCTGGTAGGGGGCTTTCTTGGCAAGGTCCATGATGTGAGTGAAGTCAAGGTGACGGGCGATGGAAAGCAGGAGCAGGGGTCCCCATGTGAAGGATCTCCGTCTTACTGGCATTAAGGCAGAGATCGTTGGAGGTGCACCAATCCTGAATCGTGGATAGACAGTCTGGAATGAGCGAGAGAGGAGAGGAGGCTAAGGGGAGCCTGAAGGAGAGCTGTGTATCGTCTGCATAACACTGAAAGTTAGAGGAGAAGATAGAGATCAGGTGGGCCAAAAGGTCCAAGTAGACATTGAAGAGCCAGGGAGAGAGGATAGAGCCCGGGGAACACCACATGTGGAGAGAGAGAGAGAGGTGGTGGAGAGAAAGGACCCAAGCTCGAGACGGTGAGTTTATAGTTTATAAAGAAGTATGGATTTCGAAAGAGACATTAGTTTTAAACTTAAGATTTACCTGCATAAAATACCCCCAATAGGAATTACTTTTATACTCTTAGAAAATCATTTTATTCCCAAAATAGGGAGTTAAATACTCCCACTTACATATTGTATCTGAAACACTGCCCTTACCTCTGCAGATGACTTCTAGGCATTCCTACCGGTGTGTGCATTCTCTCTCTGCATGGTCTCATGCTCTCCAGGATGGGATGCAGTGTTTTATGCGTCAGATGTTTTGCTCACTCATGGAGACTTTTTAATATTCTGTCCTAGGGTTCTGGGTCTCTGAAACTGTTTGTTGTTTGTGTACACATGGGATCCTTTTCATATTGTCTGCCATTGAAATTGTCTCTACTATTCTACTACTGTTTTTAATCCCCCATCAGAAGTGAACCTGCGAGAGATTGGCCTGGAAGGGGCGCTGCTTATCCTGCTGGACCGGGAGTCTGATCCTAGGCTACGTCAGGACATCCAGGAGACCCTGTGCCACATGCTAACCTCGATGGGCCTGCAGAAACTCCCCTTCTGGCTCAAGCTTTGTAAAGATGTGCTTTCCGCTTCAGCTGGTTAGTGGGGGCCGGTGGGTGAAGGCACGGATGGGGAGTGTGACTGCTACTAGCTAGACATAAAAAGTCACGCTGGACTTCAATTCTATACATACACAGAGCAAGTTTGTTTCTTACCAAGGGTCAATTATCACTAGCCAATGGCTAGTGGTGAGTGCACATTTTGCACCATGCCTTATTGCCAGGCTACAGATACTGCTCTACTTGGTTTGCTGGGGGTTTCCTTTCAGTTTCTGACTCCATGGTAGAATGACCAGAGCAGTCGCAGTCAATGCAGCCATGGTTTGAAGGTTTTCTAAGGCAAAACCAAACATCGATGACTAGTAGGTTTTGAATAAATCTTAACCATGGGCACAGCACTGGGCAACCCTCCCGCCGCGGTTTTCCAACAGTTTATGTGGCCAAGGGAACACACAGCTACTAGCAGAATAAGCATAAAGGGTTTTATTAAACAAAAGTAAAGCATAAGAATATTTCACTAAAATTGGTTTGAGATAGCTTTAACATAAAGATTCTTGGGAGACGTAGGCCTTAAACTCAGGATTATGAACAAAGCACAGCAAACTAAAAGGCATTTCGGAAGTTCCAGACAGGAAGGTCTCTTGCTTAAGTCGCTCTAGCATTCAGTCTTTACCATGTCTTCTGGTGACCATGAAGCCTTTCCGCCTCACTCAGCATTTCTGGCTTCCTCCCTTTTTGTCAAGTGTCCCAAAATACCTTCTTGTCACTGGGGCTCTTCTCTCTCTTTTCTGCTCAGGGACATGGTGCCCTGCTCGCTCTCGCAGGGATATGGTGCTCTGCTCGCTCTCCCAGGGATATGGTGCCCGGGTCACACTCCCAGGGATACTGTGCCTGGCTCACTCTCCCAACTGTTCCACACCCCTCTTCTGGGGCCTTTCTCTCTGTCTGTCTCTCTGTCTGTCTCTCTGTCTGTCTCTCTGTCTGTCTCTCTGT
The DNA here is from genome assembly GCF_040938575.1 of Ambystoma mexicanum. NCBI lineage: Eukaryota > Metazoa > Chordata > Amphibia > Caudata > Ambystomatidae > Ambystoma > Ambystoma mexicanum. The sequence continues at coordinate 38,787,538 of NC_090940.1, forward strand.
CTGTCTCTCTCTCTGTCTGTCTCTCTGTCTGTCTTCTCCTGGATACAGGGGCTTTGATTTGGTCTGAAGGAGCTCTCATCTTCGCACTGGCGCCCACTGCTCTTCTGGGCTTCCAGAAGCTCACCTCTTCCTCACAGAAGCATACCCCTCACTGGAGCAAACCCCTCTTGTATGGTTTAGGGGCCTCCTCTCCATCTCTCTGGAACACACACCCTCTTTTGTGCTCTAGGGGACTCCCCTGCTCTGTTGCTCTCTGGCTTTTTCAGCAAACTCCCCTCTTCAGACCCCAGCCCAAATGAGGCTGCCTGTGTTTCTTATTCCTCTCTCACAATGCCCTCTCCTTTCTCCTATTGGCTGAGGCAAACTTTTGTTTGAATTGATTGGATAATTAAATTGCTATTCCAAGCCAGAGAAAGGAATTCTTTTTTTTTTTTGGTTTTTGGAAATCTTTTATGTAAGCAAAAATGCAACACATACAGAGAACAGTTGGTGTAGCAGTAACCCTGGAAAGCGTGAGTAACAAAAACACGAAAACCGTGTCCCAGCACAATAACTATTCCAACCCCTGCCCCACATAAGAGGGGTGAAAATAACATCTACTCCCCCACAAACGTCACTGCCATGAGTAGCCTGCTAATAGGGGTGGTTTGAAAGTAAAGAACGGGAAGCTCTGACTATTTCGGTCCCTTCCAACCATGTGCAATGGTGAGTCTGGCGACCAGCAGAAGCTGGGTCACCAGCTGCGCCCGGTAACCTGACTTGGGACTGATGTCCTCAACCGAGCACCGCAGGAAAACCACCAATGGCCTGACCACGAGGTCCATTCCAGTAACCTCTTTAATGAAAGTTAAAATAGTTACCCAGAAAGTGTGGATTACGGGTCAGGACCACCACATGTGAGAATAACTTCCCCGAAGGCCACACCCTCAGCAACAGTTTGGGTGCATGTCAGGGTTCATTTTGTGTAATGCATGCTCTGTTTGTAACGCATTTCGAGGAAGTATGATTTCTAGCCCATATCTCTTCCCAGGCATAGTCTTCTATGGCACCCCACATCATCTTCCCAATTATTGACATAAGGTTTAGTTTGGAATAAGCTTACCCCTAGCAATTTGTAAAGCTAGGAAATCCTGCCCCCATCAACACCCTCGATTAGTGATAAAGTCCCACTGGATCTCTCAATATCCTACCCTTCACCAAAGGGTTTGTAATACAGTGCCAGATCTGTGCATATCTAAAATGTTCAGACTCAACCAGGGCAAATTTAGCTTTACACTCTTTAAATGAGAGCATGGGAACCACCTTAAAATAACTGGGACAGACAACAGCGACCTCCCCTAGTCCTACTTGTGAAAACGTTGTCCTAAAAACCCAGGTGTGAATTCCCAGTTACCAAAAACCATGGCATAACCCATGGAGCACTGCCAACGTTAATGCCCACCGGCCGTAATAAAGTGAAACCTGCGTTGCACTCAGGAGGGCAGTGCCACAAGAGTGTTTGGTGTGATCTATAAAGGGCACTAAAACCAGTTTACAAGGGGTCTGCCTATTTACACTGGCTAATAGGAATCTTCCCCCACCCCCACCCCCCCTGCCAAAATATGCTGTATCTGGGCAACTAAGTAATACCTGAGGTGGTCCGAGGCCCCCATGCCTCCTCACCTGACATCGCACAACACAACAAATTTGGGACTCATGGGTTCTACTCCCCCCCCCCCACCCCCCCGAAGGGTTGAACCTAACCTTGCATTGCAAAATCAGTAAGGCAGAAATAGGAATTGTGAAGTGAGTAACTGGCAGAAATCATTTTCACTGTGGTAATCGGTCCCAAAAATGATATTTCTTGGTTACTCCCATGACTACGATCAGCTAGATCTCTATAATGGCCTGTGAAATTGACCCAATAAATCTTCTGGGGGTTGGGGGAGGGTAGTGGGAATTTGCACGCCCAGGCACTCAATGGAGCAAAGCCTCCACACCACAGGACAAATATCAGATGCCTCAACTATGACATTCACGAATCAACAGGGTGGCAGTCTTCTGGTAATTGACAGAAAATCCAGAGACCTTCTCAAATCACTGCAACTCATTCATGATGGCACCAAAAGAAGGCTGAAGGCTAGTTAAGGTTAGCATGACGACGTGTGTGTAAAAAGATGTATGGGGGGACACCACCAACCAGTACCCCTCTCACCTCTGCATTGACTGATTCTTTGGGCGAAAGGTTCCATGATTAGGGTGAATATCAAAGGAGACAATGGATAGCCCTGTCTGGTCCCCCAAGTAATATGAATAGGAGCAGTTTAATCCTGATTGACCCTTATTCTGGTAGAGGGGGAGTGATAATTAGCCAGGACCAGGCCTTGAAAAGCCGTCCCAAAGGCCTGCAGGACCTCACGCAGGTCGTCCCACTGCACTATATCGAAGGTTTTTGAGGCGTCTGATGCAATCGCCCACAGACGTAGGTTGTCCCTCCCAGCCACATCAGTCAAATTAAACACCTGATTAATGTTTTTTTTTTTTAGTACTACGCCCCTCGAACAAACCCTGCCTGGTCTGGATCGATAATACGAGGTAAAATGGGGGCCAATCTATTGAGAATATTTTACAGTATAGCTTGGCATTGAGGTTCACTAATGTGATTGGCCCTATATGACCCGACAGTCTTGTGGGGACTTACTGGGCTTTAACAATACGATGGCAGTCGATTCCTCCATTGATGGGGTAACCGACCCCATAGAGGGAAATTAAGTGAATCATTTAGTAAGGGGCTTAACTAGTTGAGGCTGAAATATTTTATAAAAGGATGCAGAGAAACCATCAGGACAGGGAGTCCTACTTTTAAGCAAAGAGATTGCAGCAGTGATATCCTCTGCTGTGATCGGGGCATCCAGAGTTTCCTGGTCTTCCATAGTTAATTTGGGGAGAGCCGACAGCTGGCCATAAGCCTGGGACTAGGTGGTAACTGGTCCCACAGCCATTTCTGCGTTAAACTATCTCTCCACAAGCTCCACTTTCCCCAGTTCTGCGTACTGGACCGTCCTGTTGGGCGCTACCTGCACAGTGATGGTGTTCTTAGTATGTATGGACTTAAGTTTGCAAACCAGAAATGTGCTAGTCTTATTCTTATTAGCATAATAAGAATATTTAGTGCAAATAATTGCATGAGTTGGGCACCCAGCCAAGTGGGCTTTAAGTTGATTATGGGTTAAGTGCAGTTATCTCATGGCTTTAGCAGAGCCCAACTTTTTATGAGACAATTTAGCTTTGCGAACTTCGCCCTCCAGGGATTCCCTGGAAAGTCTTTCTATAGGTAAAGGCAGCAGTATGCACTGTGAATTCATAGCATCACACATAATGGCGCCCGAGACAGAGCTATGGGCATCCTCATTAAAGTAATTAACTATCGCCTTCGCTATAGCATCCCTCATAATCATATCGCCAAGAGCTGGGTCATACCATTTCTGTGGCGGCCTACGAGAAGGGGACGTTCTACGCACCAACATTTCAACTTCCATGGGGGCATGGTCCGACAAAAATACGAGTTGCCATACACACCTCGGATATGTGAAACTGGGACAGGTGAAATTAGCAGCAATTGTCAAAGGTCCGATGACCATGGGAGAAATATATGTAATCATGTGCCACATCATGTAGCAGCCTCCAAAGGTCACCAAAGGTCACCAAAGTAACTTCCCTGAATTGCTTCAACAAGGAGGGGCATTCTAAAATCAGTACTGGAGGGAGAAGATGTATCCATATTAGTCACCCCCTACTAGTAGCTCTCCCTCCTCAAAGGAATAATTTCAGACAAAAAGTCAGTGCGGAAAAACATCATGCTTTTCATTTGGGCCATAAACAGAAATAAATGTGAACAGGTGTCCAAATAGCAACCCCATGACCCATACAAACCTCCCTCACGCATCACGCTTAACCCCCAGTTCGGTAAAAGGGACATCCATAGCAAACAAAATCCTGGTCCCTACCTTCTTAGAACCACTGGATGATATGTACTGACTATGAAAGGGCGGATTATGTTCTCCGTATCAGAAGGACACGGGTGAATCCCTCTGAAGAAAGGCCACAGCCCAGCCCTTATCATAGAGTCTTGGCAAGAGGGACTTGCATTTATTAGGTGAGTTAAACTCCTGAACGTTGAGGATGAGAACTGTGATCCTAGACGGGGCAGGATCTAACAAACAGTACATGCAAGATATGCATTGCACAATCAGCTGCATACACTCAGAAGCAGACAAGAATAAGGCGACTCTTAGTCTCGCATCAATTTTTAACCCAACTAGCAACAGTTCACCAACTCCCCACCCGTGAATATACAGACACCTATAAAATAAAACAAAAAAAAGAATCAAGCAAACTATTATTGTCTTCATAGCTCCAGCCTAATTCTGGCCATAGCCAGGCCCTATTTTCGTTGGCAGAACATCAAGGCAGCCACCGTTCCCTGCGCAGCGAAGTTTAAGATCCTGATAACAAAGGATGAAGGCCAGGCCGCATGAGAGCAAGCATGAAAGCCAACCAATTATTATAGAAAACCACCATAGAAGGAAGTGTCACCCTCGGGATCCCTGCCAAGGCAAGTATACATCCCTCTTTTGACCCCCAATCGTCCACCAGGCGTCTGAGTTTTCCCAGCTTTCTCAGCCCTGGGCCAGATCCATCTCTGCGGTCTGGGAGTCCCCTCCTTAGATGAGGCATGCTCCCCCGACCCTCCCATGCAGGGTCGGCCTTCCATCAAGAAAGAACATCTTCAGCTTGCTGAGACGATTTTATCACATGCGGTCTACCCTCAAGTGTCAAGAACAGGGCAGTAGCGAAGCCACCCTACGGTGTTCCACTTCCTCCCTGAGCTGAAAAAGGAGCAGACGGAGCTCACTGCACCTCTGAATTGTGACCGCAGCCAGATCCGAAAATATCAGAAGATTAGCGCCCTGGAAGTTCACATCTGAGGCTAGGCAAGGGACATCCATTAATCAGGAGGTAAGTTTGTACCATCTCTCTGATCCAGATTAACCTCTGCATCATCAGGGAAGACCCAGGAGGGAGTGAAAAAAGGCGCAGATATAATCCGTTAAATTGGCGTCTCCCACCATGCAGGGGATCCTCTGCACCCTGACATTGTTCGGCCTAGAGCGATTCCCGTTGTCGTCCTACTTTTGTTCCAGAGCTTCGCCCCTCCGTTCCAGCAAATGCTGGGACCCTTCCAAGATTTCCAGAGCATGTTCACAGTTGGTATCATCTGCCCAATACGCTGCTCATCCTTGACAATCCTTTTATCTAGAGTAGAGATTTCAGAGGAGAGATCAGACCTGCTGCTCTGAAATTCGTGTTTTATCTCCCCTAACAGGTTCGCCAGGCCCAAGTCCTCGCCTCCCAGCCCCCAAATCTCTGGCCAGAGGAGAGTGCACCACAGTTGTCGTAGTATTGGTCTTTTGTGGTCTTTCATGTGCCTGGAGCATCTTTGCCATTTTGCTATTCCTGGGGTTCTTGTTTTGTTTAGCCATCCCAGCGTGGTACCTCCGGAGGGGCAAAGAGTATTAGCTGGCAAATCCACACAGTCCAACCAGGGCAGTCAATAAAGCACCCCAGGAAAGCACAACGCTCCAACCAAAGGGGGATCCATAGACAACAGGCATTAGAGGATTGGCAGCCACTTCACCAGGGGCCAAGCAGCCAGGTACCTAGCATCACCAGCACCAACAGCAGAAGTATTCCATCATCAAACCCATGTCTGTAAAATCCACTGGATACTTCAACACAAGCACATAATAGAGGTTCACCGTGCAGCCCAGTCAGCATGGCAGGACAGGAGGATGGGGACCATTGTCCCCACAGGAGCCCCCCCTGCTCTCACCTGCTGAGCCAGAGCTTATTGGAGTCTTCCTTCAGGAGCAGCTGTGGGATCCAGAATGGACCTCGGGTCTTCCCCACAACCCCCAGTAGCACACAAAGTCGCCAGACAGGAGCCCCACAGGCCCTCACCTGGGCCTTAGGCACTCATGCGACCACCCCGAGCCAGCACACGCCTCCGGGTGGCATCACCAGGACTTCCAACAGGCTGCGATAGACGTGGGCGCCATCTTGGATCTGGTGCTGGAGGCACCGAACGGGAGGCCATAGTACAACAAAGAGGGGACCACAGGAGCCAGTAGTGCTGCCCCAGGTGCACCACGGGTTCCCCTCTCAGTTCCCCCAAGCGCAGGTAGTCCTGACACTCAGGGGCTGCAGTAACATCGCAATGGAACTGGCACGGCACAGATGCACTTAGAGAGACATCATTTCTTGGGCTGATCCCAGCTACACTCCCCCTGCCCCCACACCCTCGGGGAGATGGTCTTTAAAATGCTTACCGCCATCTTGGATTTCTTTCTGTTAATTCCATGTGTAGGAGCTAAGTGTTAGCTTTTGTGGGGTTCTGATGTTAACTAGGTCATCACAATGGATAAGCAAACCTCAAGTTCCCACCTGTGAAACCATTGTTTTTCCTTTGGGGAAGTGGAAGGAAGTATTTGTCTAGTTAAATGCTGCAGCTGAACGGAAGGCAGAAGACCATTCTCCTTCACACGTGCTGCTGAAGGGGGGTGGCATAAGTTGAGTTTTTCCCTTTGAGAATCTGCACCTGTATACTAAAGGATCTTTCGGGGTGTGCTGGTGTTTCCTCATATTGTATCTTTACCTGGCTCACTGAAAGACACTGAGGAATCTGATTCTGGCTTGGGATCTCTAAACCTGTTGCATTCTGGAAGATGTAGTCCTGAATACACTGTTTCTTTAAGACCTGGTAGTTTGTAATCAGTTGCTGTCTCAGGGGGCTTGGGAAATGTTCAGGACTGATCCTGGCAGTCCTACTCTCGGCAGACTGTGGGCTGAATGCAATATTTGCACTGTGACTTCATCACAAATTACGGTAAATGCATCTGAATATTAAACAGTAAGGGAAGAACATGATACAAATACATAGTCGGTAACTCAAAAGAAACAGTATGTAAACAAGTATATAGGAGTCCTAGAAAAAAATCCCAAAAAGTGGGTCTAGCCATGTTGATCGTTTTGCATGTTAAAGCCGATTCCAAGCTCTGTCTGTACTGCAAGAATGGGATCCAGTTTTCAGTTCACACTGTGAACATGAAACCGGTATGAGGCTGGCCTCCTTCTGATTCGGAAGCTGCTAAATGAGTGAAAGGTGCAGAGGATGTGACTGAAGGGTTGGAGCTGTGCGTCTCTTTAACTGTCGAAACCCTGAACCTTTGACTAGTTTACGTTGATATATGTACCATGCTCAGCTTCTTTTGGACCAGCGGAAACAGTCAGATCCTACTTCTAGTCATCCTTTGTATCCTCTGCTGAAGCTCCCAACCTCTCTGCATCACTAGCGCAGAAGCGTCTGGCGCTGTTTTGCTGCTGCAGACTGGTGTCGTTGCTTCTGCTGTCCTCAGGTGCTTCTCCATACCAGGACTTTGTAGGTGGGACTTCTGCAGCTGTCCTTCCTTGGAAGGAACCTCCTTTTCCCCAAGTCTTCACCAAGGCATTTACTGACCCGTCCTTATGGGGCAACGCTGTGCCTACTTGCTGCTATGCCTGGGTCCACTGACTTGAGGGTTTTCTTGTAGATGTCCTCCAACCGCTACATTACAGGTCCCATCCTTCGGTTAAGGTGTCATGGCCACAGGCCCCAAAACACAAAAACCAAACATCTAGTGATGGGGGGCAATGGGTCACTTGACTCATTTATGTCCCTATTGGGGCCCTGGCTGGACTCAGTCCTGGCACCTTTGGTGCCAGGCTCATATAGAGATGTGAGCAGGAACACTTTATTTCAGTGCAGGAGTGCTTTTATTTTACAAGAACTTTCCAGGAGCTGAAAGCCTTAATTCCAGAGAACATGCTCATATGCTGACTCATCGGATGTGGCTCCCTAGGCCTGGTCTTCATGTGCTGACTCATCGGGTGTGGCAGGCAAGCTGAACCTGCTGGGCTTGGCTTCAGAAGCTCAGCTATATAAGCTGCTCCATCCTCCAGGCCGGTGCTTCGCTTTACTGTGTACTTCCGTGCAATGTGACGCTCCCCGCCGCCTAGACCAGTTTACTTACCTTTGAAACCAGGTGTTCTCCTGCATACTCACCTCCAGGAGACCGGTGCTTCATCTGCAGACTCATCTCCTGACGTCCAGTGATCTTGATCCCGACGCTGCAGCACCACACTCCGCATCCACAAACTCAGACCCTGTGAAAAAGAAGAAAGACAAGGTTAGAATATCCGTCCTAAGGCTGCGCCGCATTTTGAACCCGGCGCGCCCCCTAGTTAATTTACCAGCTTCGTTCCTCATTCCCTCCTGCTGCTGCCTCGAGTTCCGCAGCTTCTGCCGGGCTGGCAACATCACCTGCAAGGGAAGAAAGCAAAAGAGCAAACATCAAAAGTGGAACGGATAGCAATACAAGATGACAAACTTTACAATACAACAAAAACAGACGAGGAAAGACAAAGGCAAACAGGAACACTTACCTGAAGTATAGTGGCTTATTCGCAGCAGGACTGGACTACCACGTGCAAGGGACCAGTGAAGGAACTCGGTCCAGATCATACAAGCGCCCCTGCCAGAAGCATCAGGACGGAGTGCTCACCAAAACTAATCAACAGGTGGGTTTCCAAGGGCAGCGCATCCCACGGTTACCACGGTTTGGGAGAAGGGGTCTGGAAGGCGATCAGGCGCACAAGCTGGCATACTCACGCCCCCTTTTCTCCACGCAGGAGCAGTCCCGAGCAGCATCACCTATTACCACCAGTCACCACATAAGCGCAGAGGGCGAAGTTGGACCTGAGCGACCTTACCCCCGGGAGGGTTGCAACCGTGCCCCAACGCCTCCGCAGAGACCAGGTGAGCGTAACATAAGGAGGGTTTTCAACAGCTCTCTGGTGAGTGGTGTCACAAATCCTGTTCTGAGTGGTGGAACAGGGAGTCCAACAAGGGCACCCAGAGTATGTAAAACCATGCTGTTTCCCTTGGAAAGCCCAACACGGTGCAATGAGTGCCTGAAAGGACATGAAGTGGGGGATGTAACAAACAACTCGCCTGGTCTTTGTCCTGCAGTGTGCCTGCCTGGAACCAGTTTGAACTGGGAGGCTGGCTGTCCTGCTAGACAGCCGCACCCCAGATTTGCATGAGAGGCTTGAATGGTGATTGGTGGTCTTAATAATGACAAACAAAAGTAACAGGGGATACCAGGTTTATCTCTGTACTGCGATCCATCCTGGAACATGCCGATATATATACCTAAATAAAAAAGATCACAGCACTTGTGTTTCTATGGGTGGGCTCCAAACATGGACACACGTCTATATAACCAATACCTCACGAAAACATACCATAAGGTATCATTGGTCAGGATACATAAACTGTTAGGGAGAATTCTCTGTTTAGGCTGAATTTCCTAACCTAGTGAGTCCCCCAGCAGCTTTGCTGGATTTCGGGAGGTTTTTTTTCATCCTGCCAAGAGTGAGACTCTTTTCCTCCCACTCTTGGACATGAATGTGTGTAATTCCTTTGAATGTCAATGTGTCCTATGGGCTATGGGGTCTTTTACTCCATAGGGTCTCATATGTTTTTCTATGTGTGTTACACCGCACCCTACGTGCCGTAACACTGAGGCGTCCTAGCGGACCTCCACCATAGACTCCATACCCGGGGACCGACTGTCTCCCCGGGCATGTAAAGTCACCATTGGCTTTACTAGACCTAAATTTACTAACGGAACTAGTACAAACCATCTTTATTGTGGACGTGCTAGTAGGGGTAATTCGATTACTCCTGGGTCTGTTACTCGAGGGGGCACTGTCCCGTCCCTCCTCGTCGAGTTTTGGCTGGTGGCAGTGGAAACTACTTGTTATGTTCGACCCCGAACATAACCCTATGGGATTCGTCCCGTTGTTGGAGATTGATACTTTTTCTCGTTAATCTCTAACATACCACCGGTCTACTTATCTTAAATAAGTTTATCGGATGGTATTTTCTGCCAGAACTCGGTTTGTAAAATGGCGTCTGTGTTCGTCTCTGTGACTCCTAAACCAAAGGTTGAGCCCTTTGTTCCACTTTTGGCAGGCCTCTGTACAGAGACCCTCCAAAGTGGTGCCATTCTGTCTGGGTTACCACAGGGGTGTGGGAGGGGGTTTAGGCACCCTGGACCGAGTTGCCTGGCCAACTCCGGTCGCACTCTGGAGTGATTGGCCCAAGTGGTGAGCCTCCCTGCTCACCACTTAGCATGTGTTGATTGACAGCTAGGCTGAATGAATGGGGGTTTTCTGCATAAAAGCAGGGCTTTTGGGACTGGATCTTGAGAAGTCGCCACAGGACCTAAGAATCCGACGAGGGTAACGCTGAGCCGACCTGCAACGACGACACCTCCGGTGGAGCCCTGCTGAACCGACTCACCACTTCCTGACGACAGAGGAGATCTCCCTGCCGGAGAGTCTCTTCCCCTGACTGGTGGGAACAACCAGTCCCCTTTTGCTTTTTCTTCGCCTCAGGACGCGGTGGTCGAATTGCCAGTGCAGAGCACCCCGGCAACCGGATAGCCACTACCCCTGTACCGTGACCAAAAGGTGGTGCCTTGTGACGGAGCACTCCGCGGCTGGCCTCTTCCCTGGTGGTGCACCGGACTTCACTTTTCTTCGACGACGAGAACATCTCTACTCTTGGCAAAGACCCGACGTGCATCCACCACCAGGAACAACTGCCCCTGCCGGAGCTGCCCTCCACAACAAGGTACCGTGTCCGCCTGGCTTCCCTTTCGATCGGTTCAAGTGAGGTGTCTTAATCCTCTCCTTTCCGTTGGGTCACCTCCAAGCTTTCTCACTTATTGTTCTGAACTGGTTCAATCTGCCGATAACAATTTGCTACAAAGACTCGAATGCATTTCTACTAGAGACTTTTTGGGACATATCGCCTTGCCTCTCTCCGAGTGGGCCTGGCCTCTGAACTTTATGATCTATTGTGGTTCTTGCCTTCTTGCCTTGCATTTTTCCCGTGGAGTATTGAACTGTGTTGATTTCATAACCTGCCTATTTTTCTCTCCCGTCCTAACTAATATTAGAGTGCCATCTAGGTTGAGGCATACACCTCTGTCTGTAAATAAGTGGTGCCGGTAGAACCTAGACTTGTTGAAATATTGTTAGGGGGTTTGATCGTTTCTTCTTCGTAGAGTAATTGTGATTGATTTGTTTGCCGTGATAGTGCCATAGTGTTTTTGATGGATGTTTTGTTATAAATAAATACCTTAATATCTTTACACTGAGCCTCGTTGCGTGTTTGCTTGTCTTACTGCGAAGAATTGCCCTATTTTGTATACTCCACATACTGCTCAACTCTTCTTGAGGGAAGTCTGACTGCTCAGCCACAGCTACCAAGTGAATCTGTGTGGTGCAGACTGCTACCAAGTGGGTTCACCGCCAAACGCCTGTAGTCCTAAATCCTTTGCAGTGGTCCCAGAGGGAATTGCACAGGTTTCCGCCTAACATAAACATGTGATGTGAAACAATTAAATTCACTTCACTACAAATTCTGAATACATACATTTTTTATTAATTCATACATATTAAAAGAAAATTCAACAATATCATTCTAAAAATCATCAATGTGCCGCAAAAATTGCAATACATAAAATAGATCCTATAAAGTGCTAATACATACACGTGGCCCTGAAAACATACTGCAGACATACCTCATTCTCACACAATCAAACATCCTTACTTTACTGTTAACTAATATACTACTAACACCGCAGTCTAGCAGTTTTAAAAAAAGACCACTCTCTGAAATACAATCTGATGTCCTATCATTATTAAAGCTATGAACATAAGAAGAAAAACAACAAAATACAAGCACATTCTGTCGTCAAATCAATGCGTTTCACTGTATATTGCGTAGTTCAACCTACAACATATTTAGATTCCCCAACCCAACATGTTTCTTTCCGTACATAGTTCGTTTTGCGGAAATTCATTGGGGGTAAGTAGGTCTGGAATTTTCAAGGAAAGGCATATGGAAGCACAGACGTGTGGGCAACATCAGAGACTCACCTATAATTGAAAACAGAAACACACTCAATCGGACTGTGTACATGATTATACCGACTGAGTCAACACACTGCCACTAAATGAATAAGCAGAGTACGGTGAGGGGCACGTAGCACCCTCTCTAATCCTCATCAAATAAGAGTATCAAGTGTGATTAACAGATGATGTAACGGGTAGACCATATCAATTGGTTCAGCCCGTTCAAGGACACCACCACCTTATGACACTGTGTCAGATAACAAAACATCCACAATTGAGACCCTCTATCCTGGCTTCCCAACAATAAAAGTCCAACATCAGGAAGACACCAAACGCCACTCCTCTACTACATACTGGAGTGGGTGCCTGGTTTAATACACACACAATCATTAAGGCAGGACTGTTAACACCTCCCATGGGTGCCGCATGCAATGAAAAGATGTAACCGGTGTGAAGTACCGCGTATTCAAGCAATCGGGATTGTGCAAACTGTGGGGAGCCATGCAACACATAAATTGCAACAACGGAGGAGAGACATACACAGTACCTCGCTACCAACCGCCCTAAGTGCCAGATCAAGTGAGCCAACAACAATGTACTTGCGCCCCTACGGCTGTGTCCGTTCCGACCGACATCTTTAGAGGATGAAACGGACAGGGTATCTATCCCTTGTCTGGAGACTGATAAGAAGAAGTTAATCAGTATCGTCACAGCAATTGCGCACCAGCTGTATCGGGCTGCAAACACAGTGGACCGAAATTCAGACACATTTCCAGTGTATGGCCCAATTACGCATACTGCATGCAGTCAACTGTGAAAGCCAGTCGAACATCGTCTGGACTACTACTGACCTTCTATTCCAAACTGCATCAAGTCCAGCCTGGGATAATACTGCTACTCTGTATTCTCTGTCATCGCTCGCCTGTATAGTTCAAAAGCTACACCGTCTATTGTCATTTGGATGGATCGCGATGTAATATATCTGTCCAAAAAATAACAATAATAGACCACACTGCGAAGCTCAGTAATAACCCCCAATGTCAAATTGACACTGACTGTGATAAGGCTCCAATGGTACCGCCACACGCCATTGTAGTGTTTCTAACTCAAAGTACTGTTCCAAAAAATAGCACATCTCGTTTGAACACTCGCCGCTGTTTAACTAGCCGATTCGCAGGTCGCTCCAAACCGCCGGGAGTGTTTCCGAAGGAAGAAGGCGAGCGGCCATTCAAAAAATAGAAGTCATGTGTTAACTCATCATCACTTGACAACAACGTACAGCGGTCATCTTACACTGGGACTGGCACTGTACCTAGATAGCGGTACAGACATGCCGGCACACTACATCCTGCCTTCTTTACCCAACACAAACTATTGGCGACAGAATTGAATGGAGTGTGCGTTTGCCACCAAATAACGGGATGATGGTACTAGATATTATCAGTGTGAACCTAGACCAGGGCCCTCAAAGGGACCTTGGATCAGTGAAGACTGGACATGCTATATATTCCAGTCCATCTGTTCATTCAAACCCAATAGATGACTCTTACTCAAAGAGATAAGCCTCATCCCTTCTCTAGACAGAATTTGTTTTTCAGCAGAGTTGCTGTTCTTTGTGGGTATCTTTTTTTTAAATTGTCCATTTGAGATCGTCACAACTATGATCATGCATGATGAAATTTCCAACCATAAGAGCCGTCAGGGTTCTATTCCTAATACAGCTCCTGTGTTCACTTACACGGGTCTTGATCTTATGTTCCGTCTTCCCAATATATAATTTGGGGCAAGGACACCATATGGCATACATAGGTGGTCTTAGCCAGTTTTCTTTCATAAAAGGTGAGGGTCCTGGAGCTAAACCTGATATTCAACCACTAAAATGAAGATCTGAAGAGGAATTCGAAGGACGACATCGCAGCAAATTCCAAGCGACTGCCAGAGCCATTGAGTGCTAAAGACCCGACCCTGAATTCCGAGCAATGGGGAAGATCTCTTGAAGACAACTTCCTCCCATAGAGTGGTTGGAGAGGCCAGTCTGAAGACCATCTGCATTTTGCGCCATCCCACGAAGAGATGTGACCCTCCCAGATGGCAAACTCCCAATAACCTGGGACTTGTGTCATTTTGCGGTGCAGCATTGTGTGAAGGATAGATCTGGCTGATACCTTGTCTGCATCCTTCCGGGCCTGCAGTGACACTTTTCCACACCTTGAATTCCTCTCAGCTGAGTCGAAAACCGAAGAAATGTCTCCCGGACGACAACCAGCGATGAACCGAGGCCTGTGAAGGACTCCAACGCACCAGTGCTGCAAAGATCCACTGCTAGGTGTCCCACTGCTCATGCGCATCCATCTGTCCAGGTCAAGAAACCCAAACCGAGGACAACTGTTGCCTCTACTTGGGGACCAACCTGCTGCACCAATTTCTTCATTGAAAAGGTACTGTTCCAAGCCTAGGTACTAACCTTAGTCTTGTTGTGTTGCTCAGGTGTTCTTGGAGGGCTGCAGTTAAGTTGTTACTTGCACCCCCCCTCCAGGGCACCCTCAGTCCCATTGGGGTGAACAACCCATTGGGCTCTAAATTGCTGAAAGTATTACCTATTGGCAAACCTCAAGACCTCCTTGTAAACCTTTTTCTCTTTGCTGCTTACCTACCTTTTCCCTCAGCCCTTGGTCACTGGATCCCCATTGCCCCCTTGACTTTTTGTGACTTAGTATAGGGTTGGACTTTTGAAGAGTGGTTAAGAAAGAGTTAACTAAAGTTGCAATAGTTGATCTAAGTTTGCTTATTAGTATTAGTAGCTGTCATTCATTTTTGTGTTGCTTTACATTTGTGATTTAAAGATGAGCTATATATCCCAAATGTAGGTGTTTCTTCATGTAGTGTTGAATCTCTGAGCTGGCATCCTAACAAAGCGCCATCAATGGCAGCAAGGTACGTATAATATACCACTCCACTGGGCTGCAGGCATGGCAATCCACACGTATCCGTATACAGCAAGGACTACGACAAAATGCATTCATGCTGTTCACATAAACTCACATAAACTGTCTGCATACTTACACTACACCTCAACAACTCTGACAGCAGATTGTAGCACAGACCTATAACCAGTTTGGGCATGCTGAACACATAGAGAGTCTCTAGCACTAACACCACCACACCCCTACAGCCTCTTTACCGGAGCCTGGCCAGCCCTGCTAAGCCTTTTTTGGCCAAATGCACACACGCATCCTAATCACACTCCATGACCTCAAACACTCTGGACTTGAGTCCGCCAAGGGCGTTCCCACTAACAGCGCATTGAGACTCTAATAATGGGAAAATTGGCACTATACAAATGACAAGTACAATACAAAGTGCGCTACCTTTTTATTCTACTGTGAATGTACTGTGTGGATAGTACTTTCATGACTTATTTTCCAAAGCCTTGGTTTACATAAAATAAAGAACTATTTTCACATAACTCCTACTGTGTCAGTGTTTACTTGAACGGATTGTGTGCTCTACGTACTGTGTGCCTCACTACAGCTTTTCTCCCTCCTAGACTAAGCCTGGCTGCTCAGGCATTGATACCAAACCTTTGGGTAGTTCGGGCTAAACCTAAGTGGTTACAACCCTGTCACCTAAGGTGCGCATTTTCAAGTTCTGTCACAGGCCGCAACTTGTGTAAAATGCCCTAACATTTAAAATCTTGACAAATTAAAGAGCGGTGTTACTTTAAGGCATGGGTGGCCAACATACAGCCCGCTGGCCAGTTGCGGCCCGCCATGCCATTTTGTCCGGCCCGCGAGGCGCAAAGACTTCCCTAATGGAGGGCGGCCCGCAAGTAGCATCGGCTGCCCTCCATTAGGAAAGTCTTTGTTGTCTTCCGGGCCGGACAAAACACTGGCACTCATTGGCTCAGCACACACGCACCACGCAGCTCCTACGAGCCACGTAGTGCGTGTGTGCTGCACCAATGCAGTGCCAGCATTACAGCTGGTGTGGCCAGTAAGGCTTGATGCCGGAAGGCATTTCAGCCTTGCTTGCCACGCCAGCCGTAGTACCGCTCCACTTACTTCGCCAGCATTCCAGCTAGCCTGCCTTCCAGGACGACCGGTAAGTGGTCTGTATGTTTGTGCTGTGTTTTTGGGGGGGGGGGGGTGCCGGGTGTGCATGAATGTTTGTTTGTGTATGTCTGTGCAGTGCATGTTGAGATGGGGGGTGGGGTGTGTATCAGGTCTGTATGGGTATTTGTATGTGTATGTCTGCGCAGTGTATGTTGAGATGGAGGGAGTGGGGGGGTGTATCAGGTCTGTATGGGTATTTGTATGTCTGCGCAGTGTATGTTGAGATGGGGGGTGGGAGGGGTGTCAGGTCTGTATGGTTGTTTGTATTTGTATGTCTGTACAGTGCATGTTGAGATGCGGGGCTGGTGGAATGTGTCGGGTCTGTATGGGTATTTGTATGTGCAGTGCATGTTGAGAAGGGGGCTGGGGGGTGCATCAGGTCTGTATGGGTGTTTGTATTTGTATGTCTGTGCAGTGCATGTTGAGATGCGGGCTGGGGGGTGTGTCGGGTCTGTATGGGTATTTGTATGTCTGTGCAGTGCATGTTGAGATGCAGGGCTGAGGTGTGTGTCGGGTCTGTATGGGTGTTTGTATTTGTATGTCTGTGTAGTGCATGTTGAGATGCGGGGCTGGGGGGTGTGTCAGGTCTGTATGGGTATTTGTATGTTTGTGCAGTGCATGTTGAGATGCGGGGCTGGGGGGGGTGTCGGGTCTGTATGGGTGTTTGTATTTGTATGTCTGTGCAGTGTATGTTGAGATGCTGTGGTGGGGGGGTTCGGGTAGGTATGGGTGCATAGTGTATTGGTGTATGCTTGTGAGTTGGTGGATGGGGGGTTCGGGTCGGTATGGGTGCATAGTGTATTGGTTTATGCTTGTGAGTTTGTGTACGGAGTTGGGGGATAGGGGGTTCGGTCAGTATGGGTGCATAGTGTATTGGTGTATGCTTGTGAGTTTGTGTGCTGGGATGGGGGTTTGGGTCGATATGGGTGCAAAGTGTATTGGTGTATGTTTGTGTGCTGAGTTGGGGGATGGGGGTTCGGTCGGTATGGGTGCATATTGTATTGGTGTATGCTTGTGAGTTTGTGTGCTGAGTTGGGGGGTTCGGTCAGTATGGGTGCATAGTGTATTGGTGTATGCTTGTGAGTTTGTGTGCTGGGTTGGGGGATGGGGGTTTGGGTCGATATGGGTGCAAAGTGTATTGGTGTATGTTTGTGTGCCGAGTTGGGGGATGGGGGTTCGGTCGGTATGGGTGCATATTGTATTGGTGTATGCTTGTGAGTTTGTGTGCTGAGTTGGGGGGTTCAGTCAGTATGGGTGCATAGTGTATTGGTGTATGCTTGTGAGTTTGTGTGCTGAGTTGGGGGGGATGGGGGTTCGGGTCTGTATAGGTGCATGGGGAGGGGGCATGGGGCATAGTGTTTGGTTGGGGGCCATGGGGCATAGTGTTTGGTTGGGGGTGGGAGCCATGGGGCATAGTGTTTGGTTGGGGTTCATGGGCATAGTGTTTGGTTGGGGGGGTTGGGGGCCATGGGGCATAGTGTTTGGTTTGGGGCCATGGGGCATAGTGTTTGGTTGGGGGGTGGGGGGCCATGGGGCATAGTGTTTGGTTGGGGAGTGGGGGACATGGGGAATAGTGTTTGGTTGAGGGGTGGGTGCCATGGGGGCATAGTGTTTGGTTGGTGAGTGGGAGCCATGGGGCATAGTGTTTACTTGAGGGGTGGGGGCAATGAGGCATAGTGTTTGGTTGGGGGCCAGGGGGCATAGTTTTTGGTTGGGGGCGGGGCCATGGGGCATAGTGTTTGGTTGATGAGTGGGGGCCATGGGGCATAGTGTTTGGTTGGGGGTGGGAGCCATGGGGCATAGTGTCGGACCCCAAGTGAGAACCCAATAATAAAGCTAAAACAGGCACAGTTAGGAGATGTACATCCTTTGCTTTTTGTGGAAACCTGACTCGATGAAGGCCATACTCCTTTTGGGCAACCCAAACAGCAAACTATAGCAGTCCAAAATAACGGAATGTCAAATCAAGGGTCAATAAAATATATATAATTAAACAGACGATATGCAATAACTAAATAGAAATAAATGATAACAATGGAAAATGTTTAGTACACAATGTAAGTTTGAAATACAAATAAAAATTGTTAAACCTCAAAAAGCATTTTTTTCCATGTGTTTAATAAAAATTGGGGGTTGAAAAAGCCTCCTGTCATGCCACGCCCCGCTGCGCCTTCTGCCCCACCCACATGTACTTTTCGGCCGACTATAGCCATCATGTAAGGTACTTTCGGCCCTCTGTCAAAATCAGTTGTGCACCCCTGCTTTAAGGCAACTGGTCAAATTTCACCCATGTGATGAATCCGACCGTGTCAACACTCCTTTCGCTGAGATGACCTCCCTCTATGTGGCCAGGGGACGGCAGGTCCTACCTGATCCTGGCCTTTGGGGGCGGCTATATGAGGGAGGACCACCTGGCTGGAAGTGACCCTTGGGGAGAACAGATGACATTGCTGGGGGGCAAAACACATGCCCTCCATTCCCTTATAGGGATGTTTCTACTCTTCCCACAAGGCCTAATGGCAAATTGTTACACTTCTCCCCAACCTGCTGGTAGATCTACTGTTATTGCTCCCCAAACTCCCATTAGTGATAGTACATTGACAACTGGGACGAGGAAGAGGAAGGTAGTAGTGAGGATCACTTCCAATGAGGTGCAATATCCACTTCCTCAAAGCCATAGGAGTGCATTAGAAGTACTCATTGAGTTCAACGAGTCGCATGGGTTTCTGCTTCTGAATTTCTTTGTGCTGATATTTTCTTTTTGAGGCCACTTCACCAAAGATTTGTGGGGTTCCTCGTCGACATCGCCACAAAGATTTCCTTATCTGCAGCTATCCTGGGAGCTTTGTTACTTTTAACCTATAACCGGGAGCTGCCGATTGATTCTCCTGTTGGGTCTGATGGAAAACCTTTAAACTATTCATTTATTTTAAAATATCTAAAAATCTTACTTGGATGCAGAGAAATGTTAATACTTGTTTAAATTGTTTCCTGGTACCCTCCGTGGTTTTAATACTCCAGTTTCCAATTTGGAGTAACTTCTAATCTAGATCTGTCCAGTACACAATCAATACAAAGAGTAGATTTTCCATAAAATACAGTGTGATTATGCCTCTGTGTTTGTCTGTGTAAACCGTACTTTAGTACCACCCCTCTCACCTCCTGTGAATGAACCCTTAACTGCTCTGCCAGCTCTACTGTGAGAGTTATAATAACTTGGAGCAAACCCTTTGTAAATCCTCGGGAGAATAGCTCTGCGGCAACGTGCTTGCCTTGGAAGCAAGACGACATGGAGCAACACAGGTTTGATCCTAGAGTCCGAGCATAGAAACCTCTGTGTATTAAGCGTGTTATAAATAACATATCATATCATACCATTAACAGGTTGATCTTCCTAAGCCCTCCCCAGAACAGGTAGAAATACAACGCTCCGAATGCATTGTTTTAGGCAGAACTCAACCAAGCTTTCTCAGCTTTTTTCATGTTGTGTGTGGCTACTAAAGAGCTTGCGAAGGTCCTGTTTCTATACAGTGTGTATGCGGCTGTATCTTACTTGCAGCCAGTGCCTTTGGTATAATCAGTGTCTCCTACTTGCAGGTGGAGTGTCAGTCTCTTTTCTTAGTAGAATGTCTGCTTGCCTTCCTTTTTGGAGCAGTGCTTATGTGCCTTCACTAAGGCGTAACGTGTGGATGTCTCCTATTTAAGTTGGGCTGCATCTCTGTGTTTTCTCACATTTTCCCGTCATCACTGAACCCAGTTATTTTATTTGGTCATTTCTCCCCCTTGCAGACTTCACCACATCTGCCTCTGTGGATACCACCCAGGAGGAGGAAGGTGACCGGGGGGACGATGCATTGGTGCTCACCATTAGGAAGGATGAGCAGTCTCAGCCCTTTGTGAACCCGCGCTGGCGCACCCGTGTCTTCGCTGCTGAATGTGTCTGCCGCATCATCGTGCTGTGTGAGGGAGCCGGCAGTGCGCACTTTGACTTTGCCCAGGCACAGGAGATGAAGCAGGAGGAACCACTGAGTAGGTGATGGGAGCAACGCATGCCTCTCTTGTGGATCGCAGGGGAGGGAGATTCTAAGGGGGTGTATTTTGCACACATCTCTGATGGGGGGGTGCCTTTAGAAGCCTTAACACTGCGCAGCAGAGCCATCCCATGGGTGCCATTGCCAGTAGGACAAAGCTCCCCAAACTCTTCCTGGGCTTCTTCCCACAACTTACGTACTACACAAGCCCCACTTGGTTCTGCCAATGAACCTTATCCCTGATTTGTAGCATCAAATAATGATTCTAGTACTAGGAGCCATCCAGCATGGTGAGTGTGGCTGAATCCTGATCTGCTTACACCCCTCCTGTTCCAGAGGTCTGTCCAGTCTCTCGCCACCAGGAAAAAGAGTCACCAGTATAGCATGGCCAATTGCTTATTGAAGAACACTGAATGCGGATACTAGGAAAGCTATTGCTTGTTGCTTTTTTCCACCATAGATTTCAATGGAACCCCCAGTAGCTTGGTCTGTCTTAAACCCTTTCCTGGCATGTGCGGTAAGTAAACTTTTTAACCTCACTTTCCTGCTCAGCCTATTTATAATTTGGGTGCACTAGTGAACCCTAAGGCTACCAGTGCAGGGGGACTGTTAACCCCTAGTTGTGTTTTTTGTTTAGTTTTAATGTAGCAGGCACCACCTTCCAGTGGTGCTACAGGGGGTACTTTGTATCCCTTCTTCACGTTTGTGTGGCAGCATGCATGATGTGCCTAGGATGAGCTGGTGGCAGTGAACCATGTTTTTCATCTTTTTTCCGGTGCACTCCAGTTCACTATCGCTTTTTACCACATAATACTATTTAGAGTACCCTATACTCAAAATGGCCTTCCCATGTGGTTTAAGACCAGTCCTTTGCCCAACTTTGTATTCCGCTACCTTCCTGTCCTCTCAGGCTAGGAAATGCTGCATAAGGGCTTGGATTGGCAGACCAATGCCTTTGTGTTGCTGAACTGGTCAGGATTGGGTTTCAAACCGTCTGATCCCAACACACATCCCTGCCAGGAAGTGTACATTCCTGGGCAGTTGTAGGGTTTGAGGATGTCCATGATTGGACATCCCTTACCTGTTAGAATGGTGCAGATCCTTGCCTTTGGTTGGCCGGTGTCACATGAATCAGGAATCACTCTCGATCTCAGAGGAGGTACAAGGGTTTTTATTCTAATTTTTGTGGTGCCCATAGCTGTCCTTCACTCTGTCTAATAGTAAACCTCCTCCCTAACCCAGGTATTTGTAACCCCAGGTTAGTGCTACTGAAGGTTGACCCCTATTGTCTGAAACTGCCTTCCACTAAAGATGATGATCTAAAAGCAGGCTGTCTCTACACCCTCTGGGACTTTCTAACTGTCCCTACTCTATCCAGTTGTTAGTGAACTAATGGGGTTTTGGGGTCAGTGGCTTGTGATTGCTGTGTTAAACTCGGGTCAGTTCTAACATACCCATTATTACCTCTCTCCTCCTACTCTCACTAGCTCCCCTCCTCTCACTCCTACCATAAATCCCCTGGCTCTACGATGTTGCACTCCTCCTACCTCTATTCTTTGTTACTACTGCTCCCTCCTCCACGATACTGCTCCCTCCTCCACGCTACTACTCCCTCCTCCACGCTACTACTCCCTCATCCATACTACCAATCCCTCTTCTCCACTACTGCTTAAGTACCCTCCTTTAACGCAGTACCATTAGCTTCACAATGACGTGTTACACTACTTCCTCTAAATACTTACCACACAAACGCGCACATTCAAACTGCAGTACCAATTCCACTCCCTAATCAATACTTCATCTGTTTCACAATCCACATCCACAGGCTGCCACTCCTATCTCCCTCCTGCTGGTCTCTTGTTCATCCACCACCTGCACCACTGACCTCACACTGGTAACCCACATTTCCGGATTCCTGTTCACTGCTTTTATCACAACTTCTCTCCCAGGATTGGCCAACTCTTCCCCGGCCAATCTTGCCCAGTCTTCACTAGCCAGGATGCGTGCATGCATGTGTGTTTAATGAAAAGTCATAAGCCCCACCCACTTTCTGCAGCTTGCCGCTTACCAAAGATGGTGGCCTAAGAAGTCCAATGTGCGAGTTCATGTTCCAGAACCCATCCCTGTGGGGGTCTCCAAATGAAGTCTGTTAGGGTAGCGTGGTTCCTTCTCCCCTTTGTGTCGATGGTAGTCTAGGTGACCCGCGGCTAGTTGCACGGGTTCCTTTCCTTGCTTGGTAGCTGGGCGTATGGCTGTGCATCTCTCTCTGCGTACTGTAGCTCTGTAGTTTGTCTCTCCCCAAAACAGGTTTCTCAATCTGCTGCCGAGCCTGCATCTCTTTTCCATGGCATGCATCATGCTGTTTTCCCCCGTTTTGTGGTACAGGCGCAATGTTTCTAAAAGGAATGAGCAACTACTGGCGAGCATCTTGCAGAGGTATTGCATCAGTTTGCAGTGTTATGCAGACCAATGTTTCGACACAAGGGGGGCAGGTATTGTGGTTCTCTCTGCTACCATCAGTCCACCTCGGGTAGGACTAGCTCTGGATGACTCCCTGGTAGGGTGCCCGTCCCATCTTCACAAGGCCAGGTTATTGTCCTTGTCACACTGCAGTAAACCCCAGTCTGGATTTTGGATAAGAGGAGCTTAGCTGGCATTCTGGTGGCCGCACACTGGATCCAAGGGTCTGAAGAAAGGAGCCTGCACTGAACATTCAGAAGACTGCTACTAGGAACAGGCATCATTGCTGATGCCAACTCCAGGTGACGCTCTGCTGCTCTTCCTTCCTTCTTCCCCTGGACACGTAATAGCTGGTCCTACATCCTGCAACAGAAGCCTGCTGGAAGTGTACCTCCGAAGAGTCACAGGACCATCCTGTGGGCTGCCCAACCACTGCCTGGGTCTCTTTGCTAGCGCAGTCATGGTTCAGAGTTGGAGCTGGGACTTTGCAGACAGTCAACTTGTGGCCCAGGAATATTGCTGTTGCTTTTCTCCACTGCGAAGAGGTGCATTCCTGGAGCCTGTTTCTTGCTGCCGACAGTCAGGCCTGCTGAACCCGACTGGATTTCTTCCTTGCACTTGATTTGCTGAAACCTGGTGCCCCTGCCTCAACGTGGGAGTAATTATGGTTGCTGTCCTGAGGTGTCTGGCAGATCCGTCTGCAGGTCTGTCAGAGCTGTCCTAGAACCGGAGATCAGATCAGATCTGCATAGAATGACCCTTTCCCGCAAGCATCTTCAGCCACTCCACCTGTGACTCATGGACACCCACCAACGGAACCAGTGAGGTAAGTGTCCCCAGTGATTCTAGGTGCCCTGGGGGTGGGGTCATTAGAAAACCTGATTAGGGGGAATGAGAATACTTGCATGTTCTAGAGGCCCTTCCGCCACATAGGGATTGTGTGGGTCCCAATTCTACCATTTTTCTTGCTCTGATCAGACCAGTTCATGCCAGGTTCCCCCGGGTAACCCCTAGTGTGATGATGGGATAGGGAGTGCGCACCGCTAGGTTCGCTTAATTTACAAGATGGCTTTAAAAGAAATGTTCTATTACTAACTTACTTTTTGGCTTTGGCAACAGTTGTCCAGGGTAGCTTGGGCTTCCTACCCCCCGCCAAGTACTTACCTGAAAACTGAGTCTGTTGGGACATTGCATAGTTACTTACCTGCTATGGAAGTCCTATATAAGTGAGTTATCTCCCATATTTTTTAAGGATATGCAGCATTATATTGTTTTATTTGTTTCTCTTGCCACTTTACTATTACAGTTGTGCATTGGATTGTTGAATTCCTATTAACTCTGTTGAGGGGTAAAGTGTACTGTAATTTCTTTTTGCACATGCCAAGTGGAAAAGGGACATAGACAGGGCGTGACTGGAATACTATCCCTAGTGTGATGTACCATGTACCTGTCCGTAAGGAAGGCATGGTATCAACACTAAGACAGACACAAGTGACCACAGCTGAAGGGTGTTTGTTGAACTTCAAAAATGGTTTGAAAACTACTATGTAATCCTACATCTACATATGGGAGCAGGTTATGACCATCAAATAATAATAATAACGCAGTCCTGGTGGTGTCTTGTCAAAATAAGAGCCTATACTAATAAACATATTGCCAATCCTTATTTCTAAATACAAATAGTGTGGCAACTAACTAACAAAAAAGAAAAGTGTTCACAAAATGATATGTCAGGATATTCAGGCCGTTGTACTCCCTTCCCCACGTTTTCGGCACAGGGCAAGGCAGTACACTCGATGTTAGCACAGTCTCTGAACTGTATCCTCGTGCCAGAGAAACCAATCATTAGCATCGGGGTCTTCCTTGCTCAAGTCTCTTTGCCTTTGAAAGCCTCTTTTTCAGAGGGCCTGATGCGACAAACAAGAAGTTCTTTTACTCTTTTAGATTTTCACAAGTACTCCATTTCTCAGGCAATTCACTATTGTCCTCGGATTCCCCTCAGCCGGACTCGGATCCCTTTTTCAACACCATATTCATTTAGCCTCCCCCTGCTGGGCTCTGACCAATTTCAATTTCCAATGTAACTTTTAACAGAAACTTGCTTTAACCAAAGCTCTTAGCTGATCTCTCTCCTCCGGGCTCGGACCTATTTAATCTACTTTGTCATCAACTTTCTTTATGCTATTACTATTAAAGACTTTCGAATATGCACAGGGTTTTGCTTGACCCGTTGTAGGACCACTTCGATTTCATAATTCCTTATCACTCTTTAGCATTTGCCACCTTTCAATTGGATACCTAACGGAGACTTTCGAATGTGCACATTTGTGGTGCCTGACAACCGTAAGGTATTGTATCTTGGCTTCAAAGTTCAATCACTCATCTGTTGATTAGTTTTGTGTGTGCTACTTGCCACATATGCTTTATACACTGTTCTCTTCAGCTTTCACTATACAATGTTGCTGCTTGCAACCTTGGCGTCAACACAGACTGGTCTGGTATCACTATCCCCAATTCACGGGCTGTGCTGACTTCACTGGCACTGCTTTGTTCTAGGAGCCACGGACAGTACCACGGCGGCAAATGATTCTCCCTGCCTTG
Source organism: Ambystoma mexicanum (assembly GCF_040938575.1). Taxonomy (NCBI): domain Eukaryota; kingdom Metazoa; phylum Chordata; class Amphibia; order Caudata; family Ambystomatidae; genus Ambystoma; species Ambystoma mexicanum. The sequence continues at coordinate 38,812,808 of NC_090940.1, forward strand.
ACTATCGATGCGGTAGAGCCTCGGGTACTTCCGAGACACAATCCAGGATTCTTCAGCCTTGATTTTGGGTCTTACGTTCCCTATTCTCAAAGGTTCATGAAAGTAACAGTCATTAGTTGAAAAGGTCAAGGGCACTTACCTCCTTGTGTTCTCCTTCGGTATTGCCGTCTTTCGCCTTGTATTAAACTGACATCTTGGAACTGCTGCTTCCTCTTGTGCTTTGCCTTGCTCAGAGTGTGCTCTCATGCTCCGCCTTTTATCCGTGCGGAGAAGTGTAATGGAAGTCAGGTGTGTGTGTGTGTGTGTGTGTGTGTGTGTGTATTGGTCAGTAATTGCCTGACCCTGCCTGACCATTGTATTGGGAAATGTCCGGTATACGGCTCAGGTGTTAGTCTATCTTCTCTTCTAGTGAGCTGCCAGTGAGGAAGTGTTCATGTTGGAAAAGGGGGTTGGGGGTTTGAATTCCTAATTCTCCAACATAGGGTCTGGCATGGATTCACATGCTCATGAATATTCCCTGTCGTTAGGCTGCGAATCCTCGGTAAAGAAAAAATCAGTTTCAGTTTTGTTTCTGAACTTTCTCCTAATAACCAATCACTGGTCCCTGGGTCATACTGCCCCCAGCCAATGACTGCCCTCAACCTAAGCCACTCCTCTGGCAGCCATCTTCAGATTTTTACCACACGTTCAAGTGTTGGGAATCCTTGTGCTATAGCTCTCGCGCTTTTACTGTGTTTTGCGATTTTATTTATTTTAAAAGTTTGCTCGTTTTTTTGTCAATCGAGCCTCAAGCTCCATCGATCCATCAACCACTAACGGGGACACATTTTTCGGAACTTTCTATGCCCCTCAAGGGCAACTTTTCGTCGAGTTCACTTCTTGGAGGATTCCAGAAGATTCCTAGAGGCCTACACCGCGTGGACATGGCCGAGGATAAAGGAGACCCTGTTCAGGATCTGCCTGGGATGCGGGCTGCGTAACATCTTCCAGCAGGATGGGCACTCCCTGTACCTTTTATTGCCTACATCCGGACAGCTTGCACGGGGAGGATTCCTGTGCATTCTGCAAGGACATGGTGTCACCCGTTCCCCTTCATGGCGTCTATGGAACGCGTGGAAACTAGGACGCCATTGAATGCTCCACTGTCCTGCTTTCCCTTCCTTAAAGCCACGCCCCCACGCTTCCTTCGGTGGGTTGCAACCCTTTGCTTACCTTGGGTTTCCGTGCTGTACTTCGCGTACCTCCCTGCTTTCTTAGCTACCCTCTCTGCGGCTCGTTATCCTTTTGGTGGCTCCCGTGTGAGCTGTTCGCTCTCCCAATGTCCGCTAAGCTCTGTTTGCTCTTTGGGCTCTGTAGCCTTTTCGGTGCCTTTCTTTTCCCCTCCTTCGGTGACTTCTGAGTTTTTTCGGGCTTCTCTACTCCGGCATTTTCCTCATCTATTTTCCCGGTCCTCCGCCCATCTCGTTTGATCTGCTTTCCTACTATTTATTAGCTGTTCAACCTGTTCCTTTGTTCCCTTCTCTTTTACCTGTCGCTTTCACTTTCTATTCTTGTACCTTCCATCCTTTATTTTTTTCGTTCTTATTTCTTCTTCCCTCCATTGCTCTCCGGACGCTTTTTGGAAAGAATTTTGACCTTTTGGACATCATTGTACTTACTCTGTCATACAACTCTGCGACAGACAAACTTTCAGCGGTCTGTGCACTACGCTTGGATATCCATCTAATACTTACCACTCCATCTGACTTCTGCAATCAGCCACAAATCCACAACATCCTTGAGAGGTTTTTTCTGCCTTGGGCTTTTTCCTCTCATTTGGCTCTGGCGGGCAGGGGTCCCAAGCCGGTCTGTTTTATAGAGACGCAGGGTGGCGTCTACTCGAGGGAGACATACCTCGACAAGAAAAAACATCCAATACAAAGGAGGAAGGGGAAACAATACACACCGTCCACCAGAAGATTCAGGTGAGGAGGAGGGGGAGAACGGAGTGTGTGACAAGACAGGCCAGTGAGTTCACTGAACTTTCAGAGCCTGATACATGGTGCCACGCAGCATGAAGGACCGTCCCAAGCGGCTCACCGATTGGCTGCAGACGAAGATCTCGGTGGCGGGTGAGCCCCGGCAGCATACTTCTCGCAATAGAAAATTGGAGCGGTCTTCTAAGACCTCGGAGGGCGCTCCGGCGACGGGGGCCCAACATAAGGCAAAGCACAGCGAGTCCACGGGCACCGGGAGCACCGTTGGCTTGGGCTCTGCGGCAGCTAGGCTGGGTGCAGCATCGCCAACGCCATAAACCATGAGCCAACGCTCTGGCTCAGTGAAGAAAAGAAGTCAGACCACCATGGTAAGCTTTGCGAGAAGGCCCGGTCTTCTCTGATGGAGAAAGCCAAGGGGGATCGAGGCGTTGATCCTCCTCCCACGGTGAAGGCGTCAGATGCGCCTAAGGTCGTGAAGGCCCAGGTTCACCAGGCTAAGCCATCGATTGAGAGAGTGGTAGCATCCCTGGAGAAGACTGCAAATGCGGCCCCAGTGGAGACGACCCCCAAGCCAACAGTTTCCCTGCCCACTCAGAGGGAATCTTCTTTCATGCCCATCGAAAAGACCCCAGTGAAAGCAATGCCAATCATCTCCCCGAGGCCATTGCCCCTGGCCAAGAAGAAGGGGGGGGGGGCACGGTTGTCCTGCCGGACTCAGATATATCTGCGGAGGAGGAGCTCTCAGGCCTGAAGACGGTGCTGGACAAGAAGTTCGAGGCCAGGTCCTACGGGAAGGAACCCGACGAGGCGGACGTGGAAAGCGATGAGGGGCGGCAGGATGGTGAGGAACCTGAGGACACCACGCCACTGCCGATGCTCCCGTTGCAACCGCTGGCACCACCGACGGACATTCTTCAAGCCCTGTGCACCCTGTGTTCAGAGATGAGGACAAGGATGCCCGTGGCTCCGGTGGGTGAGCCTGTGGCGCCGGGACCATCAGGGGACCCTCTGCCCAAGCGGTGGTGAGTCCATCCGCCTCCACCCCGCCATCCTTCACCTCCATCCCCCCTCCGAGGGGCGAGACAGAGGGGACGGACGACGACGGTGGTGACGACGGCATGGACATCCCATCAACGTTACCCCGAGCTTCTTCACCCAACGAGATTGGCTCATTCCACGCCATGATCGCTAGGTCCTCTGAGCTTTTTCAGCTGAACCCCGAGGAACAGAAGGAGGGGTTCCTATCTCAGCGCTGAGAGACCAAGAGGAAAACCATGCTCTCGATCCCGCTGCTGGACGACATTTGGGACGAAGGGCTTTCCCTCCTGAAGAACCTGTCCTCGGCCCCGGCAAAAAGAGACTGGTACAAGAAGAAATACAGGGTGCCAGACTCTGCACCGAAGGGTCTCAGATCCCAGCTCTCGCCGGACTCTGTGGTCTCGGCAGTGGCCAGGAAGAAATCTGCAGGATCGGCAGCATCGACTTCCACTTCCCCACCGGACGCCGAAGGAAAGAAGCTGGACGCCATGGGGCGACTGGTCATCTCGTCAGGGGCAACGACCATTAAGGCGGCCAACGCTCCCGCCATCGTGGCCCACTATGACGGAGAGCTTTGATTTAAGATCGCCCCTCTCCTGGTGGAGGCCCTTGAGATCCTACAAGAAGGCGAGGTGGGATCGGACCATGCCATCACGGTAGCCACAGACATCGCAGACACCGGGTCCGCCAGATGGGCATTGGCATTTGCCACCGGTGGCGTGGTTGGCTGAAGACAACCAATTTCCGTCAAGACGTCCAGACAAGGGAACTGGAGATGCCCCTCGACGGGGACAACTTGTTCGGCAAGACAGTGGATGAATTTCTGCAAGCCATCAAGGCAGACACCGATACAGCCCGTGCCTTGGGCACACTCCAACAGCGACGGCCATCCTTTTGGACCTCCGGAGGCAAGTCCCATGGTGCCTTCCAAGGATTCAGTGGCAACTTCTAGTCATACCGCCATCTATCCCGTTCCTCGGCCCAGGAAGCCTACAGGGGCCGCAGTAAAGCTGGAGGAAATCGTCGTCGCCAAGGCCCCCAAAGTGGCTCGTCCACGACTAAGCAGGACTGAACCGGCCATGACGTCGGGCCACCACGCAAGCACCCCGGTGGGAGGCCAGTTGGCGAGCTTCGTCAGCATGTGGAAGTCCATCTCCACCCACCGTTGGGTGGTGGACGCCCTGGCTCACGGACCACCGGTGGCCAGGCAAGAAAACCAAGTCCCACAACTGCTTTTAGAGGTACGATCGATGCTGAGAAAGGGCGCAATAGAACTTGTCCCGAAGAGGCTCTGGGGCTCCGGAGTGTACTCGCGGTACTTCCTCGTCAGGAAAAAGACCAGCGGTTGGTGGCCCATCCTGGATCTCTGCCGCCTCAACAAATACATCAAATCCCCGAAGTTCAGGATGGTCACCCTCCAGCACGTGCTGGGGCAGCTGGAGGAAGGGGATTTCAAGTGGTCTTTGGACCTGGAGGATCCTTCTTTTCACATCCCCCAACCACAAGGGGCATCGAAAGGTTCTACGCTTCATGGTCCAGGGGCAACACTGTCAATTCAAGGCCCTTCCCTTTGGGTTGAAGTTGGCGCCAAGGGTCTTTACCAAGTGCCTGGCGCAGGTTGCGGCACATCTGCGCCTGCAGGGGCTCCATGTCTACCCCTATCTGGACAATACGATCAGGACTGTCAGCCTACTCACGGAACTGGGGTTCTCGATAAACTATGCAAAGTCCTGCTTGGTGCCATCGCAGGGCGCTCCGTTTCTGGGATCCAGGATCAACACGGTGTCACGTCTGGCTGCACCGTCGGAGGACAGGATAAAGGCCATCCTGGGCAAGGTTCAACAGCTGTTGACCATGGAAGTGTCCAGGGTGAGGTCCATCAAGTCCCCACTCGGCATGATGTCATCATGCATCTACCTCGTTCGGCTGTGCAGGCTGCGGATGCGGCCGCTGCTGGAGTTCCTCGACGCCCATTGGATCCAGGTATCGGGAAGCTCAGAGGACAAGATCGCCCTCAACGAGACGTTCCGCCGAGCGATTCGATGGTGGGGCGTCTGTGCGCATCTGGCGGCAGGCACAGACTTTCAGACCCCGGCACATCAGGAGACGGTGACAACGGATGCCTCCCTGGAGGTATGGGGCACGCACACCGGAGATCTCCACGCAAGAGGCCTTTGGCTCCCGGAGGAGAAGTCGTTGCACATAAATGTCCTGGAGCTCCGAGCCCTGTTTCGGGCCCTCAAATCATTCCTTCCGTCGCTCAAGGGCAAGGTGGTGCAAGTCTTCACCGACAACACCACCACAATGTTCTACATTCGGAAGCAGGAGGGGCACCAGATCACCGGCCCTCTCCAAGGAAGCGCAGGACCTATGGCACTGGGCCGTCGCCCAGAGGATGTTCCTGGTTCCCTTTCATCTGGCAGGAGTGAAGAACACTGTCGCCGACTAACTCCGCAGGTAGCTGCATTCTTGCCACGAGTGGGAGCTTCGGCAGGATCAGGTGAACCTACTGTTTCGATGATGGGGCATTCCCCAGATCGATCTGTTTGCGACGGCGACGAACACCAAGTGCCGGAGGTTCGCCAGCAGGTTTCACCAGCCGGGGAGCATGGGGGATGCATTCTCCTTCCCCTGGGATGGCCTGTTCCTGTGTTTCCACCACTGCCGTTGCTTCTGCGACTCATCAGTCAACTCAGACGGTCTCGGTGCAGGATGATCCTCATCGCACCGGCGTGGCCGAGGCAGATATGGTACCCGGACCTTCTGGACATGTCAGCATGCCCTCCAGTCAAGCTTCCGGCTGACGCAGATCTTCTCGCCATGGAGGGAGGCGCAATTCTGCACCACCACCCAGGGTCGCTGAACCTGCAGGCCTGGCTCCTGCAGCACTAGAGTTTGGAGGGTACGAGATCCCGGCGGATTGCAAGGAGGTGCTTGCCAAGGCCAGGGCGTCGTCGAGTGCTACGGACATAAATGGAAGAGGTTCACTGTCTGGTGCCGTGCACAGAAGATAAAACTCTCTACGGATTACGGCCCCTCAAGTGCTGCCGTAGTTGCTGTCGCTGGCCAAGGCGGGGCTGGCGCACGCGTCCATCAAAATGGCGGCTATCTTCCGCTATACCAGAACTCTGGGACAGTAGTCACTGTGGTTGCATCGCCTGGTTAAGGAGTTCATGAAAGGACTTTTCTGCTTGTTCCCGCCGGTGAAGGCTCCAGCCCCGGCGTGGGAGCTCAATGTGTGCTGACTAGGCTCATGGGTCCTCCGTTCCAGCCTCTGCATTCAGCGTCTTTGAAATTCCTATCGTGGAAGCGTTTCTTGTGGCCATCACCTCCGCACGACGGGTGAGAGAGATCCAGGCCCTTTCCTGTAAGCCTCTATATTTGACATTCCACGAGGGTCGTGATAAGGACGCATCACTCCTTCATGCCCAAGATGCCGTCGGACTTCCATCTCAACGAGCCCTTGGTGTTACCTGTTTTCTTCCCGTCACCTTCGTCGCTGGCTAAGAGGACTTTGCACTCGCTGGATGTGGCTAGAGCGCTAAAGTTCTACGTGGACCGCACAAAGAGTTTTTGGAAGACATCACAGCTGTTTGTGAACTTTGGCCCTGTGAACCAAGGGAAGGCCCTCTCCAAGGCTTCCATTTCCCGGTGGCTCGCCGGCTGCATCACCCATTGTCATCGGTTGGCAAACCGACCGTTGCCTGGCCGTCCGAGAGCCCATTCGACCAGAGCGATCGCTGCAACTGCGGCGTTCCTGTCTGGTGTGCCCCTGCTGGAAATCTGCAGCGCTGCTACGTGGAGGTCGACGCACACCTTCACGAGATTCTACTGCGTCGACTGGGATTCCAGGGAGGAGTCCAGATTCGGCCAAGCAGGGCTACGCAACCTGTTTGCTTGAAGGTGAGCCTGGTGAGGAGGTAAGAGATGCTTAATGTTGAGTTGTTTATATGCTTAATGTTGAGCCTTGCCACCTCCTGTGGTTGTGCATGCGTGTACTGCTATGTATTCTTTAGTAATGAGCATGTGAATCCATGCCAGACCCCATGCTGGAGAAGGAACACGTTACTTAACTGTAACTGTTGTTCTACAGCTTGAGTCTGGCATGGATTCACATGTGAACCCTCCCGCGTACCCCTCTGCAGCTCTTCTCTTGGTCCTACTGCCACTTTACGTGCTACCAAATCTGAAGATGACTGCCAGAGGAGGGGCTTAGGTAGAGGGCAGTCATTGACTGGGGGCGGTATAACCCAGAGATCAGTGATTGGTTATTAGGAGAAAGACAGTTCAGAAACAAAACTGAAACTGATTTTTTGTTTACCGAGGATTCCCAGCCTGACGACGGGGAAGATTCATGAGCATGTGAATCCATGCCAGACCTATGCTGGAGAACAACAGTTACAGGTAAGTAACTTGTTCCGTATCCTACCTGGTAGGATGGGGTAAAGGTGTTACAGGGAAGGGGTACTGTCGCGCCATCCGGTGTCCCACTCCCTGAAGACTCCTCACCCAGGTGATCGATCCCACACTGGCCCACCCCCAGGAACTGGATCCAAAAGTGATGGCCATGTCCTGGCCAACTGGATGACAGATACCCGGGATCTAGCAGGTGAGCCATTGTCAGGTTGCTCACAGGTCCCTCTTGTTCTTTCACGGAGTCCGTAGCTTGAGCTATTTTGTGAGTTAAAACGCATCCAAACCTCTTCTGTCGTTTGCATTTCGATGCACTAATTCAACGGCTGTTTACTCTGAAAATCTCGACGGCTGATCTTGGTTTCAGAAACATATGTTCGAATGGATTGTGTCCTCCAACGTATTCTTATCTTAGATGTATTCGCCCAGCTTTAGCTGCTTCGGAATTTTTTTCTCGCAGACGTCATCGGGTATACAAGTAGCACGCGCGGCGTCCGTTGGCCTCAGTTCCGTTTTTCCGCAGTACGTGTTGCTTTGGAGAATCGGCACGCCTCGATAGTTCTGTGACGCAGTTATTGTGAAGAAGATATTCGAGATGTCCTTATCGTCGACCCAAACAACCTCGCGTTCGGGGTTCAAAAAATGTAAAACCTGTGGTTTCAAAATGTTGATCACGGATCTGCACCGAGAATGTCTGTGGTGCCTCGGTGAAAACCATGACATGGAGGCCTGTACGAAGTATCAGGTAATGACGGGCAAGGCCTTGCGAGAGAGGAAGGGAAAACTACAGGTAGGTCGAAAACCCAACCGAAAAGCCTCAAGCGTCGAGTCGAGATCCAATGAGGAAAAATCTCCTCAGCATGAAAGGCGAAAACATAGGTCTAGGTCCCAAAGAATCTTCAACAAAAAAGTCCAAAAAGAGACTCCACCGGTCTCCTTCCACCTCGTCTTCGGACGAATGCCCCACAAAACATTCTTCCTCCGAAGAATGGGAAGCATTTAGAGTTAAAATGATGCAGGTTTTTGAAAAGGCTAAGCCTTGGTCCGCACCTTCCTCGGAAGCCGGCCGAGAGCGTTACCGTTCCGACACTCGCGTGCCCTCGAGCCCAGGTGATCGAAGGAGGAAAGATCTGGAACCTTCCAGGACCCCGAGTGATAAAGATCGCTCGAGTCGACCGCTCGAGGTCATCAACGCTGTCTGGAACCCGAGGCACCACGAAGGACGAGCTTTCGAAGAGCATCTGAAAACCCTTGAAGCCAGCTCCGCCGACGACTGGTATTTTGTTGGTGCCATTGATGCCTTTATCGATGTCGACCCCAAAGACTTTGGTGCCAAAAGTTTCAAAGGCTCCAGTTCAGCCAGAAAGTGACAAAACAGCAGCAAAAGAAAAAGCTGCAAAGACTACAAAACCTTCAGCCTCCACTGTAACAGCTCCTCCAGAAAAAATGTATAAACCTCTACCAAGGAAGGAATATTTTAAATCCTTGACTTCAATTTTTGAAGAACAAGAAATGTCTGAGGAGGAGGATGTTTCTTTTGGCCTAGAGTATGGCACCACTAATGTCCCAGGATGTCTAATTTCTGAGGAAAGCAGAATGAGGGATTTAGTGGAAACCTTGCATAACGCCAGTGGAATTGACACATCACCTGAGACAGATTTTGGCAGACCAGAACCAGGGGAACATGCCAATCCCTCATACAGACAACTGATGACAAAGGTGGTGGATTATTTAGGATGGGCTAGACCACCAACTCAGTTCATCCAGGATGACCTGACTGACATATTGGATCATGGCCCCTCTGAAGACCCCGGACTCAATTCCTCCTGTGAATAAGTCCCTCCCTTCAAAATACCGCCCTTCCAGTAGCGACCCCGGCTATCTGTCCAAACAGCCTACTCCTGAGAGTCTGGTGGTCCAGGCAGCCATAGCTTCAAATAAGGTGGCGTACCCTTCTATACCTCCGGATAGGGATGACAAGCGTGTGGATCTTTGGGCACGCAAGGTATTTTCAGCTGGGAGTATGGCATTAAAATCAGCCAACTCCACATGTGCCTTGGCAATATTTTCATACACTCTGTGGGAGTGCATTGCAATGGCGGAGGAGCACATACCAGAATGGGAAGAAAGAGAAGGATTCCTATTCATCGTTAAAAGGAAGCTATGCAAGAATCCCTTCAGTCTGGATTGGACACTGCAGATAGCGTGAGCAGGTCCATGGCCACTAACACTGATATGCAGATTTGCATGGTTGCGAAAGTCGGGTTTCGCACCAGACGTGCAAAACAGTCTTTTGAACATGCCTTTTGACGGGTCTCACCTTTTCGGGAACAAGGCTGACGAGAGCCTTGAGAGGTTGCAGACCTCAAAAGCAGCGGCCAAATCTTTAAGAGCTGCTATTAGGCAACAATAGCCTTTTTCGTGCGTCAGGACAATCTTGGAAGGGACGATCCTATCGTTATTACCCCTCCTATGGAAAGGCGAGAGGAATGGCCAGTCAAAGAGGCCAGAGAAAAAAAACGTGCTAAATCAGCCCCAGCTGCAGCCTCTTTGCCATCAACAGCTGCAGCAACTGCCACAAAACCACTTTGAGGGCTTACATCACAAGACACCTGTAGGAGGCAGGCTGTTGCAGCATTTGCAAGAATGGCGAGCCATTATTACAGATGTTTGTGCTCTAGAAAGAATAGCCCAAGGTTACTGCTTCCTTTTCTAACGTAACCTCAAAGCAATCCACCGGGGAGACACTCTTTGAAGCTTCCAGACCCGCTCCTACAAGAGGAAGTTTTAACCCTGTTAGAGAAACGTGCTATAGAACCAGTACCTGTAGCGGAGAGGAACAAGGGATGGTACTCCCCACATTTCTTTAGCCCCAAAAAGGACAGAGGAGTGAGATCCATCTTGGACTTAAGAGGCTTGAACAAGCTCCTCAGGAAGGACAAGTTCAAGATGGTTACTCTTTCTCAGATCCTTCAGGCCTGCAACTTCAGGATTGGTTGGTGTCATTGGACCTTCAGGATGCTTATTTTCATGTGCCAATCCATCTCAGGCACAGAAAATCCCGGAGGTTCGCAGTTGGCGACTCGCATTATCAGTTTCGAGTCCTACCATTCGAGTTGACCTCCGCCCCTAGGGTCGTCACCAAGTTAATGGCAGTGGTGGCAGCGCACCTCAGGAGAGGAGGGTTCACGTCTACCCCTACCTGGACGATTGGTTGATCAGGGCGCATTCTGCCAAGCAAGCCCTGAATCATCTGAATGGTCAGGTGGATGGGGACGACTACTTTCAAGACCAAGATGACTCGGACATCCCTGTCGACCCCTCCGTAGTTGAGGGCTTTCACTCGTCCCCTATTGCGGACTAACCTCTTTACAATGAGCTGCTAAAAAAAGCTGCTCACCATTTTGGCATCGGCACTGAAGAATCCAGCCTCGCCAGGTGCGACTTCGTTGATAACCTTTTCACTGAAAAAAATCCCATTAGCCAGACTATTCCTCTCCTAGATTCCATAAAAAAGAGTAGCTAGGTGAAACAAAGTAGGGGGGAGGTGTATAATAAATTGAGGGAGGCTCGGAAACAGTTGGAGTTACTTCAAACACAGAGGGCGGTGAAATCTCTACCTAATATAAATCAACGCTATTATGTTAAAGCTAATAAAGTTCATAATAAAATATTAGCAGGACAGTTGAAACAACAAAATTTGAACTGCCATGTTAAAGGGATAAAACTAGTGATGGCTCGATAGCCAAAGGAACAGATGATGTTGTGCGATCCTTTTTACAAACAGTTATATTCATCTGAAAGTCTAAATTGGAGGCAATTAAGATGTTTTTACAGAACCGGCCGATGCCAAAAGTAGATATAGAGGATGGGGAATCTTTGGAAGAAATAACTGAGTAAAAGTAAGGAAAATGACAAGGAGCATCTCCTTAAATAAGGCACCTGGCCTGATGGTTTCTCAGCAGTTTTATTTTTAATAAGATCTTTAGGAAGGAATTAACGGCAATACTAACAAGTGTTTAACTCCTTCCAGCAAAGCGGAAATATAACTAGATCTATGAAAGAGGCGACAGTGGTTTTATTGGGGAAGCCTAATAAAGATTTGACACTTTTGTAGTTGTTATCGGCCGATAGAATTATTGAATATTGATGCAAAAATGTATACAGGGATCTTGGCCGCAAGAATGAAACGTATCCTCCCCTCGTTGATAGGGCTGGATCAATCTGGATTCCTAACAGGGAGGCAAACGTGGGATAATAAGAGAAGGGTGATTTACTAGAAAGTGGAGGTTAAAAAGGTCCCTGCAATGTAGATATAGTTAGATGCTGAGAAAGCATTTGATAGTCAAATGGCCTCATCGATTCGAGACAATGAGACATTTGGGTTTCGGCCCCAAATGTATACAGAAGGTGGGGGTCATTTATGAAAATCATGTAATGCGTCTCTCGATTAATTTAAACTGATCAAAAATTAAAACTATTGAAAGGGGGATGAGGCGGGGTTGCCCTTTCCCCAATACTATATGCAATATACTTAGAAACCCTGTTCATAGTTCGACAAAATAGTGATATAAAGGGGATTACCTTTGATGGGCGTGTGGAAGTTGACAAGACAGCAGCATATGCAGATAATATGCTGATGACGTTGACTGAGCCGGAGACCCCAATACCGGAACTAATTAAAACCTTGGAAGAACAGGAGAACATTTCGGGCCTAAAAATCAACATGACAAAATACAAAATTATGGGGCTGGGTCTCTCAAAGAAACAGATACTAAATATGCACATGTTCTCTCCATTCCGAGAGAAGGAGATAATGTACTTGGGGGTGAGACTGACCAAAACAATTGGCCAGCTACATAAGGCAAATTATTTGAATCTTTGCAAATAATGAAAAAGATTTTTAATCAACTGACCCCCTTTATTGTGTACTGGTTCGGGCGCATAAACACGATCAAAATAGTTGTATCACCTAGGTTACTGTTTGTTTCGGGCCCTCCCAAATCCTATCCCTAAGGCTTTCTTTAAAACAGTTAACTCTATGGTAATTAAATGTATTTGGCTAAACAAACGACTGAGGGTTTCCTTTTGAGGTGTTGGTATTCCTTAGGAACAAAGGAAGGTTAGGCTTACCAAACTTGGTTAAGTACTATGAAGCAGCTCAGTTGAGGGTGATTGAGAAAATGTGGACATGTGTGGACAGGGCAGTAGCAGGGGTATCGCTGGCTGGTCTGTTATGGCTACCAATTAAGGACAGGCCCCCAGTGCTTGCAGAAGTGTAGTACTGAGAACTACATGTGACATTTGGGATCAAGATCTGAAGAAAAGTTGTCATCGCACCCGTCACCCTTCACTCCTATATTCGAAAATCCCCAATTCTCGCTGGGATTGATTAAGGGGATCTTTAGCCGATGGAAGAGTCAGGGCTGTGGAAAATGAGTAGATATGACTAGTGAAGGAGATATGACTTTTGAACTTTGTAAGAGTAATTTAAGCCTAAAAGAGACAGACCGATTTGAATATAGTCATAATATAGTATGAAACACCTGTGTATAGGCGCGTTATAAATGCCATACCATATATCATATCATAACATATAGTCAGTTGAGGCATTGGTTAATGCACCCGGAAAATAGACAAGCTGCATTTAGATTGTTGACGCAGTTTGAGACTTCTGTTACTACCCACACAGGAGATAGACATTTGGTGTCCCAGTTATACCAAGTATTATTAGCTTGTAACCCTGATGCTATATGGCCATATCAAATATCCTGGGGAGGACATGAGGGAGGTAATATGACAGGAACAATGGAAAATTCTGTGGAGAAATATTCCAAAACTAACTCGTTCACTGCAATTAAGGGAGATGTGGTATAAAGTAATGATGCAATGGCATGACACCCCTCAAAGGTTGCACAGAATGTACAAAACGGTCTCAAAGAGGTGTTGGCGGGCTGTGAGAAGGAGGAGGAGGAGGGCGACTGGAATCACATTTGGTGGGGATTAATGGATTTTGGGACAAAGGTTTTGTATCTGGGGGCAGTTCTATCTCAACGGGGGAAATTATGTGTGGATTGTTGGGCCCTGATCTAAAGCAAAGCCTGAAACCAACAAAGAAGGCAATAATGGTTATGGTGATAGCAGCATGGTTGGTGCTGGCAAACATTTTGAAAAAAACAGACCCCTGTCGATATTGCTTTGGGTGCACAAACTGTGGGAAATACTTTCAATGGAATGGATAAATATACAGGATCTAAGAGTAGACTTTATGCCCACAGAATATTAGTTTGCTAGACATTATGTGAATATTGGAGACAAATACCACTGTCAAATGTAAATGTGAAATTGAAGTTGATGTCTACGTGCAAGATGTATAAAAGAAACGGTGGTCCTGCGGGAGGGCACTGGGCAGTGGGAGCGGGTTCAAATGTTTGTATGTAATAATGGAAATGTAAATATATATATATTTTTTTAAAGAGGGTCGCTCTGTCCCTGTCTATTCCCTCTCTTACCAGGGCGGTGCACCCAAGGGTGGAGAAATCTTTTAGACCCTCTCCTTCAGATCCCCTTTATATTAAGGAGCACGTCAAGTCTGATTCGCTAGTGGTGACCACAACCAGGAAAAGAGCTGTCCTCCACTCTCGACCTCTGAGGCACACCCCAACAAGCAGTGCAAAAGACTCTACGCTGGGAAAGCGTATTACCTCAGCTGCGTACCTCCCGAGGATAGCAAACACCATCTTGCTTGCCAGCTACAGCAGCGCCCAGTGAGAAGAGGTCTCACAGCAGCTAGACTCAGTACCAGAGCCAGCTCACTCCCACCTTCTCAAGATCAACACTGAAGGCAAACAGGTTTCCCAGAACATCCTAAAAAATGTCTTGGATTCCATAGACACCTCAGGAAGGGTCATTGCAGAGGAAACCCTCTTAAAAAGACACTCCTGGCTCAGAGACTGCGGATTCAACTCAGAAACACAAGCCGCCTTAACCATCATGCCCATCGAGGAGGCTCTCCTCTTTGGCAAAGCTGTCGACGACCAGCTGGAAACAGCGAAGGAGCTTGAGAATCAAGTCCGATCTCCAACAAGTCCTTTGGTCCTAGAGGGCTGTTGAACACATGCCATAACTTTTGGACGCAAGGCTCGAGAAACCCAGGCCAAGCCGGCATATCTGGTGCCTCCTTTTACAGCCAACATGGTCAGTCATCTTACCAGTACCAGCAGCGTGGGTTTCGCAGCAGGAAAGGACGAGGCAGAGCTGCAGCAGCCCCCGTCTCCAAATGAGGTGCCGATCCACGTTCCATCCCATGCGTCTCCAGTCGGGCGTCAGATCACAGTCTTCGCAGAGCAATGGGGTGAATTACGTCGGACCGCTGGGTCCTCGATACTGTGGCCAAAGGATACTTGGAGTTCCTCGAAACATCTTGCCACCACCCACCGCGTGTAGCATGAATGTCCTTCGAACACCTCCACATCCTTCAGATGGAGATCTAAATCCTATTACAGAAAGGATCCATCGAGCTGGTGCCCTTCTTGGAACAAAATCAAGGTATTTATTCAATGTACTTACTTGTGCAAAAGAAAGGTCTAATAATGCTCCCAGTGCTGGACCTGCGCCCTGCAAATACATATGTCAAACCTTAAAAATTCAGGATGACGGATAGCAACCAGGGGGTGCAGAGATACACTAGCACATCTGTTTCGCTCCCCTTCAGCCGGGCACATTTTAGTGTGCTTCTGACCCCCTTGGCGAGCCCATGCTCCGTGCTACCGGAGTATGAAAGAACAGACCCAGAGGCCCCTGTCTCTGCCCTGAAACACAGTGGGTGGCCGGCAATGGTGCTTTTGTCGCCTCCGACCCGTGCCACAGCACCATACAATTCATACCTGAGGCTACTGCCCCAGAGCGGGCCCACTCCCACTTCCATCACGCTGAGCAACGTAGAGTGCCTGACCACCTAGAGGAGCGGCCCAAACGGCAAGCACTTGCAGAGTGAGGGACTTGTGGTGGAGTGGACTGCCCCTCCATCCTGCGCCACGTCCCGCTCTCCATCCCGGCAGACCTGCAGCGAACACATGCGGCCACCCGTGATGGAGGGCGCTCGGGCCCCAAGGAAGGGAACATTAACAAGGTGAGCAGCCTGAGGCAGTGGCCCTCCACCCAACCGCGCCTCATCCTGCCACAGCCCAGCCTGTCAGCTCGTTGAGCCCGCCGGCCCAACACAAGCCCACATAGACGCAGAAGGCAAAGGCCAACAGGGCGCCCGGCTGCCTGGAACCAAATTAACCTTGGCTACCCCCCCCCCCACCCCCCTCCCCCACCACCCAACTGGGAAAAAGATCAGCTAATAGCACACTGAGCGGTTCGGGGGCAGCCAGTGATCCCCTCAGGAGAGAGGGCATAGGAGTGAGGGCGCTCCAGCGCTAGTGGGAGGTGCCCTGTGGGGTGCCCACCCCTTCACACCTACCGACTCCATGGCGGGGATACCGAGCAGTGCAGGACTGATTGGAAAGAATAATAAAGCAAAACTAGAGCTCACAGCTCCACATCCACCAGGTGAGCCCACAGGGAGCCCAGGGGGCCGGCTCAGTGGAGATTGACGTGCTGCCACCTGATGGGTCCTGTCTTGGAGAGAGGGACATCCTGCATCAATCAGAAGTGAGGGTCCTGACCCCTACCACCTCCGTATTAGAACGACAGCCACACCAGGATGCCATACAGTGTTCTGGGCCACCACTTGATCCCTTGGCCAGGACACACAGTGAGGAACCCCTGATGGACGACCCCAGCTACGCCCAGCTTAAGTGCCGGCCCCACATAACTTTAGGAGACCCCAACACTGCCTCTAGAGTCAAAACCCAGAGATACAGCTGAGGACAAGGTGCAAGATTCCACACCCCTCAACGGCTTGACACCATCAAGACACACCCCGCCCCACCGAGTGGCCCCGGGAAAGGTCCAGCCGTTGGTAGGGTGCACCAACCGCCCAGCAAGTGGGAGGACGCTAAAGCAATCCAAGAGAGCCCCACATCCATGAACTGGTCTGCTGCACTTAAAATACAAATTCGACCCGTCTTCCCGCCTAGCAATAGAGGGGATGCTTTCAATGTGGAGAGACGTGGTGGCAATACTTGAGAAACTCAAGGGCTTGAGGTCCGATATTAATCGCAGATTCGATGGCCTCGATTAAAAAGGTGGAAGACATGGACAATAGACTTCAGGGGCTAGAGGACAATCAGTCTCCGGTGGATGTCTTAGAGACCCACCTCGATATGAGGATCTCGGAACTAGAGAGAAGAGGAGAAGAATGTACTCTAAAAATGGACGATTTTGAGAATCGCGAGCGCTTCAATAACCTCAGATGTTTCGGATTTCCGGAAAAAAAGGGAGCAACCCAGAGAGACATTAGCAGTGATCATCAAGTCATCAAATCTTTTTGAGGAAGACATGACCACGGAACCAACCATTGACAAGGCACATAAAGCCAGTGGTGGAGTTAAGGGTATATCTTTCGAGGAACTCTTTCGGTGGGGTTATCCTGTTGCTGACCTCAGCGCCCTTGGTTATATTGCTGGTATGACTTTTCAGGATCGCATGGAAAAGTAACAACAGAGTCCTTGGTTCCTCTCCTCCGTTTTGAAAAATGAAACTTTTTGGGGTGTTACATTAGCTTGTTCCCAAGCACCCACAGATAACTGAAAAGGATGACAAATTACTCCCTTTACAGGGTTCAGAAACTCATCGAAACACGTGTAATCACAAAGGGCACCAGAATATCTCATAATAAACCACAAGATGTGGAGTTTCTGAACACTGTAAAGGGAGTCATTTGTCATCCTTTTCAGTTATCTGTGGGCGCTTGGGAACAAGCTAATGTAACACCCCAAAGAGTTTCATTTTTCAAAACGGAGAGGAACCAAGGACTCCGATGTTACTTTTCCATGCGACCCTGAAAAGTCATACCAGCAATATAACCAAGGGTGCTGAGGTCCAGCAACAGGATAACCCCACGGAAAGAGTTCCTCGAAAGATATACTATTAGTCACATTGGGGACCAAGGACCTTGCTGACCCAACAACAACAACAAAACCTTTGAAAAGACATTCACAAGACATTAAGAATACTAGTGGGAAACAGTGGAGTTAAGGGCATGTGCTCCATTTTGGCATGTTTCCATTACTATGCTGAGAAAGTGAAGATCTTGGACAAAGCTAAGTCAGTGGGCCCAGGCAGTGGGGGTCTTCCAGCATCACCATCTACCATGGCCTCTCTTCATTCACCTTGTCAAGGCGAAGACTCTGCAGCCCACTGACGAAATGGTTGACTGCCAAAGGCGCCATATACCGATGGGGGTGCCCCTTCTCTCTCAATTACGAATACAAAGGGTACAAATACAATTTAGTGACGGAGGATGACATCAGCAGGGTCTCCCGAGAACTGATAGGAAAAGCGTCTGTGGACGCAGCGGCCCTAAGCGCAGAAGGGGTGCAATAATGTACCATGAAGAAGGAAAAGTTGAAGATCGAAAGATCCACCGGCAGAAGACTCATTAGGAGGTTCCGCAAATATAAGAAGTTTAACCCACCCTCCCCTGCTCAAATAGAAGGAATGGTTCGGAGTACCACACTTAAAGGAAGAGGGAACCCAGCCCAAGTGACCATCATCACCAAAGGCGGGAGAGACTGTCTTATCTTGCTGAACGCCTTAGGAGCAGGTCTGGGCAGGGATGATGACTGAGGTTGAACTTCCTACAGTTGAACCCGGGCGTAAGCCCATTAAAAAGTTGTATGGGGCGGGGGATGGGGGAGTGGGTTCGGAAAGGGGGAAGGGATAATCGATTGATTGGGGGGCTCCAGGGAGGAGACTTGAGGTGGATCAAGGCCCGCAGAAGAAGGGTAGGTTGGTGGTCTGGCTTGATGGTGAAAGATGCATCACCGAAGGTCCATACGTGATCATTAAGGGGGAGTTTAGAAAATTCAGGACAGTTTTGATTGTTCCCATGTGGAAGGTTTTCAAAAATGTTTCCGTAGTTAGTCTACACAGGGGTTTCACTGGGCTTCCACGCGCAGGGTAAGGGTATACACGGGTCCCATGGCAGGACCACAAAGAGCAAGGGCAGTTCTATTGTTAGCAAAAGAGGGCCCAGATGACTGACTTAAATGTGGTCTTAGTCCTAGGCTTTCAATGTTAGGGATCTCAATTCCCCCCTCAAGAGATCCTTGTTGCTGCGCGAATTCAATCGGCTGAAAGCAGACCTACAGTTCGTACAAGAGACTCATTGGCAGAGAGGCAGGGAACCATCCATTAAGTCGAAGCCTGATACCCCACGCCTCTAGTACATCCAAGAAAAAGAGTGGCCATTGTTATAGCTAACAAGCTGGGTTTCATGACAGCCAACCCTGAAAGACCCAGAAGGGTGCTTTTTATTAGTCAAAGGGTGGCTAAAAGGACACGTGCCCAGTTTAGCAGATCTCGGTGCTTCGGCCAAATCATTAATGAGCTTGGGGTAGTAGACTTGCTCATATGTGAAGGAGGGGCTTCTCCCCTATACATTCTATTCCACAGTCCATGAAGCGCACTCTCGCATAGACTACGTCCTCCTAGACACCTCCCTGATAAACAATGTATCCAAAACCACCACTGAGCCCATTCCATGGACAGACCATGACTTAGTCAGAGTTGAGTTGGGAAATTGGACTGGTGGGACCCGGAGTGGTAGATGTGTATGCAATGATCTACTGTTGAAAGACAAACCAAGAGCCATTGGGCTGTTAAAATCAATTAAAGAATTCTTCCAGTTCAACGATAATGGGGAGGTAGTACTGCCAACAGTATGGGAGGCATTCAAGGCCTCAATACGGGGAGCGCTGATGCGGCTGGGGGCGAGGGGGAAAAAAGGGAGTGAGAAAAGGTGGAGTCATGCCTAAGGGGAAAGATTGATGCCTTAAAACCAAAGGGGACCTTGCGATCTCAAGTCTCCCCGACAAACTTTGCAAAAGTGCAGCAATACAAAAGGCAGTTGAGAGCCCTACTGGTACACCAGACGGAGCGAAAGCTTGCTTTCCTAAAACAAAAATACATGGAAAAAGGGGGAGCGCGTAGACAGGATACTGGCATGGAGACTGTGTGAGCAAAGAAATGCTAGGAGGGTGGGGGCGAGACAGCAGGCTGGAGCCAAGAGTGTCTGTGAGGATGATAACCTAGAAGAGGAATTTCGCAAATACTACGAACTCCTCTATATGAGCGAATTCAAGGGAGATGGAATGAGGAAAGATATCCTGCTAGGTGCCCTACCCATACCGAGCATATCCGCGGACAACGCAGCAGTGCTCAACGCCCCGGTTTCAGCAGAAGAAATAACTTCAATAATTGTGAAATGAAGGGTGGAACGGCACCGTGTGATGGCAGATTCACAGTGCTTTTTTTCAAAGCGTTTTGATCGACCTTGGCCCCGTTCATGGCTAAGATGTTTAATCAAACTCTGGACACAGGAATTGTACCAGACTCCCTATTGGGGGCCCTAATAGTGGTAATACCAAAGGACGGAAGATATCATATGCAATGCCAGTCATATCAACCAATCTCCCTGTTAAATACAGATGTGAAGATTTTTGGCAAAGTGCTGGGGAAAAGGTTAGAGATGCTCATGCCATCACTTATTCATGGGGACCAAGTGGGGTTCATCTCAGGGCGGCAGTGAGCTGACATCAGAAAAACAATGTATCTAATACACATGGCTGAAGAGCAGAGGAGGCGTGGGGGAGGAGGGGAGGTTGTGCATGGAACACAAGTGATGGGGTAAATGCTTTGGTAATTTGATCAGTGTTCCTGCGATTTATAAAAACATTAATAAAAACCAAGTAAAAAAAATCAGGATGACAGCCCTGTTAAAAAATAGGGGATTACATGGCAACATTGTACATGAAAGATGCATACTTTCATATTTCAATGTTGCCAGCACACAAATAATACCTCAGATTCAAATCGGGAAACAAGCACTACCAATTCAAGGTTCTACCATTCGACATTGAGTCAGCCCCCAGGGTATTCACAAAGATCCTAGCAGTGGTGGCCGCCCACTTGCGCAGGCAGTCCATTCCAGTGTACCCTTACATAGATGATTGGCCAATTACCCGGGACTCTCCCCAGAGGTGCCTTCAAAACATGCAGCAAACTGTCAATCTTCTGTTCCAATTGGGCTTCTCCATAAACGAAAAGATGTCAAGTCTAGTGCCCAGCCAAGTAAAGCAATTTCTGAGGGCACTAATCAAAACAGACATCAGACTAGTCTCCCCCCCCGAAGAGAGGGTCCAAAACATGCTGTTTCAAACACCTTAGTACGTAGCCGGTCATCAGGTGACGGTACGAAAGGCAATGTGCCTGCTGGGAATGATGGCTTCCTGCATCTACCTAGTGCCTCACGCCAGGCTGTGCATGCGTCCAATGCAAGACTGGCTAGCGAAACGATGGTGGTAAGCAAGCAGATTGTGGGACAATCTACTGGTGGCGTCACAACCTCTGGTTCAGTCGCTACAGTGGGGAACAGATACAATATGCTAAGGAGACAGCCTTTCCACACACCAGCAATTAAGGCCACTCTCACGACAGACCCATCAATGACTGGGGGGAGAGCTCACTTTGTGCATCACACTGCTCACAGCCTGTGGACATTTAACCTAGACCAAAGGTGCATGGAAATACTTAAGGAGGCACGCAAGCCTAAAACAAAGCACTGCTATTTTAACAAATGAAAACACTTTGTGCTATGGTGCATGACACAGCCTCTCAATCCAACTGACTGTTCACCCACTAAATACCTGCTACAACTACCTACTTGACTCAGGATTACTCTTTAACTCACTCAAAGTACACCTAGTGGCTCTCGCCGCTTATACCATGTCTCAGAACAAGATTTCGTGGTGAAAGGTGCCCTTAGTTAAGGCTTTCATGGAGGGCATCAAAAAACTGTACCCTCCAGCTGGGACCTCAATGCCTTACTCACAAGGCTCATGGGTGCCCCTTTGAGCCTATGCACAAAGCCAGGCTTAAACACCTTGTATACAAAACAGCCTTCCTAATAGCTGTTACTTCGATCAGAAGGGTTAGTGAAGTACAAGCTCTGTCTGTACAAGACCCCTTCGTAGTTATGCACCAGGACAAGGTTGCGCTATACACACATCCTCGCTTTGCACCCAAATTCATATGAAAGAAAAATATAATTCAAAGTATAGAGCTTCCTGTGTTTTTCCTAAACCCATGAAACAGCAGAGAGAAGTCTACATTCACTGGATGTACGCAGAGCTGTCCTATTCTACCTTCAAAAGACAAAGCTGATCAGAAAAACAGATTGGATTTTGTATCTGTAGCCACTGGGAGAGAAGGGGAACCGATGTCTAAAGCAGCGGTTTCTAAATGGATTGTCAACTGCATCCAACTCAGTTACTCTCTTGCCAAGAGAACATTGCCCTTTAAACCCAGAGCACACTCAACTCGAGGCACTGGGGCAACTCTTGCCTTCATAGCAAATGAGCCTCGAGATTCCATTTGCAAGGCTGCCACTTGGAGTTAAGTACACACCTTCACCCAACACTGTCTGGACACACATTCTAGGATAGATACACAAGTGGGACAAGTGCTGCTGAAACATCTCTTTGCAGCGCTACCTTCTAATAACCCACCTCCTTCTACAAGTACTGCTCGCTAATCTATGCAAAGCATGTGATTCCAGCAGATCCACAAACCTCCAAATGAGGGATACATTACTCACCGTAATCATATTTCTGATGCTTTTATCTGCTTAGATTCACATGTGCCTGCCTTCCTCCCCTCTTGGAGTAGAAGGTGCCTGGGGAAAAAGAAAAAAACAGAGATATTTCACACCTCATGGTCGCTACTTACATTTCACGCTTACACTCCCTCTTGTCAGAAACAAATAATCTGAGGGACCGCAATGCACGAGGGATCATGGTTGGGTACAGGGTACTTCACACTAGGGATAGTATTACAGTCCCGCCCTGTCGATGTCCCTTTTCGAACTTCTAAAACCTCATGTGCAATACTCCGCAACTTCCACTAGATGCCGAATTATGCAAACAATGTGAATCTAAGCAAATATAAGCATCAGAAATATAATTACGGTGAGTAATTGAACCCATATATTACACACACCCACACACATATGTAATACTAAGCCAGTTGAGCCATATCACACATGCTACAGCACCATCCAGTAACCATCACTGGAAGTTCACCTTCAGTTCGGAGCCACATGAACAAGACATTGTGGTTATGCAAATGTGCTCAAGTGCAAGTCTTTTGCTCCAGTAAATTGTCTATGGGGCAGTGCTATTGTATACATAGCTTAATCCACTGTGACAATTCGTCAGGTATAGTCACTTCTTCCCAGGGGTAGCCTTTTTCCATGACTCTAGGGAGGTGCGGCCACTACACAGCAGTCCCCCTAGGGGTGAGTTACATTTTTTTCTTTTATTGTGTCCTAACCAAATGTGTTTTTTATACACACATCAATTTCTAAATAAGACTGTAAAAAGGAATCACAATGTCTACTTAAAATATTACAATACAGAGTTTAACACCAATAAAATGAAAAGGAAATGGCGATTGCAACCAACACAGCATTCCCAGCGTACATTGCAAGACACTTTAGGTACCATAGTTTCTAGGATTGGGTATTGACCACACTAATACTCTGAGAATCACTACGGCACATTACTCTGTCCCAGAACATTTCGGACACTAGACCTTCCTTTCTGTCCACAAACCTCTGCAACAGGTTGACTCTGATTTCCCAAGTTCCCTCGCAATTCATTAGATGATGTCTGATTGTCTATCGTCCAGGGTTCTTACAGACATCACACAGTGGCAGTGCGTCATCACCCTTCCCCTTTTAGTGTGCACACCTCCTGTGTGTACTATGTTTAGGCATAATCTGAGGAAGCTCTGTCTCACTCTCCAATCAGGGAATTATCTTAGGTACTTTGACAGTGACCCAAGTATTTTGTCAAGATTGAGAACAAACCTGCAAGAGAGGCTTTGCACATTGCGTCTATAGTTGCAGTCCAATCTGCTCTTTCTATTGCTCTTTTCGCCTTCATTGGGTTAAGGATCTGTGTTTCTAGGTCAGTGTCTGCTCCTCACATTTACCAGGGAGTTCAGGTTAGCCAGCACAGCTGATTTTGACTGTTTGACGTGTTCCTTTATCTCCCCGTACAGAGTATCTGCCTGACATGCAATAATCAGGCAATAAAGAGAGACCATCTTCCAGTCCGCATGCTATTTCAATGGTTTTAGGCTGAGTTTGTACCTCAAGCAGCAGGTTGAAACACTATGGGGAACCCCAAAAACACTCTTCCAGATTGTCCCTTCCCATTTTTGCCAATTGGAGTTCCATGCTAGCGGTGTTGCCTCTAATCCATAGGAAATCACTGGTACCACTTAGGCTACGTAGAATTTTGTAAGTGGAATCACTGAAAAGTTGCAGTATTTATACAAAAGTTTTTTCATCTGAGATGATAAATATAAAATGCTGGCTCTTAGATCTGTTACTATGAGGGCGATTGTTGGCGATTCAAAAACACGAAAGCCCAAGTAGATGACGACTTCCACTCTCGGGATCTATTGACCCTCCAAAGACCATTTGAAAGTTTGGATCTTTCTACCTGCTGTTTTTAAGATCACTATTTTCGATGTCCCTGGATTGATCGATGAGTCGTTGTCTTTTGTGTATTTGCCGAGTGCGTATAACTGACGTTTTAGCCCTACTGCTGTTTTATCTCCTAGCACAATATCATCAGCATAGGCCAGCCAACTGATTTTGCAATCGTTGATTTTGGGGATGGCCAATGCTACTTCGTCCACTGATTTTCCCATGTCTGCCAGGTATACATTGAATAACAGGGGAGCCGCCATACAGCCTTGTCCACTTTTACAAACTCTGACAGATGGCCCTGTTCGTCCAGCCTAAATCTTAAGTAGTATCTCTAGGGAGGTCTACTAGCATGGCCAAAAGGTGTTTTGGTATCTTCCATTCTTCAGGTTTTTCCCTTTGATGGTCTCGATTTACTTGGTCGAACACCTTTGAAAGATCTACCGAGGTGTCATATAGCGAAGCCTCCCCCTTTCCTCTTGCTTTTCCCCTAAGTATTCCCATGGCAAGCCCGTTTACTGCCATTGAGCCTCTTGCGGAAGCCTGTCTTGAATTTTGGAAGAATATGCTCTTTCAACCCATTTTACTAAGTCCCCCAGCAGAAGTTTCATGAATAGCTTACTTTCTATATCAAGGAGAGAGATCGGTCGGTAGTTTGCTGGTTCCAGCCGATTGTCCCACCTTGAAAATTGGTATAACTAATGCATTTCTCCACGAGGGAGGAAAAAGGGGCATTCCACAAATGGGATAGAGTAGACTGTCATAAGATAGGTGATATTTATTTATCAAGGACAGACATTCAGGACGTTTCCGCACTGCATACAAGAACTGGGCTTGTCAGGGAAGGATTATTTCAAATACAACCAACTGAAGCACTGGTTGTCTACCCCAGCTATTAAAGAGGCTGCCACGAGACAGCTGACACCATTTGAAAAATAGATAACGACACATTCAGGTTGAAAGAGTTTAGTGTCAAATCTTTATAGATTTTTGAATGATCAGGGAGAAATGATTCAATGGAATTATATGAACAAATGGGTGAAAACTCTGGGGAAAACGGTCTCAAGGGAACAGTGAGAATACACATGCGGAGCCATCCTTAAATTAACACGTTCCATCCAAGTGAGGGAAATGTGGATTAAAATCCTTTTACAATGGCATTACATGCCCGAGAGGATCCATGCATTATACCCCCAGGCATCCAACCAATGTTGGAGGGCTGTAAAATGAAGGGGGACTAGGCACATGTGTAGAGGAAATGCCCAAAGCTACAACCATTTTGGGAGGGGGTGAAAACCCAGATGCAGTGGATGTTTAAGGGTGTGGAACAGATCGGAGACAAGATCTGGATGTGTGGGATATGGGAACCAGGGACGGAAACGCTCACAAAAGTTCAGAAAATGTGGGTTTATAATCGTATTAATTGCAACATGGTAATAGTGCAACGGTGGAAACAATTACCACCCACCCTTCAAGATCTGGCTACAGAAAGTCTGGAACTTTGTATCACTCGAATGGATAACATACAAAATTCAAGGCAACCTGGAAAAATTCAAACAAGACTGGGGGGCAGTATTGACATAGATGCAGATCGACCATATGATACAATGGTGCTAACACAAAATTAGGATATTTGACCCGTTTATAGGTATGTTTATCCGTAATCTGAACCTCCGGTATATGTATAATGGGTAGAAGCGGGGAGTAAAGCGTGTGCACACAGGTTTAGTGAGGACCACTGCCCTCAAGTGACAGAGCAGCCATTGCGTTCTCAAAATGCACATGTGGCCTATCTGGAACCGGGGCATGCCAGTAAGACAAGTAATGCACCTGGGCTGCCAAGTAGTAGAACTCAGTCTGGTAGTGCCAGCCCGCCTGTATCCAATGGCACAATCCGCTTGTCCCAGCTCTCCAGCGGTTGCTTGCCTGCCCATATACATGTAGTGAGAAGAGCTCTAATCTCCTTCAACAGGGATCAAGGTGCCGTCAAAGGAAAGTTCAGCAACACATAAAAGCCTCAGTAGTAGCACCATCTTAACTAGTCTGCCATACAAGCAGTGGAGAAGCCTCATCCACCTGTCCACCAATTTTGTTGCCCGCCCCATGACCCAGCCATAGGAGGCAAGTTCAATTCCTAGATACCTATTGCTATTCATATGCCACTGAAATCCCAGCCAGTCCGGAGAGGCTACCACTCATTTAGTGAGGGGGTAACAAACCCAATTTCCTGGGGTTAATCTGAAGGCCCGATACTTTACTCTTGTACATCTGTCATGACTGGCCTCAAGTTTTCCTCCGGGTCTGTAAAATACAACACCATGTCGTTTGCATATAGTGATATGAACAGTTTGTATATACAGCTGGACCCACCCCTTTGAATGTGCTTTTCCTTGACCAACTCTGCCAACGGCCCAATTGCTAAAGCAAAATGTAGAAGCGACAACTGACATCCTGGTCTACTGCCCTTCCCCGTCCGAATCGACTCAGATAATTGCCCGTTTATGTAGAATCGTGCAGTCGGCGACGAGTAAAGCAGCAACACAAATCCCTCGCCAATCCCTCGCAGCACTGTAAAAAGGAACGGCTATTCCACAGAGTCTCCGGCAAACAGGGCAGCCAGCACAGAGGTCTGTTTGTCCACTGCTGACATAAGCCCATATATGAGCCAGAGTCCTTATGATGTCGATATCTCTGGTATAAACCCCGTCTGACCTGCCTTCACACATTTCTGCATTAATGGTGCCAGTCTAGCGGCCATAACTTTGGCTAGTCAATTATCCACATTAATGAGCGAAATCGGCCGATCAGTGGATGCACATATGTTAAGTGTATGCTTAGTAGATTTGCTTACCTGCGATTTTCTTTGATCAGAGTTTGTTCAAGGCCTAATAAATATTACTGTATTTTTATACATGCTGCCTAACTGGTATTAATTGGAGTGTTCATGTGTGCTTAACTGAACCCTTCATCACTCAAACACCCTCCTAAGCCTTACTGCTCAGTCACACTACCGAGATGGTTTAGCTAGAAATTAGTGCTTTTCCCTATTGACCAGAATAGGGCGGCCTCTCATAATCTGTCCATAGGGCTGATTCTGAAAATCCGTCTTAACAATCATGTTCTTAGGTTTTACCTGCTTGATGTGTTTTAGGCCTAATAGTGTGGATTCGATTACTTGGCTATCTCCAAGTGTTTTAAGTGTTGTTAACTGTATTTACACTCCAGCCTCTGATAAGTCTGCCTTGCTGCTTGGCCTACGTTACCTTGAGAGGTTTTGGTGAGACAAAGTGTGAAAGGCCCTTGCTCTTCACCTAGGTTGGGCGCTCTCCTTACGCAGGGCTTGTTCTGAAAATGCATCCTAACAATGTTCTCAGTACTGGCTGCTGCCTTACTCCTACGTCCCGTCCCCTTTCCTCCATACTGTATGGGCATCCCTCGCTAGGAACGAGAACAGAACCTTTTTCACCCGAAAAAAGTATTTCCCCTTTAAATTTAGTTGTACGCAGGGGCGTGGCCCCAGGAGCATGCACTCCCCAGTGCCACACCTCAATCCTCTTTTCCGCGTCAAACGGAGCGGACCTACCTCACCAACACAGTGGTTGAGGCCTGTGGGTTGCTTGTAAATCCACGTGTCTGAAGCCTTCCCCAGGGATATTTGTCCCCATCATTTTTATGGTATTTATTTTTCACCATTAAAATCTTCTCTAGGATTGTTTTGTACACCGTCCACCAGTGCCTTACCCCTTGCATGTCGACCATGGTGGGTTTTAGTAGGTCCCTGGCCTGCCACAAATCTTTCCCTATGTCTGACCCACATGCGCTCTGCCTCTGGTGCCTAGGGGCAGACCACGGCTGAGAAGCTTGTTCTGTGTGCAACGTCCTTACACCCCGGTCTCTGAAGAACTGGCTGGCGTGGTGGAGTGAGCTGTTTGCCAGATCTGAGCCAGACCACATAAAGGAGTAAGCAGAAAGAAAGACAAAAACGTTGAGCATCTTGTTCTCAAAAGCACCCCGCTAAGGTGATGCCTTCCCTGGGAAGTGACCTAGATGGAGGGGCCTAGCAAGCTTGGTTACCAGCAAGGGCACAGAGGCTCAGATAGCTACCGGCCCTGTGGCCGAGGGGGTCCACGGATCCTCCCAGTCCCACAGCTGAGGGGCCACTTGGCTCTGAAACTGGGCCAGATCCTGAGGGTCTTTGCTGTAGTGCCTGCGCCTAGGTCTGAGGGGGCACCTAAATGTAGTGACAAATGCAGTACCAGTGCTATGTCCGAGGGCACTCACGTCTACCAGGTTGACACCTAAGGTGCCGGGCAGGTCAGAGCCTACGCGTTCAGACAAATAGGTGAAGGGCAAAGCCAGTACCTCAACGGACTTGCAAGCTGCACATGGAGCGGTTACTGACTAAATGGTGGTGTAGCCAGACAAAATGGCAGTGTGTTCAGAAGTGTGCCATTCCAGCGAGCCCCAGAGACCAGATTTCAATTGGTGGGTGGAATGGTCTCCCATGACCATGCAGCAGGTCACATGGTGCACCTCCTACCCAACCTCATCGGGCCAGATGCGCTACACTGAAGCGGGCTACGCCAAGGGCAGGCACAGCGCAGGGAGAACTCAGATGTACACACTGGTCCCTCTGGCCGTACTGGTACAGGAGCGTGCCTCACCAGCGATGAACGCTATTTTGATAAATTCCTCACACTCATGAAATCGCCACAAATGGGGAACATCCTCAAGGCAATCATTCAAGACATGATCCTGTACATGCTGCCATACCCTCCAGCTCCAGAGCAGGCACCGGCTCCAGTACAGTCACTGACTCCAAGCACTGTTGTGACCTTACCACAGCCTACGGATTCCCTGGCCCAGGCTCAGCCTAGCAGCACTGCCCTGTCTCTGCCTCCTGCGGTCCCCCAGCCTGCAGCTCCCATAGAAAGGCCAGCTGCAGACACTACGGACCAACAGGGCACAGCAGACCAGGCAGACACGAATGAGGACACCTCCTCCTCAGCAAGGGCTTTCCATGACAGACTATAGCCCGCTTCAGTGTAGCACATCTGGCCCAATGAGGTTGGGTAGGTGGTGCACCATATGCCCTGCTGCATGGTCATGGGAGACCATTCCACCCACCAATTGAAATCCGGTCACTGGGGCTTGCTGGAATGGCACGCTTCTGAACACGTTGCCATTTTGTCTGGCTGCACCACCACCAAGAAATCAAACACTTTCAAATGTGCGATGAGTTTTGCTTAAACGGTTACAGGACCACTTCGATTCACTTCACACAATGTCCTTACTTTTGTTTCTGGCACTTCTTGGCTCAATACCTTTGCAGAGACCTTTGATTGAACACCCACGCTGCGCCGGACCACTCTGTCACTGGTATTGCATCTTTCTGTCGTAAATGTTCAAGCATCCATCAGCAATCGAGCTTTCCTTGCGTCTTTCATTTTACGCATTTCTATCTTTGTTCTTGCACTCTTTACACAGTGTTGGCGCTTGCAGCCTTGACTTCAACACAGACCGGTCGCGTATCGGTCTCCCCAACTCACCGGTTGTGTTCATCTCTCAGGCGCTGCTTTTATCTTGGAATCAAGGACGGTACCACAGTGGTGACAGAATCTCCCCTACTGGGTATCTCCAAAACAGAATACAGGATTCTTCAGTTTGTAGTTTGAAGGATCCTGGAAAGTAACGGTTTCTCACCGAAAAGGTCAAGGGCATCTGCCTCTTTGCATATCCTTCTTGGTTTGCCATCTTTCTTCCCTAGGTCAGCTGCTGTTGGAAATGTACTGTTCCTTTTGTGTGCTTTGCCTCGCTCAGTGTGCTCTCGTTCTGCGCCTTTTATCCATATGGGGAAGGCTAATGGAAGTCAGGTGTGAGTGATTACCAGTAATTGCCTGACCATAGTATTCGGACATGCTCAGGTGGGAGCCTGTTTTCTCCCAGAGCGGGCTCTCTGTGGGAAAGTGTTCATGAAGGGAAAGGGGCGGGGGGGTCGAGTTTCTAAATATCCTATCGGGTAGGATGGAGTAAAGGTGTTGCAGGGAGGGGGATACCGCATCTCACCATCGGGTGTCCCACACCCCGAAGACCCCTCACCCAGGTGATCCTCACACACTGTTCCACCCCCAGGTTCTGGATCCAAATTCGATGGCTTTGCCCTGGCCACCTATCAGGACTCCAATCTTGAATCTTCCTGCAGAAGTGATGCTGGCCCACCAGACCCGCCCAGGTGTGCCAACTCAACAATCTTGAATAATATATAATTACTAAACTGGCAAACCCAAGGGGAAAGGGGAATGGATAACAAAACAAATGCAGATCTTCACAGGTATTCAATGTTGACCTCTTGACTACTGGTCTTCCATCTGGACTGGAATACTGACATATTGATTGGATGATTCTTCAGTATTATGTCTGTGAAAATATAAACACATATAGCATACTATTCATTTTCTTTATATATAGTTTTTCTTGATACTAAATATAATTATAAATATATATGTATTTATATATACCTGCAGCCTATGCTTGATAGCTGATAGGCTTGAATAAATAAATGTCTTCTTTTCTGAATCTTTAAGTTTCTTCAATTACTCAACTTTTGGTATGAAACTTTTTAATTAATTGTGAAAGAATTTTCACAATTTTAATTCATTTGGAAAGAAAACTATTCTAGAATGTTTGAATGAATTTTATGTTGTAATTCACTATAAGAATTAAATCATATTTCCTCTTTGAAAGTTCATTAAATTATAGAATCATGTTATAGAGATAGACGCTGTTGCTGACTTTCTGGAAAAGCGTGTTTTATTTCTTTTCTTCAATGAAGAAATAAGAGTCTTTAATTGAAGAGTCTTTTCTACATTACTGTGGCTTGAAGACGAACCGCGCACGCTGAAGACGAGCCGCGCACACAAGAAAACGTTCCGCGCACCTTGAGATGATCCGCGCACCCCGCGCACTTTGAAGATGATCCGCGCAAACCCACGCACTCCGGAGATGAGCCGCACACACACCAGAAAAACGTTCCGCGCAACCTGAGGTGATCCGCGAACACCGCGCACACTGAGATGATCCACTTTGCCTAATACAAACGCGCATAAACCTAACTGCGCCTGTTAAATGAAACGTTACAATTCACCCTTATAACTTACTACTAACTGAATTCACCGATTGAGTTCTCCGTCGGTTTAATTACTTCCCCCGTAACTTCACACAAGGCAACCGCAAACGTCACAACCAGGAAGTCTGAAGTAAACATTTGAAAGGACGTACGATTCACGCTAATAGGTCCTTTCCTCAAAAGTAACTATAACAAATTTCACGCGCACGCGAAATTTCAAAATACTTTTGTAAGTAAATATTGTAAATACTAATAAACTCAACCAATGAATTATTTCTACTTCACAAAATGTTTTCACCGGAAATTACCGTAAACAAACAAGTAAATGCAGCCGCAAATACTAAACTGAGTGATTATTTATCAGCCGGTAAATGACACGAGCAAAGAGCACATAACAGTTCATAGTTAGAAGTCAGATTCAAAATTATTTTAAACAGCTTCTTGATTCTGATTATTGATAAGATACATTTGATATTTAGTTAACATTTTCCTGTATTTGACTTAGCTTGCTTCATCTGTCAGGAAATTGTTATTTAGCACTGAATCAGTTCTTCCTGAAAACTCCTTGTCTTCTCAGTTATATTTTCTTCTTGAATGAGTTCCTTGAAATCACTATATTAAACTTTTTTTTCTAGAGCTATTATAACTGCTACCTCACACTAAGGGAACTGGAATGAAAGGCAGTTTAGAATCTTGGTGACAGTGCCACATTACCTCACAGCACTTCTCATCCAATCATTGTTGTGTAGTAGACCCACCATCTTGGCTTGGGAAATTAGATACTTCCTGATTAGATTAACATTAAGGAAAGTTATTTTAATAATTTGATGGCAATTTCAGAATCAACATCCATACATCATTCAACCATATTTCTGTGATGGTGTAATCTTTGAAATGAAGGCTTTTTAACAAAGTGTCTCTTTGAACATGTGTAATTGTACCCTGGAATCCTGACACCACCTGAGAGATAGACCCCCAGGGACTAGCGGGCAAGACCCCTTCTGGTTTCTCACATCCCGCAGCCATATTTGTCTGTCGTTGCAGCAGTGTCAATGTACACAAAACCTAAGACATCCACATCCGCGTGCACTTTGACCCTCTTAGGCAAGGAGGAAACGGTCCTGGAGGTCTACGGGGAGAAAGGTGTACTACAACGCCACTCTCCACCTATGGCAAGCCAATGCAGATACCATGCTAGCTGCTGCAAATCAGAGACTATGGAGGGAGATTGCTGAATTCCTACTGGACCTGACGGCGTACAGGCAGGCTAGGTTCAAGGCCGGCCTGGTAGAGGCCAAAATGGTGGCACAAGACTTAATGGAGTGCTTGGTGGCTCTTATTGATATGGCCAGTAGGGCCATCTGTGTGGCTACAGATTGTCAGGTCCAAACTTGAATCTTCCTGCAGGAATGATGCTGGGCCCACCAGACCCCCCTAAGTCTGCCTGCCCAACAGTCCTCAAACTGATAAAACTACCAAGCTGACAAACCCAAGGGGAAAGGGGAATAGAGGAGAAAATAACAAAAGACAGATCTTCACTGGCTGGCACTGTAGTTCTCTGGAGCTGGAAATACACCTCAGTGTCTGTGAGATCTAGGAGACAAATATATATGTATATATTAATAATCAATCCACTCTAGCTAAGTTTACTAAAATGTTACCACTCTCCTTGTAGTACCTGTAGCCTATGCTTTATTGCTGATAGGCTAATTCAGTTAGTAGCTGAGCTGAAGTCTGGAAATCAGAACTCAATGTTTCCTTCTTCTTCTACTGTGATAATATTTTTCATTAATGAACTTCTTAAAATACTTATTCTCGTATTTATTGCATATGGAAAGTCTGTTACTTGAATTAGAGTCTTTATGAACTTGCAATAAATTACGATGTCAAAAAATGTAACCTCCTTAAAAGATCGGCATTGCTGTAGAGAGTTCCATTAGCCGTTTACTTCCTGAAAAATGAATGTCAGCCGACATAACGCTTCTCTACTCAATTGTCCTTAGAAACGATGCCTTCAGAACTAAAAAATGTCACGATGCTTATCGTGCTCAATATTATAGTCCTGCAAACGAGCACTTCCTGAAACGACGTCATGACGCTTACACGCGCTTAAAACATTCGTAAGGTTCCTTCTTCTAACCTCAGAGCCGCGCGTGGCGTAATACTCGAACCGAAAAATAACGCTCCCGAAAGAACTGCGAGCGAGAAAAAACAAACATGCGAGTAAAACACGAAGAGTTACGCGCACCTGGTTAGTAAATATTAAACGCTCAGGGAAATGCACCTTCAGAAGCAGAATGGAAGCGTAACAATAAAAGTTCAAAATAGTAACACTGAATCTTATTTTCCTCAAAAAAGAATAAATATTAGCATTTGATTTCCACACAGTCTTTTTCAAAGTAATTCGAACTGAAAATCCTTGACATTAGACTTTGTAGAATTAATAAAACTTAGCTTGCTTCATCTGTACGACTTCTTCAGCTTCTTGGATAACTTCACTTCAGCTTAGAATTAGTAGTAATTGGATATTCTAAAATCTTCTTGAAAAACTAGAATTAAATATACTTAAATATATTCTTTGCTAGAGCTAACTAAACTGCGACCTGTCTCAATGGATACTAAAATGAAAGGCAGTTGGAAACTCGGAGCAACATTCCAAATGACCTCATAACTATTTAAACCAATCAGTGCTGCAGAAAAAACTCTCCATCTTGCTTTGGGGAGTCAAGTGATTCCTGAATGTACATTAAGGAATATTTATACTAGTTCAATTGTCAATCCAAACATAACCCAAACATCACACCTCTAAGTAACCTACATTCAAAAGGTTTTCTGATGCTAATGATGAATTCTTAATTAAGTAATGTAAATGTGTAAGTCTATTTAATTTACCTTGGAATAGTATGTCTTTTAAGGTTATGAACCCTTCAAACTCTAGAAATGTACCATGGAATCCTGACACCGATTAGTAGGACAGCGTGGCTTAAGGCCACCAGGTTCAATCCAGATGTTCAAGACCGCATCCTCGACCTCCCATTTGAAGGAGGGGACTTATTCCACTCTTCCACCGATGGAGAGTTGGACAAGAAAAAGAACAACTCGCAGACAGCCAATCCGGTATCTAAGAGCTTTGGACAGGGCCAATCTCGGTCAGACAGGGGTCATACCTTTGGCGGGTTTAGAGGTTTCCAAGACAGCCGTACTAGACAGCCCGCCAGGTCCCTCAGCCAACATCGGCGAAAACACACAAGGGTTTTTCAGGCCCCCCTCCCAGGCACCAGCCTCAGAAGGAAAGTAGCAATGACAGGATCATCAAGATCCACAGTTCTCCGTTAGGGGCAGGCTTGCTCTCCACGTTCAACCTTGGCAGACATGGTTTGCGGATCCTTGGATACTCGGTTGTTTCTCAGGGCTTCCGCCTTCCCATAGCACAAATCCCCTCTTTCTCCCCTACCACAGATTGGGACACCATCTCTCCTTGCGGAAATCCGCTCTCTGGTAGCGAGCAAGGCAGTAGAGGAAGTCCCTCCCTCTCAGAGAGGATCTGGGTTTTACTCTCGTATCTTCACAATACAGAAGAAAAACCAGGCAGGCCTGCGAGTGGTCCTAGTTCTGTCCTTCTTAAACCTCTACTTACCCCTCCAAAGGTTCAAGATCGTTATGCCAGCTCTGATGGCAGAGTCTCTGTGCGGGGGAGACTAGACGTGCTCCCTGGATCTGAAGGATGCATACCTACACGTCCCAATAAGGCAGCCCCACCGCTCCTTCCTACGGTTTCGGGTCATGGACTCTTACTTGCAATACAAGGTCCTCCCCTTGGGGCTCAATTCAATCCCACGGTTGTTTACAAAACTCATGAATACGGTGGCGGTGCTACTCTGGTTAGAGGGCCACCATGTGTACTCGTACCTTGACGACTGATTGGTTCGTGCAGAGTCACCAGTGGAGGTCATGAATACAGCATCCAGGCTGATGAATACTCTCTACGAACTGGGGTTCTCCATCAACCTCAATAAGCCTCACTCCAGCCTACACAGTCCTTGACCTTCTTAGGTCTCAAGTGGGATATGAAAGCATAGATGATATTCCCCACTGTGGAGAAGGTTGCGGCAATCAAAGCTGCGACAGGGCATTTCGTCAGCAGGTCAGTAACTTCTGCGCAGTGGTACCAGAACCTATTAGGGATTATGGCAGCATGCCTCCTCGCAGTGCCTCACACTAGACTCAAAATGATGAGGTTGCAGTTGCACTTTTCAACCTTGTGGAGCCAGGAATCTGGTTTTCAGGCAGCATTAATCATCATACCAACGCATCTACACCAGGACCTGCTGTGGTGGAGGATGGACACCACTATTATGGCTGGGAAACCACTCAGACAGCCCCAGATGGCATACACCATTAGGGCAGACTCCTCCCTCGAGGGTTGGGGAGCCACTGTGGGCAACCACAGTGTGCATGGTCTATAGTCAAGAGTCGACCAGGGCAATCACATCAATTGGCTTGAAATGATGACGATATGGCTGGTTCTAAAAGCTTTCCTTCCGGTTATCGGCAACAGCCCAGTGTGCATTCAGATGGACAGCTCTATCTGCATGTACCTCCTCACCAAACTGGGGGGCACCAGGTCACCGCCCCTGTGCAGGCTCACCATTGAAATATGGGAATGGGCCATAGACAACCACATATCGATCTCCGCGATCCACCTTCTGGGGGAATCCAACCTAGAGGTGGACAGACTCAGACTGGTGGTTGACGACTAAGAGTGGCAACTGAACAAGGGGGTCCTGACGGAGATCTTCAGCAGATAGGGGCAACCCCACATAGACCTATTTTCCACCAAGCACAACAGGAGATGTCAACAGTTTGTGTCCTGGATGGGACAGGGCAAGGGCTCACTTGGGGGTGCCCTGCCGCTCCAGTGGGACAGGAAGTGGGCTTACGCATTACAACCTCTGCTGATCTACAAGGTCATCTGCAAGGTCACAGAGGCACATAAACTAGGCCTCATTTTGCTAGCCCCCTAGGGGCCTGCCAGACCATGGTTATCAGAACTCTTGCGACTGTCAAATCAACCACTGGTTCCCCTCCCGATGGGGGCGGATCTGCTCTTATCTCTGCAGGTGGGGGCGGTAGTGCACCCCTCGCTTGAGAAAGTAGCCCTAGCAGACTGGTTCCTGAGCGCATAACATTGCAGCACCTCCACTTGTAGCAGGACAACCTGGAGATCATCCAGAAGGCAAGAAGCACTTTCACCAGGAACCAATACAGGAGCAAAGGCACCAGGTTCTGCCTCTGGGCCAAAGAGAGGGGTGCAGATCCATTGTTGTGCACCCTCGAACTGGTGCTGTCCTCCTCAGCACACCTGGCTAAATCAGGGGTTTAGGTTGATACATGCCGGACCTACCTGGCAGCCATAGATGCCTACAGAAATTCTGGCGATAATGTGTTCTCCACTTCCAACCCTGTGGTGAAAAGGCATCAACCGGGTTTAACCAGGTTGTACCCACCTGCCAGACGCCCTCATCCGGTCTGGGATCTCAATGTGGTGCTGGGCGCCATTGCGCATTAAGCATTCGAGCCCATGGCATTGATAGCCATCAGACTGGTCACGATCAAGACAGTGTTCCTGGTGGGCCTTACCTTGGCACGCAGGATCATTGAAATGCAGGCCCTTTTGGCATTAAAACCATATACTAGTTTCCATTAGGATATGGGGGTGCTCCAGACACACCTTTTTTTTCTCCCAAAGGTGGTGGTGTCGTTTCACCTCAACAAAGAAATGGTCCTTCCAATGTTCTTTCTGAATCTGAAAGAGGCCGAAAAGGTGTTAAACTATCTCGACGTCGGGAGAGCTCTGAAATTCTACCTGAACAGGGCAGAGGGCTTCCACAAGTTGAATGCCTTGTTTGTAACTTTCAGCGGTTCAAAACCAGGCTTCCAGGCTTCACTGACCTAGATAGCTAGGTAAATGGGAACAGCCATCCAAGAAGCCTACAAGGGACAGCACAAGATGCAAGCGAACATGCACGCTCATGCGGTCAGAGCCAAGGCAACAGCGGTAGCCTTCCCAAGGCACGTGCCAATGCAAACTATTAGCAGGGCTGCCACTTGAGCTCACCCCTCCTCTTTCTGCACGTATTATTGCTTAGATGCTAGTGCTAGATCAAATGCAGCCTTTGGGGAACGGGTCCAAAAGAACATGTTTTATTAGGGATTGCAACGTCTCTCCTCCCAGAGGCTTCAGTCAGTGATACTCGCCCATACAGTATGGAGGAAAGGGGACGGGACGTAGGAGTAATTACAAGTTACTCACTGTAGTGACTAACATACTCCTAGTCCATAGTCCCCTTTCCTCCATGCGTCCCACCATCCTCCCCCCTTAATAACGTTGTTAGGCAACTGTAATATAGCTGACACATCAAAGGGGATTGAGGTGGGGTACTTGTGGGTGGAGTCAAGGGAGCGCATGCTCCCGGGGTTGCGCCCCGGGGCGGAACTCAATTTAAAGGGGAGAGATGTTTTTTCTGGTGCAAAAGGTTCCGTTCCCATCCCTAGCGAGGGACGCCCATACAGTATAAAGGAAAGGGGACTGTGGACTAGGAGTATGTTAGTCACTACGGTGAGTAATTTGTAACGGCAGCATTTTTCATTGATGTCGCCTTTTGTTTTCTTTGTTACTAATTTCCTCTATAATGCTTCAGTTTCTCAATAGGTTTGCTTTCCTATGCGATTGTCTACCTTCACAATTCTGCCTGCTAACACTGTGATGCCAACGCCTCTGTCCTGGTTCCTGTCTGTTGTCACTGTCCTTTTGCCTCTTCTCAGATGACTTCCTGGTCTTGCACCTGCTCGACCTGATCCGCATGGCATTTATGGCTGCCACAGACCACAATGACCAGTTGCGCCTCTCTGGCCTGCAGACCCTGCTGGTGGTAATTCAACGATTTGCAGCCATCCCAGAGCCAGAGTTTCCCGGCCACGTCATTCTGGAACAGTACCAGGCCAATGTGAGTGCACCCCACATCCACTTGAAGTGTCATACTAGGCTAGAAACTGGGTGTAGCAGGTGGCAGATAATGATCAAGTATGATTAGCACAGAGGGGCCAAGAACCACTCATGAACTCTAAAAATTACAATGCAGCTCTGCAGTCCTTATCTCCAGGGTCCCTTGGTGTGGACAAGGATGGATATTGCAAACTGATTTTGTACATCCACCCAGGAGACGCATGTATTGTGAGAGCAAGAGAGGCCCCCTACTGGCCATGGGAATATTTTCTCTCTCTCATATATATATATATATATATATACTCCTACCATACACAGCTGCATAGGGAAATACATTTAAAGGACTAATGTTTATTGCTTTGGTCCAGTAAAAAGCACTGCCTTTTATCAGAGTGGGGCACAATGACGCTTGGGGAATCATTCCTCTTTGGACTCATCCATCTGCCTGCTTAACAGTGACTCCTTTTTCCCTTTAGGTGGGAGCTGCCCTACGTCCAGCTTTTGCGCCAGAAACCCCACCTGATGTAACTGCAAAGGCATGCCAGGTGAGGCCTCCTTCTCTTTCAGCCCGGACTCTGTTAGTCTCTTCGTATAGACGAGTAAAGTTTGCATGGTCATAATCTTCAGCGAAACCTGATAGAACACGTAGATTGAGGGTGATGATTGCTAAAAGAAAACCATGGTTTATGTTTTGGAGAGGGTTTGGTATCAACAACATCCAGCTTACCCCACACCTAAAACAGCAGTGAATTTGTTAGTTCAGAGTGTGATGCCAATTCACTGTGAATAGTCTTGGACAGCAACCAATATTTGTAGTCTGCAGAACAGGTACTGCATAAGTACAAGCTTCCCGCAAACATATTGCACCTAACAAACTCTTTCTCCAGGATGTATTCTTTGCAACAACTCCCTACGTGTGCCTCTTGCATGGCTGTTACATGCAAGTAACATTTCCTTTCTGTAGACTGCAATAGGACCAACGAGTCAATGTGAAAGACAGATCTGACCATTGAAATCAAAGAAAGAACATCATTAGTTCTGTCCCCTAATGCCCGGTAAAGCTCAAACACCAATTTTCTAGACCCTCCTTTTTGTTTGTGGCACATGCACCAGTCTTGTCAAGCCATATCTGATTTAACCTGCTTTGGGAAGGAAGGGGGTGCATTCATTGAGAAGTATATGTACTGAATATGGCTCCACATGTGTTTGCAATCTAAGGAAAATCTGCTTGCAATAAAGAGGTTGACGTGATTCTTGTTCCTATCTCCAGGATTCCCTCTCCCCCACCCCCCCACACCTCCGGCTGGGGCTGTGGTTGGACTAGAGATGGGGAAGAGCATATACCTGCCACTGCGCATCAGTAAAGGGAGCAGGTGATCAACCCCCTGCATTGGCTGGCTGCTACTCATTCATCAGCACTGGAGAGGGTTACCAATGTCACATTCCTTTTTTAATTGGTAGTGCACTGCTAATACCTTCCAGTAACCCTTTGTGTGTGTATTAAAGACATGCACCCCATATAACATATCAATGCACAGTACATTTAAATAGATGCCCCACATATAAAGTTCATATTCAAAATGCTCCCGGCACATTTCTCAGTAATGAACACTCCATGAATGCTCCTTACACTCTTGTATAATGTACATCTTTTAATGATGAGAACTAAGTAATAAAGAAACATTCCTACTGTTATGGTCACTACACACTGTAATTAATGAATAAGCAGCAATCATGTTCATTGCCTCCATGTCTACTCAAGGCCCAGACTAATCGACCTTCTCAAAGACATCCTAGCCACCTTACAAACTATCTGCCTCGCCAGGTTTTGCTAGACAACCTCACAAATCGTGCTAGGCAATCCTCATAAATGCACCTAAAAGCACTCTCCCTTTCACTACTTCAATACCTTTCTCAATGTGATATCAATGATGAGTAAAACACCTCTCATACTCACGATCTGTAGAAGGTAAGGAGATGAGAGGGCTGGAGAAGACTGGATGCCTGGAGTGGTCTACAATCGAAGAAAAATGGCAACAAATATTGAAAACCACCTATCCGAGCACTGGTCATTTTCTCAGAAAAGCAGAAAAATATGAAAAACTGCTTCAAAAAGAGTTAATGTCAATTGGGAGGAACCATGGTGTCCGCTTCCAGCCGATGAAGAATACAATCTGTTCATAGGTGTGAGCGGAGTTGCCTTCGGTGGAAATGTAAAAATATTCCCCGTACAGCTCAATCAATAGTTTTGTTAAAAAATGTATTGAGTCCTTTGGGGACTTAAATGCCTCAAAACAGCCATACATCCAAATTAGTGGCTTTAAAACCAGCGAGGAAAAGAGGGATTTCAGCCTCGTTGCTCTGCATAGAGGTTAATGGGCCCGTGCTTCTCCCTTTCGCCTAGTCCTTCAGGCTGTCCATTTGCCTCCTCTGTGCCCGCCAACAGCAAAATCTCTTGCCCTGCCTTCCGGAGCATCACTTTTATGCTATCTGGGCTTAAATTGTCAACTTCCCTTGTTAGCATAGGTAGCTCACTGGTCTAGTATAAGTGTAAAGCATCTTTTTAGGGAAGTAAAACGCTTGTTTATGTTGAGAGCAAATCTAATGCAGCTAATGCACCTTTCACCCACTTATACAAGCTGCTCGGCAGCTTCACACTTTGCAGGAAGTTCTGTAGTTACTGGTAGTTCTTTCAGTGTCCGTTTTATTATTACCAAGGCACTTTTGAGCATTTCCCAGAAAAGCAGTGACTACAGTTAATAACTTGGTTTATGTGATGTACCTGCAAGAACCATAACAAATATAATACAAAAAGCTGCTATTAAAGCCTGGTCCACACTTAGGCAATTTTGTGCGGCCTGGGGAGACATAAGGACTAAAGAGGTATGCACTCCGGATAGCAGTGCCTTTTCCCACTTTGAGGCCTGCATGGAACAAATCAAAGCCTGTTAAATCGGTCGGCAAATAGTTTGTCATAGATTGGGTAAGGTTCACTTTAAGGCTCATGTACACAGCTATGACCCGGAAATCCATCGTAGGAAGAAACTGCTGCGTCAGGAACCTCGGTCAATTGCCCATCGAGGGCTGGAGGCCGCAACACATACTGGGCCAGTGAAAGCCGAGAAAAAACGTTATGTGAAATGGCTCAAAGACCACAAAATCGAAATGGAGTGTGCCAAATAGCGCACTCTTGTTTGGTTATTCAAAACAAATGACCCGGTGCTATTCTGGAAAACGGTAAATGGGAAGCCTTTGTTACACAACACTTTAAGGGCAATTCCAACTA
The DNA here is from genome assembly GCF_040938575.1 of Ambystoma mexicanum. Taxonomy (NCBI): domain Eukaryota; kingdom Metazoa; phylum Chordata; class Amphibia; order Caudata; family Ambystomatidae; genus Ambystoma; species Ambystoma mexicanum. The sequence goes on from NC_090940.1 coordinate 38,854,319, forward strand.
CAATATTCTGCATAATATAAACAGTGCAGTTTGGCATTATGCCAAAGGCATGCCTGATGTAGAAAGAATAATCAGATCTTCCAAGAGTTCGCAAGCACCTGGACCGGATGGAGCCTGTAGTTCTCTTTTGAAGAAGGATCCTGGCAGGTGTACAGAAGCCCTACAATGGGTATTCTCTTGGATTGAAAGGACTCGGACCACCCTAGACTCTTGGAGAGACAGTATCATTGTGTTGATCCATAAAAAGGGTGACACCTAAAGACCCCGAGAATTATCGGTTGTTAGCAATGCTGGACATCCCTGTGAAAATCCTTGTATGTATCATTCTTGATGAGCTGGAGGATTGCACCCTGAGTAACAACATCATTCCATTAAATCAGACCGGGTTCTGGAAGGGCTTTGACACTACCATCAACAGCCTGGCCCTGCTACAATCTTGGTCCATATGTTATATGCCAGTGCACGCAGTATTCATTGATTTCAGTGCGGCGTTCGACACAGTGGACAGACCCAGACTGTGGGCCAAGCTGACAGCCTGGGACATCCCACCAGGGTTACTTAAATGATCTTTCTTCTTCATGACCATGCATGAGTTAAGGTCCGAATTGATGAGATGGGCAGGATGATAGGATGGGTGGACACAAATAAGGGACTGAAAAAAGAATGCAGTCTCACCCCTATATTATTCAACCTTTTACCTCTCAGACCTTGGAGAACTATGCATTCCCGCAGCAAACCCACACAAACTGGGGGGGTACTGTTATACACTGGTTGGGTTACGCAGACAACCTTGTCATCCTTGATTCTACCACTTAGGGTTTAACAAATGACATTGAATCGGTTGCCAAACTACGCCGACCAAAACACTTTAATTGTCAACACAGACAAAACCAAAATTGTAATTAGTCAAGAAGGGCAAGAGAGTGAAGATGGCATGGCTTATGGGGGCTCCAGAGAAGAAATGGTACCCGACTTCAAATATCTTGGGGTATACCTGGATGCAGAGTTAAGGGGCACAAAGCAACTTGAACATGTTCGCCTTAAAACAGCCATGGCAACCAGTCTTCTAAACACTCTGTCAGGAAAAGGTGGAGGATTCTCTTTAAAAATTCTATTACAACGTTGCATAGCAAAAGTGGTCTTGTTAATGGTATGGGGTGGAAATTTGTGCACTGATGCACTCGGAAAGCCTGAGGCATTTGGTAAACCTAGGTAAGCTTGAAGGAAAATGTCTTCTAAAATTACTCTGTTTACCACATTACATCCCTACTGACTATATACATTTGGAATGCAACCTAATCCCAATATGGGCCAAAGGGCAGCCTAATTCCAACCAGTAATTTGAAAATTCAAAAGGGACGCCTTGCATGGCTATCGAGTGACTTGGATCATAAAATGAATTGGTCACAAAGCAAATTGAAGCACCATATCACCTTGCTCCTACGCCAGGAGGGACCAGAACAGTGTACTACCAAGCTGTCTGGCAGGATGCAGGCATTAGGTTTCCTTGAACACTGTCGCTCTCTCTGGAGAGCTGGGGTATATTGAGTGTCTTGCAGGAAATTATGCAATATGGGACTACCTAAAAATCAAATTCAACAGTGTCCGATCTTTTGAAATATGTAGTGCTTGCCAGAACATCCCTTGGGAGGCCTTGTTTTGTCGCTTATGTGTGTGGAAACCACCAAGCATTTAATACTGTACTCCAAAACGCTTCTACCCTTAAGGATTATAGCACTCAAACATAGGCACACAGGTAAACACTCCTCTGGAGGAGGTCTGGCTGACTTGTATGATTGGGAATTTGGAGGGCCTTATCTTCCAACTTTCATTGCTGGTGAGGAAAGTCAATTCCATCTTCCATGTACTTTTTAACTAATAGATAATTGATGTGTAAGCAGAACATTCTGATTTTTAAAAGTTGTATCTTGTATCAACCTTATAAAATTATTTTTAAAAATATGTATATAATGGTCTGGCGTGGAGCCTGGAAATGCAAAACAATGTTATGTTCTGCATCGAACCGTGTATCCTACTCTTATGCCTGAATGTATCAAATGTATTTGAAAACAGTGCGCGCATTTAAGAAACCTAACTATGTATTTGCATTCAAACATTCATGGCTTGGAATATTGCTCAAAATATGCCCTAAACATGATTAGACACGGCTAAAACATAACATTCATGTCGCAGGAAAGCGGACACTACTTAATGCCTAAGGATAGATGGTTTACATGTGGAGTTATGGAGAAAGCTGGGAATGTGAGCGGGCACTGCTGGTTATTCTATGTTTCGTGTGAAATTATCCGAAGATCATGCTATTTGGGGTGCAGCCCACTAACTTGTGCTACCGTGTGCCAGCACAGAAGAAGCGAACTGAAGAAATGACCTCGACAATCTTGTCTGCGGTGTGGGCCGCACACCGTTTCATCCCATTGGGATTTTATAAATAAATCAATTTTCCAATGATCCAAGTTGAACAAATGTTTAATTCTTAAGTGATGTATTTTATTCTCAAACTTTCAAAGTATAGAGTGCTAACGTTGTTTATAAGTCAACATCATAAAGTGGCCAATGCATTTCAGACTATGTAGTCCTTCATCAGGGCCTTTCCTAATCAAAGTAAATAGCCACAAAGTAAACAGCATTCAGTGGTGTAGAATTATAAGGAATATAACATCATTCCAGTTCAGAAACATAACCAAGTTGAAAAATGGCATATTTAAGCAAAGAAAAATGCAGTCAAATCAACAGGGTACCCACTTACAAAAAAACAACATAATTCTACACCACTGAATACTGTTTACTTTGTGGCTATTTACTTTGATTAAGAAAGGCCCTTATGAAGGACTACATAGTCCGAAATGCATTGGCAACTTTATGATGACTTATAAACAACGTTAGCACGCTATACTTTGAAAGTTTTTGAGAATAAAATACATCACTTAAGAATGAAACATTTGTTCAACTTGGATCATTGGAAAATTGAAATATTTGTAAAATCTCCATAGGATAAAAGGGTGTGCGGCTTACATGTGGAGTTAGTCATAGGGCACATAATAAGCATTTGAGCGCATCTCAACCTAAACCCAGGTCTATTCAAGTATTTGTGTGAACTACATATTCCCTTTTTGGTTGTTTTGCAGAACCACTACTGGTACGGGATTCTGGTAAACTAACCTTGGTAGACGTGCAAAGATAGAACTCACCAAAGTCTAACAAACTTTCATTTGGTAACGAGACTCGCCAGTAAGACTTGGACTGAGAAGATCGGAGATTTGGTGTAAGGATGGTAACATGCCCTGGGGGTTTCAAGCTAGGATACTTCAAATTAGTCAAGAACATGCACACTGTAAGGGTGCAGAAGGGGGAGACTGACACACTGGTGGCATAGTGATTGCTGTAGACTTTTATTCACCAAGAAAATAAAGAGAAAACCTAACTTTCCCTATCTCTGAGGGGTTTCCCCAGCCTCAACTAAAAAAACAAATGGATCTATCAGAATGTCCTTGTGACTTAAGTCCACCGTCGTGTCTGAAATCTCAAACTCTGTCCCTTGCACTTAAAACTACAGTCAGTATCATATGGAGCCGAACTATGGGCTTATGGTGATTGTACCTACATCCAGACTGCCCAGAATTGATTTTTGAAAACTTGTCTCGGCCTTGCATTAAGGGCTCCTTCTATTCCTGTGTCGAGTGTGTTTGGCATAATAATAAATGTCATTATGCTTCAGCCTGTGCTTTACTGCCTTTGTATTTGTAACAATGAAGCCCTTTTGTTATATCAGGAAGGTCTATTAGAGGTGGCTACTTCCATGGTTTTTACATGTTAGAAATATGTGAACCAATATTGGGCTTGCGGTCCTATGTGAAAACCACCAGAAGTTCGGGGCCGGATACAAAGGTTATGCTAAGAAATGTTTTATGGAATGGGCTTGCAGTAAGATCAACAGCTGTTTGGCAGGAAAAAGTCAGTGGTTTATCTGCAGCTAAAAAAGGATTAGGATGCAGAGGCTTATTTAGATTTTCAGAATACCCCCAAATACAAAAGCTGGTATGGTAAGTTTCGGCTGGGTATTCTACCACTTGAGAATTGCACTGCTAAATGGAGCAAAGGTAAGTACTTCAACCGTTTGTCTGCTCTGTCGGGTTGAACTGAAGATGAAGTGCATCTTTTCATTTTTTGCCCATTTTATCGTGTGGTAAGGCGGCAGTGGCTTAGGCCATTACGGATTTATCACTGAGTATTGTCTACTCAGTTGGCCCTTGTAGTACTTAAAGTTTACCCTCCTTACCCACTTGTGTCGGCCGTTTCTGTCTTCTTATCTCCTGTTTTAAAAAAATGTTTATTATTGATAAGCAATGTTTAATCCATTGCATTATCTCCAGGGGTTCAGGTGGTGATTGTTGTATGTGATTCCATGACGATGCAATTGTTTTTTTTTTTAATCTGTTTTTACTTGCTGGCATTCATTTTAACTTGTGTTGCTAATCTTTTATGGTGTTTTTACCAAAACAAAGATAAAGGAAAGGACACTTACACCTAAACTAGAAGGTTGTGTCAGTGTTCTTGGTCCAAGAAAATGACTCCCTTTTCATGCACTGGATAGCGCAGTTCTGGTTGAAGTTCTTAACAAGGGGGAATTACTCCCTTCCCCTGGTCCCAGGATTCCACAAATAAAGGATTGTAATGTTCTTGTTCCAGGAGAATGACTCCATTCTCCTGGACTGGATATTCCACAAGCAAAAGACTTGTCAATCTTGTAGCACTCTGTATCAGAAAGTTCATCACACAAACCGGGGTGAATGACTTCCTTCCCCTGGTTGAAATAGCCAGCAGAATGACTCCTTCTCCAAGCTGCAGCTTATCACGTGCCTGGGGGAATGACTCACTTCCCCAGACGCCTCATCTTCTCTCCTCAAGTGCCGCCCTAGCAGGAGAATGACTCCCTTCTCCAGATATTTTGGATTTCAGTCTATTGAGCATGGGGGAATAACTGCCCCGGGAATAACCCTGGTTCCCTTGTTCCCCTTTTAGCTGCTCTGTAAAGTTTATGGTGTTAGACCCAGGCTTCCCCAGTCACGGTTCACTTGGTCCACTCTCCTGCCAACTGCTGCTATGAGGAAGATGATTTGGGTTTTTCTTCTTTCTTGTGGGTCCCAGATCATCCGCATTCCCCAGCTTTGCTCTATTGGCAAACTTGGTTCTGTAACCTACCAACTACTGTCAAAAGGAAGATACCCAACTTCTTGATTTGGGTCCCAGACCTCGGTTTCTCGCACTTTTCAGTTCGGCCCACTTGGCTCACTCTTTGCCAAGTACTGCTACAAGGAAGATGCCTTGCTTCTCACTGTGGGTCCCAGACGCTGGTTTCTCTCCCCAATCCTGACCAACGTAGAGCCCTTTACCTTCTTGGGCTCCTGGATGCTCCGCCAGTTCTCCTTGGTTGCGTGCTTTTGTTCATCAGGCTGCTTGGGTGCTTCTCGGCCTTCCTGGTCTGGCCGCATGCCTCTCCTTCCCAACACCAGCTTCCAACTTCCAATTTTGCTCAGGGCTAGCCCCATGCCACCGGTTTCCTCCCTCACTCAAAATCAGATTACTGCCTTCTTCTCTGCATCCTCTTTGAATCTCCTGGGCTGGGCGGTCATTCGCTCTGGCCTGCTGGTGCGGCTGTGGCTCTCCCAAATGCAGCTCCTCGGGCTTCAGAACAACTTTTTTTATTTATATTTCTTTATTGTATTTTATAACAGTCAACATAAACAACAATTCAACAAACCTCAAAACCTAACAAACTGATGCACTGCCTACGGGGATTCTGTGTCAATTATATTAATCATAGCGCTTGCTCTTCTCAGTATACTCAATTCACTGGTATTCTCTGCCCAGCTGCATATCCAATCGACCAACCTCTTCATTGTAAGGACCACACCTTCGGCTGGTTAGACGCCTTCATTAGAGCTTCTGACCCGGTCCATCAGGTACGGGCCCACACTTTCCGATCCCACGGGGTCCACAGTGTTGGTGTCCACTCTGGATCCCAGCATTTCCTGTAGAAGTGTTACAAGCTAACAGCTTGTCGCTGCTTTCTGGCAACCCCCTTTGTATTGCACTGGTCTATGCTCCCGTCTCTGCCGATGCCCAATGATTCAGGTCGGCCCACCATGCTTCTATCCTGGGCCCTGTGTCGGCCTTCCACGCCATAGCGATACAGCGCTTCGCCAGCATACACATTAAGTCCTTCATCTTGGCTATGTGTGTTCTTTGTGCACCCCCCTCGGGAATAGTCCCAGTGGATAGCTTTCTGGGGTCCATTGCTGCATTTGCATTCCGCGCATTGCCGCCCTTGCTTTAATGTCTTCCCAAAAAGTTTGCATTATCGTGCACCCCACAACATGTGGAGCATGTCTGCATTTTATGCAGCACGTCGTGGGCAGGTGTGAATGTCCTTGTTCCCTACTTTGGACAGTCTCAGTGGGGTGAGGTTCGCCCTCTGGGTGACGTAAAGTTGTATCTGCTTAAATCTCGTATTCTTCGAGACCGTTTTTTTTGTATCTTAGAACCCTTGACCATTCTTGATCCGTGAAAGGCTTCTGATGTTCGGACTCCCATTGGTTCCGCACCTGTAGTTTCTTGGTGTTACTAGTTTCCATGAGCTGCTCAAATAGCCCTGATGTCATGTGTCCCCTTTCGGAGATGTCGTACTACTTATCTAAGCCCCCCTGTAGGTCTCCGACCTCAGTGAGGTCAGGCCACCTCCTCTTTATGGTTCGGACCATACTGTAGTAGAACATGAATTGCCCTTTATGTATTCCATTATACTGCGAGGGTGTTGAAGTCCACAGATTTTCCCTCTTGCCATAGGTCTCCCACCTGTGCCACTCGTTTAGCATCCCAGTGTGTCCTGTAAGCGGCCAGAGCGTCTGGTCCGGCACCCACAAGTCCTGCTAGGGGTATCTGCAGGGAGCAGTGGTCTTGAGTTCCTTGCAGCTTCCAGGCCCCTTTCCATAACGTTGGCACCTATTTTAGCAGAGTAGGGAGACTCTTGGCCCAGGCTTTTCCCGTCAAGGTGATTTCACGTAAGTAGCAGTCCTGCAGTGCCGGCTGAAATAGCAATGGATCTATGGATTCTTCATTCCCCAACCATCGGACCACAAACTGCAGCTGCCCTGCTAGATGGTATCTTTCGTAGACCGGCACGTTGATTCCCCCCGACAGGTAGTCCCTTTGCAGTGCATGTAAAGCTATTCTGTTCCGCGCTCCTCCTCACAAGAATTCTCTCACTATTGTATTAAATGTCTTTAAAAATTGTCCCGGGATATTGTAGGGTATGTTCGTAAAGTAATAGAACAGGTGGGGTAGGACCGCATTTTTAGTAAGGCCGCTCTGCCACTGGGAATGATAGGGAATGTCCTCCAAAACTGCATGCACTTCATTGTTTTCTCTAGGGCCATTTGTGTGTTCCCAGCGTGTGTTTGTGCGGGGTCATGATATATGTCTACACCTAAGTAGTGGAAGGTGCATGGTGCCCATGTAAGACCCAGGTGTGGCAAGTGGTCAATGGGAAGTAATCTGAGTTTTGGCAGGGGATAAAAGATGGATTTTGCTTTATGGAGATACCCGATAGTTTGCCGTAGGCATCTATCGCCTCCAGTAGGTCTGGGAGGTTGTCGTGGGGGTTTGTGACAAACAAGAGCATATCGTCAGTTTATAGTGACACGAGATGCATGACATTGTCTACGCTTGGCCCCATATATGCGTAAGTAGCTTGCAGGAAGAGCGCTAGGGGCTCCAGCGCCGATATATAAAGCATTGGGGATAGCGGGCAGCCCTGTTTCGTGCCTCTGTATATCTCCATGCTTCCAAGATCTATCTCCCTGTCTCAACACTGGCCCTATGGTCTTTATACAGAAGCCTTATCCATCGAAGATAGCCCTCGCCCATACCATAGTGGGTCAGCACCCTGAGAAGCCAATTCCAGTTTAGAGTCGAAGGCCTTAACCGCGTCTAAAGATGCTATTGCGCACTTGTCCTGCATTTTACTGTTATGTTCTACAATGTGGTGTAGCCTGCGCAATTTCCACGAGGTGTTGCACCCCTGGACATATCCCGTTTGATCTGGGTGCACTAGCATGTGTATAATTCTTTTGAGTCTATTGGCAAGGACTGCCGTTAAAATTTTGCCGTCCTGATTTATCAATGAGATAGGTCTATAAGAGCCTGAATCTAGGGGGGTTGAGGGGGTCTGCCCGGTTTTAAGATGGGTAGTATCAAGGATTCACGCATGCTGTCTGGCAGCTGGCCCATTTCAAACGCCCCCTGAAATACCTCCAGTAATTTAGTAGCTAGAGTGGTCTTATACGCCTTGTAGAACTCTCCGGGTAGCCCATCGGGTCCCGGGGTCTTGGACGTCGGGAGGCTGTCTATGACCGCCTCCACTTCCTTTACCATTAAGGGGGCCTCCAGCATCTGTGCATGTTCCGCGTCCAGCTTAGGGAGGTCAATCTGGTCTAATACGTCTGTAATATCTGAATTATTTGCCTCGCGAGTGCTCGAGTATAGATTCTCATAGAATTCTGAAAAAACTTGGTTTATACCCTCTTGGGTCCTCGTCTCTGACAAGTGGATTTCTTGCAGCAATGCTATTTTGACCCTTGATTTATTGAGCCAGGTATGCACCCGCAGCCTCTTCACGTATGCATTCAGCCCCAGACATTCCAGGTCGCTATCGTGAGATCTTCTGAATTCTTATCACCTTGACTTGCGTTGGCCCGTCCATTCCCATGGGCTTCCTCCTGGTCTTTTGCCTTTGTCTCGGCCGCTTGTCTTTATGGTAGGCATCGCACTTGCCGTGTTAGTCGGTCCCCAAATGTCCCTATTCCCTTCATGCCTCGTGGTTCCAGTGATATTCTCCCGGTTGGGTAGTATAATGCACATCGCTCGCCTTTTTACCCTTGTGATCCTTCTGCCGGTTGTGCCGCCATTCCATTTGTCCGTATAAAAAGCCCTCCCCTTCATGTGCCTTGTACTGAACAGAAAATATAAACCATGAACGAACTCCCAGCCACCCTCCCTCTGCTTAGGCACCGCTGCTTCGCTTGTGCTGCCCCCTTAAGTGGGGCAGGCCCGCCGCAGCGTGATGCCTTTTTAAAACTGGCATCTGAACTGGTTGAACTCTGGGGTTCCGTGTCCTGTCATCTTCTGCGGCAAAACAGAAGTTTGTTGCTCCTTTATTTATACTACTGCTGGCCTACATTGCATCAATGGCATCTTAATGTTCCTTCTCTATGTTAGGTTCCCACATGTTATCCCTGGGGAGGATTCTCATTATTATTAGCATTTCTGGATCTCTGTTCGGGGATGCCCTGTTGATCCATCCATGCGTGGGCCTCCTCCGTCATATCAAAGTAGTACGATCTGCCCTCTTCGTATCACCTTCAGCTTGGCAGGGTACAGTAGCATGTAGCGTATGTTCGCTACTTTGAGCCGTTCTTTAGACGGGCCAAAGAGCGCCTGCTGTCTCTGGACCAGAACCGTATAGTCTGTGTAGATAGATATTCTGGAGGAGTCCCTGGTTATCACCCCCCCTTCTCTTGAGAATGTTAGTATTTTCTCCTAATCTTTAAAGTAATCTTGGTGATCATTGATCTTAGGGGGGCTCCCGGTTGTGGTTTCCTGGTCATGGTCCTGTGAACTCTCTAGTCAGGATAACTAACTATATCTACTCGAATATCTCAATGGCTTCTTCATCGGAACCGACGACGCCGCGATCCGGCTTCAAGAAATGTCGAGACTGCGATAAAAAGTCGATAACGGATCCACACAGGATCTGCTTGTTGTGCTTGGGATCCGAGCACCATTGTTCGGAGTGTGAGGACGGCATGTCCATGACGGCGAAAGCCTTGAAGGAGCGCAAGGGGAAGCTCGAGAGAGGTAAGTCAGTCAAAACCTCCTCGAAAGTTTCGTCGGCTGAGTCGAGGCATTCGTCTCCTCGCCGTCAAACATTCCCATTCTAGATCTCGAAGTAGCTCCCACCATTCGTCGAGATCAAGACACTCAAAGACGTCAAAGGTCCCCTTCCTCGTCGTCTTCTGTGTCCCCAGAAAGGGTCTCCTGTCCCACTAAACACAGTTCTCAAGCTGAGTGGGAGGAATTCAGAAAGAAAATGTTAAGCGTCTTCGAGAACGCGGCCTCGACCCCCTCGAAGACAGCTGAGGGTGATACCCCGGGTGAAAAACCCAAAAAATCAAAACGCTGCGAGTCGCAGCACCCGGCGAAACATTCCACCCGAGAGCGCCATGAGCCATCGGGTAAGAAGGCACCATCTTCGACGCCGTCAGCGAAGATTCCTTCGACGCACGGATCGGCCCCATCGATGCCATTGCCGAAGGGTTCCTCGACGCATCGGTCGATCGACTCAACGCCATTATCGACGCCGATGAAAGAGAGGACCAAGGCCACTCCACAGCCAACAGTGATTCCAAGGGCCTCCGGCACGACACCGAGACCGTCGTCGATGCCCTCGAGGAGGATCCCGATCCTCTCGAGTTCTTCGAGACCCCTTCCAGTTTTTTCGACGCCGTTCTCGGCGCCTTCGAAGCCTGTTACATCGGCGTCGACGACATCAACGTTTTCTCGCCCAATAACGAGTTTGGCTCCTTCGACCTTAGAGATGGGTTTTACTCCTTTTCAGAGGTCAGAGTACCCTGGACTTTCTCCAATTTATGAAGAGGGGGAAGATTCTGACCAGGAAACATTTGGGTTACAGAGGACCACACTGCCTATTTCAGAGGATTTCACCTCTGAGGAAAGAAGGCTGAAGGACCTACAGGAGTCACTACATGAGGCAAGTGGGCTGGACACTTCCCCAGAAGTGGAATTTGTTAAGCCAGACCCAGGGGAACATGCCGAAACACCCTATAGAACCCTGATGGCAAGAATTATTGAATTTATGGGTTGGTCTGCGCCTTCACCTGTTTTTCAACAGGATGATCGAAGATATATTAGACAAAGGCTCACAGGAGGACCCGGTGGTCCCCTTCCATGCAGCCTTACAAAGGAAAATTGCATCTAATTGGGAAACTCCTGAAGTTATCCCTGCGGTCAATAAAAGATTGTCAACCAAGTATAGGGTAGCGGCTGCTGACCCTGAATACCTATCAAAACACCCGACCCCAGAGAGCCTGGTGGTTCAAGCGGCAACTTCATCTAGCAGTAGGACCGCTTACCCTACTGTCCCACAGGATAGAGATGACAAAAGGTACGACTCTATGGCGAAGAAAGTCTTCTCTGCCTGTAGTATGGCGTTGAAGTCCATCAACGCCACCTGTACGCTCGCCAGGTTCAGTCACACACTATGGGAGTGTGCTTCATCAGCGGCTGACTGCATACCCGAAGGAGAGGAAAAGGAAGCCTTCCTTAACATTATTAAAGATGGCAAAGATGCCATGTGCGAATCACTTCAAACTGGCATCGATTCCGCTGACAGTATCAGCAGGGCCATGGCGGCAAGTACAACAATCCACAGGCATGCGTGGTTGCGAAAGTCGGGCATTGCTCCAGATGTACAGGCCAGACTTTTGAATATGCCCTTTGACGGCTCTTCATTATTCGGGAAAAAGGCTGATGACAGTCTGGAAAAGTTAGACTTCTAAAGCAGCAGCAAAATCTTCAGGAGCTACTATCTGCCAAACTCCTTTTCGCCCCTCAGGAACCTCTGGGAGAGGAAAGTCCTTTCGCTATTATTCCGCATTCGGGAAAGGAAGAGGACAGCCGGCTCAAAGAGGCCAAAGGAGATCCACCTGAGGTGGACGGGTCAAAAGTACTAAGACCGCAGCAGCAGCAGGTGCCTCTTTACCCTCGGCATCTGCATCAGCCGCCCCCAAACCACTCTGAGGCCTTCCCACACAATACACCTGTAGGGGGCAGGTTAACACACCATCTGACGCAATGGCAGGCTATAACGTAAGATGCTTGGGCATTGGAAACAGTTGCCCAAGGTTACTGCCTACCCTTTCTACACATTCCTCAGTCATCCACCGGGGAACAGCTCTCTAAAAGTTCCAGATCCGCTCCTCTTGCAGGAAATTATAGACCTGCTAGAGAAAGGTGCCATAGAGCTGGTACCTGTAGCGGACAGGAACAAGGGCTGGTACTCCCCCATACTTTCTCATACCAAAGAAGGACGGAGGACTGAGACCCATCCTGGACTTACGAGAATCGAACAAGTTCCTCAGGAAGGACAAGTTCAAGATGGTAACTCTCTCTCAGATCCTTCAGGCCCTCCAGCTCCAAGACTGGCTAGTATCTCTGGACCTTCAGGATGCTTATTTCCATGTGCCAATCCATCTCAAACACAGGAAATACCTGAGGTTCGCAATTGGTGACTCTCATTATCAATTTCGAGTTCTGCCATTTGGGCTGACCTCCGCCCCGAGGGTCTTCAGCAAGCTGATGTCGGTAGTGGCGGCGAGTCGAAGGAGAGAAGGGATCCACGTCTACCCCTACCTGGACGATTGGCTGATCAGGGCTGTGTCTTCGGAACAGGCCCAGGCCCAGCTAGATTATGTCTGCCACTTCCTTCACAGACTGGGCTTCTCCCTCAATTTAAAGAAGTCACAGATGATACCATCACAGAGACTCCAGTTAATTGGAGCGGTCCTGGACACTTCCCTGGGAAAAGCCTTGCCACCAGAGGTGAGGGCTCAAGATATTCTACAGATGGTCACCAAGTTTCAAAATGCCCAACGTCTCCCAGTCTTCCACTTTTTGAGTTTGCTAGGCCTCATGGCATCCTGCATCTTCCTTGTGCCAGAGGCTCGCCTCAGAATGAGATCTCTTCAGTGGGCACTGAGAAGTCAGTGGTCGCAATTCTCAGGGAGAATGACAGATCTCCTCTGGATTCCGGACAAGGTAGCCCGCGACCTTCAATGGTGGGCCTATCCAGAGAACATCTTGAAAGGAGAACTGTTTTGGCAACCATGGCCGGAGATAACCGTAGTCGGACGCCTCACTCACGGGGTGGGGAGCCCATGCCAACGACTTGACCATCAGCGGTCGTTGGTCTCCATCAGCGTCCAGACTACACATCAACCTATTAGAGCTGAGAGCGATCAGACTAGCGCTGAAAGCTTTCCTGCCATCAGTACAGGGGAGAAATGTCCTGATAATGACAGACAACACGGTGGCCATGCACTACCGCAACAAAAGAGGAGGCGTAGGATCACTGCCACTGTGCAGAGAGGCAATGCAGCTCTGGTTTTGGGAAATCCAAGAAGGAATCTCTCTATCGGCAGTCCACCTAGCCGGAGAGAAGAACTTGACAGCGGACGCTCTGAGCAGGCAGAGCACAGTCTCCCACGAGTGGGAGATAGCTCAGGAAGTCCTTCAAGAGATCTTCGCCCTTTGGGGAACCCCTCAGGTGGATCTGTTCGCCACAAGCACCAACAGGAAGTGCAATCTGTTCTGTTCAAGGGAATTTCCCCCGAGAGGAGCTCTAGGAGATGCGTTCGTAGTGGACTGGGAGTTTCCACTCCTTTACGTGTTCCCACCAGTCCCTGTTACTCCTCAAATGATCAGGAGGTTGAGAAGATTCCGGAAGACCATGATCCTAATTGCCCCGGATTGGGCCAGGAGAACGTGGTACCCGGACCTTCTAGATATGTCCATCTGTCCTCCAATCCGTCTTCCACTCAAAGAGAATCTTCTCTCGCAGAAGGGAGGTCAGGTTCTCCATCCAGACACCAGAACCCTCAACCTTCACGCTTGACTTCTGAAAGGGTGAGGTACAAGGATTGGGATCTCCCTGATGACGTCAGGAAGGTGTTGCTTTTGGCCAGAAGACCGGCAACAAAGTCTTTATACCGCTGCCGTTGGAACAAATTTTGCAGCTGGTGTAGGGAAGAGAATATTGACCCTTTTTCATGTGGTACACCAACGGTGTTATCGTTTCTACTCTACTTGGCAAACTCAGGCCTTCAAGTGGGTACTGTAAAAGGCTATCTCGCAGCGCTTTCTATCTTCAAGCGCACTGCGGAGGAACCATCGTATTTCAAACTTCCTCTAGTGGTACAATTTCTCAAGGGACTAACGTTTACCCTCCAAAACCATTCCAGGTTCCCTTATGGGACTTAAATTTAGTCTTAAACTTCCTAATGGGCACTCCATTCGAACCACTTCCCTCTTGCGCGCTGAGATTTCTCACACAAAACTGTCCTATTGGTAGCAATAACATCTGCTAGGAGAGTGAGCGAGCTACAAGCTGTCTCCTGTAAACCCCCACATACAATCTTCCACAAGGACAAAGTTGTCCTACAGGTGAAGCCTAATTTCCTCCCAAAGGTGGTTTCTGAATTTCATATTACTCTGAAAATTACCTTACCTTCGTTCTACCCTCCTCCCCACACGGGGAAAGAGGAGGAAAGGCTACATAGGCTGGACCCAAGGCGAGCTCTCAGCTTTTACATCAGCAGAATGGCTAGGATCAGGCAAGCAGACCAACTGTTTGTAGGGTACTCGGGTCACAAGTTGGGACTACCCATAACAAAACAAACCATCTCCAGGTGGATTATTTTGGCCATCGTGGAATGTTACAGACTGGCAGGGAAAGAGCCACCCCAAAATCTCAGGGCTCATTCAACCAGGGGTATCGCAGCCTCTTCGGCTCTCCTAAGAGGGGTACCAGTCCGGAACATATGTGCGGCTGCCACATGGTCGTCCGCACATACATTCACAAAATTTTACAATCTGGATTCCTCCATTGCTCAAGAGACCAGATTTGGCAAGGCCTTATTACACTCGGTCCATCCCTAAAGGGATACATAACATTCTCACTCCCACCTCCAATTACATGCCACTGCTATGGGAGTCTATCAAAGATAAGGAATACATCGGAGGACACAATCCCTTCGAAGAACAAGTTACTTCTTACCTGGTAATGTTCTTTCGACGGGATGTACCTCCGACGTATTCCTTATCGCCCCTCCCAACCATCCCCGCAGTGATACTTCCCTTGTGGTTGCAGCTTACGCTCCTTCAAGGTCAATAACCAATTCAGGCATGACTTTTCTTATGCTACAAAACGGAACTGAGCAACGAACGCAGCGCGTGGCCATTTGACGTCGGCGGCGATACGGTGGCCGTCGAAGGACATCGACTCGGCAGACGTCGACGCGCAGCGCCCTCTACAGAAAACATTTCCGAGGCCAGCAAGCTGGAAACGTATTATCAAAGATAAGGAATACGTCGGAGGAACATCCTGTCGAAAGAACGTTACCAGGTAAGAAGTAACTTGTTTGTCTCCTCTACATCATTCATGCTGGTCAGAGGTGCTCGCAGCCATGTTTGGATCCGACACGGTGGGTTGGTCTTTTGTCGTGCTTCTTGGCAAAGGATTTCATGCTGGTCTGTCTGCCTCTAGCACCTTTTGATTTGTTTGTCATCCCTTACCTTGCGTTTTGCCAGCCTCAGTGTTTCCTCAGTGCCAGGAGCATGATCCTCTACCCCTGGCAATGCTATCGCTTGGTTGTGTGGAGGTATCCCCTTGAGTTAAACGGCATCCTGGAGGAGTTCACAGCGTAGGTTTCCGGTTGTTACTTCCGGTTGAGGAGGGGGGATTCCTCGTGGACCTTGGGGTCCGACTTGTGCGTTGTCGCGCTGTTCCTTGCTGCACCCTGGGGCCTACTGGGGATTCACTCTGCATCTTTGTTTGCTCGATGTAGCTTGATGTCCCCTGTGGCAGATGTTCTCCCCCAGAGTGGGGCATTCGTCCCTTTCGCGATTTGCGCTTTTTTTCAGTTGGTTTCTACCTGCTCACATGGGGTGCTTACTCGCTGGATGTTTGTTTTGCATTAGCCCGGCTCAGGCTTGCAGGTACAGTTAAATGGGCTGCATTAGACACTGTGGGTTGTGCTCTGCCACGTATCCACCTAATATATGCCCTTGTTTCAATTTGTCTCTTGGCAAAGCGCGCTGTTGATCACCTCTATCAGTGTTGGGCAACGGGTTTAGTTCTCTTGGTGACCTGAAGGGGTATAGGTCAAAGTTTCGACTCAAAAGGGTCGAATTACAAAAGGGTTGAGTCAATTCGACCGAAAAAAGGGTCGAATTTATTTATTTTTGGGGGGGGGGTGTCCCCCCCCCCCCCCCTCCCAAACCCCTGTTTTTTTACCTATACTAAAGCACACAAAAATATACATTTTAAAAAAAAATGCGATCCTTTTGTTTTCGGTCGAATTGACTCGACCCTTTTGTCATTCGACCCTTTTGAGTCAGAATTTTGAACGGACACCACCCGAAGTTAACCTCCCTGTGCGGCCCTCATTCACACACACTTTCAGCTATGTAACACCCTAAACAGTTCGTCAGATTGGTGGGGTTTCTCGCCTACTTTGCATGTGCCCCTCCATTTCACCTCCAGTTGAGTGGGTCCGAGGGATGCGTGGATCCCAGCAGTACAGTTGTAGTTCCCTCCAGTGATCCCGGGAGGTTGCTTCTCCATAGTCACCTCGCACATATGGAGCATCGATGAGTCGCAGCCTCAAGAGCCAGCCTATGTTGCCCCTGGTCTGGATCTCCCGTAGTTAGGTGTGCCGCTGGGGCCCAATGATGCCAGATCCTGGAGACTGGGGTGTTCTGGAAAGCACTTCAGGAGGGTGTCGGCAGGCACAGTGGATCGTGTTCTTCCACGTGTCTTATGCTTCGTCCGTTGTGCCTATTCCGGAGGTTCTGCCACCCCTGGCCTCCGTCCCGTACAATCCTCGTTCAATTGCTAATGTCGACCCCCCTCCCTCGTGCGGCCGTATCCTGGTGCTTATGTCCAACGTGCCGGTGAGCCGTCCCAATGGACTGTGGCCTCCCTCGTCTCGTATACAGAGGGAGGTGTGCCGATGGTGCGCCTTCCATGTACAGTTTTCGTCACCCCGCAGTGCCTGGTCCTCTTCCCGTCCCTTCTACTGTGTTCAGTTGGTGGGCACAGACAGCCTCTTCTACCCCACAGAGGGGGTCACCGCCGCTCGTGTTGTTCTCCCGGCCTCTGCCGCAGCGCCCTCACCCTCCTATACCCTTTGGGTTTCTTGTCACACCAGGGCCTAGTCTATCGTGCCACGCACCACAGAAGGAATGCGACGCTCAGTCCACTCGGGTTTCAGCACAAGCAATGTACGGCTTGTGTTCAAGGTCGGCGGTCCACCCCCTTCCCGCCGGCAGCGTTTAGCCACCAGGGCCGGCTCAACTGTTGTTCACTCTGGGGGAGCCCCCACGCCTTTCGCCTTCTACCAGGGTCTTCGATGGGCCCACTTGAATCCTGTCTTGCCGCCCTCACATGTCAGAGAGGCAGCTGGTGGTGTTGTGCCTCTCGACCCGCCTCTCTGTAGCACCTTGGCAGCTCCGGGCAAACTGGGATCTCTCACAATGTTCTAGGGCTCAGGGTCCTCCCAATGCTACAGGACACTCGCCGGTCTGTGCTTGTGGCTCGGTCACCAGTGACACTCGTGGTTCCGGACAGTCTGCCCTCCCTCCTGGTGGATCGTGGTGCTCTCTGAAGTAGGCTCCTCCTTGCGGGCCGGGTGCGCCCGCCATCTTGGTGTTAAACACGCCAGTTCTTAAGTGTTATTGACTCGTTCTCTGTCCCGTAGCAGGCATCGAATATCCGAAAAGGGGGGGGGATTATTGTGCATCCCAGTGCTCTAAAACGTGCAGTGTGATGTGTTCTCGTTGTGGACCCTGACTATCGCTACTCTGCTGCTCTTTACAAGAAGGGGAGGCTTGCTAGAGCCCGTGTCCTGTGGTCCAGCCTACTGGTCTTTGGAATTGTTCGGTTTCTGACCAAGAGTGGAACCGGAAAAATCACTGGACTCTGCAGGCAAAGTGGTCAAACAAAAAAGACACTGCATCCACAAACCCTGGACCTCCACCGTTGCAACCTATGGTGAGAGCTGTTGTCTCCAACGCCTAAACTTACATAGGGTAATCTTTCCAATTTGGATTCATGGGGCTGGGTTTCATACCTGGTTGTGTCCCCCTGGGCTGCGTACTTTTCTATAGAGAGTAAAGTTTTCCTCAACAGCCACCTTTGCTGGAACCAAAGTACAGCTTTTCTTTCTGGGTTTTCCCTCCGGACCCAGGATTGGTTGCTGCTCCCTTCCCCTGTTTTTGATCCTGACCTGACTTATTGAAGGGTGAAGCCTTCAACTTCTCTTCTCTCGCCTTTTGCTCACATGTTACGGGGAAACCGATCAGTCCTTCAGACTATCAGTGCTGGGATACTTTGTTTACCTTTCGAATGCTTCTATTTTTATATTGCACACAGCACCTTAGAGTGCAGCGCAAGGGGGATACTTTTGTGTTACCTGTAATGAATCAGAAGTAAGACTCGACACAGAGACATTGGGCCTCATTCCAAGTATGGCGGTCCAGTAACGTACTTGCACCCTTTCCCGACCGCTATGCTAAGAGAATGCCAGTAGGGGCACAAATCCTCAGGCAGGACTGTCCTGCCACGATTTCATACCCCTACCGGTGTCTCTCACTTCACTGGTGCTACGGTGTCCCCATTCCCATGGGGTCCTGTGGGACTCTGGGAACGGGTATTCACCGTTCTGCCACCACTTGTGATAACCCAGTGGCACTGGGATATCAGGCGGTGGAAACTGTTACGGGGTTGACGGCAACCTGCAGGCACTGCCGGCACCACCGGCGGGTTACTTCGAACCTCGTAATGAGGCCCCTTGTGGTGGTTGTTTTTAAACATTTATTAAAGTAAAAGTAAGGTTGGAGAAAGACATATCTCACCGTCGTACAATGAGGGGTTTCCCTGCCTCCATGAAACTAAAGGATGTCAGTGTCAGAATGTCCAAATATATGAATAGTTCTCTGTCCTGTGTTCAAAATCCTATCCTGAACCTTACAAACTAAACCGAAGTAAAAGTGCAAAGGGAAAATGTCTTTCAACTGCCCATCTGTAGTCTTCTTTACTGTTCCAAACAAAAGATCCAAAGGTTCCACAAATAAACAAGTGATTAATGTTTGCCAAGGTTTCACAACTCTCACAACTATGGGTGAAGGTCTTCCCTTGAGTGTTCAGCTTCTCTTCAGCTCTCTACCACATCTCTTTTCCTTGGCAAAAGACAGCTTTCCAATGAAGGGGGTATGTTTCCCTTCCTTTAGCTTCAGATACTCTAGGATTCTTCCTCACCCCTTGACTTATTCCACAGTTCAGAGTTCTTTTAGAATTTACAGTTCCTCGGTTCTTTCACAACTTTTCCACTCAGGGAGTATGGTTCCCTTCCACTAGATTTCACACTTACAATGTGGTTCTCCAGACTCTTTCACTTTGGCTTGCTCTTCTGCCAGGACTTCTCGATATTTACACATTCAAGTTGGCCTGGTTTACTCTCCTGCCAGGACTTTTCAAACTGTCCTTTACAACGTAGGTAGGTTTCAAAATTGTGCACTTCACTAGGCAATAGCCTTGTCCGTGCTTTTCTTATCAGTTTGATTTATGAGCGTCCACCTTCTCGTTTTGTATTTGTATTACTTGTCACAGGACTTTCCGCCTGCTTCAACAGAGTCTTTAACCTTCCCCATGGTGTACAGCATTCGTCCTGAAGTGCCTAGCTGTTCTGCTCTTCCCCTTTGGGCTCACTGGTTTGTTTTGGCTGCTCCAGCGTTCTTTGCGTTGTCCTGTGGTTGCTGTAGCTTGCCGGCTGCTCTGCGCTGCGTTCCGCCCCTTCTCCGCTTCCCACCTAGTCTCCTGTGTCTCCTGACAACCTTGCACTACCCTCTGTCTCACTACAGCTGACCTGGCTTCCCGGCATCGTCTAGAAAGCAACCTTCCAGCATTGGGCAGAACTCCACTTGCTTTCCAGCTTCTGACCGGCTTTGCATGCAACGAGTTTCACTGTACAGCATCTCTCTCCCTGTGATTCTCTTTCTGATTCTCTCAGCTGACTGGTATTTGAACGTCCCGCTACCATGTAGCTCCTGCCAACAACTAGAACAAAGCGTAGGCTTCTTGGTTGTAGTAGCCTTCGTCACTCTGGTCTTCTTTTTCGTCTCAGTACTTTAGTATAATTTGTCAGAAGGAATCCTGAAGTCAGTATAATAGTATAATATGGTTGGATGGGTTTAATATCACAATATGTCATAGCGGTCTGTCAACTTGGGGAGTTTGGGGGAGGTTATACCCACAATGGAAAGGAGGGTGTGGTGTTTCTTGTCACCAATCGCCCTGCCTCTCATGATGGTCCTCTCCCCTATATGATCCTCACTCGGACAGCCATCCCCAGTGTGAGAAACCTGAAGTTGTCTCACCTACTAGTCCCAGGGATCTGTCATCCAGGTGGCCAGGACACGGGCATTGCTTTTCGATCCAGTTCCTGGGGGTGGACCAGTGCAGGAGGATCACCTGAATTAAGGGGTCCTCGGGGAGTGGAAGTGGCACACCAGAGGGTGAGATGCGGTATCCCGCTCCCAATAACACCTTTCCCCATCCTACCAGGTATGATACCTAGGAATTCAACCCCTGCCCCCTTTTCCGAGACAAACACTTTCTCATGGACAGTTCACCGTGAGCGACAATAGACTAACACCAGAGTCGTATACCTGACATGTCCCAGCACCATGGACAGGCAAGGTCAGGCAATTGCGGATCATTACACCTGACTTCCATCGCACTTCCCCACACGAATAAAAGGCGGAGCACAAAAGCACACTCTGAGCGAGGCAAACCACACGAGGAAATGGCAGTTCCAAGATGGCAGTTTAATACAAGAAGAAAGACGGCAAGACCAGAGAGAGTCACACGGAAGGAAGTACCCATGAACTCTAAAGACAGTTTCTTTCGTGAGCCTTGAAAAAGTAAGAAACAGAAGACCAGGAACTAAGGCTGATCAAACCTGCACAGTGTATTGGAAATACCCGGGACTCTTCCGCATTGATAACCAAGGCGGGAGGAGCGATTTCTACCATGGTACTCTCTTTGGATCGTACAACAAAGCGGCGTCAGAAAAGAAAGCAAAGCCGATGGGTCGGAGATACTGATGCCAAACTGGCTTGTGTTTTGAACCAAGGTTGCAAGCGGCAACTTTGTATAAAGAGAACAGTGTGTGAGGCGTTGGTGATGAGCGACGCAAGTATAATTGGAATCAAAGAAATAATTGAACTTTGTGGTTGAACTTTGGGAGGCAACCCAAGATACCTTACACAGAGTGGTCCAGAGCCATGTGGGCGCTCATTCGAAGGTCTGTTATGTAACCGACTGAGGCGGAGTGTATTGATAAAAGGAATATTGAGATCAAAGTGGCCATGCAACAGGTTGTCATATTGTAGTTTGGCCTTCTTCCTTCCTTCTTGGGTCAGGAAAGCCCTTATAAAATCATGCACTTGTCCAGGAAACCTGCTGCTTTCATGACTAGTGAGCCTTTGTGTGTGTGTGGCCCAGGAAGGGGGCTGGGACTGTCAAGCTCCAGTCCACATCACCGGTGCCAGAAAGTCTGAAACTTGGCTGATGTGAAACTAAAAGTTGGCCCTTATTAGACAACTAGTGGCTGTTTGAATGGTGCAGATCCTTAGCATTGGTGGGCCTTGACGTGCTTCCAGCCTGGATTTTAGATGACTCCTCATGCTTCCATTCTTCAGATTCATGTTTGAACCAAGAATCCCTTGAAGATGAGCAGCCTCTTAATGACCTGAAGATGACTTCTGCAGTAGCCCAACAACCTCTCCAGCGATTAGCTCAGTGAAGCCCTGCTCCTCTGCCTGATCTCCAAGGACCGTAGTCAGTGCTTCAGCCCTTGGACTAGTGGGAAGAACTAGTCTCGAAGCCTTCTCAAGGATCTAGCCTCTCAGAACCTTTGGAGGTGTCCCTGGACTACCTGGTGGACTGACCAGCTCCCTCGTGGGCCACCTTGCCAGAAGCGTTGCTGTTCTGCATTCAAGCCCAAAACGGTGGTTGCCAGTGTATGCCACAAGTCTCCTCCTCCATGAATCGCAGCTTTGGTGACCGTGACTGGAAGGACGCCTGTGGCCACTTGCAAACAGTGATTGTCGCTGGAACTTCCCTTCCTCCATCCTGTGAAGTGTCCTGAAGAGGATTGCATCTCGGAATCTGCATTTCTTCATAGACCGGGATTGCATCTTGCAGTTGCACCTGACCGGAAGAATCCTCAAACTTGGACACCTCTCACTGGAGCAAAGGTTGGAAGACCGCGCTCCCAGCGACAAGCCCCTCCCCAGTCAATCCACCCTGCTCCCTGGGAAAACCTGAGTCAGGTGGGGATGGGGGGATTCGTAAGTAAGCATAAATGTGCCTCTCCCTATCCCCGCCCTCCATTGGATAACATTAATTGGGAACAAGTCCCTTTGTCTCCTATCTCCCTCTTACTTACCTTTTGCCGTCGAACTTGGGTGAAGTATCCTGCCCCAGGGTTAGCCTTGGGTCTGATAGAGAGAGGAGAACGTTTTTCAGGTAAATTGTTAACCTTTAAAATAGTTTGAAACTATTCTGAATCACTGCCACAAGTCCATTTTATCCCTTTAGAGAATGCATACCTGTGTGAAACCTTGTGTTGGAATTTGTCACTTTTGGGCACTAGGCCCCATACATCTCAGGGTTTGGACTTCTAAAGTATAGGAAATTGAACTTGTGACTTTCCTCATTCGAACTACATCTGCATTACTGTTTTGCATGGAAAGTTATTTGATGTAAAGTGAATGAACATACTGGTGATTGTATATATTTGTTTCATAGAGTATTGTATGAAAATACTACCTGCAAATTTCCTTTTTCAGCGTGTTCAAAATGCCTGAATAAATAACTGTATTTTTATAACTATCTTAATTGAATTATTGTGTATTTATCCTTTGTGGACTTATTGAGGGCCCCTGACCACGCTCACTCTCTCCTGAGGCTAAGCCTTGACCACTCTCCACACTACCTTGATTGGGCTTTGGCTAAACTCCCACAGTCCCCTTTTCACCATAACTAGGGTGCCCTCTTAAAATCTGTGCACCAGGCTAGATTTTATAAATCCATCTCAACAGTCCTGTCACATCACAGATGAACACACAGGTTTTGGCGACAAAGTTGGCCCTGCATACCGCCACACACACTGACACACACACTCAGGATTTAACTGGGACATCTGAAGGACTTTAAACCATTCTTCACCAGTTTACACTAAAGCAGAGTATAGCCCCTGTCACTACTGTACTGTGCGTGCCATGTTGTCTTCAGGTGGCGTCCCCATTGCTGTGTGGATGCTGCAATGTTCGCAGCACCGCCTCTATTCATGCGGCCCACCCCCTCTGCATAGCATTGCAGAGACAAATCGGGGGCGGGCCACGGTTCTTCTGTGAGCTCCGCCGATATGCCGGTGCTCCCTACTTCACACGGACTGCTCTGCCGATGGCAGCGCTGGACTTAACTGGCCTTGCCTTCCATTACGCCTGGGCTGCTTACTCTTCACCTCCCAGGCTGCCTGGTATACTCAGCTCGTGAAGACTTTCTTCACTGGTCGCGTGCCTACAGCCCACGAGTAGGGCGGCATGGGGGCATTGTCGGGTTGCCTGGTTCGGGTGCCCCCCTCTCCGGCCTGGACTGAGCAGCTCTATTCGTATCTTTGGCCAGGCAGCTCCACACATGCTTTTTGAACCCATTAATGCAAATGGGTGCGTCCAGTCTAGCCTCAGGGGCTGCTCGAGCCTGCACCCAAAACCCCCTGCCCCCCAAGAGCTTTCTTTTTTTCTCTTTATTCTTTCTTCTACTTCTTTCCATTGTACTTTTTCCACCTCTCTTCTTTCCAACCCTTTTCTACCGTTTTCTTTTTCTTTTCACATCTTCTAGGAGCTTTGTCTCCCCTGCCCAGCCCATTCTTGGGTAGGGCATTAAATGTCCTTTTACCAACGTTCAATCGAGCCCCATGGTGGGTTGGATGAATTACTACAATGCGCACACACAAATCAAACACACACTACACAAAATACTTTATTCAACCCTGGTGTTAGAAAAGATTTTCTTTGTGTACCTTTCCTTCCATAGATTCCTAAGGGACTCCCATTCTTTTGCTTGTTTTGAACCCTGTCTGGACTTTTTGGACATCCGTAAAGCTTTCTGCTTTACTTCCCTTGCCAGTTTTACTTATTATTATTATTATTATGGGGAAACTGATGAGTCCTTTAGATTCTTTATGATTTTTTGTATTTTTAAAATTGCACACATCACCTTGAAGTGCAGTTAGGATACTTTGTATTCTTATAACTTTTTATTATTATTATTTATTTAATGTGATACAGTTTTAAACAAATGTAAAAAACTTTACACATAAATTAACATCAAATATCTAAAATACAAAATACAATATAGTAAAATACAATACGATTCCGAATCTTAATAAAATCCTTGGTACAATTTCTGGATAGTTAATTTATAAGGATTTGGGTCGAGATCTAAAAGAAATGAGAAAACATCTTAATCTGAATCATACTTAAGATACAATATTTCATATTTGCACAACAAAACACAATGTCATTTACTTATCGGGGAAAGACCCCCTTGGGTTTAATTTCATGAGAGCAACTGCTACTCGCCAAACCTGATAGTGCTAAATGCAATTTAGGGTTATTTGTGTTAACACATTGCTTCCAAAAGTCTGCTTGGCCCATATAGTCTGTATTGTGGACAAATTCGCCCAGGTACTTATTGTATTCTATTCTCATCCTACCACAGCTCGTCAACACGTGTTGAGCCGTCTCAGGTTCAGTAGGAAGGTCACAGATCCTGCAGTATCTTTTTGCTAGGTTTAACCCCCGTACCGGGCCCTGGGTAGATAGAATCGGCAAGTAATTAAGGCGCATTAATAGGATAAACCGCCTCAGATGCTCTGATGGGCACTGATTTAAATAAAGTTGCGCTTTTCCATAGGTGTAAAGTCTAAATAAAATAAAGCTATAACTTTTCAGACTATTAAGGTGTTTAAAATTGTTCTGCCAGTCCCACAGATTAAGGCGATTGCGCATGCTGGTAATCAGGTCTTCGTTTTCCCGGCCCCATTCAGGTGACCAACTGATTTCTTCGGTTATGGACCGAATCTGATTTTCAAATTTAGCCTGTCTACCAGCCGCACAGTCTTCCCTGATCGTCTGAAATAGTTTGTTTGTTGGTTTGTTGTTGAGCTTAATATGGAATTCCATCCTCTTTCTTATTACCATGGCTCTAAGGGAAAAAATTCCCATCTCAAGCCTAATAATAGCCATGGGAATACATTGCGGAAGGCCGAGGATTTTCCTCCAGAACTTACCCTGTATCAGTTGTAGCCATCCTAAATTCATATTTATCAGTGGGTCTAAGCCATACGTCACCATAGGAGCCAGACATTGAATATATAGCTGACGTGCTGCCCATATTGAAAATCCACATTGCTCTCGTGTGAATTTATAAACTAAAGCTGTAAGTTGAGCAGCTTTTGTTTTGCGCTCCTGGATGCAGGTGAAATAGTTTCCTTTGTTATCGAATTCTACCCCCAGATATCTATACATGTGCGTGTATTCAATTTCGTTCACTCCCATCCTCATTCTTGGTCTAGCCACTCTGCCAGCCGTGTATAGCAACAACTTGGTCTTACTGTTGTTAATAACTAGTTCATTGCTTTCTGCATAATGCCATAGCTGTTTGGCTGATCTCAGGATACCACTAAAAGTGTGATCCATGATCACCAAGTCGTCTGCATAAGCTAGAAGTGGGCAGTGGTAGGAACCTATCTTAGGGGGACAATTATTAGTCCCTAGGAGACATTTGGGTATATCAGAAATAAACAAATTATACAATGTTGGAGCAGTAACACAGCCTTGCTTTACTCCTCGCCTCTGAGGAATGGGTTTGGTCACCGAATCCAGATTATCCAGCCTAACTTGAACTGTGTTATTTGAGTGTAATAGCTCCAAATAGTACAATAGAGGTTCAGGGCAGCCTAGATTCCTCAGTTTGTTCCATAGAAGGGAGCGATTGACCGAGTCGAAGGCCGCCTTAAAATCTATATATAGTGCATATAGAGGGGGATTAGAACGAGATAACGCCTTGTTTCTCAAAGTATCCATGATAAATATGTTATTGGAAGTGGAAAAGCCTGCTCTAAAGCCACTTTGGAATTGATCAAAGATCCCAGCTTTCTCTACCCATAATAGTAATTCTTTCAGAATAAGTGCTGCAAACAGTTTCCCGGAGCAGTCCAGCATAGATAGGAGCCGGTAGTTCGTAGGGTCGGCCCTGCTACCTTTCTTAAAGACAGGTATGATGATGGCTGCCTGCCATGATGTCGGTATATTACCTTCATGTAGTATTTTATCAAACAGTATTTTCAAGAGGTTTGCCCAAAAGAGGGGGTTACTCCTCAGCACCATATTAGAGAGGCCATTAGGTCCTGGAGCACGTGAGGTGTTTAAAGCCTTAATTCTTATCTGCAAGTCCTCCACAGAAATAGAGAATGGGGGAGTAGGGGGTTTACTAGCCCTGGGGATGTAAGTCTCACGGCTGCTCCCCGTATTTCTCGTTTCCAAAAAGGAGATCCATTTATCTTCTCCTATAGGATTAACCATACTAGGTAAAGTTTTCCCCTTCGCCTTCCCCAATATGGACCAAATTTTGCGAGTGTTCTTACTACATAGTGTCCTGACTGTATGTTGCCACCTTTCTAACTTCCTTGTATTTTTGTGTATTTTTAACCATATTCGGTAAGTGGCCTTCAGCTTTCTTATTTTAAGAGCGATCACCTTCTTGGGATCAGGGCCATTTCTTATATACCTCTTGTCTCTTCTGAGCTTACGTTTCCTATCTCTGATCACTCGGTCAAATTCGTTAGAGGCCTTGCCCACCATCAGGCCCATTTTACGAGAACCGTGTAGCGCAGAGAACTTACTTATCCACCTTTCTATTTGTTCCGGTGTCTTTTGCATAAACATATTTAATTGTTTACTACCCCACTCTTCAGACGCCCTTGTGGCCTTTAGAATATTATTCATTGACCAGGAAATGCGATTTAGGGAATGGTTAATTACGAGGTCTCCCAAATTTACCAATGCAGCATCCGGGTGGCTGAGTCCCAGTGATAATATCAGTGGGTCGTGATCACTCCATTTGTATTCGCTCACCTTCATATCTTTGACAGTTAATGCGATCTCTACACTAGTATAGATATAATCTAAGGTGCTCATACTGCTCCCATTCTTCCATGTAAATTTACCCGGGCTATCGTTTCTAGTACGACCATTAATTATTTCAAGGTCCCAGCAGTCGAAGAAACCCCTCCAGCACATCCCTTGTATGTCCGTAAAAGCCTGATTCCATACACTGTGACTTGTTAGAAGCTGATTGTTACTAGTGCCACCACCGCTATTGATTCTACAGTTCAAGTCCCCAGCCAAAATAATAAAATCTCTACCGTTGGTTACATTCCAATCACTTAGGAGATTATGCAGGGTATCCTGTATACTTTCTCTGTGTTTTGCGCCCGGGGGATTATATATATTAATAATATTTCTTCCCATCTTGCTTTAATCCTGAGGGTCAGAGCAGCAGCACATAGATAGTCACTATCCACTGGGATCATTCTACTTTTCAGCTTATTGGAGATCCCTATCGCTAGACCTCCATATGGTCGTCCACGTATGCCTTTCTTCGCAAGGGTGTGATAAATAATATACCCATCCATGGCTGTCTGCTGTAGCAGCCATGTTTCTTGTAATAGAAAGATGGGGAATTTACTTATCATTGATAGAGAGCCCTTGTTAGTAAGAAAATGCTGATGGCCATGTGTGTTCCAGCTTAGGAGGGTTTGATCTCATGATTGTTGTAGGACTAGGGGCAGCGGCTCTGCCAGCCATTTCAGAGTGTTTTGGATGTCTGTCATCTGCACGTTCTTTCCCGTTTTTTGGGTGGGTATACCATTCTTATTTGTGGCTGCCGTTGGTTCAGCACTTGGAAGTAAAGGATCTTCCTTCTCTTTAAAAGCGTCTACTTCCACCCCCACCTGTAGTAGACATTGTTTATGTGATCGAATCAATTGAGCAGATGCCAAGACACAACAATGGAGGGCTGACACATTCGGCTTGCGTACAGAGAGCGGTTCTACAAAAGAGAAGTCCTCCGAGCGGATTACCCGCAATTGTGGGATCAGATGCAGTTTATTTAAAACCTCCGTTCTTGTCAACCACTTATCCCTCTTCTTTTGATTTAAGTTTTTGATGATGCATATTTTACTTGTATTAGGGATATCGATTTCAATTGTTTCCAGTGGTGTAGGAGGTCCCTTGTTATCCACTTTATGCTGTTCATCTTGGTGCGAGTATATAGTGTCCACTTCAGCTGAGTTAGTTGAAAGGTCAGGATTGGAGTCTTCTATAATCGTGCTGGTGATTTCCTGTGTTATATCCGGGATAATCCAACTTGTTAGGGTCCCCATCCCTTTCTTAGCATTATTCTTGTTTTTTCGCTTCTTACGTTTAGATTTTTTTGTACGTATTGTTGGAACGTTAGTGGCAGGTAAAGGGGAGGCTATTTCCGCCACCAAATTTTTCGAAGCTAGGCGTCTTTGTTGACGTTGCTGTTTTTTTGTCAAAGGTATTACCAAGGCTTTCACTGTAGATTTTTCCAAATTGTCAGGTATCTTCTGTGAGTCATGTCCCTCATCTCCCTTAGGGCAATGCTGGTTGGGTAGATCTTGCCCCATAGGAATGAGGGGATTGGAGAGCCCCAACTGTATTAATGAGTTTGCATGGATCCTCCCGCATAGTTTTAGCAGAATTTTCATAGCAAATTGAAGGGAAGTCACTGAGGCTTGCAGATCTAAAATGGCTAAATTGTTACAGACTTCAGAGTTTCCATTATCTCCTTTGTCCATATGTTCCGGGTCATCAGAACTTATATAAAGATTTGGGGAAGTTGATAGCCGTTCCTCTGACAGAACTACTGGGGAGATAGGGGAGGGGCGCATGGGGAGAGAGCCCGATAAATTTGATGTTGAATTACCAGGTTGTCTTGGGCTAATGAGTCCCCCAGGCTTTTGCTGCCCCCCCCTGAGCTGTATTTAGAACCTGTGCCTCAATCACAAGTGGACAATCATTGAAGACTGTAGGAGGGTTGTTTAGTGGGGCCATTGATTTTTGAATTGATAGGCATAGATCTAGGAGCGAATTGTTATCAATGTCATTGAAGTTCGTATTATCCAAAGAGATACTGTTGTTATGTAGGACTGGTGGTTGAGGATTACTGGATTCTGTTCCTAATTTATCCCCAGTGATGGTAGCCTTGGTGTGAATTTTCCCAAACATAGCTGGGATAGTTCCTTTAATCGTTCTACCCTCCTCCTCTGTGGTATTGATATTCTTATTAGCTTTCTGTAAAAGAAGGTCCCTAGGTCCTTCTTGGCCCTTATGCAGGTTGTAGCGAGTTTTGTTCTGCCTGGTTTTGGCCATGGGTTTTGATGGATTTTGGTCACCCTTCTCCAAGTAAGAGGTAGTGATGAGGAAGTAGGTACAATCGTGTAAATATTGTCACGCTTCAGTTGTGTCAGATTCCACCATATATATGCGCAGGAGTACACTGAAGCACTACTTTATGGATTTATAGTATGAATAGCTCACCTTCGCAAGTTCCAAGCTGTAAGTGGCGCGCAGCACCAAACAGTCAGCGCCCTTCACCCCTGTCGGGCTTAACGCCGCAAGGGTGGTAGCCTGAGTCTTTTGGCTGCTCCCGAAGTCACGTGATGGATCACGTGCCGTGCGTGGCTCCGCCCCCTCCAGGAAGCGTATGGCACGGCTGACGGCGGCAAGAGTCGAGGACCGACTCGCAGTGCCGGTCAGTTAGGCAGAGCTCCAGTTAGATAGGATCCAGGGTCTCCAGGTAAAGGCACAACTTTTTATATAATTGCTTTTTGGACTACAATGTGCCTTAGACAAGCTGGTGGCAGCTGTGATTTGTACTGTTTATGGGATCTTTTTCTTGTGTACTTTGCATTTACCACGAATAGCTACTAAAGGTGGTAGCACCCTAAGATGTCCAATGCCACGAGATTCTTTGCTTGTTCTGTGGCCATATTATTGTTTGGCCTCCTTCCCGCCTCCTTGGGTCACAAAATGCATATATGGAAATCCCCTTCCTGGTGAAAGCTGTGGCTTTTGCGGGTAATGGGACTTTGTGTGTGAGCCAGAGGAGGGGGATGGTACTGTCTGGTCCCAGTCCACGTCCTCTGGCATCCAAACGTCTGTTGCTGGCCAGATGGGTTGGCCAGTGGTTATCCTGGATTGGATAAATGGAGGACTCCTGCAACTATTCGACAGATCATCGTTGGGACCAAGCCTCCTACAAAGAAGCCTCCTGTCGACCTGAGGATGAAACCTGCAGTTCCGATCGACTCCAGTGATTGGCCCGGCGAGACCCTACTCCTCTGCCTGATCTCAGAAGACCTTTGAAGGTGATTTGACCCTTGGACTAGTGAGAACAAGCAGTCTTGACCATTGCTTCGGGATCCCTTCCCAGAGCCTTCTGAAGTGTCTCTGAACCCACCTGATGGACTGACCAGCTCTCTCCTGGGCTACCTGGCTGCAGCCATCACCGTTCCGTGTTGATCCTTGGAACCTAGCAGATCTTCAGATTATTCTGAGTCCCCTGTCCCTGCAGTTCCAACTGCCTCACTCCAACGGAAGCTTTGCTGATCTTTTGTGTTCACTACTGTAAGATCGCATGTTTCCACCTGACCATGGTGACCTCCATTGGAACAATTGGACTTCAATCCGATGAGGCGTCCTAAGGGTCTGCACCACAAAAGTATTCACCTTTTTTCATTTGGAATCTTCTGGAAGCTAACGAACAGTTTGCTGCGCAACGCGACCAACTCCCTACACGAAAAGTGTCCTCTTGACCCGCGACCTCTGAGCCTTCCTCGCTTGTACCAAGTGCAGAAGATTATGTCCACAGCGGATTCCAAAGGACCTGTAGTGGTATCTGGAAGAATTTAAGTCAAGGGGTTAAGTTAATATACCTGTGTCTGTCCCCCCCTGTCCTACATAGGGTAACATTGGGTGTAAAAGCCCTTGTCCCTAACTCCATCTGGCCTGGCCTCTGGTCATCAAGCTTTGATGGGGCCCCTAGGGGACCCTCGCATATGGAAACAAGGCACAATCCCCACACACAAACTGATACGCCAGACACGAGGTTCAGTTCCCAAAATCTAGGGTTTATTGCAAAGCAAATAGTCTCAGTCGGCCGACTGGGTCTCACCTCCTGCAACGTGTCACCCAGACCTCGTGGGACGCAAGAGAGGGAGCATTCTACATCAGTTACATATATACAAAATTATCATCTTATTATCAGTAGTGACACATTCAAAAACTGCCAATAATGTATCTTTCTTTGCAATGGTTTGATGATTGACAATTATGACGACTATGACACCCTTCAGACATTTACTCAGCAACAGTTTGCAATTTGCAAAGATGCAGACATTCTTTGTTTTAGGGAACACAATGCTCTTGTTCTTACATGCAAGCTGCATGCAGGGGAGAGAGGCATTCCAGGCCCCACTATCTTCAAGTTTCTATTTGTGGGCTAGAGGTCATTTTGCCCTACATAGGCTCAATGAAGAGGGGCCACAGAAGAGAGCATAATTCAGCCTTTAACTGTTAATTTCTATAGTTTCTGCCGCTCCAGCGAGATTAGCTGGCACCTGCGTAGTGATTAAATGCCTTGTTACTTACTTCCAAGGACTTGTGAGGGAGGAGACCGGGGCATTGCTTTTCTGGGTTGTTTGGGCTGCATTTCAACATGCAACATGTGGCCTTGCGCTGTGCATGAGCAAGAACGAAATAGAATTCACTTACAGCAAAGCAGTTTGAACAGAAGCAAGAAAAGCAAAAATTACCAGAACAGCGACTTCTATTCCTATCAAAATGGACGCTGTATGGTTATATTGATGATTCTATACTGGCGATTCTAGATATATGATGCAGTTGGTTTTAGGTTAACATAATATACCGTTTATGCTACGGAAGGTCATTTTTTCCTAGACTCACAGCTTGGGCTAATGATCCTTTCCTAGGAATAGAATAGATTAGACTACTTACCTGATTTGGGGTAAATACTTGTGTTCATTGAAAAAAAAAAAGCTTTGTAAAGCAGCACCACAGCCTACTGTATCATTTATGAATGCATACCTGAAGCTTTATATTGGAACGGGTGACTTTTGGGCACAAGGCCCCATACTATTTTAGGGTTGGACTTAATAATATTGTGGGAAGCTGTATTTGTTGTGGTGTGCTGGAGTAAGGAATCAGACAAAGGAATGGCATTTTCACTAGGATCTTTATTTAAATGATTATGGAAAAGGCCTGTGTCTCCTTATTTCTGAAGGGTTTTCCAAACCTAACTAAAGAATAACTTGTCAGGGTAGTTGTCAAACTGTGTATGTCCTCTGTCCAAACTAGTCTACTCTAGCCCTACCATTAGAAAAATCCATTAGCATAAATAGTTCCAGGAGAATTACTCCTTTCTCCTGGTTCAAGGGGATTAGCCCTATGGGTGTGTTTCTATTAGTCTTTGTTAACAGTTTAACTTCTGCACTTGTAGCCAATATCAGGAGACTGACTCCCTTCGCCTGGTTCAACTGTTGGTTATATTTGGGTAACTTCCTGCAACAGTTTTGATCAACCTTGGCAATTCCTCCCAAGTTTAGCTCAGGGCTTGTTTAAAGTTTATCGACTCCTTCTGTTTCCAATACACAGTTATTCCTTGACTTTCTGTACCTTCCTTTTGTCCGGTAGAGTACGTTTGCTGGAAATGTTGGGTTTGACATGACTTCTAAATGAAAGGGGCCCCTGCCAAATAAGTGGGACAAAATGGTGTGCCACAAAATTAGGGGAGACAAACACCCTTCTCCCCAACCCCTAAAACTCTGCCCATGCTCTTGTCAGTGAGTACAATAGGAATTGTTAACATAGTGTCCTTGTTTCATTCTAACACTCAAAGGAGACTGTTCTTGTGGCACTCTTTAGCTTTAGTGTCCCACTTCAGGATAGAGTGTTGAGTGAGACTACTCCCAACATGGTCTTCTCTTTTAGTCCCTTTGACACAACAACGGCGAGGAGGAAGATCAATTGTGATATCTTCCCACTTTTATCCCAACTCTGGAGACGAGGGAGCTTTCCCCAGAGGCTTTCTTCCCATAAGGTACTCTTGACACATCTACTGAAACGAGGGCAATTACTCCTGAGGCCTTTGTTACATTCGGCACCCTGCCCCAATCCCCTTGCGGGTCTCTCGTGACTCCTGTAAACACTTCTCTGGTGGAGGCACATCACCAGTTCTTCCTGGGGTGTTGGCTCACTGTGTTCCAGCTGAACGATCTCCCTGCTTCTCCTTCTGGTCCCCGCTGCTGTGCTTTGGCTCCCCAGGGTCTCCGGTCAAGCATTGTTGAAGTTAATGGACCGCTCTGTCCACCTCATCAAGGTCACGCCACTGTCAGTCACTTCCCAGCATCCATCAGGCCTGCTCTGCATCAGCCTGCTAAGGACTCCTACACCCTGCTGTCAGCATCCTCTCTACTGGAGGTTTGCTTCTCCAGTGTGGCTTCTTGCTTCTAAGTTCAAACTTCCCGGGTCTGCCTGCCTTCAAGCCTGCTTCGCCTCTCAGGGAGTCCTTTCTCCATTTTTATGTCGTACAGCTGGGTCCCCCCCAGCGGAGTGTCGTATTCCTTTTTTTTTTTTGTCTGTTGTGTGTTCTTCATGGCTCCTTGCGGTCGCCTCTTCCCAGTAACCTCTGTACTTGGCAAAGGAGTAGTTTGCATAACTCATCGATCTTCTTCATCACAGTACTCTGTGAGTGGTCAGTAAAGCGAGGCGGACAACTGCTTGTAGTTTTCTCAATATTTGACATTTTATTTCACAGAACTGCATATAAAGCCTAAGACTGCCTACTCTACCAGGGAATTCCCTACCTAGTCTAGGATCTAAGGGAAAATCGTATAGCATTCACAAAACTGCCCGTAACACTAAACAACAAAACATTCAAAGAAAAGCATAAACATAAATAAGATTACCAAATAACCAGTGTCTAGGATGACTTCTCCTTGACTGGGGTAGATTGTGTTCCCCCAAGAATGTCCAAAGTCAATTGTTTCCAAGGAAAAATAAAGGTCTAAATCAGTTTGTGCAAAGTTCCAAAGAAGCAAAAGTTCACCCATACAGACATCCACTGGACAGTTCCTTCTTTGGCTCTTGAAATATTCCCCTCTCCAAGTTCTGCAAAGAACACAGTGCCAATGGCAATCCTGGATAGCTTCCTTCCAGGAAATAATGGATAAAAGTCAAAACAAAAGTACCACTTCCACTTGAATGACAATTCTTCTTTTGTAACCTCTGCAGCGTTGTGAATACAATTTGTCAGGATGCCTCTAAGGGCTTGCTTTTTCTGGGAAACTCCCTCCTATAAATTGCACTGTGGAAGCAGGGTCCTTTGCCTCAGTCTACTACTGCTTCAACTTCATTCAACTGAAAATATTCAGACACATTTACAGATAATCACAGTTCCCCTGCTTCTGCTGCAATTTTCTTTAAAAATGTATTAGGCAACTTTATGCAAGACTCTTTGACATCTACAGGTTGGCAAGGCACTATTCGCTCTATGTTATAAGAAAGGGCAACCTCTTTGCCTTTCCTTTTCAGTCTGGTCGATACCACAAAACTAATTCTAAGCTCTTTGACGGCTTCTCTCTCTCTCTGTCCAGTCTCGGCTTTACAGCTTCCTCCCCCAGATTCAGATACGCCTTTCTGTTTCCAGCCAGTGGTTACCCCATAGCTGTTGCCATTCTTCCAGCATTGGATAACCTTGTCACCCTTGTATCAGAGGACCCCGGGTTAATAACTGCTTCAACAACCTCAAAACCGTGGTGTTGCCTTCTTAATTGTGCTGATTTAACCTTAGGAAGGCTCTGTCTACTGGCATGGGTAATCCTTGGTCCTTCCGTGACTTCAACATCTTCAGCAATTATTATAAAGTTTGTTCTTGGTGTTACAAGAGTCGGGATCTCTTTCAGAAACAGATTTAGGTATACACAATCTCCCTTTGAGGAGGAACGTCAACTAATAAACTTGCGTTTCCTTTTGATTCAGGCAGCCTGTCCTTTAGCTCTACATACCTCTTCCATCCTCTTCATCAGTCCCTGAGGGATTCTGGCACATGTAGTTCGTTAACAGGAAAATCGGTTTTCCTATTCCCTTACTACTTTTGATAGTACTTTCAGTATCCTGGATATTGTTGGAAGAGGAATTATAGGGTTTTACCATTTTAGAGATAGATGGGATGGAAAGGACCACATTTCCATCATCTCTTTGGTATACCTTTGGCACTGGGTTGAAATATATATTTCTAGGCAGGCAGAGTTGTTCTTCACATACAGTATTTTGTTGGGTTATACCCTGGACGTTTATCTTTCCATCTTTATCAGGAGGTTAAGATATTTTAAATGTTCTATAAGCCAATTCCTCCTTTAATCCAGTGGCAAGAGTCTCCCTCGCCAAGGAGATATACTGTGTCCCACCCTGTGAAATCACCCCACTGCCCTGGGCCTTGGCTGCACCCAAATGATCCTCCCGCAGTACACCACCCCCAGGATTGGGATCAGGAAGCGACTTCCCTCTCCTGGCCACCTGGGAGGAGACTTTAGGCAGGGATTTAGTGGGGGATCCACAGGATTCTCCGCAACTCTTAGAAAATGACTTGAGATCAGACTATATGTCTGTTTTAGTCTTCCTTATCTTGGTGGTATCAGTTCCTACAGGAAGGAGGAGTATTGCAATAACATACAGTAGGGCTTTCAGATGGTCTCTCAGCAGACTTTATGGTCTCAAGGGTAAGAGAGTTCCATCACGAAACGGGAGTCCTTATCTGCATGAGGGTAGTCTCTCCCTGTGAGGTCCCATTTCCGCCACCTCTAGGGTGAATGTTGTGTAGCGGGCTCACCTTCATAGCCTCACACGGAATGTCTCCCCTCTGTGGAGAAGTGCCGACATCCCAT
This sequence comes from Ambystoma mexicanum, assembly GCF_040938575.1. NCBI lineage: Eukaryota > Metazoa > Chordata > Amphibia > Caudata > Ambystomatidae > Ambystoma > Ambystoma mexicanum. Next base: position 38,890,375 of record NC_090940.1, read on the forward strand.
GAATCGTCACATTGTGCTTATGCTATTGTTCTTGCATCTGAGTACTCACCTGTTGAACACTGGTAACTAATTCATATGCATCTTTAATCTCATATTGGCGAATGCGTATATATGCTATACATGGTTTTGATTGGCAATACTTACCTGTGATGTTACTAAAAGCCTAATAAATAACACATTTCTGATATATAACCGTCTAACTTGAATTAGGCTTTCTAAATTGTGACGAATACCGAGATGTCGTCATTTCTATCCAGTGGCGGGGGGGGGGGGGTGCAGGTGGGGTCCCTTCCCATGAGGCCAGGGAAGCTGCTGCTAGATAGTCCCCCTCGACGTGGTAGTCATGGGAAGAGAACTCTCCTCTGGGGACAAGGGAAAACATCTTAGGAGAACGCAATAGAACACCCTTCACCCATGCCCTGTACACCCTTCATTCCATAACCAAGAATATCTTTGAGAAACCTGAGGGTTTGCCTGACCCAAGTACTCGGACAATGTGGCCCATAGGAGGAATAAGGACTGATATGACATCTTCAGTTACAGGTGTTGACGTTGCGCCAGCGTGGAGCCTGTCACATATAAAAGGGAAACAGAAAAAGGACTAATTGTCTTCAGGCCACGATGAACCTGGGTGTTTCGAATCGCATCCAGAGAAGAACCAGGAGCAGCAGTGGACACAGGCGAGCAGCCGTGTAAGTTCACAGGAGGTTGAGCAAGAAACAACCTCCCCACCAGTCCTGACAGTGTGGTGGCACGAACGTGACCCGGTGGACTGGACAGTCTGGTAACAGCATTGAGACCATGAAGCAGAGAAACCAAGCGCAGACCCAAGCAGCCGACGGACTGATGAAGGAACGCCAGTGCTGCCATTAAGAAGCCAGATCCCAGGAAGAACCGGAGTGCTACCCAATCCCAGTGACGGGTACAGGGAAGTTGGGGAGGCCTGGTAGAGACCCGAGGCAGGCAGAGGAAGGGTCTTGCATCCGAGGAACCCTTCAAAGGCACAGTGGCCTAACGAAAAACACTAATCGCCAGAGAAGGGTCTGGGACCCGAATGTGAAGTTTGAGAGAGTCAGTGGAGAAGGAAAAACCATTAACTACCCAAGAGGGCTCAGGTATCCATCTCCGAATCAAGAAGCAAGGCATCTTCCGTGTGGCAGTACTTGGCGAGAGAGTAAGCCAAATGGCTCAAACCAAAGAGTGAGAAAAAACAGGGCCTGGGACCTGAATAAACAAGCAAGGTATCTTCTTTGTGGTCATACTTGGCAGGAGAGTGAACCAAGTGGGTCAAAACTGAAGAGAGAAACTAGGGTCTAGATCCCGAAATCGGAGAGTAACACAAGTCATCTTCCTCGTCGCAGTACTTGGTAGAGAGCGATATGTGATGAACCTGGTGGAATTTTGGGGACCTGTGGGGAGAACCTCTCTGCGAGAACCGAGAAGGAGAATGGCTGGAGCCGGCGTGGTGCAGCCGGGAGACTCGCTGACAAAAACAAGAAGCAGCTGCTACACTGGGTCATGGTGAGGGAATGCAAAGAGCTGGTGAGGGTCTCCTGGGTGTTTGCAGGGGACCAACGGCAGCGCTTAATTACCGCGAGAGACGTATGAAAGAAGCAGAAGCGGTTGGAAGAAGGAAACTAGCAGAAATCCTTTACGGGCTGACCGTGGTAGAACTCGGGAACACCATTCAGAACTGGTGAGTCTGCCCAAATACAGCAGGGACCCTGGGGCATATGGGCGAGCATGCAGAGTGCAGATAATTGTACACACCGTAACAGAGGGTGAGAGCAAAAGGATATATTATCAAAGGGAAGTGAACCACAAACAAAACCTTTACGAATATATGAATGGGTGAAAAACAAGCAAATGGAAAACCTAAGTAAGATAATACATCAAGAGGATACCTCATCCAGTGCAGTTAATATGTAACTCTGGAGAAGGACAAAGGCCCTTGATTAAAAGTGTTTGAGAACAAGAAGCCCTGGCAAGTGTAGGGAAGGCATGGTATCGCAAGTATTGACACTGACACACTGGATACAACTTGTAAAACCTTTATTGATAATGTTTGGGTTGGAGAAACTTCTATTCTGCCCTATAACTGAGATGGGAGTAGTCTCGACCATCAAACGATAAACAAAACTATCCTAGTGGAGTCTGTCATCTGTCAAATCAAAATGGCCTATACTAACAAAAACCTAATGCCCGCCCGATCTCTTACAAAAAGTGTAAAAAGGAGAACATGTATGCAAAAGGAAAAATCAGTGTTCAAATGATAATGTGGCTGAACCATCTCTCCTCCCCACGTTGGGTCTCACAAGGTAAGGTGATCCTTGTATGCAGGATGACACCCTCTGGCTCAGCTTCCAACACAGTACACAGTACACAGTTCAGAACCATGGATCGAGGCCCGCCTGGCCTTCCACGTTTAAAGTTCCTTTCTCTGGCTTTCAAAATAATGTTTCAAACGAAACGTTCACAAATGCCCCCCTCTGCCGGGCTCAGACCTTTCACGATACAGTTCCCACAAAGTTGCAAGGGTGCTCCCATCCCCAAGCTGAATATATATCCGGTCTCCCTCAATCGTGCTCGGACCACTTTCGGATGTTGAAGTCTTTCGAATGTGCGTGGCTTTCTTTATAGACCTTGCAGCAAGCACCACTTTGATTCACTATTTACTTTCTATTTTGGTGGTGTTCGGCCTTTTGCTTCAAACAATATACCTTTCACAGAGACTTTAGAATGGGCTACTTCCTTTCACCGGACTACTCTGTTATTTAGAATCGCTTAACTTGCAGCTGTATTTCACTTTAAAGTTCATTCATGGGTCTGCCTTTCTTCACGTTTCATCCACACGCATGCATCCTTCACTTGTTATATGATGTTGCTACTTCATTCACTTTAACACACACTGGTCTCTCAGGTTGCTTGCTAACTCAATGGATGTGTGTGCGCTTCTTTCTTGTTTGGCACTTTTCGATTTTCGAGTCAAGGTTAGTACCACATGCGTGACCTCGCCTTTCAACCATGAGGGTCGCTGGCGTCCTTGAAACACAATGCAATCTTCACTGGTGGGATCTGGCCTTCTCCACACGTCTTTCACAGCCTGTCGGAGGCAACAACCTCCAATTGGGAAGCCTTGGGGTTTTCAGCCCGCTACTCTTGTCCCTTGGTCTGTTGCTCTTCTCCAGTAGGTGTGCCTTAGTCCCAGAAGTTCTGCTCGTTCTCGTATTCCGCCTTGCTCGGAGTGTCTTTAGATGTTGCCTTTTATAAGTCTGTGGAGAGCTAATTGGTATCAGGTGTATGCACCTAGGGTGAAGTGTCTGACTTTGCCTGACCCGTTTAATGGGACATGTCCAGTACGATGTGAGAGAGTTAGTCTGGTTACTTGGTCACCCTCATACTCGGCCCAGTGTTTGTGTAAAAAGGGGTACTTCGAAAAATCCTAACAAATATGATGGGGTAGATGAACAAAAAATGGGGGGGGGGAATACCACATCTCATCCCCACTCCCCAAAGACCCCTCACCCAGGTGATCCTCCCGCACTGGTCCACCCTCAGGAACTAGATCCAAAAGCGATGGCCATGTCCTGGCTACCTGGATGACATGTCCTCGAGGACTAGCGGGTGAGATACCCTTTGGTTACTCACACAGGAGAGTATACCAGGCAATTACATGTGTGTGAATACAAGAAGCCCTGGCAGAAGAGTATACCAGGCAATAACAAGTGTACAAGAGCCAAAGAAGTCTTGAATGATAACATCAGGACTATAAAAGGGATTGTGCTAACCAGGAGAAGAGAAACCGCCCTGGTAGAAAGATATACCAGGAATCTTGAAAGAGACAGTTACCAAGTCAACCAAGTTCTTTTGGAAAAGTGACTGTTGGCCAAGAAAAGCCCAGAGAACTGTTATATGTGAAACAATGAATAATACAGGGGAAGGGAACCACCCTCTGGAACAAGGATCATTGTTCTTGAAGAACTTGTGTTGGAGCCATTTATTCTTTATGAACACTTTTCCTAACCATCCATGGTTAAAGACATTTTCCCTTCGCTTTTGTGTTAAGTTTCCAGTATGAGGGTCAGAATAGAACCTTGGACACAGGACAATTTGATTTGGGCATTCTGACCCAGACAGAGCCTTAGGTTTGATTTATCTTCTTAGAACAGTGTCAGAGGCATTTTCCCAACCCCTTTTATTTTCAATTAAAGTCTTTATCCAAAAACATTGCAACCTTGTGTCTGACTTTCATTCCTCATTCCTCACAGATAACAAGTGAAGCCGGTCAAAGAAGAGCAGCCAGGATCATGGACCCTTCTACCATTTGAGAACTGTGTGTTTGAAAATATGTGATATATATACCAGGGGAAGGGAGTCAATCCCCTTGGTTCTGTTGGCACTATTAAATCAAAATGCCAGGAGAAGGGAGTCATTCTGCTGGTAATCAAAGTTCTAAAGACTTTCTGATACAGAGTGTTAAGAGATGGGCCGCGTCTCTGCCAAGGAGAAGTGTTTGAACTTTGCCTTTTGTGTTGGAGAACATTTTTGATCTTGGGTAGGGAGCCATTCCCTTAAGAACTCTGGAAGTGAACTTTGATCCCCAGTCCAGAAGAATGGAGGAATTCTTCTGGACCAAGAAGGTCTATTTTATCTCTTCTTTAGTTTGAAGTGTAAGGGACAGAAACGGGGTTTTTGACACAGGACGGTGGACCATTGAATTACACTGACCTTCTGATGTAACTCTTAGTGTTTCAGTTGAGGCAGGGAAACCACTCTTATAGAGAGGGAAGGTTAGGTTTACTCTGTTTTCCTGAATAAATAAGTCTATAGCAGTTGTCGTGCCACCTGTGTAAACCTGGTCCTTCTGCACCCTTATAATGTGTGGAGTCATTGTATCCCTCACTTACCTACCTTGATTGGGTTTTAGCTACCTCTGTGTCTTCACAGTCTACCATAAATAGGGTGGCCTCCCAAATTCCTCCCACCAGGGCTGATTTTGAAAATCAATTTTAACACCTGGTGCCGGTCTTTCTTCCTAGGCCTCCGTTAAGGGACAAGAATGTATCAGATTCTAGCCGGGCCCTATTTGAGCCAAGGGCTGCACAAGCATGCCCATGCGGGCCGGAGATATATCCATGTCAATGAAATCTCAATTTTGGCAATGCTTCTCGATGATTCCCATAGCTGAAGGGATGGACCAAAACAAGATAGCGGGAACAGGGCTTAAAAAAAATGCATTTGTACCAACCATATAGGTGCATTGGGCTACTGATTCGGTAAATGTGCCAGCTGTCATGGTGTAGCCAAAACTAAATCAGCTGCCACCAGCCTACTCCACAAAACCTTTCCAGGGTGATAGAATTCTGGGACTAAAATAAGGTGCTTCCGACTCATTCCTGCCCTGGGAACCTCATAGACAGCACTCCAGAGAAAGGGCTACAGTCGCAGGGCGACTTCAGTAGAAGTCCATCTAGCCACAAAAAGAGTTAAACAAGCAAGGACGCCTACAAGAAGTTCAGGTGACCCAGAAAATAATCTGCCATAATTAATGATTACTGTAACACGCTGCCATTAAAGCACAAAACTCCTCCTGCAAGTACTACTTTCACACCAGGAGTTTCCATCCCAGCCTTGATACCATTTCTTTATCTTTGATGTACATTTGTGCTTACAGTGTGCTCCTCGGTTACCTGCTGCTGAGCTTCCTAGAGGGTGGGACTCCTATAGATGGTCTCTGGAAGTTCTCTGAATATGAAATATGCATGTGAAGGCAACGGAATAGGATGGAAATAACCCTGATCTCTGTATGGCATCAGGTTTGCAGTGCATGGATCGCCAGCGGAGTGGTGAGCGACCTCAACGACCTACGCAGGGTGCACCAACTACTGGTATCCTCGCTGACAAAAGTGCAGGCAGGCAAGGATCCCCAGAGCCAGCTGTACAATGAAAGCACCTGCACCATGGAGACACTAGCAGTGCTGAAAGCCTGGGCAGAGGTCAGTGTTTGTGTGTGTGTTTGTACCGCATGCAGCGCATGCTTGTTCAGCAAAGGCAGAGGGCCGTGCATGTACCTATATGATAGTGCATCATGGGCAGAGGTCAAATAAGGGTATGCAAGCATGGGCATATTCCATGTGGTGAAGGTAGGCCTGCCTGGTCAAAACCTCAGGAAAAGAGGAATTGGTCGCGCTGGAGAACAGTGAGGCATATAGAGTATTTTGTTAGGCAAGGCTAGGGGTGAAGAATAGAAGGGGGCTCCAAACACAAATGGACAGTTTGGAAATCTGCAACTCTCATCTGAAAGGTTGGGTAAAGTTTTGTAAGTGTGGGACACTGGGCTGTGGAGAGATGGTTTGCTAGGGCAAAACGTGCAGCATCCAATACTCTTGTTCTGGAGTGTTTTCTTATGGGATGAAATGTAAAAGGAGTGTAATTGCATGTGAGCCGAATAGCTGATATAAGATATGTGAGCATTAAGCAAAGGGTCAAAGTTGTGTGTATTAAGGATGGGACCCAATGGGAGTCAGATAGGACTTGAACACACATGATAAAGACTTCAGTTTGGATCAGGTCTGACGGTGGTTGAACTATCAACTTTGCCAAGGGATTTCAGAAAAGGTCATGTGTGTTTGGGTGGATGTGTTAGGAGAAGAATTCAGCTATCTTTGGAAGTCTATGCTCGAGGGCCACGAAGCCTGAGATTGAAGGGTTAGGTGGGAGGAGCTTGGGCACACGTGGGCCAAAGACTGTTTGCTGGAGTCGATTGATCTGTGGGGGAGTTTAGATTCTCCTAGGCAAAACTAAACAACGCGAGATACAATGGAGCTCCTACTTGCCTGCCATGAAGAGTACAATGGAGCTAGCATTTTCCCAGCTGAAAGGCTAGCCAAAGCAATGGGTGGGGCTTGCAGATGTGTTGTGAAGAGTTGGAAGGAGAGTTTTCTTCCTCACACTGTAACAAATGGCTCGAGGTGTGGGAAGCTTGCTGGACCATAAGGGTTGGGTATGAGACCTACATATCCACATTACACATTCCATTTGGGAGATGCTTGTCCAGTCCTGGTTTTAACTCTTCATTCTGGTACTTGTAGTCCTGGATTTATGATTGGGAAATTGGACTATTAACTATGATGAGAACTTGCCTATCTGAACGAATGCTTAGCCAGAGGTCACGTGTACCTAGTCCAAAGGTTATGCAGTAGCTCTCACAAGTGGAATGAACTGGTGAGGGCAGTGTGTAGGCTCTTTGGCTTATAGTTTTATGGGTGACTGGTACATAGTTCTGCTAAAGGAATAGAAGAAGCTTGTGGGCTGGAGAGTCGGGAATGCTTGTTGGCATCTGTGGAATGATGAGGGAGAAGCCCCAGCATTCCTACAATCAAGGATTGAGGATGTGCTCCTCATCTAGGCTGAAGGATTGGGAAAATGTGGAACATGCACAACCTGTTTATTCTCCCGTCTCCTCAGGTGTACATAGCTACAGTGAACAGTCAAAAGAAGCTCTGCAGCAAACCGAGGCCTTCTGAGAGCGTGGAGAGCCCTGAGCAGGCCCCTTCTATGGCAGATGGTCTGCTGAACTTGGTGCAGACCGAGCTGTCCACCCTCAGCAACCTCTGGCTCGCCGCACTTCAGGATTATGCACTGCTGACTCTGCCGCCAGAGTATGCCCACCAACTCCCGGCACAAGGTAATCAACCGGCAAAAGAAGCTCACAAAGGCTTGAATAGTCTTATTGCAAGCTTTATTTTGAAGTTTTTTGAATGTTGTTAGAATTGCATTTCTACTGTGGCAGATAGAAAAGAGACTCGGAACGGAAGAACTTGCGATGACATCTATGTATTTGCTTACACAGGCTAGGTTTGGTATAAGCACACACAGGGGGCTATCTACAGCAGTGCACTAATACACTCCCTGGATCTTGGCTCAACAGACTCTAGGACAAACAATAGTGTTAGGGGTTCTCTATCATGGGGATACCGGTCTACCCCAGGTTCGCAAAAGCACAACATGCTCTGCGATGTAGCACCCAGTTGCCTCTTTGCACAGTCTTCTTCACAGGCGTTTAGCACATTGTTCCCAATTTGAAAATTCACATTAGAAGCATATAGTGTCCCAGTGTGCTAGGAGGGTTAGGGTGTCCTTTACGTTGGGGAATTCTTATGCCCTGTCCCTCCCTCTCCTTAGCTACATAAGGGGCACAGTGTCCTTCACACTACTGGGTTTGCTTTAGGACTCTTTACCCTAAGGATTGTCCTTCTCAGGGGGACATGGTGAGATTCACACATGTCTGCCCATGGTTTAGAATGTCAAACGGCTCCATTTCTGAGGAACCTTCTCAGGTTTACCAGCAGTCAGGAGGCTAGTAGAGTGAGCCTGCACAGATTTATTTTCTTGTCAAAGCTCCCTCCTGTTAGGTCACAGCACAGGTTGGGCAGAAGCAGCACTAGCCTACCATAGACACCCGTACCTTTGTTTGCTACTGGTTTTCTCCACCTAGATCTCCATTCAACCAGGGCTGCCGTTATGTGGGTTTTCAGGTCACAGAGCTTTCAGTAATTGCTGCATGCCTGTTACAATGTCGATGATCCCATGGCCAAAGCCTGTAGATCTGGCTCTAGGCTTCACTCTTTTTGCCAACCTGCAGGTATGCATTGCTAGGGTTTCCAAATAGTAGCAATGGGGTAGGGGTTCTTCAGAGATGGGCATGACATCACTCCAATCGGGGGCCCAGACTCCTTAAAGGATTGGCCCCTTCAGAATTCCCCATAGACCTCCTCTACAAAGATCATGAGCTCTTGACTCAGGCTACTGTAAGGGTGCAGAAGTAGACATGGGACACAAAGGTGGCATGCTTGTTGGCACACACCTTTATTGAAAAGAAAATAAGTAAGAACCCTACCTGTCCCCATAACTAAGAGGGGTTTCCCTGCCTCACGCCAAACTAAAGATGACATCAGAATGTCAGTCAAAAACAAATAGTCCACTGTCCTATGTCCCAAACCTATTTCTGTCCCGTACACTTCAAAGGAAAACTATAAAGTAGGCTACACCCTCACCTCATAAGGGCAGCTCCCTCCGTCAGGATGATTTTTAGACAGTTTGTGACTGATGGGGGAATATCCTTCTTCCACTGGCCGTCACTAGGCTTTTCTGTATTGTACCACACAGATGTGTAGGCGGTCTCTCTCTTCCCCAGATCTTCTCAGGCGATTTACTTAGAGTTCCAAAAACAACAATTGGGAAGGTGTCTCCCTTCCCCAAACCGTTCTTAGTCGCTCTTTCAATAGTATCAATGTTGTCTGGATTTCTACCAAAGAATAGATCTTCCTTTCTCTGGTCATATAACTTGTACCAAAGAATCTTTCTCTTCCCCTGGTCTTCTCCTGACTTTGGTTAGAGAATATGTCTCGCTTAGTTCTTCTTCCTCTTGCCAAAGGATATCTTTCTCACCCCTTGGTCTTCTCTTCTCCTCATGTGGGTCCCAGATCCCCTTCTCAGCTTTGTAATGTATCTTACTTAAGCCCGGTTCACTATCCTGCCAGACGTTATCTTGCCTCTACAACTCTCTCAGCTTCTCAGTATTCAAGTCCCAGTCTTAGATTTATAGTGTTTTTAATCGGGCCCGGTTCACTATCCTATCAGCGTCTCATCTTGTCTCTCTGGGTTGTTCTCTCACCGAATATGTCTTTAGTGATCTCTCTGCTTGGTCCCACTGGGACGAGGAAAATGACTCTGCACTTCCTCGCAACCACAGCCTCTAGGGTCTCCCAGTGTCTTCACTGTCCCCATCCACGTACCTTTCAACTTGGTCCGCAGGGGTGCTGTTCCGCAAACACTGGTAAGCTTCTCTGGCTTCCCCTTGGCTTTCACGGTCTACTCTCGGCTTTTGGTGGCTGCACCACGTGGGGTTCACGCCTGGACCACTCGGATGGCTGCTTTCCTGCCACCGGATGTCGAGTTCTCCAGCCTTCGGGAAAGTCTTGGCTCTTCTCCGCCTTCTTGTTCCCCGCCTTCCATCTCCTGGTGTTCGGGTCTGCAGCACATCCTCTCTGCATAGCTTCCCTACCCAGCTCGATGCTCCTCAGGGGCAGGACTGACTCTGAGGAGAGTCCTTAATCAGTTTTTATGGCAGATTGACTCTCGAGTCTCGGATAGCTAGCATGTTTGTCTTGATTCCGCGTGGGGCTTTCATTGCCCTGCTTTTCCTCATGTCAGTTCTTTTGGAGTCATCGATACTTGTACTTCCCTCACGCTTCCTCATCACAGTATTGCCCACCTGAGATACAGGGCTGCTATACATATGTTAACTAGCAGAAGGAGGAGACGGAGAGGGTGGGTGTGTTTGGGCTCTATCCATGTTGTTGTGCTAGCAATGCCTGGCGGCATGGTGGTTAACATACAGCGTACTCCCTCGAGAGTCTTGCCCTCCCATGGGATCCTCCCGCTAAGTGCCAACCCCAGAGGGACTATCGAGTAGTGGTCTCAACTCCCTGGCCCCACGGGAATGGTCCCCTCCAGGGGGGAGAAGTGACGACATTGAGGTATTCGTCACACTACCCTGACCTGCAAAGACCCCGCCAGACTGGGGCAGAAGCCGGCGCTCTGACTCTTGTCACTGTTGCTGATTCGGTAGGAAATGGTACCCTTTCCTCAGAATGCAGTAGAACTTCCTTCTGACAATGACCGTCCATTCCCGACATGGCTGCCCTCCTGCTACGCTAGCATTGTAGTATTTTCATTCCACCCCTGCCCCATCTACTCCAATGCACCCAGGGAAGTATTCTCTCCTGTCTCATGCCCCCACCCACACCGAGAACCTCTTCAAAGACACCATCTCACACGTGATAAGGATCTGTGTCCATGCCTTCTAGTGAAGTCTAAAATATAGGCGCTTTTCTCATGCAGGCATTGATCTTAGCAATATAGCAATGAGCAAGTGTTGACCGGTTGTCAGAAGCTATTCAGTCTAAGTGGTGTTGTTGCATATTGAGATGGATTTTCAGAACCAGTGCTTCGTCAGGGTTCTGAGATACCAAGTCTTACCGAACTCAAGGTAGGTGCGTAGAGGAGTAATGCTTAGACTTCAGAAATTGTGGCAATGGTGTAGTTCTTTCAATGAGACACACGGGGCACACAAGTATGAAGAGACACTGTTTATTTGACCTTGCCACACTCGTAGCAATGTAAAGAACAGGTAAGTATTACTAGCACACTACAGTTGTAGGTCAAATGGTCGAAAACTAAATGATCGAATGACCATTTGATCGAAGTAAAATGGTTGGGAAAAAAAGGTTGAATTTTTTTATTTTTTTATTTTATGGGGGGGTTCCTCTCCCAACCCCCCTTTTTCTTTATTAAAAATATTTTTAACCAACCAAAACTAAAAATATATATAAATAAATAAATAAATTTGACCTTTTTTTTTTCCAAACATTTTACTTCGATCAAATGGTCATTCGATCTTTTATTTTCGACCATTTGACCGGACACCGCACACTACTACACCCGTATGCATTCACAATGGCTGTTCTCACTAGAGAACACATTCAATTTACTTTTAAGACTGAGATGATTCAATTGGGAAACAGAACTCTGTGCAGTAAAGCAAGCAAAACAGGTTAGTAATCCAGAAACCGTTGAAATTGAAGTTGCGTAATGTAAAAGCTACTAAAAACGCTATCACATGCCTTACGAAATATGGCTCTAACACCTCAAAAGGCCTTCGCTGCTAAGGTGAGTAGGTCTATTGTCCTTAAGAGTCCCAAATAGAAACCTTTGTAATGCGTTGGGTGTCTTTGGAAGTGGAGAACGAGGGGTTGGAAAACACAACAGGTGAGTAAAATGTTTCAGTGATGAAAGAATAAAGGTAAGTCCCAAGGATAAGGGATCCTCTCTACCCCACCACTCTAGGGTAAGCTCAGGGGGATCCTTGGCCGGAACTCTGATAATCAAGAGCAGGTAAGGGAGAGGTAGGTTGAGGACTTAGCACTCGTACAAACCTACTGCAAACAGTTAAGCAGACACTGCTTACTTACTCCAATTCCACCCCTAGGGTTTCTAGATTTGATGGGCCTACTATCTTCTTTGGTTCCGATGCAGGGGTCCCAGTGGTCAGGGGTGCAGTAGTAGTTTTTGGCATTGGAATTGGGTCTTTCTAAGCTGCGGTTCAGAGCTCAAATGACTGTTCCTAATGCTGTGCAGCTGGACAACCCAGGCACCCTGAGATTCAGACCACCACAAGTCCCATGAAGATAGAAGACCCCTAGGGCATGATGGATGCAGGCAGCAGTGAAGAACACCGCGCTCAGGCGGCTGCAGGCGACTCACAAGACAAAAACTGCTCCTAGAAGGCCCTTCTTCAAGATTTGGAACAGCAGCTGCAGGACTGTTCTTGCGTCACAAGCTGGAGAACTACAATGTTCCAAGGTGAAACCTACAACGGTGAGTGGTGGTCCACCCACAGGATGATCCCAGGCATTTCTGAAGGCTTCCAAGGGCATGATCAGCATGCAGGGGTGTGGACTGGGTGGTCCAACAAGCCGAAGAGGCAAAGCACTGGTGATGGTCTATGGGAGATTGCCGTAGGAAATGCTGGATGTCTTCCACAGACGTCCTTGTGTCTTCAATTTTCTGCAGCTGCTTAGTGGCCTTTGCTCCAAGGACAATCTGAAGAATGGCTACAGGAGTCTTTTATCCTAAATTTGAGCTGTGGTACCCCTTAGCCCTCCAATGGAAAGGATCTGCACCATTCAAACTGGCAAATGCTGTCCCGTCATTGGCAGCCTCTTCTCTAGATCTGCCCAGCAACAGATATAGCCCTGGCCAGACAGTCCCAGCCCTCAAATCCGGCCAGATGCTCACACTGCTGCTTTTTTCCAAGGCAAGGCTTTGCATATGACATTTCATGACCTGACCGGGCAGGAAGGAGGCCAAAGGAGAAGATGGCCAAAGGACAGGGGATAATGCTTGGCACAGCCATTTTGAGTATTTACTGCTCAAAAAGACATCATACATTAAAAATAATGTAAAACGTGGTAGAAAAATATCCACTGCCACCAGCCTGTCTTCAACACATAATGAAAGCAACAAAAATGTACTAAAAGAAAATTGGTTATGAAGTACCCACAGCACACTTCACTGTGCAGCTTAAAAACAATAAATCACGCAAAGTGAGACAAGGTCCCCCTGGCACTGGTAGCCTTAGGGACTGACCAGTGTGCCCAAAAATAAACTAAGCAAGTTAAGTAAAGCTAAGAGGCTTCGCTTTCGTCCAAAGGACAGGAATCAAACGATAACGTAACTGTTCAGGATTCCACGAATGTCAAGGTAAAGCTGCAAAAAGAAAGTCTTACCTAACAAACACCAACACACTGACTCTCCTGCTTGTCTGGGCCTTCCTGGGTCGCCCTGCCATATTCTTCATCTGACAGTTTTCTGCTGGTGGACTGCCTTTGTTCTTCAAGCCCATTGGTATCTGCTTGGCTGGGTTCCTCTGTCCTCTTGTAGCCATCTTCACCATTGCTTCCCCTTCTGGCTGGCTGGTCCCACTCCAAGGAAGGACAATTGTTATTTTGAGCCTTTTAGTGTCCCTGGCGTTCTGGGGTTCAAGTTCCTGGTTGTTGGGACACTGTAAACCTTATCTGGAAAAGTAGAGCTGCACTTACCAGGGTTTTCTTCGGCCTTCATGAACCGCCTGTTCGGGCACAACGACCATGAGTACTTCTCTTTGGGCCCTTGGTTGGTGGCTTGTTTGAGATACTTATCGCCGGGAATACCTGTGGTCCGAGTTCGAAAGGTCTATGCAGGTTCCCTTCTATAAAGTTTTGCCATTTCTTTGCATTGGGCCGAATCCTGCTTGGCTGTGTCTCTTCCTGGGGCTGCTGGATCTTCAACTGGGCACTGGATCTCTTCAAGAGGCTTTCCACTATTATCCCCTGGGGTCAGCTGTAGTAATCGCCATACATGTGGGGTCGAACCAGCACTTACCTTCCTATCCCCATAACCACAATTGTGCCTTCTGACGCTGTCCGATTCATTCCTTTGGGGGAACAATGGAACTTATCTCCCAAAGTGATTTTAAAGTTATGTAACCTGCCTTTTGCCATTTTACCTGTGCCCCCCTTAGGTCCGTTTAGCTTTAGGCCAAATACTGGAATTTTAGCAAGTACCATTGATTCCATATGTATTTTTAATGTCTTACATTTCACTTGTCAATGTGAAAAGCCTGGTTACAATGCATACCTTCACGGTTTTACTCTATTTTTCCTAGGAGCTTAATGTGTTGGTACTATCAGTGTACAATTATTCTCATTTGGTGGCCTCAAACTGTTTTTCTCCTCTTTTCCTCCCTCTGTCCTACATTTACTGTTAAGGGTGCATTTTTATTTAACATGCTTAAACAACTTATTAACCTTGAGTTACGCAGTTGAGGACCATTGATCTTAAATATGGGTGAGGGGATGTGGCAATAAAACCAGATGATGCAGGGGATGTAGAAACATGAACCAGGGACAAGGACAGCGGAGAATGATATAGGAACGGATAGTGGAGGAGCTGCTAGGTTTTAGGATGAAGGGGTGAGGGATAAGTACTGTGGGGTTGTCGTAGAGAGGTAGGGGGAAGAGAACAGGAAGATGTGGTGGGGTAGAATGCTATGCAATTGGTTCTTCAGAAAGGAGGAGAGATAGAAGGTTAGATTTACATAGAGATAGAGTGGGAATAGTGCAGCAAAGGGTAGGCAAAGAGCATTCCAGAGTAAGGTAGCGAGGAGTGTAATAGAGCGTAAATGAGAGGAAGTGCAAGGGGCATGAGGTGGCAAGGTTGTGAGCCGAGGATGATTGTAGGGAACGAGGGGGAAAGATAGGGGGTGAGATGGGCCAATAGGTAGGGTAGACATGTCTGTGTATAGTTCTAAAGATAATGAGTTTATACTTTGCACTCTGTCTCATAGAGATATCCAGCCTAACTCACGAGGGGCTAGGGAGGTGGAAGTAAAGCGGTGGAGGTTGAAGAGTGTACGGACGGCAAAGTTGAGCACTTTGTTGAGAGGTGAAAAAGCATAGTTGGGAAGGCCATAGAGTAGGCTGGCACATTAGTCAGATCAAGAGTACTAAAGAGGAGATTAGGTACTTGGCAGTGTTGAACGGAAGAAGATGCCTTATATTTCCGATATTGAGGACATTAAGTCTTGCTCCAGTGGGAGATTTGGAGATGAAGCACGAGAAGGTGTGAGATGGGTCAAAGACTACAATAAGGTTGTGAGCAGAGTAGGGAAGGTAATCTGGAGAAAAGAATAAAAAGAGGGGAGAGGAAGACCGAGCCTGTTTTGATGGGAAGTAGAGAACATCAGTCTCACTAGTGTTGAGTATGAGCGAGTGAGATGCCATCCGGTATTTGATGGCAAGGAGACAGACGTTTTCGACCATTTCTCGTCCGATAATGAGGGGAAAAAGATATTGGAGTGTCATCACAGAGTTTATGGGAGAAGCCATAGGAGAGCAAGGTGCCAAAAGCAGAGGTATAGAGAGTGAAAAGAAGTGGACCCAGCACTGACGCTTGTGGAACACCAGCAGTAAGGGAGTGAGTGGGGAGGTAAGGCTGTTCCAGGACACCTGGAAATGTGCAGGGTGAGATATGAAGCAAACTAAGCAAGGCCTTGTCGCTGATGCTTACGAGAGATAGTGTTGAGAGAAGGTTAGAATGGTTGATGGTATCAAAGGCAGCAGAGAGGTTCGGAGAATGAGAATAGATGAACAGTTAGCATGACAAGAGGAAGAGATGTAGTTGCTGACATTGAGGAGAGCTCACTCAGTAGAGTGCAGAAGTCTGGAGCCAGATAGAAGAGGATCCCAGAGGGTTGTGTGTGTCGAACTCTGAGTTGCTTGAAAACTTCACACTCTAGGATTTTGGAATAGTGAGGTAGAAGAGACAGGACGAAAGTTGGTTGGACAGTTGGATCCAGGCCAGGTTTATTAAGGATAGGCATGATAGTAGCTGAATTGTAGGATGATGGGAAAAGTGAAACGGTCGAGAGGAGTTGAAGATTGATGTAAGATATGGAGCGACACTCTTATGAGTTTCACTATGCGTGGGGATAGAGGGTCAATGGGGGCAGATGAGGGGTTAGCCCTGAGAAGGTCACAAATGTAATTGAGGTTAGTGGGGCAAAGGAAGACTTTGTCACAAGAGAGGAGGGTAGAGGTGCTGTAGAAAAGTGAGCAGTTAGGGGGTAAAAGGTGTTAGGTAGATTTTTCTTTTTAGTGAAATTTTCCCCACCTTTTGAGTCCCCCTGCATTCCAGCTGGACTATTGGATTTTCTGACTGGTTCTGTTTCCACACTGACTCATTCTTTTACTCTAACCTTGGGAACCCTTTCTACCTCTTTTTGGTACTTTTTAATGGAGTTATAGTTTCCTCCATCTTTTCTGGCATCTACCTTTTACTATTGCCGTACACAGCACTTTCTGTGCAGTTTTGCTGGGAGTTCCTAGAGGTTTCATTTTTATTTTCCCTGTGCTAACACGCTGTTAACATGGCAGGGAATATTTTTTATCCTACCTGGGTTTTATTTTGCGAGATCAGCACACTCCACCTTAAGTGGACTGCTGAAGGGAAATATTGTCTCCCTTTTCTCGCTTTTCCAGTAACATTTAGTTACTGTTCCAAGATCATCTGACAGTCTGATGGCAGTGTTCCTTTGTGTACTACTTTTTGTAGACTTTTACCGCAGGCTGTCTTTGCAGCTGCGCTAAGGGACACACGGTGTAAGACCATATATGGAATAAAGGCACAATAACCATATACTAATGACATGCCAGTCGTGAGGTTTGTTTCCCAAACAAGTCTGGTTTATTTTCAGAGTATCTTAGTCAGCTGACCGGGTCTCAATACCTCAAGGCGTGTGTTCAGACACTGTGAAAGGAGAGTGAGAGGAGAGTGAGAGGAGAGTGAGAGAGCATGGGTAAAATCCATATACATGACATATAGGCTAGGGTTCAGTAATTGACAGTTATGCACGTAACTTCGATCACTCTAAACATTTGGAATTTCTAGCCGAGGCTGCAGACACAGCTTACTGTTTTGGGGAACACGGGCACTGGCACAGGGAAGGATATCATGTTCTAGAAGGGAGACATTCCAACTAATGTTATCTATTCGCTGCGATCATGGACTAAGGGTCAGACAGTTCTGAAGCAGAGAAAATACCATTGTTCATGGAGGATCACTGTTAGTCGCATATCATTCTTATTTAACTGCCTTCTGCAACAGCATTTGCAAGACAGGCTGGCACCTGGGTTGCTGATTAGTCGATGCTTATTTACAGCTTCAAGGCTTCCCAGAATAAGAAAACCAATGTATTTCTGCAGGGTTTCACATTCCTGCCTACGTTGGCATTCAAAGTTCACAAACTGTGGCCTCGCACCGTGTGTAGATCTACCCAAGTCGCTATCATAATCATTATCAGAAATATTGATTGCCATAAACTCCTTGATTATTTCATTCTCTTGTTTGAGGCCACCATTTATCATATTGGGTTTGGACTTCAGGATCTCTGTACTAATTATCTGTACACATTCATTTGTGATTATGGAGCAAGTGGCTGGACCACATTGAATGCAACAACATCAGGGTATGAGGATGCTGAATATCATGATCACAATGGCGATCAATTTCCATCCCCAGGATTGAACCACGTTCTCAAATTTAGATTCCAGAATTTACAGCTTGTAATTTTTTAATTGCCTCAAATATTTTAGGGAGGAGTCTCTTACAAAAACACAGCACACTGATCCCACTAATTTGCATACACCTCCACGGTCAGCCAAAATGTCAAGAACCATTCTATTTTGAAGTGCAACTAGTCTGATTGCCTTTTGTTCCAGTGGCATGTTGTATAGTATGTCAGTGGTTTCATTAATTGTGTTCTCCAACACCCTGGACAATCTTCTAATATTCCATTAATGTATTGCTTGTCCCCAAAAAGGTATAAAGGATTTAGCGATATCACCAAAAATCTGCCAAGCAGCATCATCTCGCCAGGGCCGAGATCTGGATATTTTTGCTAGTTCAGAGGTTGTACCGAGAAATACACCAGGTAAAAGTATCCCTAAATAACAGGTACCTTCCCAGTTTCTAGGTAACCATGGATAGGCTTGATCCCCACATACAAAATAGACAAGATCTCCTATATATAGCGGTTTCTCTTCGTGCTCAAGTATAGCAGTATTCATACATCTAGTAAATGTACCCATTGGGTGAGAACCTTTTTTCCGTAAACAGAATGTGGACTATGGTTAATAGTGTAGGAATGAGGCATGGCATCTTTGTTACCTACAGGAGCCATTTTTAAATTAATCAGTGACTGTTAAGGTCTAGAGAGTCTATCAATGGGGCTGGTCGATGCAGTGTTCATTTTACTTCTATTTGTGAACATGGAACAACCCAAGGGTGTCTATACCAATCTCTCAAATTCATTTATGTTAGTGTAACTGGAAACTTTGAAGGAACTATCATTCCATCTCCCAAAAAACAGAGCTCTTAGTGATGCATAACAGGCAGTACTCGGGGGTAGAGGATGTATATACCAGCCTATTCCTCTTTCCCCATGCTGGGGTAAATGCGAGCACACCCAGCAACTGGATTGGTTCAAGATTGCATGTGTCATATTCATAATCAATAACAGAGTATTGTTATTGTAACCTTTTCTGTGTTTAACATCTCATGAAGGAAGAGTGTAAGAAAGCACATTAGCCGGGGTCATGGTGGGAGCATTGACAGTGGGCGATAGGGTATTCATGGATGTATATCTTCTAAATACCAGGACAAGTATGATGGCCAGGAGCAGTTTTCTTTCTCGGAGCAGATTCAATGTTAATGTATATGGTTCTATTAATGTCTTCATCAGCGCAAGAGGCAGCATGAGCAAATGCAGGCATGATCTATAAAGGATTATTTCAAGTTTCTCAGCGTCGGTTGAGAGAAGTCTCGCATGGCAACACACGTTTAGTCAGTAGAATGTAAGCAAGTTCAATTCGGCCTGCTTAAGATGGCAGCAAGCTGGTGTTTACCTCAGAGGCTCCAAAATATAGGAGCAAGTATCAACATCCATAGTGTCGGTACCTTTGCCCCCGCTTGTCCGCGCTAGGTTGCAAAGCCCTTCACTTTCAAAAATAGCACCGGGAAATCGCGTGTCAGAGCCTTTATCCGATACAGCTCATACGCTCCCTTTCCCTGTGTGCGTTTTGCCTGTATCCAATGCTTCCGATTGCTTACTCGAACCGCAGTCTGCGTGGCCAGGAGTACCTGGTATGGTCCCTTCCACTGCAGTGCAAGTGAAGATTTTCTCTCAACATTCTTGATCAGGGCCCAGTCCCCCGGTTGCAGACGATGGCCTGGCCCTTATATCTGACGGGAAGAGCCTCCTGCACCTGCTGAGGAATCAAACGCAAGTTTTGTGTCAACTGTTTACAGTATTCAGTAAGTAATGGATACTCTATATCATTTTAACCTTCTCGGACGTGGCACATTCCATACATTGGCTGGTCTCCCCATTATAATCTCATAGGGGGAGAGACCAGTCTTTGATTACACAGACGTATGCATAGATAACAAGGCTAGCGGTAAAGCATCAGGCCATTTCAAATAACTTTCGGTGCATATTTTCACCAGTTTATTTTTCAAAATACTGTTTTGCCGTTCCACAAGACCGGCACTCATCGGATGTCTGGCTGAATGGACTTGTTTATCAATTTGGAGGCCTGCACAGATTTATAGTATCACAGCAGCTATAAAATGCGGGGCGTTATCTGACCATATGACACGTGGTAGCCCAAACCTCGGAAAGTATTCCTTTAACATGGATTTCGCTGTTGACATGGCTGAACAATCTTTCAGGGGATAGGCCTCTACCCATTTGCTAAATGCACAGACCACTACAAGGACATACTTGAAGATGTGGCATCCCTCCATTTCTATAAAGTCGAAATGGATTACTTTAAAGGGCATTGAGGGAGGACCAAAACTTCCTACTGGTGTCTCTGTTCCCTTTCCAATGTTGTGTTGTAAACAAGTCATGCAGTTTTGAACCAACCTCTCAGCAGTTTTTGTAACATTGTCATTGTACCGTACAGAATCAAGGTGCTGACAAATCTTTTTCGCACAAATGTGTTGGACCATGGGCCATGGTAACCATTGCCATAACATACGCATTTGGCAACATCCATCTACAGTTCTCTGTCTACCAAACAACCCTCAGGATCTAATTCTGCTGGACCCTCAGACAATTGTTTTATTTCCTCAGGGGTAGCCTCTGCTTGTATGTCTTTTACATTCCCAATTCCATCCTCTATCATGCAGGACACCCTCTCTGCTGTTTCGACATACATTTTGGTGTGCGAATCAGTGGCAGTTTGTTTTGCGATTCTGTCCACAAAAGCGTTTCCTTTTCCTACGTTACACGTTACCTTTTTATGGGCGTTGCATGTCATTATTGCTAATCGCTTAGGAAGTTTCACTATTATAGTGCCATGTTGAATCTTGGTTCTATGTGACGTCAGAAAACCCCTTTCTGCCCATAATCGGCCAAAGTTGTGGACCACCCCGAAGGCGTATTGACTGTCAGTGTATATGTTCACACTAAGGTTTTCAGAAATTTCACATGCTCTAGTTAAAGCTATTATTTTCGCAGCTTGTGCTGAGTTATATGGGATTGGTTTGCTCTCTACAATAGTTTTCAGTGTGATAATGGCATAAGCAGCAGTTGATATGCCATTCGGTAATTTAAAACAAGAGCCATCACAAAACAGTTCTCCATCTGGCCCTTTCAGGGGTATGTCGGTTAAATCAATTCTTCCTTTTGTCTCTTGCTCAGTTATAATCAAGCAATCATGTGATCATTTCTCCTCACTCCCTCCTTTGATAGGAGGAGGCAATAACTTGGCCGGATTCAAAGAGCAACCTCTCTTAATTTGGATATGCAGTGCAAATAGGATCAGTTCATACCTTGTTAATCGGGCGGATGTGAAATGTTGCGTCTGTGTTCTATTTAAAAGAACGTCTACTGAATGAGGTACCATCACGGTTAAAGAGTGACCTAAAACCATCCCCTCGGTTTCGTTCACTGACGCAACAGCTCGCAAGCAACGTGGCAAAGCACATGCAACAGGATCCAACATGGAAGAAAAATAACTGCATGGTCTATTTTTGCCCCTGTGTTCCCGAATCAAAACAGCCAAAGCACATCCATCGCTCTCATGCACAAACAACGTAAAACACTTCTCATAATTTGGCCAAAACCGGAGTTGAACATAACACAACTCTGAGCAGGTCAAAAGCATTTTGACACTCCATGTTCCACGGCAAAGGTAAGGTAACATCCTTCTTTGTCACTTTCACAATGGGTTTTACAATCATAGAAAAGTTCGCAATCCACTGCCTACAATATGAAGCCATGCCAATTAAAGCCCTGGCTTCCTTTTGCGTATTTGGAATAGGCATATCAGAGATGCTTTTTATGCGTTCTGGTGTCAATCTCCTTCCCTCCTTCGATAGGAAGTAGCCCAAATAGGCCACCTCCTCTCGACAATACTGGAACGTCTTCACTGTCAATGAAGCCTTGCGTCCGTTTGCTGCTAAATGTTTCAATAATAAGACGGTACCTTCTTTGCAAATATCCTCTCGATCCGCTGCTATAAACAGATTGTCAATGTATTGCAATAATATACAGCCTGCTGGTAACTCAAGCATATCTAACTGTTCCTTCAATGCTCTACTGTAAATACTTGGACTTTCAGTGTAACCTTGAGGAATATGTGTGAATGAGCGGTGTCCTATTATGAATGCAAACAGATATCTACTGTCTGAATGAACGCGAATACTAAAAAATGCATTCTTCAAGTCAGTTACGCTAAAATGTGATGCAGAGGCTAGAATCAGTCAAAATTGTGGTGACATCGGGGACTAGCGGGAATTGCAGAGCAACAATTTTGTTCACTGCGCGTAAGTCAATTATAAAACGGTAAGGGATTTTGTTACCTACTTTCTTGTAAACTGGAAGAATCGGACTATTGCATATACTTCCAGAAGTTTCTTCAATTACATTTCTGGATATTAAATCAGATGCAATGCATTTCAGAGCTTGCTCACCTACAGTTGAATTTTTTATTGCAGAATGCGCGGTAGTGTAATTCCTTCTTTCAAAACAATTATCACTGGTTCCACTTTTAAAATTCCTATATCGTTATCGTTTACTGACCATATACTAGTCGGTACGTTACTTAATTCAGTCGGTAATGGTAAAGGCATGAATTGCGATACGGGAGTTTGTTGTGGCGAAATCGTCAAGTACACCATCAGGAGAAGAAAAATTACTGCATTCAATTTCTTCAACGGGTTCAACCCCAACAAATTCTCGCCGCAATTTGTCGTCAAAAGAAATTGACAAGATTCAATGAATGGACCTAATGTGATTGGCACTGGCTGTGAAATTGGACTAATTACTGGTGTACCTGAGAACCTTACTGAAACATTGCTACGCCCTGACAGTGGTATATTTGGAACCCGCTGATGGTCGATCGAACATTTCTGTGCACCTGTGTCCACTAGAAAAATATGCTCCATATTCCCAACCTTCATTTCTACATAGGGCTCTTTCTGATTAACGGGAATAGGCACTGGTTCCAAACCCTTCTTCGGGTTGTCCTACGGGAACAGTACATCATCAGATGTAAAGTCTCCATAGTAATATGCATTGGAGGGATTATCAAAAACATTTGCACCATTCATGGTGTTCTGTTGCTTATTCTGATTAACTTGATTAGCCTGAAATTGTGACTGAAACTGACTTCTGTTCCGGGCCCCTATTCCTGGATGACCTCTAAACGGTCTTCTCGAAATAGTCCCATTTAACCTCTGTAATTGCGGGCACTGTGCTCACCAATGGCTTTCCTGTCTGCAATAGGCACAATGATTTATACCTATCGGACCCCCATGTATTTTGGACAATAATGCAAATCGGACTCTAGATGGTGTGTTTCCGCCACCTCCATTACCTTTGGCTACCTGCTGTAGTAATACTGTTGTT
This sequence comes from Ambystoma mexicanum, assembly GCF_040938575.1. NCBI lineage: Eukaryota > Metazoa > Chordata > Amphibia > Caudata > Ambystomatidae > Ambystoma > Ambystoma mexicanum. The sequence continues at coordinate 38,913,455 of NC_090940.1, forward strand.
TTCAGAGCTCCTTTCTTCCTTTCTACCTTAACCTTTTCTGAATTTACTCGGTTTTCATAATATTGAGCCCTGTGTAATACTTCACTTTGTGACTTTGATTGCCATGCACTTTCAGATGCCATTATCTTTGTCAGAATTTCTGGTAACAATCCTCGCACAAATTTGTCAACAAATAATCTCTTTCCAGATTCTCTACTTAGATCTTGACCACTAAAATCTGCAAATACTTCTTCCACTCAGTTAAAAAATTCCGTTGCTCCTTCCGATTTACCTTGTAAACAAGCAGTCCATTTATCCCAAACTATTCTGTTCTCGGGCACTAAAGTTTTCAATTTCGATACTATCCGTGAAGGCAAAGTTAAAATTACTTCTGGAGGTTTCTCTCCAGTCTTTCTCTCACTATCGACTCTAATCAGTTTCCCATGTATCGCCTAGCATCGGTGCTTCATTTATACTTCTAATTTGTTTCCATATGTCAGCAGGAAGAATCACAGGGAACAATAAATCAATGTCACTCAGTGTAAAAACAGATGAATTCAAAACTGATTCAATTTCCTTATAAAAACCGGCAGGATTCTTCCTAATATCAGGGACCGACTGTTTCATAGTGTTCCCTTCTTGTCTAGAAAAGGGGACATGTACAAACTGTGCGATATAATGGGCTTCTATCGTACGCACTGGAATTTGTCCTACGGCAGGAATTTCTACTTTCGGAACAAATGTGGGAGGCACCTCCCTCATGGTTAATTGCAAAGTAGGGGTTTCTGGATCCGAGCGTCTATTAAGCAACAAAGCCAAATCAAGGGAAAAAGCAGCAGTTCCGGTGTCAGACGAAAATGCTCTTTTATAAATAGTCATCGAATCAGCAGGACAACAAACCTTCTTCATGCATTCATCCTGTAAATATTCCACCATAATTTGTAACACTTTTCCGGTGTATATTGACAAAGTATCATCCGCTTCAATCGGGGAAATGGCAACATCCGTAATCCATCTAAGCGCATCTTGCGTACAAATTCGCATTTCTTCACTAACTGGTTTCAACAGCGGGAGAAATCATTTCTGGACATATGACATATGCGGTTCACGCTTACTCATTATATCTTTATGCAATCGACCAAGTTCTCGCTTAAACACAAGTATTCGCCCTACATGTTCTCGTATTTTCTCGTGAGTAGGAAAGGACAAAGAAATTGTGCAACTCTTGCGGTATCACGGCATCAGTTAAGTCACTCCATACATTAACAAGATAATCTCCCATATATTCTAACAATACCTGTTGTTCACCAAAGCCTCTATGATCAGATATGGAACTTTGCACAGCCACTTCATCGCCATCATCAATATACGTCTCAGCCCACCGTTTCAGTTCGTCTTTCCGTTCCTTACTAATCGTACTACGAGTCGAATACTTCCTCTTTCAGTCCCCACTGATGCAGAACTGCCAGCTAAAGCGCATAACTCCTGCTTTGTAGGAGGTGGAGGAAATGTCATTGGTACAGATGGGACGGTTACTGCAGGTGCAGATGCAAGCGTGGGAATAGCAGGAGGAGATACATAGGGAAGTGGTGCAACTGGGTCAGTAATTGGATAATCTTTTCTTTGCTCATTCAGTATCTTATTTATCAATTCATCTGATGTATGCAAATCTTGTGAAGGATATATTTTCTGTATGTCTAATTGGAAGGCCCTATCCATGTTCCTAATAGCTTCTGTCTGCTTCTGTTGATCATGCACTAACACTTTCTCTGAATTTGACATGTCTACGTGCGTGTTTCTCTCTACTTTTCAAGCGTTGATTCGCTTCCTTCCTCCAATCCCGCTACTGATTCAAAATGTTCTATGCGTGCTAGTTTGAAGCTCCCATTATTCGGCCACTGAGGGTCTGATACATGTCTGGTCTGTCTATGCCAAATCGCATTAAAAACAATTACCCCAATACCATACTTAATGTACATTTCATACGCCTGCAACCCCTCGGGTGGCGTGGCCTGGCCAGTTTCCAAAGACTGTCTACCGCAGTGAAAAAATCTCACTAGTCAGGAAGACAATTTCCCAGGCATGGTTAACACTTACCTCTTTCACCTGGACTTTTGTACTTGCAAATGCAACACTCAACCAATATCAGGACGTTTAAGAATTGGGGCACGACTCACCTGATCAATCAATTTGTCACTCAGGACGCAATTCGCCCGTATACAGGCGCAACCAAGAATCGTCACGACCAATGTGTCTGGCACAATTTGCCTCGCTTCCAGGACCCTTGTCTTGATGCTCTCTGGGCGCTGCTCGTCTATTAGAGATCGGCTGTGTACAGATCTGCGGAGGAGTCTAATCACTTCTGCAGGAGCGTCCCGAACACCTTCCAATCCCGGTCCAACAGCTTTGTCCTCGACTCATCCTTGCCTACAACGTACGCGATGGAGGATCACACGGAGGGTCCCTGTTCGAGCGCCATTTTTGTAAGACCATATATGGAATAAAGGCACAATAACCATATACTAATGACATGCCAGACGTGAGGTTTGTTTCCCAAACAAGTCTGGTTTATTTTCAGAGTATTTCAGTCGGCCGACTGGGCCTCACAATGTGTGTTCACATATATATATCTCACATCATCATTGTACAGCATTATTTGGTCCGCCCATATACATGACATATAGGCTAGGGTTCAGTAATTGGCAGTTATGCACGTAACTTCAGTCATTCTAAACATTTGGTATTTCTAGCCGAGGCTGCAGAGACAGCTTACTGTTTTGGGAAACACGGGGCACTGGCACGGGGAAGGATATCATGTTCTAGCAGGGAGACATTCCAACTACCGTTATCTATTCGCTGCACTCGTGGGCTAAGGGTCAGACCGTTCTGAAGCAGAGAAAATACCATTGTTCATGGAGGAGCACCGTTAGTCGCATATAATTCTTATTTAACTGCCTTCTACAACAGCCTTTGCAAGACAAGCTGGCACCTGGGTTGCTGATTAGTCGATGCTTATGTACAGCTTCAAAGCTTCACAGAATAAGAAAAGCAATGTACTTCTGCAGGGTTTCACATTCCTGCCTACGTTAGCATTCAAAGTTCAAGCTGTGGCCTCGCACTGGCCTCGCACTGTATGTAGATCTGAAACACAGAATATATTTGCAAAAGGGTTTAGAAAAGAAAAATAGCAGGCAATTACAAAATGGACTCCCAATGGTCACATTCAGGTTTCATGGTTTGCAATGTTTGTCACATGATGCGATTTGCTTCTGGCCAACATACTATTCATACCATTCGGGCTATACGATTGCATTACAGTTTTACAAGGGGACACCATTTGTCTAAAAGGGTGGCTGTAGTTTCTTAAGACATGTTCTTGATGACTTGTTCTTTCTTGACCCTTCTTCTACCTGCCTGCCTGCCAGCCTGGGTGGGGGAGGTTTTGAAGGTCTTTTGCCTTTCACAGGCGTCCCTTGGAAAGCCTGCCAAGACTCTGAGTGCCTGAGAGGACAGGAAGTGGGGGAGGTGACTGAAAGTCCCCTGGTCTTTGTCCTTGTCAGTACTCGTAAGAACCTAAGGAGGTTGTTGGGGTTCTTGTGCTTATCGAGAAATTTTCTTGAGAGATTGGTCCAATAATCTCAATGCTAACGCTTGATAAGCGTCTCCTCAAATTAGGGCAACCTTTCCTATGAGACGCTGTGCTGTCCGTGTCTCTGAGGAATGCATGCACAAACTTGTTTTCATCATCATAAATGATCTTTTTGACTGTTACCATTATTCATTGAAATTTTCATTTTTCTTAGTCTGTTTTCATGTTTTCTTTATCATCCCTAAAACTCCTAACCATTGCCCCTCCCTCAATGGCCAACCAAATGAATGAAAATATGGAATGAATGTGTGAATTTCATATGTTGGTTAATGTGATCAAAATTATATTAGGTTTTTTTTAAAAATTATAATTTGCAAATGTGATATGATAAGCCCTGATTTGTAAAAGACGATGAGATCGTCAAACATGTATTATCGCAAAGGGCACTGTTTAAAGCATAAAAATATGTGCAATTAAAACTCAAATTCTCACAAGAACACTGAGGAGAAGGGTCATTTGTCTTCTTTTTCTCTGGAAAATGTGGGCGCATGAGAATATTTCAATGGAACTGCAAGAATTGTTTTTGAAGTTAACGGAGTAGAGGAGCCAGATAAACTCTGTTGTTACAATCCCATGCAACCCTGAAACGACAATCATCTTATATATGTAAGGGCACTGAGGTCCGACTATAGGGAAACCCATCCAAACAGGTTCCTCAGAAAATTATACAATAATCCACAAACCAATCCTTGAACACCGAAGCTAGGCTCAACGTGTTAGGAGCGAAGTACAGATTCAGGGAAATCCCAAAAGGCAGTCCATAAACAGAAGCAGAGGTCGAACAACGTGCTGGTGGCGAGTAAGTTAAAGGAAATTCCAAACGCAGTCCTTGAACAGAAGCAGAGGTCTTTAACACAGAATTCAGGTAACAGGAAGCGAAAATGAAACGCAGAACACCAACTTCAATTAAAAGCACTGGCGTCCCAAAGGAGTTTCGTTTTATACATGATTGACGATGCGTGTCGATGCGCTGTCGTGTGTTGTCTCTATGGCAACGGGAATGCTTTTGCATTGCAAGCATACTGTCACGTTTGTCGTCTGCTTTTCTAGCATTGGTGGAGACGCCATGGCAACCGACAGGAACACAGATGGGAATAGAAGGAACTATGCCATTTCCATAAGGAGGAAAGCATTCTCCTATGAATTGTGACAGTCCTGCAGTGTGCCTGCCTGGAACCAGTTTGTGCGCGGTGGCTTGTTGTCTCCATTGGACAGCCATGCCCCAAATTTGAATGGATGCATGTCTGGTGATTGGTGGGGTAACAACAAACGGGGTAAGCTAGTGTAAAAATGAATCACAACACAGGCAAACCGTTGAAATCCTTTTAACTGTTAACAGGATGAACGTGGTATCACAAAAACAACGGTTTTGTAGGAAAATGTGACTCAAAAGGTTCTGTAAATGAAAGAACAGTTTTCTAGAACACTCGAACGGAGTGGAAGGGGAGGGTGGGTGGGGGTGTTGGGGCGGGGAGGATCACCCAACTCAAAGTACCTGTCTCTAAGGAAACACACCCTGTCCTTAGCGGGAGTGCCTATCACTAGATGGCGTGTGTGCTGGCGCCTGTCTAACAAAAATAGAAAGAAGGGCTAGCCTAGTATTCAATAAAAGCACCACCCAACGCACAAAGAGCTAAGATTTTTATTCAATCTTCAATCTTGTAGACAATCTTCAATCTTGTAGGCAGATCCAATTTCGTTTTTGTTCAGCAATGTCCAGAACTGTGGATTAGATTCTGTGGCTAGCTGGATGTAATTGGAAAGACCTGGGAGCAGGTCAACTGTATGTACAACTGTATGTATTCCTTCTCCTGTGTCAATCTTTAATTCTTGCCCATAGGTTGCATGAGGAGGAACCACTAGCAGTTCAAAAATTGGAAAAGCCTGGGAACAGGTAAAAGTAAAAGGGCCATGGGGCCTTGAGGTGTAAAAGAGGCTCTTATAAAATTACACACTTTCACCATAAGTTTGCGTGAGAGCAATTGTAGCAATATCCTTTTCCTCTTATTGGGGATATTTGTAATGGGTCATGAGAGCCCTCATGACCTCTGGGGTCGACCGGCTTCAATGGCAAGTGTGGATGAAGCCATCTTCATCAGGACCGTGATTCCATGTTGGGACCAAATCAGAAAGTTCAGAGTGGCTGAACTGGATTGGGTGTCTACTGCAGGGACACAGAAGGGGGTGGGGCATAGAGAAAACAAGAGCTAATTAGGGGGGCGTAGGCACAGGGGACTGGCCTTACGATGGAAGGGAAGTCTTTCCACTCGAAATGAGAGAGAGATTAAAGTGACCAAACCTAATGGTCATAAAGTACAGGAGATTATAGGTGCCTGACCACCAGTGCAGGCTAACTCATCATCGGGGGTGGGGGTGGGATGGGCTGGAAAAACATGGGAGGTGCTGGGTCCCCACTCCCTTGTGACACCATGCTGAGGGTGGGAAGATATTGAAAACAAATACCTCTGTACCTTAACAAGCGGTGGAGGAGGTACTCTGGTCCGCTGATGGCAAACACTGTTAAAGAAAAATGAATGTAAACTCAAGAATGTGTCTTTAGAAAAAGCTGTGAGGCTGGGGGAAAACACAGCTTAGGGAAACACAAGTCCTGATCCATACCTGATGGAAGTGGCTTGCAGGAGCACCATCGAAGTTTCCAGGTGCTCGGGAGCGTTGTACTGCTCCAAATCGCGTACGATCGGGAAAAGTGCCCGATCGCCTAAAGAAACAAGTCGAAATGACGTAGGCGGCCGTCAAGACAACGCCCATGGGGAGCGGTGTGTGCTGTGGGCTGTTCGTTGCGCCCAACCGCCTCTCGAAACAACGAGAGAGCGTGTCCGGAACAGCTGATGCTGTACACAAGCCTGGAAACTGTGACAGGCTGTCCGGAGGAGGTGCCGGTGTTGAAGCTCAGGAGGGCCCCCAGCAGGGGTCAAAGTAGTGAAACAAATTGAAAGAAATGGTAAAAGTGCTCAGCATGAAAGTGGGGGGCGGGGAGTGCAGGGGAACGAGGAAAAGGAGGCAAAAAGGAGGGAGAGAGGGGGGGAGAACACCTCAGTGGTGGTGTCCAAAAGTGGACAACTCACCGGTTAGGGCTCGCAGGGGAAAGTCACTCAACATCGAAGAGAGTTTCATTTTATACATGATTGACGATACGTGTCGACGCACTGTCGTGTGTCGTCTCTATGGCAACAGGAATGCTTTAACATTGCAAGCATACTGCCACGTTTGTCATCTGCGTTTCTGGCATTGGTGGAGACGCCATGACAACCGCCAGGAACACAGATGGGAATAGAAGGAATTACGCCATTTGCATAAGGAGGAAAGTGTACTCCTATGAATTGTGACAGTCCTGCAGTGTGCCTGCCTGGAACCAGTTTGTGCTGGGGGGGCTTGTTGTCTCCATTGGACATCCACGCTCCAAGTTTGAATGGATGCATGTCTGGTGATTGGTGGGCTCAGCTGGTTTTCCTGCATAAAATGCAATGGTCCTGGAGCTCAAACTCCAAGTTGACCACTGGAACTGAAGATCCGAAGAGGGATGTGCCCAGCCACTTCCAGTGACCGCCAGAGCCATCTGAGTAACGGCTGCAATCCCGACATCAACTTCTGTGTGACAGGGAAGCTCTGATGAGGACGACTTCCCCCCCTTGGACTGGTGGGCCCAACCAGTCCCAAGATTAACTGCATTTTGTGCCATTTCCGGACAAACTGCGACCTCCATGGCCTGCAATTCCTCAATGCCTGGGGTCCTGTGCCATTTTGCGGTTTTTCTGAAGCACAGTTTTGTCAAACTTGATAAGCATCACTCTGGTCCAGTGACTGGATTCTGCTCCTTAATGTTCCTTCAGCCAAGACAGGGACAGAGAAAGGGCGGAAACTCCACCACATGACAACAGTCCTTCAACCAAGCCTTCAAAGAGGCACCAACGAGCCAGTGCTGCGAAGATCTTCTGCTGGGCATCCAACTTCTAGTGTGTAAGCACCAGATCCATCTCCAGTTCTTTTCTTCAGTCGCCAAGACCAAGAATCCTGAGCCGGGTCTGCTGTCGCCTCTCCTTGGGGACCGTCATGCTTCACCAGCTTCTTCACTTATGAGGTACCGTTCAGACCCTAATACATACTTGGCACCTGCGTTGTTGTTCCTGTGCTTCAGAGGGTTGCAGTTAAGTGGTTACTTGCACCCCCTCCTAAGCCTTCTTTGAGCTACATTGGGGTGGACAACCATTTGTGCTCTATCTTGCCTTAGGTCACTTTTCCTTGGGGCAATTCGGCGAGGGAACCTCCTAATTTCCTTGCCCAGAGGAACCTAACTGATACTTGCGTGTAAACTTGAAGACCTCTTCCTAGACTCTACCTTCGGTGAGCTTTTCCAAGTTCTGTCCCAGACAGCAACTTGTGTGAAACACCCTAACAGAAGTTAATTGGCGAGGGTATTGTGAATGTTGGAAATTTGTGAAGCAAAGTAGAGAGCTAGATCGTTGGCAGAAAGAGTAGAGGGGATGAAGGAGGGTTTAGGAAGCAAGAGAATTGAGTTGAGAGATTTTTGGAGGCGCTTAGGTTGAGAGCTTTGGGATGAAATGTGAAACCGAGAAGTCCCATTTGGCAGATTCGAGGCCAGTGGAGTAGTTTCGAAGAGCAGTCTGATAGAGGTGGAGAGCCGAGGAGTATCTAGATCTCGCCAAGTGCAAAGGATTTTCCTCATTGTTTTTGGGGTGTGGATGGTATGTGTAATCCAATGCTGTGAAGGGCAGGGGTTAGGAGTGAACATAGAAAGAGGGAAGTGAGAGGAGAAGGGGGCATTGAGGGCAGTGTTTAAAGTTAGTGAAGGCATTATCAGTGAATGGAACAGTGAATTTCGCATTGGAGAAGAATGGTGTAGGTCAGAGAGGTAGAGTGGGAATTTGGAGGAGGGAAACTTGCACTTGGTAATGGAAGTGGTGCGTGGAGAGAGTGGGGTTTGAGTAGGAGTGGAGATTGAAGCAAAGTCGATGGTTTGATCAGAGGGAGGAGCAGCAGTGGCTATATTAGAGGAAGGGCGTTGAGAGGAGATGAGAATAAGATCAAGGGAGTTACCATTTGAATGGGTGGGCAGGGAGTGGACCGAAGAGAGTGAGTCATTAAGGAGAAGAGAGCTAAAGTCAGTGGGGAGTGAGAGAGGAGAGGTTAAAGTCACCAGTGACAATGAGGTGGTGATGGGGAGGAGGAATGTCAATTAGTTGAGAGAGGTGGTCAGTAAGTTGGACCAGGTGGCCGATGGAGAGATGTAATATGAATGCCAGAGAGAGCAGTGATTGTGGATATAGTGTATTCGAAGGAGATAGGTGAGTAGGAGAGATAGCAAGGTCGGAAGATGGGAACAGTCCTACACTACCCCTCCCAGTTGGGTTTGGAGAGTAGGTCACGGTGTAGTCTGGGTCGTGAAGGGCAGCAAGGGTTGCAAAGTCTGAGCAGAGTCGGACTGGGGCATAAAATTGTCTCGGGCACCAATGAAAAAGTGGCTCACAGTTGCAAATGGCAATTCATTCCTTTTGTGACACTGTTTGAGTAGTACCCAATGGGGGAGGTTTTTGATAAAAATGTGATACAAATTGTGCATTATAAATAATACGTATTCAGTAACACGGGTCAAAACGACTAGCCACATGGTGAATTAACACTGGCCCAAATGGGCCAAAAAACTGCCCCACACTAGTATTTTGTGTTTTAGGTTCAGGCATTGCCCTATAGGCCAGTCCAAGCATGAGTCGGAGGGAGATATCCAGGTTTCTGTAAGGGTAATGAGGTCAAGAGAGGGAGAATGTGAAAGAAGGAGGTAAAGGAAGTCTTGTTACAGACAGATTTTGCATTCCAAATAGCAATATAAAGATGTGAGAATAGGAAGTGTGATGAAAGTACGGGTTGGAGGTTTTGTGTATAGAGGTAGTAGGTGCGTGAGAAGAGGGGTGGTGTTGATGGAAAAGAGATGATCAGGATAGGTAGAGAGCTGAAATGGTTTTGAGCAGAGGAGAATGTAGAGAGAAGTAGAAAGAGCAGTGTATGGTGAGGGTGGGGCGAGCAAAGACGTAATTGATGCTCACAAGGAAGTAGCAGGACAGAGCAAAGCAATAGCTCAAAGGCAAAGAGGCTGGAGGTTGGCCCTTAGCTGTTTGCCCTTTGCTGGTTCACCCCAAAAAACAAGGAAACAAGTACTGGAAGTGGTGAGTGTTAGGGAGTTTTACTAAAGTCCACCTGTGGTAGGACTGTAGAAGCCTCACTTTTAGGACTACAGGGCCCCAACACTTAGGTTTGGCCTGAACTACCCAGAAGGTTTGCTAGCTGTGGTCGAGCAGCCAGGCTTAGTCTAGGAGGGAGAAGGGCTGTAGGTGAATATGTGCAATTCAATATTGTCGTGACAATGAACATATGCTTCAGCAGATCGTTAAAAAATCAACTAGTGGAATTTGGGCATGCCTAAATAATGCTGCTCCACATCTACAGGGAGCGTTACAAAGCAATGCAACCTTGGACGAGTCATGGCAGTCCTATTTTGGGCATCTCTGTAGCCCGCCGTACTCTTTTTCATTTGAGTGGTCTAAACTGGGCTATAACCTGTTGTATACTTTTTCAATAGAGGTTGAAGACATTTTATCTTGCATTACAACCTTGAGTCGGTCAAGAGCTCTTGGGCCTGATGGTCTGCATAATGGTCTCTTAAAAGATAATTCATTAGAGTGGGCACAAATATTACATTTGACATGTGTTTATTGTAGGAAGGGTTCCAAATTCATGGAAGAAGTCCATAATTTTGCCAATTTTCAAAAAGGGCGATAGAAGTGATCCCAAGTCCTATCGCCCCATTGCCCTTCTTGACTGTCCTGGGAAAACTTTTGCACGCCTAGTCCTAAAGGATTTTAACATCTGGCTTGATTTGACCAACTTGCGAGACCTTTTCAAACAGGCTTTCTTTCAGGTATTGGCATGGCTATCAACATAGTGACACTACGAAGCATTCAATCTCGGGCAACCCAACGCAATCAACTACTCTACTTAGCGTTTATAGATTTTAGTATGGCCTTTGATGCGGTTCCTCTGGAACTATTTAAGAAACTACTGGATACAGGTTGCCCCTGGCATATCCTTAAATGGATAATTGATTTTCACACTGCAACCTCGATCCAAGTTAAATTATCAAGTGATGGTCTATTGGCAAACTTATATCGACGTCTCGTGGCCTGAAACCGGGATGCCTGTTGGCCTCAGCAATGTTTAACTTTTTTATTTCAGATGTTGGTAAAGAGTTTCCAGGCATCAAAGCTGATCCGCCCAACAATAACGGCAATCAAGTAAAATATCTTTTACACGCAGATGATATGATTTTACTCTCAAAGACTCCTAAAGGCCTGTGTGAATTGTTGAATGCCTTAAATAAAATAAATATACCATCAAGAACTATATTACTATCAGTGTATCAAAGAGTAAAATCATTCAATGCGGTAATGTCAGGCAACGTATTGCCAAGTTACATTGGCCATTACAGAACGTGCTGTTAACCTCTGTCTCTTCCTATGTATACCTGGGGACTTTGATAACAAATCAAACAACTAAATCTCAATATGAGACATATATTCAGGTCAAAGTAAACACAGCATTGTCTCAGGCTTGAATCATGAAGAATAGGTTCTGTAAGTTTTCAATCATGCCTTTAGTAATCTACTATAGACAAACAATGGTTCCAATAGTCCTCTATGGGTCTGAAGGTCATGAGGATAAATCATATCAATACTGGACTAAACGTGAAAGCCAATATTGGAAAGCAGCCCTTAGTTTTAGACACGAGTTAGGCATGAGATCTTTATATGGCTTATATAAATGGAGATGTGTAGTCTTTACCGTAAATGTATTCAGATCTTTTAGGGATACTTGCTGCATATCTATTAAACTCAACAGACAAGTTTCCTAGTAAATGGCGCCTTCTAATTAAAAAACAGTAGAAAATGCAGGTTTTTCAATCGAGACATTGTCGTAATCCAGACAAAGCAAAATCTCGTCTCTGGGAGGCTGATTGGATCAAGACCGAACAGCTTGCCTTAAATATCAGAAATTCAAACAAAATCCCTTTGCCCTGAAACGATATGGGTCTATGGAAAGCTATCTTGTCAAATTCCCAAATTCCTATCGGAGGAACATCTATTTACGCTTTCGATTTAACCTATGGCCAACGTATGAAATATTATATATACATAGATTACTCCCCAAATCAGATGCTCAATGTCGCTTTTGTAATATGGAATTGGAGACTCTCCAGCATCTATGCACTGAATGCCCAAAATTGAATGTTAAACAATCTATCCATCTTAAACCTTTGTTTCTTGATTATTATGAACTATCGCGAGAAAGAGCTTGGGGATATTTATTCTATGCTGAGAGAAAAGCAGTAAGATATGCCATACTTAATTTTTTACACTGTTTGGACCTGTCTCATAAACTTGATTATGTTGGTAACTCTTGATCTAAACAGCATTCATTTGATATAACTATTTAACTGTTAGCTCTGGTCTTATTTTTTGTACCTTTTGATTTGGGGTTGAATCCATGTTATATGTCTGATTACATCAACATAAATGACAGATGTTCTATTTAATTGGTGGAATTTTATACAATGAATTGATTGAATTTGTAATGTAAAAGAATAGATGTGTGCTTTTATTATTAGTATGTATACATTAGAGATGCAATTGAAGTTGTTTTTCGATTTGTATTTGTTTCTTTTATTAAAATTGCTGTTATTGCTGTAAAATCAAGAAATGTTCTTGATTAAATCAACTTTAATTTTAAAAAAAAGGAATACACATACACATTTATAGTCCAGGAATCCCTTACACGCTGTAGTTAAATAAAAATATGGTTCTTTATTATATACACCAAGGCAATGTAAAAATCAATGTGCAATTCAGGTAAGTAAGGAAAGTTTGGCACATAAATACAGTAAGACTTTTGCTGTTGCAATACTCAGCTCAATAGTAGACCTTTAGATGATAAAATGGGTAAATATAACAGTAGCTTCAGGTTAGCAAATCATTCATCAACCAACATTTACTAAATAGCAATACTGGTAGGTTGATGACTGTGTAGACCTACACTTTAGAAGTCCAACCCTATCTGGGGAATGAGTGTCTCAAAAGTCAGATGGGGATACTCGGGGGTGGGGGGGGCGGTTAAAGGGGGGAGGCGGGACATGACACGTGAGTGGCAGAACAAAGGAAGGCAGGTGTTCTCAAAGTTGTCAAATTCACAGATTATGCTTTTTGTACTAAGTAACGGAATTGGATACAAAGGGTTCAGGGGGGCTAGGTAAGCCACCTGAAGGATGTCCGCATCTAGGATGGGTGCCCTTGGGCACCGGAGTTCACAGTTGTGTTGTCCACCCCAACATGACTCATAAAGCTCAGGAGGAGCGAACAGCAACACGATTACCTAGGTAATTATCTAAGAGTGGAACAGTGCCGCCTTCTGTGAAGAACAGTGATGTTACAGTCGGGTCCCCAAGGTGAGGCGACAGCAGCTCTGGTTCGGGTCTCTGGCCTTGGCGGCTGGAGGAGGAACTTTTGGCAGAGGCAGGCAGTCCGACTCGGTCACAAGGATGCCCAGCAGACTATCTTCACAGCATTTGGTTCTGGAGGCTCGACATGGGCTTTGTAGCAGCGCCGGTTGTCACCCGGAAAACTTTCTTCCTTCTCTTGGTCCACGACTCAGCTGAGGGGACTTCTACAATCAGGATGGAGTCTCTTTGGGCTCAGACAGACACAAGTTTGCAACCGCAACGAGCGCTCAATGAGACGATGCACTGCAGCAGTGCCGGAGTTCCCAGGGTATTCAGAGATTGCAGGCCCGTAAGGTAGCAGCTTGCCATGGGATGGCTCAAACTGTAACCAGTCTCAAGACTGGTTGGGCCCACCAGTCCAAGGGAGAAAGTAGTCCTGTCTGGATCTTCCCTTTTGCACAGAAGATGGGGCTAGACCAGCAGCGGTCACTCAGTCGGCTTCTTCAGTATAGATCTTCCAGCGGTTGACTCTGGCTTCTGCATCAAGACCCTTGCCTTATATAGAGGAACCCAGCCAATCAGCAAGCATGCAACATTAAAACTTTGGGTGGTGGCTGTCTCCTTGGCACCCAGTCAGAACTGGATCCAAGCAGATGCACTGGAGAACAAAAACCTGAGGAGTTTCGGTGTCCTCCCAGCTTCCTGTCCTCCCAGACACATTGGCGCCTTCGGGCGGGCTTCCAAGTGGAAGTCTGTCGAAGACGGAATGAGCAGGACTTCACCCACCAGGTCGGCAGGAGAAGGTTCAAGAAAAAGGACAAGCCATTGTGAGTTGGCAAAATAAAACACAGGCACCATTTTAAGTCTGTGGTGTTGCACGTGTCCCTTACCGCAGCTGCGACTACAGCCTGTGATGTATGTTTCAGTCACCTCCCCCACTTTCTGTGCTTTCAGGCACTCGGAGCCTTGGCAGGCTTTCCAAATTAAGTCTGCCAAAGACAAAAGACCCAACATGACCTCCCCCACCCAGGCAGGTTGAAGAAGGCTCAAGTAAGAACAAGTCATCATGAGCAGGGCTTTAAAAAGTACAGCCACCATTTTAGGTAAATGGTGACCCTAATGTCCCTTGTCACAGCTGCGATGGCAGCCTGCAAAAAAAGTCCACAAAAAGTTATGCAAAAAGTTACGCTGCCACCAGCCTGTCAGAGGAACTTGTAATAGTAACTAAAAGTTACTGCAACAGTGAGAAAAGGGAGACCATGTTTCTCCTCAGGACTCCACATAAGGTGGGGTGTGCTGATCTCATGAAATTAAAATATAGGAGGCACAAGAGGGTATCCCCCTGCACTGGTAAGGTGTTACCACAGGTAAAATGAAAGTTCAAGGAAAAAGTGCTGTGTTCTGCAATAATAACAGGTAGATGCCAGAAAACAGAGAAAAGCATAACTACATTCAAAAAGTACCAAAAAGAGGCGATACAGGTTCCCAAGGTTAAAGTAAAAGAATGAATGAGTGAGTGTGAAAAAAGGTTCCCTCTCACTCCAGAGAATCAATCCTAAAATCCAGTAGTCCATCAAAAATGCTGGGCGACTCGCAAAGTGAGGAGAATTTCACTCAAGAAGGAAAATCTACAAAACCGTAGTGAATAGAAAGCAATTTAGGGTCACCGACCATGTGGCAGTGTCAATGCATTTTACAAATGGCTCAGGTCTTTGTGTGCTGGGCTTTTGAGTTTTGGGGGCTTGACTTTTGAGTCTACTAGGCCGCGATAAGCTGATGCCTTGTTTCTGCTTCCTTTGTCTTACAGGTGGGTCTTTTTACACAGCCGAGACTGGTGAAGGCTCTAGGCCGCATTATTGCAATGCGTGGGCCCCGCTGCTTTATGCCACCGCCCTCTGGCTGAACAATGCAGGCTTTCTCGTCGTGGACATGGACGAAGGAGGCTCCAACCTCTCCCGGCCCGTCACTCCTACATCGATGGGGCAGGAGTTGACCTCCCGCGGAGGAGTGAAGGCTCCGGAGGACGTGAATGCTGACCGATTTCACCTGATTCTTGGTCAGTAAGGGTAGAAAGCCCATTTATAGCACCTGTCTGGGGCTTTTATTTGTGAATAAATGGTGTCACAGATGGCACAACAATCACTCCAAATCTCAGCAGTGATTGAAGGGTTTTTATTGAAATATGAATGTGCCCTAGAGCGGTCTCTCCCTCCCTCATCTCAATTCTCCTCCTCCCCAGCCCAGACGTCCTTAGCCCTAGGTCAGTGTGTAGTGATGGTTTTACCCTCAGTATGTCTATGCTAAAAGAGATCTGAACGTAAAGGCCCTTGTCTGACTCAAGGAGCTCTAGCCAGTGGCTAGTGATCTAACAGGGATGGGATTTGTGCCTTGTAGACCTCCTGCTTGAGTCGGTCCTCTCCTCTCACTTTCTCTCCTCTCCCTCTTTGCTTCTCTAGACTCTTTCTCCACCTTCACCCTCCCCTACTCTATCCTACGCTGACCCTCTAGAATAAGGAAAATGTTTAGGTGTTGCTAGGTAACACAACGCCAACCCTATTTTAAGTAGTTCCAATTCACCTGCTATATATGAGTGTTTATAGGAGTAAAACTGTCTGCAACACCTTACCAGTCCAAATATTTTAAAGAAGTACCAGAGCATCTCCCCACAATTGTGCGCTCAGTATCATACATTTCTCAGAGAAACACCAAACTCAATACTTAACCAAGTCAAATGGTTTAATCTTAGGTGATACCCTTGGAATGTCATGTCCTGTTCCAATGGTACATACATATTTAAATTACCCAACAGCAACCTTTTTTTGCGCATGTGCCTATTGTTTCACCAATCCTTGCTTCCTCTAGGCTATACACTCATTTTCTGGTCTATACCAAGTTACTACAAATGTTATTTACAAAAACTGCTTTGGAAATACATTTTTTCAATGCAGTTAGGAATTCCACCTGTGAATGACAATGGAAAAAACAAGAGCGCAGTGCATGAGTTAAAGAAATTAACGATGCATTATTATATGCATGTATGTTTTGAATTAATCTTGTTGGTGTCCTTATGCTTCTCGGGTATCTGAATCCTTAATATTAATTTCAACAAAATCTGCCCTATTACAGACAATTTAATCTGCTAGTATAAACTTGATTGTGGAAGTATTGTTAGGCATACCCCTAGGTTTAAAAATTAACCATGTTGTGAGCTTGACTTCCCTCTTAGATCTCATGGTGTATCTCAAACCCAGAAATAAAGCCCATCATTTTCTGACTCTGCTACATAAGTATCCTCCCACTTCCATAAATTAAAGTTTGTCAATCACACATAGGATACTTCCATTCTCAAATATTGATGCACAACTCATTCTAATCATGCATGTTACCTTGTTGCTCTGAGTTGATACATTTAGAGTCTTATTCGTTATGTCCAATGTTGCAAATTCATTTTGGCATTTACTTCTTCCTCCTAGCCAAAAAGAGTAGCAATTGAATTATTCCATTTCCTGCAAAACAAATATTTAAAGCCCTCAAAGGCCTATCTTCTAGGCCGCGCCTCCAGCCTTTGATATCATCCCTCCCTCCTTACTACTATGCTCAAGAGGTCTTTACCAGCCATAACACAATAAAAGCCATTCAGAGACATAGATAAGTAATTGTGCAGAAAACAGCCTTTAATCTGCAGGGAGCATGTCCCATGCCACAGATGTTCAGTTAGCTAGAAAGCAAAGCATTGCACAATAGTGTTGTTCTAATATGAACCTTCCAATATGACGGGCCACATTTCTTATAGGTAAAATACTTTGGGCCTCATTATGACTGAGGCGGTAGCCGTGCCGGCTGCCGCCAGAGTAATATTTTTACCGGCAATGGGGATGTACCGGGGCATTCCCGCCCCGGCAGACCCGGCAGTTCCTCTAGGCTGGGTGTCAGTCATAATTACTCCCTATTCCCATTTGAGTCCCACAGGACACAATGGGAATGGGGAGGCCGTTAGCACCGGCACCGTTAATAATGGTGCTGGTGCTACCGTATAGGTCTGCTCGCGGGTGCTGTTCCACCTGGCAGGTCAGACCTGCCGGGCTGACAGGCACCAGCGAGCAGACCTTGTAGTTTGCCGGTCCAATAACAACGGTACCGGCAAGCTTACCGCTACTGTTGTAACCGGACCAGCAACCTTGTAATGAGGCCCATTGCCTTTTTTCATTGGTCATAAACGCTTCCTGAAACACATTTCTTTTTTCTTGCAATTACCTCATCTTATGCTAATTAGAATGACTGGTTGTTTTCCAAATTTACTGAATCACAAGGCATATAATGCAACTTTTAAAAATACAAAAAAGCAGTTCTGTGATGACGCACACTTGAGCACATTCTGCTGAGGACATGAGATTTTGTTGCCACATTTTTATTGGTTACCTCGCATAGCTAATCTACTTTAGCCTACAGCCAAAGGTTATTTATAAAAAAAAATGAACACCACCGCTGAAAACGGTATATTCCTACCATTTTAAACTGCTACATCACTGCACCTTTGCTTCTGTCCAGGCCCTCCCTTTTCTCAACCTTGGCTTGAGTCGCTACTTGTCTGAGCTTCCTAAATGAATGTGTGCCATGTCATGTTTTCCTTATCGCTTAAATAAATGTGTACATGTATACCACTTACACCTATTCTCTGTCACTGTCAATTTACTTTGTACCTACTTCCTAATATACCTTTTTGGGCTAAGGACAATGTTTCTAACTTTTACATAGTTTAGGCAGGAGGGCGGGACCTGGACCGGGCCCTATGTGACATGTCACCGATCTGTCGCCGGAGGTAGGGAGGGTCTACTACTCTTCATTTACTCCCTCTTCCACTCTACTACACCAGCCTACTCACTACTCAGCCCTCCTCCATACTTACTCCCTCATCTGCTCCACTACAGCAAATTCCCTCCCTGTTATGAAGACTGGTACATTGGGCACCTAATGCAGTAAATTGGGTTACACCCATGGTGAAGCCAAAATTAGATTACAGCTGCAACCATCCTACTCCACAACATTAGTGTAGAGTGATCTAATCACCCATGGGTCACACATTAGTGCTTAAACACCCCAATCCTAGTAGTTATATGGGATAGCACATCAAAGAGGGTTGCAGTGGCAGGAGCACAAGTAGATGCACTTCTGAACACAGAAATATAGCCAAAGATCCAACAAATTCAAGGTGAAAAACAAAGTTTAGGGCCCTCATAAAATGGAACAGCAGAACGCCCCCTTCCCCCACCACCCATGTTGAGATAGATTTTTAGAATCAACTCAGGCAGTGGATTCAGAGATATTACAAGATATTATGGTGAACAGGGAAGACTCTGAACTCCAGCCAAACCCAGTCAAGGTAGATTAACAGAGCAGCATAAACGACAAGCTAAACGTGGAGGTTACCCACAAGATGAACAAAAGAAAGACTGACTTATATGAATCTGGAGCACGCAAACTCTATTTAGGTGTTAAATGATCATATCATGTCAGTTATTAGAAGAGCTTTGAGGAAGCAGCCTAGAAGAAAAATACATGTGGGCTAAAGAAATGATGCTCTATATGCTTAAATACTTATCTTGACACAACGAGAATAATGTCATGCTTATCTAAAATGGATTGTAGGATAATTGCACATGTTCAAAGGTACTATTTCACATATTGATGAATGGTGTGTGGAGTATTAAGCTGTTGGCTGCTGTGGCGGGTCAGAAGGAGGACTCCACACGTTTTTTGACTTTTCTTAGATTATTTTTTTAAATAAGATTAATGCCTACCTCTCCCTATTGCTATCAGGGTTTTCCCTGTGTGAGACAGACATGGTATCAAGAGAGATGACCCAGACAATGAAAGTGTCATTTCAATAACTTTATTAATGATCAGGATGGTGTAACGCCTAACAAACCCTTTGCTACGGCTGGGTTTCCCTGCCTAAATAAATGTAAAGGAAGTCTGTTTCAGGAAGCCAAAAGCTAACATCTGTCTGTGTCAAAAACCTATGCTGTCCTCAAAACTACAACAAAACGAGTGCGGGAATGCTCTCAAAGTCATTGTTCCAAAGCAAATGTTCAAATGTTACATCAAAGTTCCATAAAGTTCTCTTCAAGTTCAACACAATTCCAATATAATCTCTTCTCAGCAAAAGTTGTACAAGTTCTGAAGTTACCTTCTGTGGCTTTGCAGGTGTCACCGTTCACATCAGAATGAAGATTTAGAGGTCTACTGTCTCCATGTTCAAAGCTGCAACAAAATGTTCACACATCACAGCAGTCTTGGGACTCCTTTCCCCAAGACAAATGTAGCAAATGATTACACCTATTTACTGTTTGACACACTTGTAATGGCTTCTGCTCTAGGCGCACTTGTCTGAACACATTGTCCACCCATCACAGGTCACGCAACCACAGATATTGATTGTGAACGATGCCTTGATGTTAAAGTTGATTTTGAGAAACGTACTGGTCTGGGTGCAATTATGAGACCACCCGGTCCACCCCTCACAGGTCCGTAACCACAAGTTTCGTCCCAACTGATATTAAATGATTCACAAGTTCATGTCTCTTATTTGAGGTGTTCTCTTTGGCAAAATTAGAATGTATGCAGCGTCTTTGGTGTGGGCTAATGCAGCCCTTGTTGCCAAAGTCCATCAAGGTGTACTCATATGTAACGAACAGTGTTCACCTTTTTGATGTAGGTGCTCACTAGCCCTTTCAATGCGCTCTGTATTCAATATTAGCATTTTGCTAATGCTGTGAGTTCACTAGCTCCTTTGTACCATGTGTAATCTTCACTGTATATAAGTTTCCAGCTTTTATCACGTGTTCCATTCACAATTCTTAATCTCCAACCTTTCTGTGATATGCAGCACTCAGGGGTTTCACACATTCAACCTTTCTAGATGATGGACATTAAAAACTCAAGCATTCCGCTTGACATTACGTGCGGTATGTCTTTTGGTGAGGGTCTGGCTGAACAACCCCTCGCAGAGTGTCCCGGAGTCTTGCGTTGCTACAGACGCTTACCGGACTAATACTCCTGCACAGCTGAGTGCTTTCTGTAGCACTCCCAGCCTCTGTGCTGGACTCGCCTCTGCTGCTTCCATAGCGGCTGCGCTTCGCCTCTTCCCCATAAAGGCTTTCCACAAAGGCAGTCCTCCCCCAGCTGGAATCGCAGGAACTCTGTCGGCACCTCAGCTCCTCGTCCTCGTGCCAAGGGAGGGGAGGGTAGGTCATTAACAGAAAAATAGGGATACCATGTCTCGCCCCTTTGGCATTCTCGCCCCAGTCCACAGAAACACTCTACCCAGATGATTATGCCTCACTTGTCCACCACCAGAGTCGGGATCCAAAAGCGATGGCTCGTCTCTGGCCACCTGAATAGACGATCCCTGGGCAATAGGTGTGAGAATGCCATCTGGTTTCTCACACCTTCCTATATAAACTAAGGTGCTAATCAGTCCTCAACAAGTCTCCAAATGGAAAATATAGTCCGCTGTCCAAAAACGAATTCTACTTGACCCAAACACTATTTTATCAAAAGTAAATGAAGCCAGAAAAATGACTCCCTTCTTCTGACTGTCTCATCTTAAAGAGCGTGTTCTTCAATCGAAAGCCTTATGTGGCGTCTGTAAATAGTCTCTTGTCACTTTCTGTACTAGACCTTATAACTCCTTAGAGGATTCTTGAGTCTGTTTCTTCCCCGGTCAGTATTCAATAGATCTCTTCTTATCCGGTCTTATTCTTTGATCAAGGCTACTATACGCTTTTGATTCTTTTGACATACTTTCTTAGTGGGGAAAGAGTTCATTGGTTTTGGAACTCATAAAAGTTTATTTCCGAAACACAAGATTATTTCCATAAAAAGAACATAACGCATTTAATGTTGTCTCTCTCCTGAGATGGCTTACGTGGTGTTTTTCTTATAGATCTTGTTGGTCTTTATTTCACACTCCTAGGATTCTTCTCCCAATATTTTCCACTTTGCATTTTGTTTTATGGCATATCGCCCCCTCTTCCCATGTCATTTGTACCCAATGCTTATTAATCTCTTTTACAGATTTAATCTGGACTCTTTCTCACATTGTTACAGTTCCAATTCATCACATTCCATCGCTTGTCAATTTGACTAGGACAAGTTTTTCCTGATCTGTAATGATTCCCCAGTGTTCTCCCATCTTCCCTGTTGCCTCTTGAGTTGGTGGGAAAACGTCCCCGGGGTCAGCGCTCGCTCTGGCTCTTCCTTTTGGCTCTGTCTTGTTCTCTCTTGCAGTCCAGCGGCGTCCCGCATTCTGTCTCGTCCTCATCGAGCAGGTTTTGCTCCGGGCCACCTTCACCTTATCTCTCACTGTTTCTTCTGTGGGGTGGTTTTGTGTCGTTATATGGGTGCACTGCCCACCTTGAATCTATCATGGTCACACAACCACTGCGACTTGGCTTTCCGTCTCCTTGGTTCACCAGTCCAGGTAGACGCTGGGTTTCCAGCATTTCATTCTCGCAGTCCGACCAATTCCGAGTCAGGGTTCCACGGATTTCCTTTGCTCCGCCTCACTCAGCTGTGACGCTGTCAGGGGGCGTCCCCTGCTTACTCTTTCTGCTTTGCCTCTCCTTAGTGAGTCCTCATCTCCTAGTTCCAAATGGATTTTTCTTTAAAGAGGCAGTTTCTCTTTCTTGCTCGTGCTGGTTTATTATTGTTTTTTCTTGAACCAAATCTCTGGATTTCACCATGTTCTTTGTCTCCGATAGTCCTATATATGCCATTACGGAGAATGGCCACAGGAGTCCTAGTCCCAGAGGGGGAGTCTCTCCCAGTGAGGTCCTACTTGCCTCGACCCCTAGGGAAGGTGTTGCAGAGCGCGCTCACATCCCTAACCTCACACGGGGGTGGTGGGTGACCCAACCCTTTGGGGAGAGAGGACGAATTCTCTCGATTCGTCACAATGCCTAAAATATCTATGAACTGTAAATGGGTTTAGCTTCTGATTCTGTCCTTCCAGGTCATAGCATTTTAGCTGCCAGGCTTGGAATAGTCTCCCACCCTTACTGTAAAGCTTGGGCCTACTGCAGCCATGTTATCTGCCTGCGTTTTCTGTGGGATAAATGGCTGCATGAGGCAGTGCATTAATTAATCTACCTGCTCCGACTTGGCTGTTTGTGGCATGCATGTCATCTCTGCTGCCTTTAAAGGTTTTCCCTAAAGTAGAAATCTGGGCCTGAGCTGTACAATATATAGACTGTTGATTTGCCATAAAGTAATAGTTTTCATTACTGTTTGCAGGGATTAGTGTGGAGTTTTTGTGTTCTCCCCGCTCTGATGCCCCGAGGGAGGATGTCACTGCCTGTCTGCGAGCTCTGCAAGTTCTACTGGACATCCCCTGGCCCAGGTCTCGTGTTGGCAGTGACCAGGTAAGGTGCTCCAGATTGTACAGGTCAGGTGTTTAAATAGTTAATGGTCCGTCTCCCCCACTGTTCTCTATTTTTAATCCTAAACTTAGATTTTCTGTTCAAGCTAAGACTGGTATAGTTATCAAATGAAATGCAGCGCAAGCGTGCCTATCATGACAAGGTCTCAAGACAGAAATGGCGTATGGGGCGGCAGGAAAGTGGCAGATTGAGTGCGTTCTTTGGGAATCCGCATAGAGGGCAATGAGTAGAAAGACACTGCAAGTCTTCATATTAAGGAGGATCTATCACAGAGAGACAGCACCACACATGGTGACAAGACAGGGTGCAACAAGGGGAAGCTGGCAGAGAAGAGCAGGCCTCCAGAGGGGCATTCAGACTGGCAAAAGGAATCCCATGGCCACCGTTTTCAACACACGTCCTGCTGAGAACAACTCGGACACGTTATTTATAGCTAGCAGGTATTTAGAAGCATGTTGAAGGTCAGCAAAGCAGATGGGCACTAAAAGATATGTAACTGATTAAATGTTTTGCACCTGCAAGAAGTTGCAACTTGTCCGATAGATATCTGACAAATATTAGAACTGGCAAGAGCATATAACTGCAGCAAACGTCGAAGATATGCTGAGCTAAGCAACCTTGGTGGCATGTTACAACAAACGTGTACAAGAAACGCAAGAGCAGAGCAGACATCTGTTAAGGAGGCCATTAGACTGGCAGATCACTTAGGAGAGATTGTGAAACGAGCACGATCCAAAGAAGCCTGCACCAGTGCACTAAGAGCATAGGAAGACCAATGACGACCGGCACAATACCTACTGAAGAGTACAAAAGAGCATGTTTCTGATGTGTACGCAGCAGGCACATTGCAAATGATACCAAATGTCATGCAAGGGAGAAAGTATGCACATAACATGCAAGGAAGGGATCCCATGTGAAAAATTGCACAACCTGCAACATGAAGATGGCGGATCATCACAAAGATAGCATGAGTATTTCCATGTCATCTGAAGAGCACGGCAAGGGGACTGTTTGGTTACCAAGTGCCTCACATAAGGTCAAGAAAACCCAAGTTAAAGGACACTTATGCCAAACTATGGAGGACAACACCCCACAAGCTACATATTAGAAATCGGAGCCCTATAATGAAGCAGGCATTACTGTTTAGGTATCAGAACCAGCACTGGAGGAGGGTTCTGAGAGGACCCCCTAGTTAATGACTGTTGAGATGGATTTCCAAAATCAACCCTGCAGGCGGATTTTGGGAGCCCAACTTATTATGGTAAACAGGGAGAAGCTGAAGAGCCAAAACCGATCAAGATAAGGTCGCAGAGCAGCAAGGCTTAGTCTCAGGAGGGCTATGAGAGTGGTTTAGGGCTACAGTGGACTACACCAACCAAATCTAATAATTCAAGTTAGACGGGTAAGTAGGAAATTATATCATTATTTTTTAGCCCCTTAAAATACACCCTAAACCGGTAAAACATCTAGGCAAATATTACCACACACTTGCTATAAAACAAATACATACATTCACACTTGGAGAAGAAAGAAAGCATATGATACAGTAACCAGTGAAACACAGGTAAGTACTCAGACGCATGACATTTAGTGGAGACACTATAGAATAACCACAGAACAGTTTCCCTAACACTTAGGGAGTCAACCTGAAGATAGTTTGGGGTTTTGTGTCCTAAAGTCATCAATTCCAAAGTTCTACTTTGCCGGTAGTTTTACTAAGAGATAGGACCATGCTAGTAGTCATGATTCAAAAGTTAAGAGGGTAATTAAAGTCCAGGTAAGTAAACTCACTCAATCCCAGTCCCTAGGATAGACTTAGGAAGGGATCCTTGACCAGACCTCCAAGTTAAGAGTGATTTACGGATAGGGCCCATGTGGCCATATGAAGAACGGGGGAGGGGGGGACAAACGGGTAGGTTATCTTACCCCCCTGAATCTAGCCACCACTGCTAAGGTTCCGGAATCTGTTGGGGACACAGTCGTCTGTGCTTGGTCCGGATGAGGATAGCCAGGGGTCGCAGTTACAGAGGCTACTTTTGGGCACAGGATTTAGTGTTTTGCGATCGCAGTGCCTAGGAATCTGTTCCAGACAACCTGCAGCTGAACACCCAAAAGAAGAAAAGGTGAAGACTTATGCAGTGCGGCTGACCTCTGGACACCTCTAGAATCCGAAGAGGACGGATTGCAATGGGAGTCAACATGGTCAGGTAGCAACAGTCGATCTTCAATGGACGAACAAAGGAGCAGCCCAAGCACAGCTTCTGTTGATGCAAGAAGCATGCAAATACAGGAGCAGGTTTTTTTTTACACAAGTAGATCCTCCAAGTTCCAAGTATGCTCTAGGGATGGTGTCCAGGAACACTTTCAAATGCTCGGAAGGCACAGATTCTTGAGCAGGGGTCGAGACTGGTTGTTCGCACCATTGCAGGGGGTCGAAGCATCGACAAGGGTGTTCTTGATCAGGCAAAGGAGCAGGGCTTGACCAGGACTTCACTGGAGTTGGTGCTGGTCATCTCCCGGGGTCGTCCTTGTGTTATCAATGGGCTGCTCTTATTTGTAGAGGACTTGAGTCCAACTATCTAAAGAATGACCGCAGAGGTCCTCCTTTAATCCAAGATTTGGACTGGAGGCTCGCCCAAATCCACCAATGGTAAGGTGCACCATTCAAACTGGCAGTGGCTATCCAATCACGGATAGCCACTGCCACCAACATCTGCCCCTCAACATACATTCAGGTTCTAGGATGTGTTTTGGGACCAGACAGTCCCATCCCCCACATAGGGGCTCACACACAAACTGCCTCTTTGCCTGGGAAAGCAGCAGCTACTCCTGGGAAAGTGCTTCCCATGTGTGGCAGTTCCAGACCAGAGTGGACAGAAAGAAGGCCAAAGAACAGTATGGCCCAAGGCCAGGCAATAAACCTTGTGGCGCAGTCAACTTAGGGTGCTAGCCACCTTTTGTAGCCATTTGCTGTAAATGCAAAAGTGCACAGTCCAGCAACGAAATTCTAGGCAATTCTCCTCTGAACAAGAATACCAACAGCAACCCCAGACACGTCTTTCATTCTGGTTGGACCTCAGAATAAATGAGCTGAGCATATACGTAAAGATGCAAAGGCTTTAGTTACCTCAAAAGTCAGGCAAGGGTTCAAGAGAAAGCTGCTCGGGTGCTATTGAAATGCATGGTGGGAAAATGCAAAAAGAACATTCTTCTGTAACCAGAGGATGAGGTACTAGGACTGGATCTGTCAAATGAGGTTTTGGACGTCGTAAAAGCCAGGAGCCCTGCTACGAAATCAATGATTGCCAGCAGGTTCTCCACCTAGTGATTGGAAAGGTGCCTGGAACCCTTAACCGGTCCCTTATGCGGCAGTGCCGGCTTCGAGATTGGCACAGCTAAGACCTACTTAGTGGCTATCTGTGTGTGCGCAAGAGGACACTGTGACAAAGTCCCATGCCTGGACCTTCGTCTAGTGACCATGAGCCAGGAGACTCTGGGACTGGGAGTTGGGTGCTTAGACAAACCAGTAATGTAAAAATACATTTCCCATAATGCCCCTCAGAAACCAAGAACACAGGACCGAATCCAGGAAGTGGAATTAGGGGCTGGGGAGAGAGCAACCATAGCAAAATACCCAGTCCTATCACCTAAGACGGGGAAGACGCCGGAAAACCTCTCACAAGCTCCAAACTTCAAAATGTTGCAGGAAAATCAGCCTCAGATGGATGATATATCCCACAATGCTCTTTTCTCCCTACCAGAAGACCTGTAACGCACAGGGAAATTAAATTACCCCTTCAACCACATGGCGGCCATAGTAAAACCCTTCAAGGACAAGGACACTCTGGGGAAACCTAGAGACCCCATAACACACTTGCCTTCCCAACAGCCGTGCATCAGGATATTCTTCACACAGGCTTGTTCAGCTTCTCCATGTGCATAGTTTCAAAATGGCCACCAGGGTTCTTATAAGGTCAGCCCAGCCCTCTAGGCTTACAGCTGCAGACTGTGGGCCCTAATTCCAGTCAGGAGGAGGGCAAACATGTTGCTATATAAGCCAGGCTGCCCAGTCCAGTATGGTGGCTGACAGGAGCAGGCAACTCCTATTTGGCTTAAACTGGAGAGGCAAGAATGCTGGAGAATGGAGGTGCCTCAGAGAATGGAGACAGGAGTGTGCTACAGAGGGGAGCTGGAGAAGTGGCAGCAGGAGAGCAGAAGGTGATCTCTACCAAAGAGATGAAAGTGGTGAGATTTAAAGGGGGGAGAAAGGAAGAAAAGAGTGAGAAAGCAAAACATGGAGTGGAATTCATTGATGGTAGAAGAGGAAAGCTGGGGGCAGGGGAAGGCAGTAGTAGGAACAGTAGAACAAGTGAAATTAAAACCAGGAGTGGAGTGGTAGGACGAATAGCAGACAGAAGGAGGGAGGAAATAAAACCTGGAGTGGAGTTGAATTAAGGAGTATCCTTAGAAGGCTGGAGGGAGAAAGTAAGACCCGGAGTGGAGTCGAAGGTGGTGGCAGCAGGCTAAGGAGATGGTACTGAGACAGTGCTAATTCGTCAGGAGGGGGCAGGCTTAAGTCGGAAGATTGAGGATGATACTAGAGAGAAGAGATGAGGATTTTATTAGGATATTGAGAAGAGAGGCAAGTATCCAGAAGCAGGCGAGTAAGAAGAGTTTCCAGTGGGCATCAGGGAGCATAATGATAATTTAGAGAGGAGGCAGGAAGGAAGGCTAATAGAGAATGATCCTTTTGCCTCTCTCCTTGCTGATCCCAACGCAATCTCAGAGACCCCTCGAGGGTTCTGCAGAGCATTAAGGACTGGTTTAGTCTTGGGGTAAGGGGTCCCAAAAAGCCTGCAACTAGGCCCAGAGCAACAGAAGGATGGTTTGCTATATACTGGAAGAAGGAGTAGAACTCCTCTGAGACTTTGGATCAGAGACGGCTGAGACTTTAAAGCCTGACACGCATCCTGACAAAGGGAAAGCCGTTGCAAGAGACATTTGTGGATGGAGGCCATCCTATATTTTATTTCTTTGGACAAGATCTATACGCAGTACCTAAAAGAAATTGTTGAACTTTAAGCATCTGGTCTTGGCGTACTTCTTGGTTCCAAATGTCCAATCTGTGGCATAGCACAAACAAGGTTATTTCTTCCTCACACCAACTCTTTTGCGCAGTTTCTGAAGGCCTTGACTAATGCTTTTCTACTGTGGCAATTTGTTGTTTGAGCATGGGACTTGCTTTCAAAAACAAAAACTGAATTCATCTTCTTTTGAGCGTTTACATTCTGGTTTTGTGTGCTGCTGCTCATTCTGATTTTTCTGGTTGCTATCACTTCACCCAGGCAGGTGACTGAGCCCCAGGGTCTCTCAAACACCCATGCTTGTTCCTTTCTAGACGGAAGGTAATCTTGAGGGTTGTATCTTTTTTTTCATTTTGAAAAACGCTTTTTGGCCATGGTGGAGACTGAATCCTCTAGCAAAAAGTCCATGTGTCTCATTTTCCTCCTCATCCTTCCAAGACCGAGGAGCATTTCCATGGACTGGACCCTAAGAGGGCCTTGAGCGTTTACGTCTCCAGAAGAAAGGAGTTCAGGAAAAATGACAGCTCTTTCTGGGCTTTGCTGTTGCTTGCGTAGGCAGAGTTTTAGCTAAGTAGAAGGTCTACGTGGATTCGCCTAACCAAGAGGAGAGGACGGGTCTTCTGGCTCGTTCTTCTAGGTTTCTGCCTGCAACATCTGCATTTTAGAGTTGGTCCTGCTCTGGACATTTGCTGAGCTGCAACATGGGCTTCATTGCACACATTTAGCCAGAATGACTGCTTGGATTTGTTGACTGGAGATGAATCCAGAAATGTACTTGTTCGATACTTCAGAGGGTTCTATTGTAGGTGCTGGAAGTCGCCTCTGCCACCCTCCTTTCCCATATTGCTTTGGGGGTCTTCCAAAGAGGAGGAATCTGGGAGGAATGTATCCATTAGACAAACACATTCCTTAACTTTTTATAATGTTTTTTTCTGGTTTATCAGTCCACACTCCCTCAGATTCCTCATCGAGCTGAACTATCATCCCGACTGATGGATTGCTTGTAAGCTCTGGAGGTTCCTCTGCATCTGAGTGAGGGGGTGGGGGGAATTGACGGAACTGTAATAGTGGGAAAAGGCAGCTCCATATATGTAACCTTGAGGCCCAATCTGGCGCTTCTGTGCCCCCTTGTATTGATGAAAATGTTTCTGATCCATTGTATGCCTGCAGAGGCTATTTCAAAGATTAGGCATCGGTGGGGATGAAAGACCTATCTATCCGAAAGAACATTACCGAAGGTAAGTCATTTGTTCTTCTCATCGTCAATTGGAGAACGTTTAGGCAAGTGAAATAAGTTTCCATTTTAAAATGTGCCTTTTCCCATTATCCATACTTTCTTAATAACTAGTAAATACGGTGAATTATACATGTATTTTGTTTTATCTTGAAAAGCCCCTTTACAGCATAGCATGTGTGCCACGTTTGACCAGTTACACTTTTCTGAAGACATTGCAGAGCAATGCATGTGGCATCTGGGAGGATAGCTCAGGGGCAATGCGTTTGTCTTGGAAGCAAGACAACACATAGCAACACAGTTTCGAATCCCGGGCTCGCGCTTACAAACTGGCCCTCGGGTTATTATAAAAGAATAATTATAATCCAGTAGGAGACAACTGTGTTTTTGTTACCACTTATTGTCTGTTTGCAGAATTTGGCCTGATTTTAGGGATTTAAAAATAGGGGGATGGCTTTGAGTGTTGGCACTGTGTGGCAGTGTCCAGAGTAGATGGGGCCACTTGTCCTCAGTAATAATGACATATGAGTTTTTGAAGCTGCGTTCACTGAGCTTCTTATTTGTGTCGCCTCATGGTAGGATTTGGCCATCGAGCTGCTGAGTGTGCTGCATCGACTGCTCCTAACTCGGGAATCGCCAGACATACAGCTTGCGGCCCTCGAGGTGGCTCAGCAGGTGCTGGGTGCTGCTCAGGAGCACGTGAAGGAGAGACGCAGGAGTGCAGAAGGTAAGGCACACCAGAGTCTGTGAGTGTGAGAGTCGAACAGGTAGCTCCATGAGGAAGAAAGTCTGCTCCATTACTTGGTTGGGGGAGGGACCGGAAACTCACTAAACAGTCAATGTGCGGGTAAAGAGACATTCTTCATTGTGAAAATGGGTACTAGTTTTCAGCCTATAACTCTTATGTAGGGTGCACTATGCTACCCATGTGTTGGGGCAGAATTCTACTTTTTGGGGTTCTTTCGTCTCTTTTTAAGGACCCTCAACCTTTAGATTTTTCGATGCATTTTCTTGGACTGCTGACCTATTTTTGTGGGTAGAGGGACTTCCACTGAAGCCCTCTTGCCACTGCAACCTTTCATAGTATATGGTCCCATGGTAGCCCAGATGGCATTTGGAGCACAGGTGCTTTTTAAGCAGCCCAGTTCTGCCCTGGGGTGATTATCACCCTGCATTGGTTTTGGGAAGGAAGCTGGTCACAGCTCTAATTTAGTTTTGGCTTCACCAAGAGTGCAAGCCGATTTGCAGCATTAGTAGTAGTCCAATGCACCATTTTGGTAGTCATTAGGGGTGCAAATGTTTTTGGTAAGCCATGCTCTGGGCCCTTTTTGTTTTAGAAGCTGTCCTTGGTAGAAGCAAACCAAAATTGCATGCTTGACATGGCCCTTGTTCACACCTTAACTCACTCTGAGCCCAGACATGCACCTGTTGTAGTGTTTTTGACTAGCCCCTGGCTATAGACAAGCCAACCAACATACTATGTGGTCTGTCCTGTGTGTTCAGCGATTTCCTTTTTTGATTATTATAATTTGTTTGGGTGGCCAACCTCATTGGCTAGCTGCTAGAGTCTTTGTGCGAGCATCCCAGTGTGTGTGTGTGTAGGGGGGCTGTATAGGTATATCTAGGTGATCCCTTGAGCCTGCCCCCAGTTTTGTTGACATTTTCAGAGTGCTGTTGAACTCTGAGCCAGTAAGCTTTTGCTGATTTTATTTTATAAAAGGTTTTAGACTAGGTTTGGCCTCACTAGCTAGTCTTGTCTCGGTTTCAAGGTCTGGTTCTAATTTTTGGCTGCTGCATGTCTTTCCGGGGCTGTCGTCTTCATTCTCGTCTTCCCCAATCGTTGACTGGACTGGGACTTCCGTGCCGGGACCACCTCAGGGCTGTTTTACTACTGTCTTACCATTTTACTGCCTTAGTGATGGAAGCTTTTGTCACCCAGAAGAGAATTTGAAACCAAATACCCCACCTCTCCTGCTTGCTTGGACCATCCTTGATTGCCACTGTTCTCTTCAGAAGACCATCTTCTGCTAGTGGGCTGCCTCTGATTTTACTGCGGATGGTCGGAATCTGATTTGCCATTTTCCTCCATCCTCCTGGTGTCATCTCCTCCGATGCTGCACTTCTGGATAATCGGCTCGCTCCAAAGAAGGATATTGGTTCTTCTTTTTGGTAGTGTGGGTTGTCATTGGTCCACGGGTCAAGTCTGTGGGTGTTTGGATCCTGAAAGCACATCTGTAAAAAAGAGCTGTGCTGAAGACCACCAGGGGGCATGGACCAGCATGGGTGTGTAGAAGAAGAGTTCTGTCCACACTCATCCCTGTTTGAGGCCCGGCAGGGTAACAAACTGCGCATATTGTGGGTACTTTGCATGAAAAGGATTGTGAACCTGGAGAGAATTTAATGACTCCTTAATAAAGGCTGAAGTAGTGTCTGGGATATACTGCAGTGGGAAGGATCGGCGCCCTGGGTAGCTGTCTCGGCCTGGGTGGATTTGGCAGTGGGATGCAGCGCAGCTGCACAGTGCTGGAGCAGTGCTTGGAGAATTACAATGCCAGTGCATAGGTCTTGGTGCTTTGTGGTCGGCCCACAGCCATATGAGGTTGGTGGAGGACCTGGAAACTGGTCTGTGGATTCCCTGGGATCGCTTGTAAGAGGCATCCTTGGGAGCCCGGGGTGGTCATTTGTCCCCGCCTGCCTCTGTGGCCTGGATGGAGCCCGTGCTGTGATTTCTGTGGACCTACTGGTTTTGACAGCTGGTGTGGAGAAAGGGATCCGCACCCCCTGCTGTCCCATCATCGGGCCTGGAGCTATGGAGGGGGCCAGTGTGTTTGGAGATCTGGTGGCATGGCTGACTCTGCCCCACTTCTGAAGGGGCTTAAGGCAGCGTCACACGGCCCGCACTGGGATGGTGCCTCAGGCTCAGTGGGCACGTAGGGTGCAGTGTTGGTGGCATGAGAGATCCGCCGGATTTTGAGGGAGACCACCTGCAGAGGGCAAGGACTACTGATAATAGTGTGTGGCAGTCCAGGGAATCGGCAGGGGAGCGCTGGTACGGAGAGGCCTGAGGCCTAGAGGAATCCAGCCCACATCCATTGTAGCCCCCTGGGAAGCTTGTGGTACTGTGTGGAGGGGAGGGGGGAGTTTGCAGGTCCCCTGTGCAAAGCAAAAAGCAACAACGGAAGAGCGTGCAGGCAGTCTGCATTGGGTCTACCCAAGGTAACCTACAAAAGCCGACGCTAGCTGGGAAGTCGCTCGAGGGCATTCATGCATTGCCGCAATATCGACAAAGTGGCAATGGAGGGTGTGGGAGATGACTAGGCCTGGAAAAGGGGGCTACTATTCAGACCCATGTCCATGAAGGAGGACATCAAGGGCATATTGCAGGAGATCTGCGCGTTGAGAGGTGAGGTGCAGGCTTTGGTCTCGGATTTGAGAAGCAGAGTGGATGTCCTGGAGAATAAATTCAAGGGCTGTCAGGCCTAGTCAGCTGCGAATTCCTGTCGGAGTGACGATAGCCCACCAGACCCCCCAAGCCTGCCAGCCTAACAATCCTGCTTAAAAGAAAACTATTGTTTGTTTTATTCACTTATAATGCGCACCAAACCCGAGGGTAGCTGGGCACAGCAGTACAGGATATGCTATCAACTGGCAAACCCAAGGGGAAAGGGGAATTGGAAAAAATAACAAACGCAGATCTTCACTACACCCTCCGCTCCTGTCTCCTTTCTAGACTGGGTATACTTGGATTCACAAATTGCTGTGAAGACCTAGAAAGCAATCGCAACAGAAGCAAAAGTATTACTTCCAAATTGCCCCTTTCTCACTCTTACCTTATCTTTGTCTCCCTTGACAGATTAATACCTGCAGCCTACGCTTGCTGATCAGATAGGCTTTCTTTAATAGAACTGAAGTATCATTCAATGTCTTTATCTTCTTGATAACTGATGCTTCAGTTTGCTGCACCTCTCAGCTCTTCACCTTTTTCACCAATGAATCCCTTAAGAGTCTGTGAGAGTTCCCTAACGAAAGTTCTTGTCTGCACTGCTGCGGTGAAACAACTTGTTTACTTGTTAACTCAGGAGTCCTGGCATATTCAGTTCTTGAGCCCTTTAGTTTGTGAGCCCTTTACTGTCAGCTCTCTGCCCATGGAAAAGGTTCAGAAACAGAGTGGTTCAGGCGTTGTGGGGCACTCATTCGAAGGACTCTGACTGAAGCCTTTTTGGGGTTATGTTTGTGGTGAAGCTACAAAAATCAAGAGGCCTGAGGAGAGGGCACTTTAAAGTGTCAAAGTGGTCCTACGAGGGTTGAGTAAAACCCTTCGTACACTCGAAAGTCTTTGACACACGAGAGTTTGTTTTGCGAACTGTGGCAAATGTGAACCGACAGAGGGATGCCTGCGAATTGAGAATTGTAAACTGACGAGTGTGAACCCGGCTGAAGGATGGCCACAATTGTAACGCTCACCTGACTTCCACGGGGGCGCTGGCCTGGTTCGCGCTGCTGTGACCTCGTCTAAGGTGATGCGCAGGGTTCGGAAGACGGACTGGACCGGGCCCCAGATCTGACTTGTCTGACTCGCAGAAGTATCCTTCTGTAGGTGAGAATAGGGGGTTAACTGTCTGTGGGGTAATGCAATCAGCCTCCCACTTACCCCTCTCACCCTCTTCAAAACCCTTCTGTGCTTCCCCGTGTCTCACCTTAGGGTCTGGAAGGACGAGCTCTCCATCCTGCTTCTGATGCAGGGGCGCGTTGGTATGCAGTTACGTCACTGGATTTTCGGATGGGTGAGAACCAAACTTGCTTGGCTTCCAGGTAAGTTTTTTCTATAAGTGGTTCCCCTTGTGTCCATGCATTAATGTTCTAATGCTAGTGTCTTTTTCCCCATAGGGGCCGGGGTACGGAATGCCGGGGAACAGGCACCGACCCGAGGTGAGCGGTGAAATCCTTGTGGAAATCAGGTAAGTCTTTAATGAGTGTTTTGGTAATGTCTTTTCATTCACTCATTAACGCTGATGTCTTTTTCCCCTTAGGGGCCGGGGTCCGAAAATGCCTGGATGCGGTGCGGACCCGAAATGAAAAGGGAATGACCCAACAGGTAAGTCTTGACATGGAGTTTTAGCTTCCCTTTTCCCTTCTTTCTCTCACCTTTGTTCTTGTCTTTTTCTCCCTAGGCGCGGGGGCGCGACTGCGA
This sequence comes from Ambystoma mexicanum, assembly GCF_040938575.1. NCBI lineage: Eukaryota > Metazoa > Chordata > Amphibia > Caudata > Ambystomatidae > Ambystoma > Ambystoma mexicanum. The sequence goes on from NC_090940.1 coordinate 38,947,555, forward strand.
ATCCGGATGGCGCTGCTGAACATGGAGGCGCCCTGTAAAGGTGAGTAGAATGCGGCGCTGCAGCGATCGATGCGATGTGCGTTTAAAAATAAATGTCTTCCTTTTCAGGATTGTCGGCGAAATGTCTCTGGGATGCAGATTTAGCAGGTGAGGCCTTTTCCTTCTTCTGTTCTCTTGTTCCCTTCTTTTGCAGGTGATTCAGGATGCTGGCAGGTGTGGCAGAAGTCAAGATGCAGGAGCAGACACGGTGAGCGTCCAGCTGCTAGTTGCAGAACAACGCGAAGCACGTGTGGCTGATAGGGTGTGGTTTAAATAGCCTTGGAAGAAGTTCCTAGAATGTGTCCTTCCTCCAATCAGGTATGTATCCTTCCCCGACCACGCCCGGGTGGTAAATGAGTCCCACAGGTAAAGTAGTTCCTTCCAGGCCTCAAGGAGGCCGGGGTTCTGCAGCATTGTCTGCATCAGGTAAGTGCACCCAAACACTTTCATAATGAGCCTGGCGCCTATGGCGCCAGGACTGACGTTTTGTATGAGCCTGGCGCCATAGGCGCCAGGACGCTGTCCAAAGGGCCCCTATAAGGGGTTGCTGGGACCTTCCCCGGGGACTTGATGTCTGCTTTCGGGGACGCAGGGCCTGAGCCGGCTCCCCGGGAGCGGGCATCGTGACAGCACTCCCCCCCCCCCCCCCCCCCCAAGGCCCCTCCCAAGGTTGTTCCCTCCGGGGGTTTGGTTTGTTTGGGAAGAGTCGGTGGAATTTCCTGACTAATCGAGGTGCATGCACATGGTCACTGGGTTCCCACGACCTCTCCTGAGGTCCGTACCCCTTCCAATCAATTAGGTAGAAAAGCTTTGACCTAAACATTTTTGAATCTAAAATGTTCTTCACTTCGAATTCGGGTTCCCCATCTATTTGAATAGGTTCTGGAGGTTTGAGTAGTCAGGTTCCGGGGACCACTGGTTTCAGAAGTGACACATGAAAAACAGGGTGAATTCGCATATTAGCTGGTAAATCAAGTTTAACCGCTACTGGGTTAATTATTGCCGTAATAGAATAAGGTCCCAGATATTTTGGGTTAAAAGTTCGAGGCCCTTTGAGCGGTAAATGTCTGGTAGCTAACCACACTTGATCCCCAATCTGATACGGAGGTGCTTCACTCCGATGTAGGTCAGCATTCTCCTTGTATTTTCTCTTGGCTTGTTGCAATTGCGTGGTTGCCTCTTTGAAGGCTCGGGTAATGGTAGAATGCAGATGTTCTACTGCGGGCACTCCGGGGTTCTGAGGTGAGTCGAGGTTCGAGGGTGAAGTCCAAACAAGGTATAAAAAGGACTATGGGCAGTTCCAGAGTGTACCGAATTATATGCGTATTCGGCTATCCAAAGAATGTCTTTCCAGTTGCTTTCAGATTGCTGTAACATACACCGTAAGTACTGCTCAAGGGTCTGATTTGTCCTCTCGGTCTGACCATCCGTCTGAGGGTGGTGACTGGTCGATAATCTTACGTCGATTTGTGCCATTTGACAACATTTGCGCCAGAAGTTGGAAATGAATTGGTTTCCCCGGTCAGAGATTAGTATAGATGGGAATCCATGTAGCCAAACAATATTTTCGAGGAATTCTTTGGCTAGGACAGAAGCTGAAGGTAAACCTTTCAAAGGAATGAAGTGGGCCATTTTGGAAAACAAATCCACAATTACCAGAATGGTATTGTATCCCGAACAAGGAGGCAAGTCCGTAATAAAATCCATTGATAGGGTGTGCCAGGGTGCTGGCGGTATGTCTAGAGGTTGAAGGAGACCGGCTGGTCTTTTCTTTTGACCTTTATTTTGTGCGCAAACACCACAGGACATCACAAAAGATTTAACATCTTTTCGCCAAGAGGGCCACCAGAATTGTCGTTTCACCTTTTCCATTGTCTTGGCAATACCGGGGTGTCTCTCTATTAATGTATCATGATAACCTGAAATAACTAGTTTGTGTAAATCCTTGTGCGGCAGGAATAAGCGTCCTTGGTAATAAGGTAAACCACTATCTATGGTAAAGTCTGATCCCTTTTGTATCCAATCCTGTAGGACTGTAGGGTCCAGGAGTTGTTTCACTCTGACTTGAATGTCTTCAAGCGTCTGTAATGAAGTCATGCCTAGAATTCTCTGTTCGGGAATTATTGGTACTGGTTCTGAGTTTGTATCAGATTCTCCCATTCCAATTCGGGATAAGGCGTCTGCTTTGCCGTTCTTGCAGCCAGGTCGATAGGTAATCACGAAATCAAATTCAGCGAAAAACAAAGCCCATCGGAGCTGCCGTGATGACTGAGCCTTGGCGGTTTTCAAATACTGTAAATTCCGGTGATCAGTGATCACCGTGATGGTATGTCGAGCGCCAAGCAGGTAATGCCGCCACGCTTTAAAATCGGACTTTATGGCTAACAGTTCTTTGTCAGTGATTGCGTAATTAATCTCTGGTGCCGAGAATTTTCTGGACCAAAATGCTACGGGATGCAGTTGGTTGGTTTCAGGATCTCTTTGAGACAGAACTGCTCCCATGGCTAGGCTGGATGCGTCCGTTTCGACGACATACGGGAGATCTGGACGTGGGTGTTTCAATATAGGTGCGGAGGTAAACTAAGCTTTTAAATCCTGGAAGGCCTGCTCGGCTTCTTCAGACCATTCAAAACGTTTATTTTTCCTCAAGAGCGCAGTAATGGGTTGTACTGTGCGTGAAAATTCCGGGATAAACCTGCGATAGAAATTGGCAAAGCCGAGCATGCTTTGAACCCCTTTTACAGAGCTAGGTGATGGCCATTTGAGGATGGCATCCACTTTTCTTGAGTCCATTCGGACTCCTTTGGCTGTCAGGATGAAACCGAGAAACTCAACTTCTGTGGTATGGAAAACACATTTCTCCAGTTTAGCAAATAGTTTGTGTTGGCGCAGTTTTTCCAGAACTGCCCTAACGTGTTTTCTGTGATCAGATTCCGAAGAGGAGTACACTAGAATGTCATCGATATAGACGACAACACAAACATCGATGAGTTCCCGAAGGACATCATTCATGAAGAATTGGAAGGCAGCAGGCGCATTGCACAACCCGAAAGGCATTACCTGGTATTCGAATAATCCATATTTTGTACGGAAGGCTGTTTTCCATTCGTCGCCTTCTTTTACTCTCACCAGATGATATGCCCCCCGGAGATCTAACTTGCTGTATATGCAAGCGTCCTTCACCTGGTCAAGGAGTTCAGGAATCAGAGGCAGAGGATAACGGTTTTTAACCGTTATCTGGTTCAATGCGCGGTAATCGATACAAGTTCTAAGGTCGCCTTCTTTTTTAGGCACGAAGAACAAAGCCGAGGATGCCGGGGACTTTGACGGTCGAATAAAACCATTGGCGAGGTATTGATCCAAATATTGTCTCAAATGCAGGTTCTCAGGTTCGGTAAGGGCATAAATCCTGCTACAAGGGGGTTGTCCACCGGGCACCAGATCGATTTGGCAATCGTACGATCGGTGAGGAGGTAACGTGTTGGCCTGTTCCTTTTGGAAGACGTCCTGAAAGTCCTGGTATTCCGGAGGTAATTGCATGGAGGCAGAGGTTACAGATGCTAGATTAATCTTCCGGTTTTCTGGGTAGCAAGTTTGTTTACAATCCGGGAAGGTTATTCTCTTAGCTCGCCAATCAATTTGAGGATTATGTGTCTCTAACCAAGGAATTCCAAGAATAACCTGAAACTGTGGAGCCTTGATTACATCAAACTCAACTGTCTCCCGATGGCCTCCATGACCAATAAGAGTCACCCCAGTAGTGGAATGTGTTACCGGTCCAGAGGCAATTTCTGTTCCATCGACTGTGGTGATGACATCTCTGCTGGTTTTAGGACGGAGAGGGAGGTTAATCCTAGAGGCCAATTCACGATCCACATAGTTTCCAATAGCCCCACTATCGATGTATGCCTTTATTGCATGCAACCGCTTAGGCTTTTCTGGATCTACGAGAACCATTGGCACAATGAAATGCGAGGTCTGAGAGTTAGTTTTCAAGCTCGGCAAGCGGACCCCTACGCTTGTCGGGCTGAGTCGTTTCCCGAAACAGTCTTCATGGTTTTTATCAGCAGCTCCTACCGCTTTTCGGGGCGGTTTTGCCGGGCAATCTCGTAGAAAGTGTCCAGAGTTCCCACAATAAAGACATAATTTTAACTGCCGCCTCCTTTCACATTCCTTTTGAGTTGAGGGTTCTTTAACCCCTCCAATTTGCATAGGCTCAGAGACATCAACTCCCTTGGGGTTAGCGTGGGTCTTGACCAACACCCGGGTCTCAAACCTGGACCGATCTGTTTTTCTGTTTTGAAGTCTGTGATCCAATTGGACCACTAAGTCTATATATTCTGTGCATTCTTGGGGCGGATTTACAACTTGGGCCAAGACATCTTTAAGTTCTCCGCGTAGACCTCGATAAAATAACGTGACTCTTTTATCCTCTGGCCATCCCGTTTCCACAATTAGTCTATTAAATGTTGCAATATAGGATAGGCGGTCCTGATTGCCCTGTCGCAGGGATAGAAGTTCGTCATCCAGATCCTGCCCCTGAGAGTGTCGAGCAAATAACCTTTCCATGCTTGCTTGAAATCCTTGAAAATCAAGGAGAATCGGGTCATCTTGAGTAACCAGTGGAACTGACCAATCGGCAGCGCAGCCGCTGAGATATGACCAGGCTACTTTGGTCTGATCATTAGGGAAGGCCCCAGGACTGCATAGGAAGTGCAAACGACACTGAATCATGAATACAGCGAATCGTTTGGGGTCCCCAGCAAAGCATTCAGGTAGGGCAAGCGGCATGTTTCCAGGTAGATTAATCTGCACAGGGTTCCTGGGAACCACAGGAGCGGGGTTCCCTCCGGAACAGGGTAGAGGAGTTTGTCCAGCTTGACCTTGCAAAAGCTGTCTGGCCAGGTCATCAGTTCTTTCCTTTGATATTATTAATTCCCTCTTGAGGGCATTAGTCTCTTGACGAGCGGCATGTACTTCGGCCCGTAATGCCCCCAGTAATTGGGCCAACTGATCAGTCTCAGAAGTTTCCATAGCACCTGGGTGGGAATTTGTAGGAAGGCTTCGCGTTCTGTAACGCTCACCTGACTCCCACGGGGGCGCTGGCCTGGTTCGCGCTGCTGTGACCTCGTCTAAGGTGATGCGCAGGGTTCGGAAGACGGACTGGACCGGGCCCCCGATCTGACTTGTCTGACTCGCAGAAGTATCCTTCTGTAGGTGAGAATAGGGGGTTAACTGTCTGCGGGGTAATGCAATCAGCCTCCCACTTACCCCTCTCACCCTCCTCAAAACCCTTCTGTGCTTCCCCGTGTCTCACCTTAGGGTCTGGAAGGACGAGCTCTCCATCCTGCTTCTGATGCAGGGACGCGTTGGTATCCAGTTACCTCACTGGATTTTCGGATGGGTGAGAACCAAACTTGCTTGGCTTCCAGGTAAGTTTTTTCTATAAGTGGTTCCCCTTGTGTCCATGCATTAATGTTATAATGCTAGTGTCTTTTTCCCCATAGGGGCCGGGGTACGGAATGCCGGGGAACAGGCACCGACCCGAGGTGAGCGGTGAAATCCTTGTGGAAATCAGGTAAGTCTTTAATGAGTGTTTTGGTAATGTCTTTTCATTCACTCATTAACGCTGATGTCTTTTTCCCCTTAGGGGCCGGGGTCCGAAAATGCCTGGATGCGGCGCGGACCCGAAATGAAAAGGGAATGACCCAACAGTTAAGTCTTGACATGGAGTTTTAGCTTCCCTTTTCCCTTCTTTCTCTCACCTTTGTTCTTGTCTTTTTCTCCCTAGGCGCGGGGGCCCGACTGCGAATCCGGATGGTCGCTGCTGAACATGGAGGCGCCCTGTAAAGGTGAGTAGAATGCGGCGCTGCAGCGATCAATGCGATGTGCGTTTAAAAATAAATGTCTTTCTTTTCAGGATTGTCGGCGAAATGTCTCTGGGATGCAGATTTAGCAGGTGAGGCCTTTTCCTTCTTCTGTTCTCTTGTTCCCTTCCTTTGCAGGTGATTCAGGATGCTGACAGGTGTGGCAGAAGTCAAGATGCAGGAGCAGACACGGTGAGCGTCCAGCTGCTAGATGCAGAACAACTCGAAGCACGTGTGGCTGATCGGGTGTGGTTTAAATAGCCTTGGAAGAAGTTCCTAGAATGTGTCCTTCCTCCAATCAGGTATGTATCCTTCCCCGACCACGCCCGGGTGGTAAATGAGTCCCACAGGTATAGTAGTTCCTTTCAGGCCTCAAGGAGGCCGGGGTTCTGCAGCATTGTCTGCATCAGGTAAGTGCACCCAAACACTTTCATAATGAGCCTGGCGCCTATGGCGCCAGGACTGACGTTTTCTATGAGCCTGGCGCCATAGGCGCCAGGACGCTGTCCAAAGGGCCCCTATAAGGGGTTGCTGGGACCTTCCCCGGGGACTTGATGTCCGCTTTCGGGGACGCAGGGCCTGAGCCGGCTCCCCGGGAGCGGGCATCGTGACAACAATGGATACTTGGTACAAATGATAATGATATTGTCAAACAATGCATTAATGAATGAAAGGCCGTAGTGAACCCGATTGAGGGAAGCTGACGTTGCAAGAAGGATCAGATCCCAGCTGAGGGTGATCCAAGGGGTGAGGAGCAGTCACCCAAGATGAAAAGATTGCCAAAGGAACTTTTGTTTGTTTATGGTTTTGGTACAGCCGGCCTTCTAAGGCAAAAGACTTTTGCAGGAAAAGAGACTTGGCCACGGAAGATTCTGGTATAGTCGAAAGGAACTGTTAAAGAATGCTGTCGAGCCCCAGGAATATGCTGTGCTCAAAGGTCCTGCCTTGTCCTGTGCTAAAAACGAGGGGAAGGGAAACCCAGCCATACAATCCTGACTTATCATTTTGTCGGGGGGAAATTCTGCCGGGGTCGGCCGGGCCGTCAGCAGACCTCTGGGCAGGGAGGCCCCAACCCCTCCCGTATATCCCAAACGAGATAGAGTATGCGACACACACAAGAAGCAAGGTGACTCTGCTGTTTATTAAACAAAAACGGCAGGGATGGGTCAAGGAGCGTACGCGTCCGTCCTGACACACACACAATCGTGGGCTCGCAGGCCCTTTTTACCTTAGTGTGACGCGCTACTCGCGTCATCCCAAAAGTTTAGCAAAAAACCTATCCCCACTCTGGATTGGTTGCTCGAGTGGTAGGGTTAGTATAGCATACGTATAGAGAACAATATTAGTGGGTAAGGTGAGTCAGGTGGTATATCTGGGTTGTCCCTACAATTAGATACATGAGAATTGTTACATGAAGACTACTAATGATTGGTCAATGTTAATGGCGTCAGTGATAAGAGCCCCATGTTCTGATTGGTGCGTTCGCGAGCCTCCCAGTCTGGGACCATCGCTGTTCCCAGCTCGCGGTGCACCTGTCATTGGCAACAATGTTTCACTATGAGTACGTGTAGACAATGTGAAGACTTATTCATGAGCTGGAAGGCCGACTACTCACACTGTTGCAGATGCCCATTGAGCCTTTCAAGTGTATCTGCCTGTGTCTCGTACTGAGGGATCCAGACGCCTTCTTTCTCCTGGGCTTGGCATCCTGTCGGGTTCGGCTTGGTCACGTGAGGTGGGACCGTGTTTGAGGCAGACTTTTCACCATTAATATTGTTTTTCCACTGTGCGCTTGGTTTGATTTTGCAGGTGTGCCTTTAACGTCGGTGTGCGGCATGCGGGGTTGCAACATCGTGCCCTTGATGGTCTGCTTTCGGAATGTGGGTTTGCAACATTACGACCTTGGCTGTCTGCTTCTCGCCGGGCTCATTTTGCAGGATCAGCAACTCGACTCTTGTTCTTTTCACGTTCATGGGAGCTCTTGCTTGCGGCCTACTTAGGCCTGGTGTATAGGTAGAACCATTTGGTGCACAGGCGCTTTAGGTTATAGTAACATATTGTCTTATGACCAGTATCATGTCTTCGTTATATTTCTCATTATGGCATCTGGGTTTAGGAAAAGCGTAAGCAAGCTCTTTAGGTGAGTTCATGATGCGTCTTGCGTTTCTGCATTTTAAAAGCCTATATGAAAAAATAATAAAGATGCACGTCCGTGAGTATGTCTGTCACCTACGTCATAGCACTGAGTATATTCTTCGTGTAGGTTGGTGCGGGAGTGTCCAGCGTGTATATTTGCACAGGTGCGCTGATCGTTGACTAGGTCGTCATGGCATCTCTAACGACGTGTTGGCTTTAATCTAGTTGATCCGTGCCGCAGGTGTCAGCATGGGCAGGTCGTGCTGTCGGGCAGGCAGGTGGACACATCCGTATGTTCCTGTACCAGGGTATTTGGTCGTCTGGTAGATGGGCAAACTCTTCTCGTGGCGGGTGCCTGGGCCGTGATCCTTTAGGCCAGGCGCGAGAGGGCAAGGACGGGAGTCTGTTTTTCCATTCTCCCACTTCAATTTGGTGACCACTTCTTTCTTTTCTTGAACATTATGCCACACTATTTTGTAACTTAGTTGTAAGGATTGGCAATAGGTTTTTTAGTATAGGTCCTTTTTATTTGACTAGGCGCCGCTAGGACTGCCATATTATTATTTGATGGTTGTAGCTTGCTCCCATCTTAGATTTACGTTTAGATAAGGTGTTTTTCTTTCCCATTATAGAGTTTAATAAACACCCTTGAACTGTGATCACTTGTGTCTGTCTTTACTGCTGCCACCATAAGTTCCTTACAGTGGACATATACATTCACCCTGGTGTTTGAGATAAAAGAGGTGGACTATAGGACAACCAAAGAATCTGAAGCGGAGCAGGTTCTACATCACCTCTTTGCGAGTGAAAAGGAGAGTGGGGGAGGACTGGTGGAGGCTGATGGGTCAGATGCGAATCAAGACTCATTGAGGGGGCCGATGCAACGTAAAAAAGCTCCTAGAGGCCAAAAATGTCAGAGGCTAAATACTTGCTCACCTGTGAAGTGAGGGGGTGTGAGGACTCCCTGACACACAGGTATTCTGGTCATTCATGCAGTTTTGTACAATTGTGCTTAGTTTGGTTATTTGTTAAAGTTTGGTGACAAGAACAGGGTGGGGAGCAGGTTCTCCCTTGGTGGCCCTGTTTTTGATGGGCATCTTATATTTGTGGGGGTTTGGGGAGTATTGGGAGTGTGGGTGTTATGGGGGCCTGCGGGAGAGGGGGAAGGGTAGTGGGTACCTGGCATATGGGGACAAGGGAGAGAGAAGGGAACCCGGTAGGTGTATATGCTACATTTTGGGGGAAATTAGATCTTGGTTAAGATGGCAGCTGTAGAAGTAGTAAAGGGGTTTGGGGAGACTGCTTGCTTTTGGGGACTTTAAAGGTGAAGGGCATACATTCCCCAACAAAGCTTTTAATTGCCGGGGAATTTCGTAGAGCGGGGGTGGATGTTCTGATGTTACTGGAAACGAGGAAGGTGGAGGGGGGGGAAAGACTTCTTCCCTGTGGATTGATTGGGCGGGCATTCTGGGTATCTGGAGAGGTAATGAAGGGGAGAGTTGGGATTTTTGCTGCACAAGCAGTTAAGGCGACTATGGATGGTGTCTGGTTGTTGCTGGCAACAATATTCTTCCATAGCCAGGGACTCTTTGAGGAGACACTGTCCCAAATAATCCGGGAAAGTAAAGGACTGCTTATATTTGGGGGAGGGGGGAATTTTAATATGTTGGTTGACCCGGTCCTGGATAGAATGGCCCCATGGTAGACAGGGGCTGGTTGTCTGGCGTAGAAACCGGGTGTTTGCGAGAATGCTTAGACCTACATGGGTTGATGGATGTTTGGAGACAGCTCCATCTGGGTGTACAAGGAATTTAGTTCAATGCCCCCAGCCCCCCCAGACCTCTATGGTACATCCACGCTTATCAATTTGTGTGTGGGCAGGGAAGTAATGGGAAGAGTCGGATCATGTGAACTGGTGCCAATCAGCTGGCCAGACCACAACATGGTCTCTATGGAGTTCAGGTTGAGTGGTTTCAATACTAGGGACTCGCTATGGAGATGCAATGATTCATTGTGGAAAGATGAGAAGCTTTGGGAGGAAATGAGGGGGGCGATTACGGAATATTTTGAAATAAAGGACATTCCCAGTTAGCTAGACCTAGCCCCCATACCCTTCCTGTTGCTACAGTACTGAGCATGAGCTTTACAGACAGCCCTGCCTCTGAGCCCAACCATGCAGGCATTCTTCACTAATGAACTGCCAACCTGTTTCTGATGGCAGCTTCGTGGTTTCTCCTGCATCCCTGTCATTTCTCCAGCTAACAAGCTCTAGATTCCAGGTGACAAAAGCTGTGGCACATTTAGCTGCATTTACAACGGCCCTTTTCAGGTGCAACACAGATATCTGCTCTTGGCACTGCCTTTGTCCAGTGGCCTGGGGTCGGTAGGACGGATCTAGGGGTAGCAGAGGGGGAGCCAGGGGTAGCAGCTGCTACCCCTTGTAACTCCCAAATGACATCCATGGGCTCGAGCTTCCTTCTATCAGGCCGTGATTTTCGTAATCCCCAAGATGGTGTGGTGGGGTGGAATCCTCAGTTATGTGCGTCCTATTGACCTATTTCGCTCCTCAACCTGAACGCGAAAATATTTACTGGTGTGTTGGCCTCTAGATTGGACAATCTGTTCCCACGCCTTGTCACACTGACCAGGTGGGTTTTATTAAAGGCAGACAGGGAGCGGACCCTTTGAAGAAGATGTTGCATTTGATGGACATGGCTCGTGGGAAGGGGGCAGTCCAACGCTCCTGGCCTTAGATGCAGAGAAGGCTTATTTGGGCCTTTTTGTATGCAGTCATGGGTACATACGGTTTTGGACTGAACGTCCTTAATGGCATTCGAGCTTTGTACTCTGCGCTAACGGCACAGGTTGCAGTGAATGGAAGGTACTGTAGGGCGTTTGCGTTATTTAGAGGGACTCGACAGCGGTGCCCGCTTTTGCCCCTGCTTTTCGCATTGTCCATGGAACCATTAGCGGAGGTGCTATGGAGGAATGTGCAGTTGGATGGCATTCTGGTGGGGGACTCTAAATTTTAACTGGGGATGTAGGTAGACTATGTCCAAAGCAAAAACAAAGAGGTGATGGCTGGAAGGTTTAGAATTAATCTTAACTACTGGCATTGCTCTGGGCAACCCTCCAGACCACTGTTCTTCGCCTGCCAAGCCATTACAGAAGGGGAAAGACCATATGCAAATCAGGCTTGGCCCACCCCAAAAGGGGCAGTCCAGCCCGAACTACTAGGTCACATCACTTCTGCACGAGACCATAAGCATCCCCAAACATGTTTCGCCCTTGTTGGAGCTCATCAGTGAGGAGTAGCTTGGGTCTCTAGGCCCAGCAGGCATGGAACCCACGTCTGGGCATACCCGTCCCACTCGGGGTGACAAAGCAAAAACAAAGAGGTGATGGCCTAGAGACCCAAGCTACTCCTCACTGATGACGCCCAACAAGGCTTAAACATGTCTGGGGATGCTTGTGGTCTCGTGCAGAAGGGATGTGACCTAGCAGTTCGGGCTGGACTGCCCCTTTTGGGGTAGGATCAAGCCTGATTTGCATATGGTTTTTTCCCCTTCTGTAATGGCTTGGCAGGCTGAAAAACGATGGTCTGGAGGGTTGCCCAGACCTTTGCCCGTGGTTATGATTAATTCAAAACCTTCCAGCCATCACCTTTGTTTTCGTAGACGATGTCCTGCTACATGTGAGGAATCTGCATACCTCTGTCCCAGGTGCGCTGGCAGTGATTGAGCAATATGGGAGGTTTTCAGGGTTTAAAATTAACTGGGCAAAGTCCATCTTGTTCCCCTTTGCTGTGTGGAGAGCTATAGGGATAGCGGTATACTGGAGCAGCTGGGGATGGAGGTGAGATTACAAACCTTTTGTTACTTGGTGGGGTAGTTATCACCAGCAAGTTTAGAGAGCTATGTGAGGCCAACTACCCTCCTCAGCTTCAGACACTGTATATACAGATAATAAGCTGTGGGAAGCCAACTATGTTGTGGATCGGCTGCCTCAATGCTTTAAAGATGAACTTCCTCCCGAGGATTTTGTATTTTTTACAGATGCTCCCTATAGTCGTAACAGAACCACGATTTAGGGAGGCCAAGGGGCGTGTGCTTAACTTTCTGTGGCAGGGGAAGAAACCGCGTGTGGCCTACAATACCTTGGTGTTGCCAAAATAACAAGGGGGTGTTGGGTTTCTGGACCTGCACACATTTTAAGGCATTGTAGCTGAGGGTGTTAGTTCCAGACTTGAGGGAGGACGGAGGTAAGAAATGGGTCTTCTTTGAAAACTCATTTGCAACCGCCTAGGGTGGGCGAGTGGTTGTGGGTCCCTAGAGAGAATATATTGCAGAGGATTAAGGAACATCCCATTTATGGGGTTATCTGGGAGGTTTGGCGTAAAGGACCCAGGAGTCATCTGTGGGGAACGGGGATACGGGAGGAGATACTCTGTATTGACAGGTTAGAGGGCGGGTTGACTAGGGTGGGGCAGCTGTGGAAGGGTGAGAAATGCATCTAAATTCAGGTCCTGGAGGAGGCCTTGCATGTAGGACCTTTGTAGGTATTCTCTTATTTGCAGTTCAAAAGGGTTCTTACTGGCAAGAAATGACAAACATGGGTTCAAAGGGATCTTACACAGACGGAACTAATCCGTGATACACATTTAAAGATGGCAGGCCTGATCTCCTTAATATATGCCTCTCTGATGGAAGCAACTATGAAGGGTACGGATGGGCTGTGCCCCAGATGGACAAAAGATCTAGACTAAGAAATAGATGATGGGCTATGGCTCAAGATGTGTCGTAGAGTGTTTAAGACGTCAATGTCATGCCAGTATAAACTCCATGGTATTAAACTACTCCACAGATGGCAATATGATCCAGACTGCCTTTCCAGGATGGTCCCGGGGGTTAATCCATACTGTTGGTGGTCTTGTGACAGAATTCACTGTTTTGGGCTGAGGTATTGGGATGGATAAAGGAGGTGGAAGGGATATTGCCGCCTTTGGACCCAATGCTAGTGCCATTTGGTCTGGAAGATAGGCAGGGGGAGTGGAAGGGCTTACTGCACATAGCATATTTCGTACTGTTGGCAGCTAGAGCATGTTTGGCATTGCAATGGAAGAGGGATCGGCTGCCGGGCCCTACGGAGTGCTTGTCGAAGGCTAAAGATGTATATTTGGAAAAGATCAATGCCCTGTATGGAGGGTGCGCCGATATGGAAATGGGATGGTTGGGGGTTTTCCACTAAACATAGGGGGGGTTTTAGGCCTGGCCTTGTGGAGTCCGGATGCTTCAGGAGGCAGTGGTCTGATCTGTCCCCCTTGTTGATGTCCCCGGAATCAAGCTGCCATAGGGGATGGCTCTTAGCCACATGGACACTTTGCTGTTTTTTGCTCATCTTACTCAATATGGGGTTCCAGGTGGATATTATTAGAGAGGTTGCCGCAGGGAGGTTGAGGTGGATGAGGGTTGAAATGTAAGGAAGCTATTGTGTTGTGCGAGTGCTGACCATGAGGTCGTTATTGTTCCTTGCTATGTTCAAAACCAATACAATTGAAATAAAAATGTAAAAGCAGCTGTGCTCACTGCGGGTATCTAGTCAATCCATCTAAAACCATTCCATCGAATGCTATACCATCGAATTACAAGCATTGAAAAGCATTTCCATCGAAATGCCTTTCCATTTACTATAATTTGATGGTATAATCCAAACTAAGGTTAGGGATGAGTGTTGGGGCTAGGGTTAGATTAGGGGCTAGGGCTGGGGCTATGGTTAGATTAAGGGTTAGATTAAGGGTAAGATTTAGGGTAAGGGTTGGGGGGGGCGTTGGGCTTGGGGGGAACCCCCCTCCCCACCCAAATATACAAAAAACATTAAAACGTTACAAGGAGCTGGCCAGTGCTGATTTCAGCACTGGACAGCTCCATGTAATGTTTTAACGTTACAAGAAATGCATTGAAATGCTATCTTTTACATGTAAAAGTGCATTTCCATTGAAACCAGTCCATTTATGTTTTTGATGGACTGGTTTCGATGGAAAGGCACTTTTACATGTAACAGATAGCCTGTCGATGCTTTGGTAAACAATGCTTTTTTTCGGTGGTGTGGCATTTCAATGCTTTTTTTTTCTCGATGAAATGACTAGGAATCCTTACTGCGTATTTTCCTTCCCAGAATCCTTTTTTTTGGGCGCTAAACAGTGAGCACTTCCCTCTGGGACCTGAGTTAGTGGGTTATTTGTGATTCTTACCCTCAGTGTACCCCAGCGGCTTGAGTCAAAGGTTTCTTTGGGGGAAATCCTGATTGGCTACATTTCTTTATAGGGCTGCTTCGTCCCAAACCTGGTATTGGAGCTCTTTGGGTACGTCTCCTCTGGTGTACACTAGGTCTGGTTGCCATCCTCGCTGCACCTGTTGGGTAGAACTGGAACGTAACCCCCTTTTCCCTTTAACTGCAGCTGTGCCTACTGACTTTCTCCCATCACTTCCTAGGTGGGCAGGGGGTAGAGCTCTAAGAACATACCTGCAACTCTCCTGAAGTGATTTTGGATCTTCTTACCTGCCTCTGGACATTTTTCCTGTGTTCCCCTTGAACCATGGAGTTTTAGGTCAAAGACCAGTGTTTTCACCTGCACCAATGATTTTATATATGTTATTTTTAAGTCTTCTGTTGCACTCCTGCTTTGAGAGTTACAATGCATCTATTTTTGGATTGCTTGATCTATTTTTCTCTGGGAATGGAATGAGCTGGTGCCTTCAGTCTAAATGTATTCTAACGTTTGGTGTCCTCCCGCTGTGTGTTCTTGAATGTGGTGCCCTTTTTCCTCCCTCTAGGTATTGCATTTGCAGCCAGGTGTGTGTTCGTATTTGTACAAAACACTAATATTATGCCCTAGAGCAGGGGTCTGCAACATTTGGCTCTACAGATGTTTTGGACTACAATTCCCTTGATCCCTCAAGGGAAATGGGGGTTACTGTCCTAAACCTCTGGAAAGAGGTTCAGGAATATTGCGACTATGCTCAGTGTTGGTATTTGGGGCCCTGTTATTGATTAATACTACTGGGTGTTTCGATGTCTGTGGTTATCCTTTTTTTCCGTTGTCTCTATATCTAATATACCCGGCACTAGATAGTGGGTCTACATTTTACAGGAGCGAGCTGTGTATTTTTAGTTTGTTAGGTCTGCATATGCACTTATTTAATGTGTTTGTGTGTGGCTTATTAAATGTGTGTATTTTTCAGTGTACCTTTTTGTGGAGGGATTTCCTAGGTTGAGTTGAGCCTGATTGCTCTGTTGCAGTGCCTTACTGCAGAGAGGTTTGGTTTACCATTCAGGTTGGATGGAACGTTCCAACTTTTGGATCAAGGGATCTACGAAAATCTCCCTGACATTTTATAAGGAGAGTGTTCTTTTTCAGGATGGTTTTAAAAATGTGATGTGTTTGCACCGTCAAGAAGTACGTTTTAGTGCTCTCAAAACCATGGAAACCCCTTGTATAACTGTTGCAATGACCTAAAGTGGGGGCAGGCCTTATAAAAGTATAAGGAGTTACTAGATTTAATAAATCCAGCTCTAATGCAAGAACATGTATTCATAGTACGTAACCAGCTTCTGAAGGGGGACTTCAAAACGAGTATGTAAACCACCCAGTGCACCCCAATCGGAACGGACTATGACCCCAAGTGTTGGTAATCATTGTCTTTTTGCAGCTTCACCTACAATTACATCAATGAAACCCCCAAGGTTCTGCTACGACTTAAACCCTATCCTGACTGGAGGCGATTGTAATTGTATATTTGTACAGCGCTTATACACAAGTGAAGTGCTTTAACGGGCTTCAAGGCGGGAAGGGAGCAAGGGAAAAACAGTAGCCATTCTTATGCCTTGAAGTGTAACAGGTGCAACCAGATTAGGGCGGGGAGACAAAAGGGTGACAAGACAGAACTTACCAGGCCTAGTAAATTCAGGTCATGCAAGTGTACATAGGGAGGTGCAAGGGAGGGGGTAACAAGAGTGGCCAGTGCAGCACGCCCTGTGTTAAGTGCAGAGATGTTAACTCTCTCATGGAACATAGGATGAAAGGCAGTAGGGGTTACCCATCTCATGGAACGAAAGCTGAAAGTGCAGTAGTGCCCACAGGCAAGTGCAAGACTGGCAGAGAGCCTGGAACCTGTGAAGCTCTGGAGGTGAGCCAGGCGACCAGTCAACGAAAACTGAGCAGAGTTAGGGGAGAGAGGGAGGAGGGAGTCTGGAGAGAAATATAGAGGAGGTTATCAAGGGGAGAGGGAGAGAGAAAGAGGAAGAGAAAAGGAAGGTTTTGAGGAGTTTTTGGAACATAAGGAGTTCCGGCTCAAGGAGGAGAGAGGCAGGGTGGCTGTTCCAGAGGGAGGCAACTGCAGAGGATAAAGATCTACCCCCAAATCTCTGCTTGGAAAAACAGCTCACACACACAGAGTTGGAGGAGGCCGAGCGGAGGGCTCTAGAAGGAGAGTATTTAGGAAGAGAGCGTTGTAGATAGTGCGGGTAGTTTCATGCATCGCTATTCCACCTGGTCCCTGTGGAGAAGAGGCATAGATTATATACATGCCTCCTCCAAGATGACGCCCAAATGTGCCACAGTATCTAACCTACAGCTGCAGACTAGTGTATTTCAAGATGGTCAGCAACATTTTCTACACAGGCCAGAAGTTGCCAACCTTTTGCATAAATAGCATCCTCCCTCACAACGAAGCAAGTTGCTTCTTTCTTGACTTGACGCTCCTGTGAGTATGCACCTCTCCACAGGCTTTCCTGTTAAATTCCTTTATATATCCTTCTCGCCCCTTCCCCCTATCTATATGCCTGGCCTTTCTTTTATTTACTTTCTTTCCTTGCATTGATCGACGAGCGACGTCACAACACCTACTTCGGTTCCAGCACGCAACACATTCACCATCTCAGGATCCCAGAGCTGCCGCGCAACACGTTCCCGATTGGAAAACCCCCTGAGCCCCCTGAACCGACAAGCATAACTATTTCACCTAGCCGCTTTTCGCATTGGGATAGTTAACTCTGCCGTCTCTCCAGCAGGCTCGCGGCAAAATACTTTCTGTGCATTGCTTCTGCAGTGTTACACCAGCGAGAGTCTCTCTCTCGCACGGAGCATTCATATCTGCCCTCCTGTTAGTCTAGTGCACTGTGGGTCCTTCCACTGCTTCGTTACATCTACTTGGCTTCTTCTGTCATCTATTTTCCCTTGTGCCATTGTATGTGGGTGGCACCCTGAGCTCACACGGGTCACTGTGTTAGAAGTCGTTAGCCACGTCTTGCAGTTATTATTCTTCTTTACTTGTTGGTGGTTTCCTAAGGCATTATATTTCTGGGGGATGGCCATTTCAGTCTCCAAGCCAGTATTTAGTCTGTGGACAGCATAACGCATATTGTTACACTTTGAGTTCTCAGTGTTCTACGGTCTGCACTCGGGAAATTTCCTGTAACCATCAGCATGCACTCCAGATTTCTCCACAAATAGCACACAGGAATACATTTGGGTTTTATTCCCCAGGAGGGTTTCCCAGGCCCTACCCCTGTCACTGGTAATCAACCTCCAGGGACTATTTCCTCAGCATTGACACCTTATTTCAGTTACGGGTCCATTGTTTCATTTTGTTTATTGAATCTGTGCATTGTGGTCATAACAGGTAGGTAAAGTATTTTTCTCCTCGCCCTTGTGCATCTTGTCTTTTGGCCTTCTTCCTAATGTAAGGAGGCATGGTATCAAGAATAGACAGACACAAGTGATCACAGTTCAAGGGTGTTTATTAAACTGTATAGGTATGGTGGAAAAACATAAATAAAGAAGGCCTATACTAAGAAAAACGAATTGCCAATCCTTCTGCTAAATACAAAAGAGTTGGGGGATATGGCTCCCAAGAAATGAAGTGTTTACAAATAATAAGCCAGGATGCAGTAGTCGTGGTCTCACTTTCCCACCTTTTGAGCACGAGACAAGGCGGGACTCTGGAGCACAGCACACGCTCGAGCTCTCCCAGCACGAGATGACCATTCCATTTTCAGCTATCAGGATCTTCGATGGCAAAGTCTCTTGCCTTCGAGGGCCTGATGCATTCAAAATAACAACAAAAGTTCCTTTCTGCTTGTATGTTGGGTGGTGCTTTCTCACACTTGGATCCCCATCTATGGTCTTCACGAATCTTAATGTCTTTTTAAACAGTTCAAGGTCGACAACCCTCTGCCGTGTTCACTCTCGTCAACACACTGTTCTTTGGGACTTTAGACTTTGCCCCTTTCCAACGGCATTCCTCTTTCGGGTTCACTCTTGCCAATCTCACAGTTCCTTCTATTTTCTTACGATGTGGTATTCACTTCCCTTATTCACAATCATCTGCCGGTCAAAGACTTTCGACTGTACAGAGCATTTTACTAGGCCCCTGTATGACCAGTTTGACCCTCTTCTCGCCTTTCCCAAAGCCTTCTGGTAATAGTTTCAACAATCGGTAATCACCCAGAGTTTCTTCACTGAGCATCCACCTGGTGCCTGGCTCATCGACAGCTGGCTTTCCCCTTTTTACATCATCAGTCCTTTTTACATTCTGCAATCAGCCGTTTGCTACTTTTGTTCAACACAGTTCGGTTTCTTGATCAGTCCTCCCCTCGTTTCACTGGCTGTGATGAACCGCTTGGCTTTCTTCGTACCGGGAGTCTCAAGGCCGGTACCACGGTAGCAGGTGTCCCCCTCTGTCCTGCTTATCAGCAAAGGCATGCTCCGTGTAGCGGTCTTAAAATTCCTTCCGCTGAGGTCTCACAGGCCTTGGTCGGAAAGTGTAAGGTGCTTCTCTACTTGTCACCCTGTCAGTTCATGCCGTCTTTCTCCTCCTCTTGAACTGCTGTGCCTGGATAGCTGTCTCTTCGTGCAGTCTGCCTTGCTCGTATGGTGCTCTCGAGCTCCACCTTTTATCCCTGTAGGGAACGGAAAGGGCCGTCAAGTGTGTGTGATTCTGGTCAGTTACCTGACTTTGCCTGACCTTTGTGTTGGGACACGTCAGGTAAACGGCTTTGGTGTTTGTACGTCGTCTTTCATGATGTGCGAAAGTGTTAGAGTTGGAAAGTGTGGGGGGTAGAGTGTTTAAATATGCTACGGGGTAGGATGGAGAAAAGGTATTTTATAAGAAGGGGGATACCGCGTCTCACCTGTCGGTGTCCCACTTCCACTCCCTGAGATCCCCCCAATCCAGGTGATCCTCCCTCACTGGTCCACCCCCAGGAACTGTATCCAATAGCGATGGCTGTGTCCTGGCCACCTGGATGACAGATCACCGGGGACTACTCAGGAAGACACCGTTGGGTTTCCCACACTTCGTTCTCAGGTTTGCATGCCATATGTGGTTCTAGGAAATATTTCTCTTTTGTCAACTTTCCCGCCATAGTTTCTATGGACCCCCCAGTTGTTTTGCTTTGTTTTTGAACCTGTTCTGACCTTTTTGAAGGAAAGTCTTTTGATAATTTGTTTTGGGGGAACTGATCAGTCCTTCAGACAATCATTACTAGGAAACTGTTTCACTTTTGCCTTCTACATTTGTGTAACTTTTTAACCTTGCAAACATCTTAAAATGCAATGCAATGAGGATACGTTTGTATCACCCTGGCTTTTTGCACTTAGGATTTATGGTTACTTTCATATGTGCCTAAAGACAAGCTGGTGCCAGCAGATATATTTTTACAATTTTTAGTGTGCACAGTCGCGTTTACTGTGTATGGCTACTAAACGTGGCTAGTGCCCTAAAATGGCCACGCCACAATATCTTTGCTTGTTCTTTGGCCATATTGTTGTTTGGCCTTCTTCCTGCCTTGCCAGGTCAGGAAAACCCTTATATTGTCATGCACTTGGCCAGGAAAGCTGCTGCTTTCATGAGGTAGTGATGTCTTTGTGTGAATGTGGCCCAGGAAGGGGGTGGGACTGCCTGGTCCTACTTTACATTCAAGGTGCCAACGAGACTGCGTGTGGCGCAATAGTGAAACCAGTAGCAACTACTACTTCTTCAGATCAGCGTTAGAGCCAAGTATCCCTTGTAGACGAACAGCCGACTGAAGATCTGAAGAAGCCCATTGAAGAGGCCTGGCATCCCTTCCCGCGTTTGGCCCGATGAAGCCCTGCTGGACTACCTTATCTCTGAAGAGACTGAGCGGTGCTTCAGCCCTTGGATTAGTCGGACCAACTAGTCTCAACGCCTTAAGTATCCAGCCATCGTGATCCTTCAGAAGTTTCTCTGGATCACCAAGTGGACTGACAAGCTCTCTCGTGGGCTACCTTTCTAGAACCGTCGCCGTGCTGCGGTTGCACCCTGAACTTTAGTAGTGGCCAGCTTGTGGTACAAGTCATCTTTGCTCTAAATTGCAGCATCCCAGCATCAAGGGATCCTGTCCTAGACAAGATTGTGTGACCGTGACAGGTTGGAAGGACGCCTGTTGTCGCCTGTGTGCGGATACCGTCGCTGGAACCTGCCTTCCCCCGTCCTCTGAAGTGTCCTGAAGAGTCTTGCATTGCTTCATTCATCTCCAGGGGATGCATTTTGCCTCTGGACCCGACTGGCTGAATCCTTTGCACCCACAGCCCCATGGCACCTCTCGCTGGAACCAACTTCAGGAAATCCAACCTCCAGCGATAGTACCCCTCATCCCCCTTGCCCATCCTACAGCAGACCCACAAACTCATTTGGGGAAATATGAGTCAGGGGGGTAAGTAAACGCAGTGCATCTGTTTCCCCCCTCCTCACCCCGCCCTGTCTGTCCTCCATAGGATAACATTGGGAACAAGTCCCTTTGCCACCTAACCTTCCATTCCACTACCTTTTGGTCATCGCACCCGAGTAATAACTCCTCAACTACCATACACTGTTTCCTTACCTTAGTAAAATAGTTCAGTATTTTATTACCTGTGATGAACCCAGTGGAATCGTCACTAATTTCCGGGTGGTGATTGTTACGCTCACCTGACTCCCACAGAGGCGCGCTGGTCTGATCTGGGCTGCTGTGGCCTCCAGCGTAATGCGTAGGGCCGAGATGTGTTGTTTGTCTGGCCGGTAGGAGTACTCTTCTGTGAATGGAGAAAGGGGAATTAACCACCTGTGGAGTTGAGTGTAAATTCCCCCCACCCCCGTTGTTCTCCCCACTGACCACCTCCGATGTCCCCTCTAAAATCTCACCTTTATGGTTTGAAAGGGTGAGCTCTCCATCCTGCTTCGAGCGCAGGGGCGCGTGACGGACCAGTTGCTCCACTGGTTGAAGGAATTGGTGAGTTCCAGGGCTATTTTGACTCTCCCGGCAAGACGCCGTAAGTATGCAGTTCGTAAGAGTTCAAATGCCTGACCATCACTCCTATCCAATCCCGTAATCTGTGGTCTTCTCCTTTATTCAGGTGCTGAGAGAAAACCAGAGTCGAGGAGTTATACCTCTGGTGGTAAAATTAGGTAAGTCTATGGCGGGAGGTGGCTCCCCTTGATTGTCCTTTTGATTCACCCTGTTGTGCTTTTGTTTCCCCTTAGGGGCCAGGGTACGGCGATGGTGCAGTGGGAGCTGCGCCGACCCGAGGAGAGGAATGGTTTCCCCGGTGGTAAATCAGGTAGGTCTTAGGGTGGTAACCAGTATTCCTCTAGATGTTCCCTTGGCTCACCTTATTGTCTTTATCTCCCCCTAGGTGCCGGAATGCGGCGGGAACATGCAGGAGGCTGTGGTGAAACGTGAAGATGCTGCGAGGAACGGTGAGTGCTGCGCGGCGCTGCTGCTGGCGATGCGACGTGTTTAAAAATAGTCTTTCCTTTGGTTCGATGATGCGATGGCTCTGGAATCAGGTAAGAAGCAGGTAAATGTTCTGGTTCTAACCTTTCTCCTTCTTTCCCTTGTTTCTAGGTGCTCCGGGTTCGAGGCAGGCGTGGCTGAAGTCTGGATGCTGCTGCAGGCACGGTGAGCGTTACGCTGCTGGATGCAGAATAACGCGAAGCGTGTGCTGCTCTTCGGGCGTGGTTTAAATAGCCTCAAAAGTAGTTCCAGGTAAGTATTCCTCCACCGCCACACCCGAGTGGCAAAAGAGTTCCTAGGTAAAGTAGTCCCTTCTAGGCCTCTTGAGGGCTTGGATCCCTTGCAGCATGGTCTGCATCAGGTAAGTTTTCCCCTTATGTGCCTGGCGCCTATGGCGCCAGGACTGAAGTCTCATGTGAGCCTGGCGCCAAAGGCGCCAGGACTGTGTCCAGATGGCCCCTAACAGGGGTCGCTGGACCTTTCCCCAGGAACGTGATGCCTGCTCCCGGGGCTGCTGGACGGGGGTAGGCATCATGACCGTGATCTCCTTCCATGTGGCCAGGGGACGGCAGCCGCTACCTGATCCTGACTCTGGGAGGCGTCTATATGAGGGAGGATCACATGTGAGGAGACAACCTCCGGGGAAATGTCATGGCTTCATCGGGAGAGACATGGTTTCCCCCCAATGTCCCTTGAAAATAACCCTCCCATGCCTAAAACCGATATGGCCTATTGTCATACATCTACTTATTCTCCTCTGAAGAATGGGGCAAAACCTTTCCCTAAACCTATAAACCAAACTTCCACATTTGGTCTACCTTGTAAAACCTTTGGAAATGCTTATTCAAGTTGTTTGAATACGTTCAACAATAGACTTCCTTTCCCAAAATTCTCAAAATACTGGAGTGAGGAAGATATATCAAGCAATGCAGAATGAAGAAGGCCACAAGCTCAGTGAGCGTTCTAGTGGTTGCTTGCATACACCTGGGCCCGGGAAGTTCAAAAAGGCAGAAGCAGAAGCTCTGCAGTGTCTGCTGCTGGCGGGAGAGAGTTGAACCTCTCTGCGAGGGTCAAGATGCAAAAAGGCTGGAACCGGCCTGGAGGAGCCAGGCGGCTCACTGGCGAAGAAGAAAGAGGCAGCTGCACCGGGACACACTGCAGGAAAGCAGGAGCCAGCAAGGGATTCCTGGGCGTTCGCAGGTAACAAACAGCACCGTGTCACATCCCGGAGCCAAGAAGGATGCTGTCATGATCCGTGGAAGCTGTGAGAGATGGCAGAACGAAGCGGAAGCGGTCGCGAGAAGGAGACAGGTGGAGATCCTTCACCGGCTGACCGCAAAAGAGTCCAGAGATGCCAACAAGAGCCACTAAGTCCATCCAGAGGCAGTGGGGATTCAGGGGCGTATCAGCGGCCATGCTGAATGCAAATAATTTTGCACACAAGGGGGAATTGAACCACAAACAAAACGTGTACAAATCTGTGAATGTATGCAGTGCAAGTACAAAAGGAAATCTGAACTGGATACTATACCAGGAGGATCCCCGGCCCAACAAAGTCTATGCGCAATTACACCAGAGGGCAGAGGACAAAGGTCCCTTATGAACAGAAGCCCTGGCAGGAGAGTATACCAGGCAGTAACGAGAAATGTGCGAAACCAAAAGACATCCTTAGAAGAAATATCAGGACTAGAAAAGTGATTGTGTTAACCAGGAAAGGAGCAACCAAAACCCTGGTAGAAAGGTACACCAGGAATCCTGAAAAAGACAAAGTCAAACAGTTCTGTAATCGCGTGTTACTATTGGACAAGAAAGGCACAAATACCTGTTTGTGAAACACCAGAGGATAAAGAGGAATCCAGGAGAAGGGAATCCCCCTCTGGAGCAAGGATCTGTATCCTTAAAGAACATTTGTGTTGGAACCATTCATTCCTTCTTTATGAACACTTTTCTAAACCATCCAAGGTTGAAGACATTTTCAATCTTCACCTTAGAATTTAGTTTGTGCGAGTGTCAGAATAGAACTTTGGACAGTTTTGTTTGGACGTTCTGACACAGACAGATCCTTGGTTTTGCGTTAGTTAGGAAAATTCCTCTAAGAGCAGGGTCAGAGAGGCATTTTCTCAACCCCTTTTATATTTACAATAAACGTCTTTAACACAAACCATGGCTAACTTGTGTCAGAGTTTCATTCCTGACTCCTCACATCCCTCGCGAACACAAGTAAATTATAACTTACCTGCAAAGAGTCATTCTGGTGAGAAGCTTTGTGGCTCATGTGACTTTTGGCCACAAGGCACTGTTCTTCTTAGGGTTTGGACTGCTTAAGTTACGGAATTAACTTGTCTTGGTTCCATCATTATGACATGTATTTGACTTACCTCTTGTGTTGAATAAGTCATTTTAATGCATTTATGAAACTAGGGTGAATGTATATATGTCCATTATTGAATGTGATATGATAATATCCCGTTTCATTTTTCAGTGTATGCAAAAGACCAAGTAAATAACTGTATTTATATACTTGCCTTTCTAAATTGAATTATTGTATGCTTTATTGTGTGGACACATTGAAGGCTCCTGACCCCTCTCACGCTCTCCTGAGAATAGCCTTGCCTGCTCCCCATTGCTACCTTGATTGGCTTTTGGCTAACCTCTCAGAGTTCCCTGCTCACTATAAATGGGGTGGCCTCCTAAAATCACAGTTCCTGGTAATTTCAAACCCTACACAGTCCTATCTCGGTCATCCTATTCACGCCCCTCTGTCCACACTTCATACTCCCTCACCTCTTCCATCCTCACTCTCTTGCGGTGGATGTCTCACACTTCTCACTCTCTTTTGCAGTGGATGATGGTGCAGAGGAAAAGGAAACCTTACCAGAATTTGGTGAGGGCCGGGACACTGGTGGGTTGGTTCCAGGACGTTCCCTCGTCTTTGCTGCACTGGAGCTGTGCCTCTGTATTCTCATCCGTCAGCTCCCACAGCTGAACCCCAAGCTGGCTGGCGGCACTGGGGGGCAAGCAACGAGCCCACAGACCCTCCTGGAGGATGGCAGCCGGTTAGTAGAGGCAGCACTGGTTATCATGACGGATCTGCCATCCATCTGTTCTCCCGAAGGTAAGAGCTGTGGGACAAAGTCAAGGAATCCTCAAAGCATGTCTGGCCCAATTCATATTGTTCTGCTCTCTACAATACAAGACTTTTATGTCCTAAAGTTTGGAGTTCTTTCAGTACCCCATGCCCGACCCATCTCTGTTTGTCTGCCCTCCTCCAACTTTCCTGAAAGTAAGAGCTCCGCAGCTCACGGTGCAGAATACTGTAAGTATCCCAGTCCAATCCCTAGTAATCTGCCATCCCTCCTGTCTCTTGAGTATAAAGACTTTAGGTCCTGGAGAAGAGCCATCATGACAGCGATCGCCAACCTCCAGTTCTGTCCTCACCAATCTGTCAATCCCCCCCCCACCCATGCCCCACTAAAATTGAGTGATCGTAGAATAGATGTACTATAAAGCATGCTTCGTACCCAACTGTCTTAGTGCTCTGGTTCCAGAATATATCCCCAGTCACACCCTGTGTTGTACTTGGTAGTGTCTGTTTCCTGTCTTGCATGTCTGACTCGTGAGCATGGTCTGCAGTGCAAAGCTGAGCTGTGTGGGGCTTCATCTCGGTTTATTACTTTTCATAATTGCTAAAACACAAGAAAATGTCCTGCTCCATTTCATTGCATGCTGCTCAGAGCACTACTGTACGGTTGAGCAGATTGTGAGACATGGAGGCTGTGAGGCTACGGTACTGATAGGCAAGATTGTATGCCGTGCCCTTTGGGTGCACTACAACAACCCTGACCTCCTGGCAATAGGGACCCAACCTTTGGTATAAGTCTCAACTACGCAGGTTGGTAGTGTGGCTGATCGCCCATGCT
Source organism: Ambystoma mexicanum (assembly GCF_040938575.1). NCBI lineage: Eukaryota > Metazoa > Chordata > Amphibia > Caudata > Ambystomatidae > Ambystoma > Ambystoma mexicanum. The sequence continues at coordinate 38,973,311 of NC_090940.1, forward strand.
TATCTCAAGAGGGGTCAATGTGAGCAGTAATGTTGTGACACAGTTTCATAGTAACAATTATTCAAATAAACTCTTACACTCACGGTTTCTTGATAAAACAATTAATTTATTTCACAGTCAGTTGTATAAGCCTTCTTCAGACGGGAGCAATATATGTAACACTTCAAAACACACTCGGTTTCTCTAAATCAGATGATACACATTGGGGATGGCACGCAGACACTTCCTACACCCTCAGGTGACTTAAATAGCGAGGACACTGTGGACATTGATTTATCACTGGTACATTTAGATCAATACTGAGTTTGGTGTAAAAGATAGAAGAGAGGAATAAAACAAAGGCTGACAATTCACAAACTGGTAAGTACTTTTGAAACCTTGCAATGCAAAGTAAAATTAACCCTTTCCTGGGGGAATGGCCAAAGCACAAAGTCAGAGGTAAAGAAGAGTCACTCAGGGAGCCAGGACAGCCAATGTTAATTGCCCAACGTCTAGTGGAGCTGAAGATCTTCTTTGCAGGTAGGTAAAGTCTTGCACAATGTTTTTAGAAAAGTTTGTAGAAGAATGAACACTTGAAGGGCCACAAGCTGGGAGGCTTGTGAGGGGCAAAGCTATAGCAACTCTGCAAGGTAACCAAGACGGGTCTCAAATGAGAGCAAGCAAGGCTACACAACAAGAGGTAAGTTCTCTTAGACTTTACAGTACCTCCGTTTAGAAGAAAAGGTTCCTGCTGTCTTCTGTTCCTGAACAGCTCTGCAGATCCTGTTGTTCCTGAGCCTCCGTCATCTGGGGACTCCTGCTCTGCAATGGAAAGGTCAGCGGCATCAATGGGCAAACTTTGATTCAGCGGTTCTTCAGTGTTTCAGCTCCTCGCGTCTGACGCAAATAGCAACACTGCGGTTCTCAGATACCACTCTGCCCTTTCCTCGCATCTGGGGTCCAGCACTCTATTGAGGTGGCTCAGGCTTGGTCAGTCCTGCTTCAGGGAAGTCCAGAGGATCTTCCTGGCGCTCGGGTCCGACTTAAAATAAACGCACACAATCTGGTGTTCCTCTACCTGGCACTTCGGTTCCAGCAGCAGTGAAAGTACAGCCAGCTCCGAGAGGATGTTCAGGCTGGTTTACTTTGGAGTTGATTGGTCCCACCAACTCAAGGGGAGAAGTCGTCCTTGCAGGGATTCTCTAGTCGAGGCAAATTCGGAGCTACAGCACAGCAGCAGGGCTTCACCGGGCAAACCAACTGTCCAGGAGTTGCAGCAGGCGTCTCTTCCAAGTTATTCTTTGGATTCCTTCGTCCAGTGGTCGACTCTGCCTTCCAAGCCAAAAAAGCCCTGCCTTTTATGCATGTTTCTCCCATTCATTCCAGCCAACAGGCCAATCACCGTTGTGTGGATTCCTGTAACCAAGGGGATTGAGCATAGGGAAATTCAAGCACCTCCCTCACTTCCTGCCCCTGCCAGACATACTGGAGTCAGAGGCAGGCTTTACTCGTGCATTCCTCCAAAGACAAAATGAACAAAAGGACCAAACCTGGTTTGGCGCGCAGAGTGCATCTGAAGAAGGACCTTTCCAACAAGAAATGGCGAACACTGGGCCATTTTGACAAAATAGGCACCTATGGGTGCTTTACTGTATCTGCGAACGCAGCCCGCGGTAAAAACACACAATGGTAGTAAAAAGTAAACCACTGCCACCAGCCATTGATTGTAGGAAGGGTAGCATAAAAATGTTACATATAAACTTGACACTGGGGATACTGAGCAACCCCTCCAGCACCCTATGGTAAGATAGTGACTGCTGGGTCTAGAAAGTTACAAAATGTAAGTAAAGTCAGTATCACTTCACTGCTCTTCGAAACAGTAGTTTCACCAAGAGAAGGTATTTAAACCTTTGGGAAATCTAAGACTTCCCTGTGCCACTACACTGAAGGTGCTGTGTGTCACAATGTAAAGATGATGCCTATGGAGTTTGTCAGAGTCCATATCACAATAGAAATACATGACAGGGTGAGAAAAAGGTCTCTCTCTCCAGGTCAGAAATTAAGTCATAAGGTCCAGCAAAAGAGCTGGGGGTCTCTAAGGTAGAAGGGAATTAGCACATTTCTGAGAATTCTCCCCAACAGGTACCAATTGAGTTAAGCCATAGATTAGCAGCTCATGCTGACCGCTGTGGCCAAACATTGGGCCTGAAATGCGCACGCTCAGCTTTAATTGGTTTTGAAGTAAAAAGTTGAGTTGCCTCCAGTATCATCTTTTTGGATGCAATGCAAGTTCACAAGGCTGTCCTTTCACTGGATAATTGGTTAAAAAAAAAGTAAGCAACATAATACAATGCAATGGAAAAAAGTTGAATTTAAAAACAATATTTTAATCAGTACAGGAAAAAATGTTGAGGTCACGATGGTGGCTTGGGAACAGTATGTAGGCAGTTTTAGGGATAAAAGGAGTGTGGAAATAAAAGGTGGGGAAACACACATGCGCTCAACGGTTTTGGGTAGTACTCGCAGGCTCTTGTCGTAGGAGACTGGTACACTTTCATGATAAAGATCAAATATCCTGGGATCAGAGGAATGAAAGAAGGAAGCTGCTTTGGATTTGAGAGTGAAACTGATGGTCTCTGCTTTTAGTACTGCTGTTTGCAACTGTTGCAGCTGAATTCTATTTTTAGGGGTCCTGCAGTGTCATTTTTGGGACCTCTACTCTTTGTGCATGTTCCTCCTTTATTTGTTGAGTTTTCTAATTTATTCTGGTGCGTAGAGGAACTTCTGCTGAAGTTTCCCAACCAACACATCCCTTTTTCGCTCCGTAAGAGTAAATGGTCCTAGATTTCCCTTCAGGTTCCCTGGCTCAAGGGTGCTTCTTAAGCAGCTTCTATTTGCCCTAAGGTGATTCTGTCGCCCTTCATTGTTTTAGCGCATAGGCTTGTGGGAGCTAATATTCAATTTTGGCTTTGCCAGGAGTGCAAGCTGATTTAGCACTGATTTAAATCTCACTCTGCCATTTTGTTTTAGCGGATTCCTTTGTTCAGATGAGACACGGGTCAGTCTTAAAATAGCTATTGTGGGCAAGGAGCGCCGGCAATGCGGTCACTTTACTAAAAGCCCCTGTGCAAGCGCCAAGCCAACAGTGTATTATACACTAAATGGAGCCGAGTTAATGTAACCTCCTCAGTGGCGAGAGAAGCGGATCCCCTGGGGAGCATGCTGATTCAATCTTTAGTAAAAACCGGCAGCTATGAGCCCTGTTATGAGTGAGGGTGTCCGGGCTCGTTCCCACCAGCGCCATGCAAGATGGCAGCCACCACATAAAGTGAGGGAGAAGAACACATGCCACACGAGTGGCCGCTGACAGCATCACCAAGAACCTCAGAGCAACAGGCAATGTAACGGGGCCCCAGCTCACTGCGGTAGAAAGGCAGAGGCGGGCGTGCAATAAGAAGCCTGTGAATTCAATCTGCACCGGGCAAAACATTCTCCTGGCAACACGGACCTCCCCGGAGAGAGGGAATAAGATCAGGCGTTGACTGCATCGGGCCCAGGAGGGATGCTGATTGTTGGACTCCCATAACCTGTAGGCAGCAAAGCGGTAGAGGCATCAAAGGACTCCGGAGCAACCAGCAAACCAGACAGAAGTAAGTCCGGAAGCGTCTCTCGATCCCTCCCCCAACCTCCAGCGCCGGCTTGGAAGGCATAGAGAACCCTCTCCCCGCTAAGCAGGACAGCTCAATCCTCATGCGCACAACCTAAACACACCGGAACGCAGGGGCCACGGCAGTGGATCCTCCGCCCTCTACCCAACCCCAAGGTCATCACTGGGGTCCTATACACCAGGGGGCTAATACTGGCAAGCCAACAACAAAGAAGTGGGTAATAGCACACTGCACTATCATGTTCAGGGGAATCCTCAGCCACAATGGCCAAACAAAAGGCCCACAAAACCACAGACATTGCCACCATGCTGCAACCGCAGTACAGGAATAAAAAGCCAGACCCTGGACGATCCCTAGCCCACTCACCAGAGAGACTGAGAGAATGGGTCACTAAAGAGGACATACAATCGCTCCTGGCTGACATAAAAACAGAATTCCGTAACTGCATGATGGACATCTTGTCCAAAGTGGAAAGCCTTGATAACCGAATGGGGGGGATAGAACAAAGGGTCAGCGAAACGGAAGACCAACCCTCTGGCAGGCTTAGTAATTTTCCTTCAAGAGACCCACCTCGATGGTCCCTGTATGACCCTCTGCTGAACTAACCAAAGTCATCCACAGCTATTCCAAAGAAAACTCTGTCGGACCAACCTTGATCGCCACCAGATGGGAAGCAATGAAAACAGTCAACGGGGGCGAGTTGAAAGCCCACACAGCAGCTTACAAGAAGCGCTGTTTAAAGCTACAGGAATCACTAGAAAAGGACATGGCGACAGCAGAGGCGAGACATAAGAAAGGGTGGTCAGCGAAAGCCACGCGAGCCCTACGAATTGCCCACAGCAAGCTTGAAGCACATTATGCAGAGGAAACAGCCCAAACCCTCATAAAAACTAAACAGATACTATACCAATGGCAATAAAGCGAACACATTTCTAGTTGGAAAACTGTCGAACACCCACACCCAGAACCACATTATAGGCCTAAAAGGCTTAAAAGGCTCAACCCAACACTCGGAAGAGGCTAAGTTACATCTAGCAACAACGCACCAACGCACCTAAGTGACACTGACAGCCACCCCCCCAAGCCCCTGATCGACCAAGCAACAAGAACAATATATTGCAGAAGCTCCCCTCCCTTGCCTCTCAGAGACAGACAAACCCTAGACCTACCAATCTCAAACGAGGAAGTGGAAGCCATGATGAAATATTTGAACCTAGAGCCCCAGGCCCGATGGCTTTTCACCCAGAGTTTACAAACTCTTCAAGTCATCCCTCGTAGGTACTCTAACAGGGCTCTTGAATTAATTCCGAGAGATGGGCACTATGACCCCGTCCATGCAAGAATCCAGCACCATCCTACTGCTAAAATCGGGAAAGGACTCAAGACTGTGCCTCATACAGGCCTATCTGGCTTCTAAACATAGACGCAAACATATACACCAAACTGTTAGCCAACAGACTAGCAAAGATCCTCCTTGAAATTATCAACACCGACCAAACTGGATTCATACTGGGAAGAAGCATGGGGGACAACATTCAGCGAGCCCTCAACCTGGTAGAAGTGGCAGCGGTGGAACACCACCAGATGGCCCTAATCTCCTTGGACGCAACTAAAGCGTTTGACAAAATTGACTGGTCATTCATGCGGCTGGGCTTGGAAGTTCAATTCGGCCCGCTATTTCGCAAAATGGTTCTGGCCAACTACAAGGTCCTGAGAACAACCCTGAAGGACCAGAGACAGAGACAATCGGCCCCCATTCCACTCTCATATGGTACTAGACAAGGATGCCCGCTCTCCCTGTTAATTTTCACCCTGATAATGGAACCATTCGTCCAAAGAATCCGAAAAAACCCTGCCATTGCAGGGGTGGACATAAAAGGCGAGCAATTCAGTGTATCCCTTTATGCAAAAGATGTCATGCTGTCGCTCACAAACAGCCACTCCTCCCTACCAGAGGTCCTAGTGAAGCTAGACTCATTTAAACGAGCGGCGGGATCCCCTATTAATTACACTAAATCAGGGGCCTTAGGGATAGGAATACCCAACAACATGATAAAATACCTCTGCCAGACGTGCCCACTGGAATGGTACACAAAAGCAATAAAATATCTGGGGGGGCATATAACACCAAATCCTAAAGGCCTCTATGTCGCAAACTTTCCCTGCCTATTCATCGACCTGGAGACAGACCTTAGCAGATGGACAAGTGAAGAGATTTCACTGATGGCAAAAATCACGGCATTCAAAATGAACCTGCACCTAGATTTCTGTACCCGTGCTCGTCCCTTCCAGTAGAAATACTGATAAAACCCCTCCCACAGCTACACAAACAGATCTCCCGATTCATATGGAAGAAAGGCAAAGCCTGAATACCACAGAAGATGACGGGGCGGCCAATTGGGGTGGGATGGGAGTACCAAAACATCGTAATTACTACGCAGCGGAACAGCTGACAAACTTCATGGCATGGGGTGCACCCACACACACCACGAAATGGGACATCATCGAACAAGCCAAATGCCTGCCGCCACTGGACTCTCTACTATGCGTCTGAGGAGCAGCTCTCAGACACTGGCCTGCCATTCTCTCCTCAACCAAAATGTTCTTGAACATCTGGAATTGGGCACTGCGAAGGAAAGGTATCCCCAGGGGACCGAGCCGAAGCTCACCAGTCCTTCCAAACTTCACCCCGGGCCTAGCAGCAGCAAACTTTAAGAACTCTAGTGGGGGGCGGGAGCGGTGCTGCAGACAATCTCACAACAATTTGAGAATTATACCCCCTTTTTTATTTTTTTTATTTACTTGATTAAATTGATTTACAATTTCTACAAGCGAAAACAGCAAAAGTGTGTCCTGCACCCTTTCCTTTCAAGAGCTTCATTAAAATCCCTAATCCAGTTACTCTTATCTTTTTGTCAGTCTCATTCCTGTTTACTCTGCTCCCTTGGATCCGTGCCTTAGGTTTCGTTTTTGGTTACTTCACTCTGTCCGAGGGAGATGTTTTGGAAAAATGATGCCACTGCAATTACAAGTGATGTTTTATTTCCACTCATTAAGCGGTTTGACCAAACGTCTTCGTAAACTCGGAGCTCAGAGAAAAGGTGTCCCAAGTGGGTGGTTCTCCTTTCGTTCAGACCCAGGCACGATAATAATGAATGTCTGTGTTTCCACCTCATCAGGTTTACCACAGTAACAACATTTGTTTGAGGTTGATTTCCCTCTGATTGCCATGATTTCGTTTGTCGGAAGTAGGTTAAGGCGCACCCTCCAATAGGTGGTTCTGTGTGCTCGACTTGGGAATTTCTTCATGTACTCTGGAAGCTGATTTAATCTTTTTGAGTTCGTCGGTAGACTAGTTGTTCGTTTGTTTGCAGATTCAACATCGATGGTGATTTAGTCCCGTTCTTCCTGTTTTTTTCTGATTTGTTGTGGGGTTTCGTCTGAGGTACCCCCTTCACCTTTGAGAGATGTAAAACCGAATTTGCCTTGACAGAATCGGACAGGTTCACTTTTATGCTCAGATCTGACACTGGGGATCCACAACCTCATCTCGGGCCCTCCTGTATCGTCAGTTGTATGGGGTGAAGCGCTCTGGTGGCCCAAGGGGTCCACGGTTGGGGTTGCTGTTGATACTCTTGTTCAGAGGAGAATTGCCTAGCATTTCGGTGCTGGACTGCCTCAGGGCAGAACAAAGACTGATATGTTTTGGATATTTCTTCTCTGTGAAAGATCTCTCGTAACCAGGACTAATGTCTGGAAGAGGGACTCCTAGGACCCCTTTGTTAATTTGCATACTGGCTCGGATGCAGTAGGCTGAGCATATGTCTGATGAAAAGGCATCATGAAGTCAGAAACAGACAATGGATTCAATGCCTAAATCAAATGGCTTACTTTAAGGCTTAACGTGCCCTGTACTAAGGTGGGATTTCCCGACCTAAAGAAACTAAGGATAGTCTGTGTCAGTAAGTTAACCTTGAGTCTCTGTGTTCAAAACCTATACTTGCCCTCACAACAAATCCACAACGTGTAGGGATGTCAGCAACAAAAGAAATAGTGTTTCAAATACAATTCAGAGTTTCTTTCAGCTACTAGCTTACTTTGCAGCTTCCCCTTCCCCAAGTTCAAAGCAGTTCCAAAAGGTCTCTGGGTTCCCTTCCCCAAGAGTTCACCACAGTTCACAACATGTTGGGGTTCCCTTCCCCAAGAAGTCAGTTCTTCCAACTTCAAAAGTACAATCAGTTCAAATCTCTTGGCTTTCGAAGACCTTTCCAGTTTAACTTTGTTATTATTCCGGCTTTCCAAATAGTTCATAAGGATTGCTCTTTCTCATTCACTTCCGTAACACGTGACAAAATATAATTTCTTTAACTTTGCTTTTCTTGGCTCTTTCCAAGCAGGGGTCGCTCGGTCTAGGTGCAGTTGTCGGACTACAGCAATTGTCGGACCACACAGTACAGGTTTATAGTGATAATATGGAATACAAAAATGTCGAAAGTCATAATTTCGAAAAAAAATGTCAAAGAAATATCACATTTCTTTTTCACTACGTTTTTTATTCGAAAAGGGGGGTTCCCCCTGACCCCCTTTTTTAAATTTTTTTTGTTTTTACCTTTTTCTTTACTCGCGAAACCCCCAAAAAAATATATAAATTAAAAAATAAAGAATTCAATTTTTTTTTCAACATTTTTTTTTCGATATTATGACTGAACACCCACAGTGCACCCATTACAGGTCACGCAACCGATAACCTTTGGCACTTTGTTATATTTCTGTATTCTTTGGGCTTTCTTGCCAACACATGTTTTCTTTCTCTGGTCCTGTCAGTTGTAAACGCAACTTTAGGATTCTCCTCGACAGTCTCTTGGCTTTGCCACAATGTTTTTTCCACACAACTCACTCTGTGTTTACTTTTTTCCACCTCCCTGCTCTCACTTTATTCATAAGTGCTCATCACTTACTTTTCACTTTGTTCATAAATGCTCATCATTTGCTTTTCATCACTTGTTCTAATTTCTCACTTGTTCCTCATATCTCTTTCAGTTTGGTATTCAAGATTACTTGCTGAACACTTAAAAGTACTAATAACTCTTTACAGCTTTTTGTTATTCAAAAAAACACTCATATGGGCTTCCAAAATCAACTGTCATAGTTTTCTGTTAGTTCGTCATTAACATATGCCCTCTCACCACCGCTGGAGTGCCCCAGTACGAGTGTTCCCTTCCTTGCACTCTATGGTATGCGGCTGCTTCTCTGGGCGTCTTCTTTCTCTTCTTTGGCTTCCTTGCAATCTGCTTGTGTTTTTTGGGTAGCCCGCTGAGCAACGCTGGCCGTCTTCAAACCTTGCTGCTAATGGCCTACGGTGCTCGCGAATCTTCTGTGTGCCACAGCTCTGGCTGAGTACACAATCCAAGGGCAACTGAAGGTTTCTCAACCCTCTCACGTCCTGCTTGGTCTCCGGCACCTGTCACCCTTATGTTGCACACAGCGTCCTTCCTGCCGGCCCCTCTCCAGCCTGCTCCCGGTCTGCCAGCCGCGCTCTGTTCTCCCGGCAGGTCTCTCTCTCTCTCTCTCTCTCTCGTGGCATTCTCCCATTTTATGCACCTGGGGCCTGTTAAAAGGTTGCAGGTGCAAGTCCTTGTCTTCAGTTGCCTGACCATAATCAAGCCTATTAGCTGGACATGCCTGACTAGGGCAATAATATTCATTGACAGTCCTCTTCCTCATCTCAGTACCAAAGTGGTGTGAATGAATGGAAGTTTGTATAACTCGAGTGTTCTGACAAGAAGGACCGCTTTGTTGGGATACACTGAAACCAGCATCCTGCTTCATTGAACAGTTGTGCACTGCGAGCTTGCTGAAGCTCCTGCCGACGAGCTCTTCGCTTCTTGGAGGAGTCACCGGCGATCACGTGACTGCCCACGTGTACTAACGGCAGCATTTAGAGACTGCCAAAGCACCCTTGCGGCGTAAGCCCTGGTGGCAGAAGGGCTGGTGCTGTTAGGCTGTCTGGCTGGAGAGCAGCGCCCTTGATGACCGCAAACTCAGGGCCACAGACCAGGAGGAAAACGCTCCAGCATCGGCGGATGTTAAATCCGTGGACCACAATGAAAGCGGCGACCGGCTCCCAAATGGCTCAGGTAAGTGAGCGGGGTGATGGGCTTACTGGCCCTGTGGAGACGACTGCGTTCCCCCCCCTCTCCCCCATCCACGCATCCAACAGCTGATGACAGAAGCTCGTCCTCACCCGCACATTCGCCTCTGGTAGTGGCTGAAGCAAAGGAACTTATTAAATACAATGAAACAAACATTGCAAACAAAGTTCCTGTCACTCACATGCAATCACAGCCACATGAGCCCTGCGACGAGCACCCTTGGGTGGCTGACCCAATTGATTCAATTCGTCCTTTTTCTGGCCGCCTGTCTCCAGCATTAGCATCAGCACTTGGTGAATCTATAAAGCAACATGAGACTGTTGGGTACAAGGGGAATCAAACACTAGTTACACCAGTTGCACGGCTTTCCACCTTACCTTCGCAGGAAAACAACATGCACATACCCTCTTTGGCAATTAGCCCAGAAGTTTTTTACTCGCCCTTTGACCCGAAGGATGTCGAAATGATTGAAGCCGAACCCCCAATTGTGAATATCTCAGTCGAACTTCATTCCTCTAATACAGCCACTTCTAGTGTTGCAACTGGTAGACCTGTAACATCCGTCCTTAGTGAAACTTTGCCTATTTTCCCCTACACGTCAGCAATATTGGCTCCATTAACTACCCTGTCGTCACATGATGGCACCCCAATGATCACAGGAAACACTAGTAATTCTTGTGCTCCGATTGGTACCCGCAAATTTACGGACTGTACTATTTCAAACATAATGCCGATTACACCTTCTGCGTCAAGGAAAATGACTCATAACACATTTAGATCAACACCCGATGTGAATATTCGAAAAGATCCTTCAAACCTTGTTAATCATCAAGATCTTGACCTTCTCTCGCTAATTTCTAAAGGGCTAAAAAATGGTCATCCCAAAGAAGTCCAATCTGAGCTACCTATCAAGATCAATAAGTTAAACATAGTAGGAAAAAATGTCAATATTGGAAAAAACAGTAGAAGTTTCAGTACTGAAGGACGTGAATTGCGCCTGATGGCACAACTTGATGCTGACTATGCCATAGCAAAGCAAAGGTTAATAACCTATTATGATCAACGCCATCAATCTTGTCTTCGGCCAATGCAACAGATCAACCCAAGTGAATCAACTGAATTGGTCACTGCAGGAAATCTTCCTCGGCAAGACCACTCGCCATCAAATGTTGAAGGAATCGACCTGACTAACCACTCCCCTGGCTCTGCCAATGGAGACCCTGAAATAAATCAGAATGTATCTTCAAATAACAGTGTGGTCGAAGGACGTCGAATAATCAACTTAGCATCTTCAAGCACTCCCAGCTCAATTGAGCACTCAACCATCATCACATGAGGACACTTCATCGAGCCTACACTCTGGTACTGATGGCTCCTCATCGTCAGCCCAAAAATCTAGTCTTTCGACTGCAGCCGCCACACAGCTGTACAACAATGTGCTTGCTGCGACCTCGATGGCGATGATTCCCTTTACAAAACTTTATGAATCAATCCATGATGCTTTAAAAGACCAGACAGCTCTAATTGCAGCCTTATCCGACAAAATGGTGAAAACCGAAAATTTTAATAATGTTCTGAAAAATCAGATCGCGAGAGAAGCTGATCTCACCACTCGGTGGCAGGAACGTCTGACTGACTTAGCCGCACGTCACCACTGCCAAAACAACACCTTGTCGGAAGGACTATTGGACGCCCTAAAGTGGATGCGGCATAACGTTGATGTTGCCTCCTCCAACTCAGTACCGCAAAATCCACTAATCGCTAAAACGTCAGGGCTGCAACCCACAGAGCCTATAATCGAATGTGTGTCAGATGATCTCTCAAACTCGTCGGCCAGGCAAAAACCTAGCTCGGATATTACGTCTCCGGCATCCTTGAATGTGTCTCAAAATGGACAACCCAACCAACCAATTCTGCCTCCTAATCTTCCAGGCTGTCAGTCGCACCCTGACGAGCTTCAATAAAATAGCAAGGACAACACCGAGAAGGAAATCCCTACTCCAAGTAAGAGTCCAAAAGGAGCACCTTCTAACGCTGATCAGTCAGCAGTAATTCTATCAAAAGACAAGAGACGGGTCTCTGCGTTTTCAGTTCCGCAGTGTTCGTCAAACTCGTTTGGCATTTTCACGGGAACTGCGAAATCTATAACTGCGTCTCAGTTCAATCCATTAACCAAAACTTCACAAACTGCGAAGAGCTCACAGGTCTCTAACAAGCCAAATCCTAAACGTCCTCGTGCTGCAATTGATAAATTGAAAGTAAAAAAATGTATCAGAAATTTATCATCGCCGAAAAAGTTGGGGCTGTTCACTCGAACAGCCCAACCAGAAGAGCTTGTGGTCAAAATCTCCGACCCATCAGTGAAAGATGTAAGACCAACTTGTGTATCAACTCGCCTTGCAAACAAAAGGCGAAGAATAGAGTCTGAGAGTGGGACAGTTGAGCGCATAGACAGTAGCTCTGACATAGACCTTTGTGATCTTTCCACCTATTCCCACCGGGACGACCTTCTTGAGAGACATAATGCGAGAGAAAATGATAACTCACATTTCCTTCCAACTGATGTCCAGGGTCCGTCAAAACTTAACAGAAATCAAAGGTCCAAGCCTGCGGTCCTCCCCTGTCGTGTTGGAAATGAAGATTCTAGAGCTTGTGAACAACGTGTGCATCCAATTGAACACCCATCAAGATGGAATGCTAAATATACCCAAAATCAACAAAGTAAGAAGGTGCACTATGTATCTAGAGTTTATCAAACTCTCTCTTCTCCTTCAATTGCCCAAACTGGGAATTTGCGCCTTCAAAATATTCAAGATGATGACAATGACGTCAATTTAAACCGTGCTAATGTGATGAGACTATTCAAATGTATTCCAATATTACGCACAATTGAATCATCCGACATCAAGATTGTCGAATATCCAACAGAACGTTCAGCTGATCAGGTTATTTTGCACATTGCTTCTGCCTCTGTTCGCAATACCATCATGCGCGCCTCTGACGAGCTACTGGCTTTTGGTTTCGACATCTCAATCGAACCTCCGGCACAGCCAAAGAGTTCCAATGTTTGCACTCTTTCGCAACCATCAAAGACCACCGCCACTATAAGCTGTACTGAGCTAAGGCAGTCGCTCGCTGAAATTTCATCAAGGCACAATCAAAATCTCCAGAGTAGCCGAAAGTCAAAATGGGATAACCAAAACTCACGTTCCCGCGACATGAGACAATAGCCATGACCAACTGGCCGTGAACCCTGGTGCGAGTTCCTATCATGGAACACGAGGGGGTTCACGCATCTTTTTAACAACTTTGATGCTGATCTTCAACGAGTGGTTGTAATCTGTTTACAAGAAACGTGGCTTGCTGAGGCTCCAACGAGAGATGGCTATGAAGTTAATTTAAACCCTGCAGTAAAAAACGTACAAGGTCGCCCTTATTCTGGGCTACTTACAATGATCAAAGTTACTAACTACTGGAAAACTTTGGAAGTCTCCAATCCAAATTCTTTCATTCAGGGGATCATCATGCAAACAACTCGAGGTACTATAGAGGATCGGCAAAACCTTCTGATCATCAATGGATACTGGAATCCTCATAAAATCAGCACAGCTCTTTTTTTAAAGGCCATTACTAGTCTCATAGACAATGCTGTCATAATACACAAAAATGTGTCTATAATTTGCTGTGGGGATCTTAACTGCTCTTGGTTTGGATTTGACTGCACCCGACAGTTATACTTACCACTGGCCAAACACAAGCTTTCTAGCCGAAGCAAGGCATGGACGAAGGCCCTTCAAAATCGAAATTTGCATTTGGTGAATGGAAATGTCAAGGGTGATGTGCCTCCATCTGCAACCTGGCATCGTGACACCTTTCAGTGTCCTGGATTACTTCTGGGTTTCTCAAAATATGGTGGACAAGATAAACAATTGGAATGTCGAGAAAATGTGTAACAGCGATCATGGCCTCTTACGCCTTTCATGCACGATGGCATGGTCATTCTCAGAAGGACACTATGAAATCCCCATCTCAGTAAATGCTGCGGGTACCTGCTTGCGAATAAATGGACCTAAACTAGAATTATTGAGTGCACAGTTTTTCAATCTTTATGAAGATCAAAATGCCAACTATGCGCCATTGGTTAGCAAAATGAAGTCCACCATAGCTGCAGTAAGATCAATGGGAATGTCCCATAAACATATGGCAAGTACAATCATCTCCGATCAAAAGAAAATGATGAGAGCCGACATAAGACTGCTGAAAAGGCTCTCCAGCTTCTCCAACAATGCAGAGATGATAAGAAAAGAAATTAAACAAAGGAGCCAGGTGTATCGTAACTGGCTGAAATCTCATAAGATGATTATTCACCAAAACAAGGCTGAATTAATGATGAAAATACTGGTGACCAAAAATACCCGTCAGATTTGGGACATCTTAAACTCTGGTAACTCTCGATGCTCGGCGCATATATCTAACGCAATAAATAGTGCAACCTGGGTAAAGCACTTCTCCGAAGTTTCAGCGGCCCCAAGAAGAACGTCAACCGGATACAAAGCTATCCGGAGTGGTTTGGGAGGTGACGATGTCTGTTCTTGAAATAGAAAACATGATTAAGGTCTTGAAGAACTCTCATGCCGCAGGTCCCGACATGATAACCAATATCATGTTGAAAAAACATGCTCGGAAATGGGCCATCTTGATTGAAGCCTTGCTAAAAACGATACAAACAACAAAGCAAATGCCTGATTCATGGCTAGAGGCAATCGTGGTTCCAATATTCAAGCGGGGCAATCGAGCGACACCAACTATCGCCCTCCTGGACACTTTTTTGAAAAATCCTGGGTTCGCACCTACGTTAAAAACTAGACGCATGGGCTTCACAAGCGAAAATTTTGGACATCAGACAAACGGGTTTTACTAAGGGAGTGGGTGTTGATGTCAATTTACTGATACTAACCATCTTAAAGCTGGAAACCTTGAAGACAGGAAAAAAACTATTCTTTGCCTTTATTGATCTACGTCAAGCATTTGACATGATCAATCGCGAGCTGCTCTGGACAAAATTAAAAAACTGGAATTGCCCGAGATCCATATTAGAGCCAATACAAGCCTTACACTCGGACACATCAATGCAAATACGGCTAAATAACCAAGGCGATCTGTCACCATACATTTTTACACATAGAGGAGTGAAGCAAGGCTGCCCAATGGCAGCTGAGCTCTTTAAGCTCTTTATTGCAGATGTTCCAGCTAGCTTGAACCAGGTCCAGTGTTTCTCTCCTAAAATCAATAACACTCCAATAAAATGCATAGCATATGACCTTGTTTTAATTGACCGCACCCAGATTGGCCTTCAACGGCTGCTGACCAACCTCAGCGACTATCTAAAACAAAACGATCTGAAACTGAATGTCGACAAAACCAAAAATAATGGCTATTGGTCCAATAACATCTCGCAAAGACAAAGCCTTTAAATGGACTATCGAGAATAAAATCTTGTCAACAGTGAAGTCTATTCGCTATCTTGGCGTCACGTTCAATAACTCCGTAAACGAACATTATTGGAGGCAAGATCTAATTGCACGGATGAACCAGTTTGCAATTAACAGCGAATACGGAAAATTCAGTCTGTCTCCAGTTTTGACATTTTATGCCCAAAAAGTAATTCCAGCAATTGCCTTTGGTGCTGAAGCCGGCTGGAATCTGGATGAACAGACGTGGCACAAACTTGAAGCAATATTCTGGAGGCGCGCTCTAAGACTCCCAAACTACGTATCCATCATTGCGATCCGTTATGAATTATCTCTGAATTCTCTATACTCAGTGGTAATTTGGAAATCACTGTGTGCATGGAGAAAAATGTGCGTTGCTGCGCCAAGACCTGCTTACCAAATTCTAGTTGGGAAACATGAAGCCGCCACTAATCAACTGCTGGATGCCTGGAAACAAGCTCTGGCCAACCAGCTAACCAATGCGGACATATCAATTGACGATCTAATTAATTTGCCACAGTTGGCAAAAAAGAAATTTGAAAATTGGTCTTGGATTTGCAACTTGGATCATCGAAGCACTTTGAAATCCACACTGAAATCAGAAATTAGTGTTCACAAGTTGAACAAACCTTGTAGATATTTGGTAAAATGTCCTGATTCACATTACCGTGAACATTTTTTGAAGTTCCGGCTAAATGCTATTCAGACCAAAGAAATGCTGTGGCAACGCAAGAACAAGGATACCATAGATAACATCTGTCAATTTTGCTTTGATGCCATAGAATTGTCACAACATCTGGTGACGGCATGCTCAGGGCTAAATATTCAACGACAATGCCATCTTGGGAAATTTGCCCCACTTGACGGTGACATGGCAAACTGGTGGGGCCGTGTGATTGCCGGACCTGATATACAATTAACATGTGCTGTTGTCAACTTTTTGGACCCTCTCTGCTTGCGTTTTGAGGCTTAGCTAACCACTTCCTCTTTTTTTTCTTGCATTGGCACTTATAGAATTTGAATCCAGTTGTTTAATTTTATTAGCACTCGAACTGCTAATCAAGTCTTTAATTGATAACTGGACCTGATCCTTTCAGGCTTGTGCATTCTTTCAGTCTAAACAACCTAGATATTGCGTGGAAACATGACACAATGTCATTCTGTTAATGTTTATTTTGATGGCTGGGTGTAAGAAGTTCTTCAGATGTTTAGGTTTTCTTCTATGTAACAAAAGTTATGCTTGACCGACTTTTTTTTTAAGTTGTGATCTTATAGCTGAAGTTTCAATAAAAAAAAAAAAATAACTCCCAGTCACCTCCTCCTCATCCCAGTCTTGAATTGAGATTACTGTGGGGCATTTATTTGCAAGATATGGGTAATGTGTGACAACCTACGAAGGCAGGAGGAGCGTAAGGTTCATTCTGACAAGCGAAAAGGGGATACCATTTCTCACCCAAATACATCCTCTCCCCAAGCTCCCTCTACCCAGGTGTTCCTACCTCGCATATCCACCCCCAGGGTCGGGATCCAAAAGCGATGGCCTTTCCCTGACCACCTGAGAGGAGGATCCAGGGGTAGTAGACGTGAGGATGCTCTCTAGTTCCTCACAACGGTTTAGGTTTTTGGCTGGCAGTCTTCCTCATCCTGCTACTGATCCTCCTAACATGTTAGGACAAGGTCTTCTAACCTGTGACTGTATTCCATTTACCGCCACTCACTGCATTTTACCACCAGGATCTGCCAGCTTGATTTTCCGAGCTGCTTCCACCTGGAAGGGTGTTTGGACCCAAACAAGCCGCCAAATCTTCTTGACTAGACCGCTGTGATTCCACAACACCATCGACCGGCTCCAGGGGCTGTTTTTGCTGGTGTGACATCCGCGTTTGCTTGCTGAGGACTGCTGTGTGCAGGTTCCTCCATCCCCTGGAGCCACCTCTGTTGCTGATTACACTTCTGGATGTGGATTATGGGTCCCACTCCTGTGAAGGATGATTATTCTTTTGGGCCATCTGGGCTGTCAGTGAATCAAGGTTCAAGTCCTTTGGTGACCGGATGCTTCATTACACCCTTTAAAAAGAAGCCTTCGCTTACTGGGTTATTCTGCTTTCGTGAAACAATGTTTTCACGAACCAACACTGTAGTTCTTCCTTGGGCCCTTGGTTGGTGGGTTATTAAAGATACTCACTAGTGCTCTATTTGTTGTTTTTCTAATGTTATGACACATAAACGGCACCTACAGCACACAGTGATCTCGCCTGATCCGATACTTGCACCAAAGCCCAGCACTCGGTGTATACCGAGCTGAAGCTGCCAACAGGACACCACCTCTCCCACTCCCCTCCTCCCGACTAACCCTACCCGCCCTCATTCTGTTTACAGATCCACCAGAGCGCCTGGGGACCAATTCCATTGGTGACGGTACGCTATATAAGTACCTTTAACATAACATAACATAGTGCATTTGTATAGTGCCTTGTGTACCATTGGTATGATCTCAAAGCGATGTGGCTTGAACGCCCTCGGGGTGGCCCGTATCAGTTGAGACAGTAGAGTAGCATATAGTGCTTGGGTGCACCTGGTATGTGAGCAGCCAGAGAGGTTTGCGTGGGTTGGCTGCATTCTAATGCTAAGTGCGGTGTGGTGGATGTGAGAGAACAGTGTAATGTGTGCAGCAAGGATGATGGTCTCGGAGTCTGAGTTCTGGTTGCCGTGGGGCATGTGTAAGTGATTATGTGAGCTGCTAGGCTAATTTATTTGTGGGGTATTGCTGCGTTCTACCAGGATGTTGACGTGTTTTATGACTATGTAGGTATGTGTGCAGCTAGGTCGAATTGATAGGGGGGTGTAGCTGCGTTCTATTGTTGATGCGAAGTGGAGAGTGAGCATATTGGTAGAAATGAGTATCTGTGGTTGTCGGTGGATGGCTTCCTTACTTGAGATGCTTTTGGAGCACAGTGCGCCAGCTGTGTTTGTCCTGGAGGTTCGTGATGGTGGATTTCAGAGAGGTAAACTGGCCGCTGGTCCTTTTCGAGACGCTCTGTAGTGGGACTCGTGGGGCCCATTTTCTGGTTCCCTGGAGCAATTGTATGCTGAGTTGCTGGGTGTTTCTTGGGTTGATTGCATGATTTTCCTGAGAGTTTAGCCAAGCGTAGTTGCTTGTGTGCCTTTGGTGCAGGTGTCTAGGTTCTTATTCCTAGGTGGGCGGGGGTTGCCTCTATTGATCATATCACACCAGCTATCCTTTGGCGGGTGAGCTAGGTGCGTGTGGTCTGCAGTAGCCTAGGTCCGAAGTTCTTTGGTCTATAGGCTGACTTCCGTTCTCTGGTTGTTCTTGCTGTTCCGGGTGGGGTGATTAATTAATTGGCCAGTTGTCTTCCATGGCTCTTCTTTTGTGTTTCAGATTGGTGCCGCTTCTCACAGGACTTTGGCCATGGGGGGGTGGGTTTATGGCCTTAGGCGGCCCCTTTCATGGATTTGGGAAAAGCCATGTTTTTACCGCTTTACGAAAGGCCATGCAGTCCCGGTTGTGTTGAATATGGGGATGTAGAGAATTCCATAGAGTTGGTGCCAGGCTAGAGTAGGCCAACCCTCCAAGTCTGGCTGGATTGGAGGCTGGGATCATTAGTAGAAGGGCAGTGCTTGATCCTAGGGTGTGCGATGGGCGGTAGAGTATAGTCTTCTCTTGGAGGTATGACAGGCCTGCCTTGTGCACTGCTTGGTGGGTGATGCACAGTATTTTGAAAGTGGCCCATCATCCAGTAGGTAGCCAGTGGAGTGTGCGGAGGGCAGGCAAAATGTGGTACCTTCATCTCAGTGCAAAGAGGAGTTTAGCAGCTGCATTTTGGACTCTTTGGAGTTTGTTAATTTGGTATGATGGAGCACCTAGGTACATGGAGTTCGCATAGTCCAGCCTGGACGTGACAATTGACATAATAGAAGTCAATCTGTTGGGGAAGGTGAGATAACGTGAAGATGCGTCTCAGCAGCCTGAGGTGGTAGTGACAGGATTTGGATACATTATTGATCTGGTGGGACAGAGTTAAGCCCGAGTCCAATGTGCAACCAAGGTTTTTGACTGAGTTGGGGGTTGTGGGTGGAGGGGGGGTGGAGTGCCGAGGGAGGGAGGCAATGGGGATGGTTACGGGAGTAGAACTGTGTTGCCGCATACCATGATCTGTTTTCCCCGGGTTGAGAAGGAGGTGGTTTCTAGTCATCCATTGGTCTATATCACTGAGGCAGGCTGCTAGCTCGGGGGGATGATCGGAGCTAGTCTTGGGGATTACCAGGATACTTTGGGTGTTGTCAGCATAATTGTAGAACGTTAAGTTGTGTGCAGTGTTTACAAAAATTATAAAGGGAAACATAGCATCCTAGTTCTGATAGTCTGAAGGACTGATCAGTTCCCCATAACATATGAGCAAAAGGCGAGAGAAGTGACGCTGAAGGCATTAGTTCCCTTCAAAAAGTCAGGACAGGATAAAAACGGAGCAAAAATAGTGGCTTTCCATAGGATACTATAGATGGAAAATTGCAAAGAGAAATTTTTCCTAGCAGAGTGTATGTGTATTCTGAAACACTGGGTGACCCTCACTCTGTGAGCAGACCCCTGCTGTGCAGGCAGATCCTGAGAAACACTCACACTTCCTATAATAACCTCCGTACACTGAGAGCTGATTTAACACGTTAGCAGGATAGGGAGGACACACTATGAGAGCACACCACTGAAAGCCGATTCAGAAGAATAAGGAAAATCACAATGAAGTACACTTACTGAAAGTTTGGAATATTAGTTTAGTTTAGTTTATTTATTTGTACCGCGCACCGAACCCTGGGGTAGCTGGGCGCCGGAGACTTAAAAACAGTTACAGCATGGCAAAAATATACAGTACAGATTGTGAAAAAACAACAACGGCTTAGTAGACCGGGTTACAGGTGGTCAACAGAGGCAAGCAGAGAGAAAGTGCATTAAACGGCATTTTTGTTGGAAAGCCATGTCTTTGTTTTGGCTCTAAAAGTCCAAAATGAGGGTTCTGCTCTAAGGTATGGTGGCAAAGCATTCCATAGTTTGGCAGCTAGGACCGGGAAGCTGGCGCCGCCTGCTTTTTTTAGGGAGAATTTGGGAACAGAGAGGCAGTGTGCGTATGGAGTTCTAGTTGGTCTAGTTGAGGTGTGATTGTGGAACTTGTCTGCCAGGTATTTGGGTGCGTCGTTAGAGCGGCATTTATGGACGATGACGAGGGATCTGAGGGAGATTCTGTCTCGTACTGGGAGCCAGTGAGCATCTTGTCTGAAGCTGGAGATGTGGGCGTTTCGTGGGATACTGAGGGCTGCTCTGATGGCATTATTTTGAAGTACCTGTAGTTTGTTCAGGTTGTGTTCTGATGAGCCAAGAAAGAGGGTGTTGCAGTAGTCAATTTTTGAGAGCACTAACGCTCTGGCTAGTGTAATGCAGCTAGAAGGTGATAGGAAAGGTTTGCAGGCGTTGATGAGCTTATTGGTGTAAGCGGTTGAAGAGGCAGTTGCGTTCACCTGTCTTTTGAGCGAGAGAGTAGAGTCTAGATAAACCCCAAGGGTTTTAATTTCTTTGGCTACTGTGATTAGGTTACCGTCTATGTTGATGGACGCGTAACGGGGGTCTAGTTTGTTTAGCCGGGGTTGGGAGCCGACAATGAGAAGCTCAGTTTTCTCATCGTTGAGGCATAGGCCGTGCTCTGCCATCCAGGCTTGGATCTCTAAATAAAGGTTGTTGATTTTGGTGGAGTCCTCGTCGTAGCACCCTGATAGGGTGATGAGAACCTGGGTATCGTCAGCATAGTTTGTGTAAGTGACACCTAGATTATCTAGGCGGTCAAACAATAGCTTTGTGAAGATATTGTATAGGGTCGGCGAGACGCACGAGCCTTGAGGAACGCCGCAGGTGATGGGGACAGGGAGTGCTGATGCCCCTGGGGAGAAGACTCGGGTGGTTCGGTTGGTTAGGAAGGACTGGATCCAGGCAGTCGCCTGGTTAGAGAAGGCCGCTGAGGTCATCAGATGTTCTGTGAGGATCTGATGGTCGACGAGGTCGAAGGCAGCTGATAGATCTAGCAGTAGGAGAATGGCTAGATTACCCTTGTCCTTTGCCTCGTCCATCTGGATTTTTAGGTCCAGTAGGGCTGACTCTGTTCCATGCCTTGGCCTGAAGCCGGATTGTCTGAGACCCAGGAGGTTGTTGTCTTCCAGGTGCTTCTGTATTTGCAGGTAGGCCACTCTGTCTAGGATCTTTAGGATGTAGGGAACGGTGGTGATTGGCCTGTAATTAGTTGGGTTATTGGGGTCTAGATTAGGTTTTTTTAGAAGTGGCATGACCCAGGCCTCCTTGAGGCTACTGGGCACTGAGCTTGATTTGAAGGATGCATTGATGAGGGCTGATATGAAGGGGGCCAGAGTGTTGGCGCCTTCTTGGATGATGGGAGCTGGGCATGAGTCCCCTTGGCATCTAGAGGGCTTGAGGCCCTTAATGATGCTTTCTACTTCTTTAGTGGAAACTGGTGAGAAGGAGAAGGGGGGGCAAGTAGGTGTTTTGGGGGTGGTGGGCGGAGGGTGGTTTGTTTTTTTGGATAGGCTGAGCTTTTTCTGTTAGATTTTGGATTGTAACGTGGTGATTTTGTCTGCAAGGGCTTTTTGAATCCTCTCACACCAGTCTGCATCTTTCACGCAGGTTTCAGCCAGAGTGGGGGGGGATTCGAGTTCCCTAAGGATATTGAAGAGCTCTTTTGTTTTGGATTTGGCGTTCTCAATTCTGTTATCATATGTCTCTTTTTTGGCCTTAAGGATAGCAGTTTTGTAGGTGGTGGCTGCTATCGAGAGTTGAGTTTTGTTGGAGAGGTTGGGCATTTTTCTCCAGGTGGCTTCTGCGGCTCGTTTGGAGTTTCGGAGGATTTTTAGCTCTGGTGTGAACCATTTGTTCATATGAGCTGCCGGTTTGGCTTTGGTGAGTTTGAGTGGGGCGATGGTGCCTATTGCTGATTCTAACGTTTTGTTGTAGAGGTCAGCGAGTTTCTCTGCATCTAGGTTGGCGTAGTTTGTAGGGGTACAAATATTGTCTATAAGTGGGCAGAGGTTTTGTAAAGTAATGTTGCGGTTGTTTCTGGTGAGGGTTTGGGGGATGGTAGGGGTTGGAGAGTTTGGTTGTGAATTCCCTTGTATGGAGAAGGAGATGGATAATTAGAAATTATATGATATTTTATTTATATTGCGCCCATACACAAGTGTTTCAAGGTGCGGCGAGGCAAGGGAACGGTACAAGGGGGGACAAAACAATGATCTTATTAGGCCAAGTGACATTGAGATCATGCATGTGCAGGGAAGGGGGAAGGGGGAAAGTGCAAGGGGCAGGGGAGGAGTGGGAAGTGCAAAACACGTGATCAAAACAGGTAGTGTGGCCAACAAGCGGCAAGTGCACAAATTAAGCGCAGACAACGGGTGTCTAATAAGTGCGGGTAAGGGGACTGTAGGGTTGCAGATACAGACCCAAGTGCAAAGGGTAGCCAGGAGCAGTGAGGGTGTGCAGCTGGGTGGACAGGGATCTGGGCCCGAATTCAGAGGGCTGCCAGGTGCCCAGTGCAGAAACAGAGATCAGCAGGGGAGAGGAAGAGAGAAGGCAGAAGCAAAGAGGAAGGTCTTTAGGTGCTTCCGGAACCGAAGATGGTTCTCCTCAAGTTTCAGAGAGGCAGGGAGGCTGTCCCAGAGGGAGGCCCCAGCCAAAGAGAGAGATCAAGCGTCTGACCCTGAGGGAGTTGGAGGGTTAGGAGCGAAGGGCACGGATAGGAAGGTATTTCCGAAGGGAGAGTTGAAGGTATTGTGGAGCCAGGCCCCAGAAGGCCTTGTGGACAATGCAGAGGGTCTTGACATTAATCCTTGCAACCACTGGGAGCCAATGGGGGATTTCAGGGCTGGAGAGACACGATCCCTGGTCTTAAGGCTAAGGACAAATCTTGCAGTCCTGTTCTGGATGAGTTGCAGAAGGCGGAGAGTGGTGCAGGCAGATTTAGAAAGAGACTGTTGCAGTAGTACAACCTAGAGAGAACCAAAGCTCTAGAGACAGTGAGCTTCTGGGGGAAGGAGAGGAAAGGAAGAATACACCTGAGTAGGTGCCGTTGGTAGTTTGACTTCTTAGAGACGTCAGAGATGTGTGGAGAAAAGGAAAGCGTGGAGTCGATGACCCCGAGGTTCTTAGCCTCCCAGTTCATGTTCTTAGTAGTGGTTGAAGTAGCTTGTTATTGTCTCTCACATATTTCACTCTGTGCTTTGCTTCATCTCCTAGGAAGCGTATCAATCCTGCCAACGGTGCTGTACCTGGTCATCGGCATCCTGAGGGAAACCTCTGTTTATCCCCCTGCGGGCCAGCTCTCCAGCACTGTGTCAACTGCCCTGCAGGCCCTCCGAGGTGTTGTCTCCTCCCCGATGGCCGGAGTAGAGAAGAGCCGCACAGCCTGGACCAGTTTACTGCGTAGTGCCTTAGCCACACTTCTGGATGCCTGGAATCCAGGTAAGCTGCATACCTGCCCCATCTGTGTATATATACCGACAGCATCTGCCATAACGGAGGCAGATGCGCAGTGCCAGACCTTTGGATGGTGAAGTGGGGGTCTCTCCCTAGTGCACTGCAATGTGAGGAACGAGCTGGAGAGATGCCAGTGTTCACTGTAGGGTGAGTCTTAACCGAAATTTCAAATGTTCAAATCCAAGGCAGTTTTTTGTTTTTATCAGCCTTTTATTTGATTGTTTAAAATAAGATGGGTTTTTAGCGTGCGGTCCTTAAAATTTGGTCAGGTGGGGCCCAATAATTCACACTTCATTTTTCTGATCCTGAAAATAAATTGTGAATGAGTTACAGGCCGGCGTTACAATTATGACAATTTGGCAGCTTCCCTCCCTTACTTGTTGGGTAGCTGGTGAGGGATGGGGGTGTTAGGGACAGGGTTTCAGGAAGAGGTTAGAAGTGAGCAAAGTGTACCCTGATTTGTAAATTGCGACTTGTTTGTAAATATTCATAGCTCGATCCATCAGCGTTCACATTTTGTTTGTATAGTCACTAATCAGAGACAGCTGTTCTCCACCTTAGCAATGCAAACAACCACACTTCTCACATGCGGAGACTGGTGTGTGGTGGCACGAGTTGGCGACCTTTAAGCAAGTGGCATTTGTAGCGATTTGAGGGAATTTGTCCCTTCTCTCCAATGGGAGCCCCTTCCTGTGAGGCTAGGGAGGTGAGCCTGCTCTGCAATCCCCTCCTTAGGGATAGCGGCAAGTGGAACCTCAGCGGGAGAGACTGACCCTTAAGGGACAAGGACTTCCGTTCCCATGAGGAACTCCCTCAGTCTGATGGTACCACGGCCTACATCGGATGTGTTAAAATACAAGTAACTATGAATTGTCAAGACTGCGACGAAGAAACTCCAAAGGGATAGCGGTATCTTGAAAGAAAAGGTGGTTTCCCTTTAAATCAGGATGTCGATTTTACTGGCACGAGTATGTTGAAATACGTGCTTCCAAAGAGGAGGGAGAGAAGCAGGAGACAAGAGGAACGTAAGCTCAGGCTGTGGGAAGCCCCAAGCTGTGCTACACTGGACGGGAGTGGAGAGCAAGAAACCCCCCCAAGTTTAAAACTCACTTGCAGGAGCTGTTTAAGATGCCAGAGTCATGGCGATCCCAAGATGTGCGAAATCAGCAGGGCGGGAGCCCAAGGAGAAACGGAGGTAGTGGCGAGACCACAGGAGCAAAGCGATGGTGGACCCTTGTTGGAAGAACATTGCAAAGACTGTCGACAACCGAGAAGAACGGTGTGTCTGTGTGCTGTCCGGGAACGGCGGCGGCACCACGAAAAAGGGAGAGAGAGAGCAAGAACACGAACACCGGAGAGAAGACAGCCTCTGTGACACCCAGTAAGAAGAGAACCCGAGAGTGAAACCCTCCAATGACGTTCCTCACCAGGAAAGAAGGTAACCAGATGAACAGGAGATGGGGCAAGACTCCAGTGAATCAATATGTCATACAGCCAACTCGTCACAGTAAAAGACATGGCATAAAGTTAGCTTTGGACCTAAATGGCCAAAAATACTGCATCAAGAGAGAATTGTTGTAATACACAGCCACCTCCTCGCAGTAGAAGATATGAAATAGATTTAATTGTGAAAGCAAATAAACACAAGGAGTGTAAATCAAGAGAACATCATTATAACACAGAGAAGTTAAGAGAAAACCTTGATGAGAAACTGGACAATAAGAGAAGAGAACCAATGTGACAAAACACCCTGGGAAAGGGAGACAACAAAGTACTATCCTGAACCAGAACAAAATACCATTAACGAGAAAGGGAGAGAGGGTACTCATATCTACCAGATACAAACCAGAGGGATCCAGGAAAACTATATTCCCTCAGAAGGGTACAAGCAGGTCTATGACCAAAAGCCTAAACCAACTAAGAGAGCAAAAAGGGATCCAAGGTGAAGAAAGGAAGTGCAAGATCCTGTTAGGAGAATTAAAGAGACTAATGCAAGAACTCACAAAAGACTATTTGCGAATTGCATATTAGAATGGTACTAGCAGTACCCTCGGGAGAAGGCAGTCATTCTCCTGATCCAAGTTATTTTTCTTAGTGGTAGGGTCAGTTAGGCAGGGACGTTCACGACTGACAGACAAGCACCTTAGTCATTAAAATAGACAGGCACCCGGCCTTCTAGTTTATTTTAGTAAACCAGAGTATATCATGTCCTCAGAGAGAGAGAGAGAGAGAGAGAGAGAGAGAGAGAGAGAGAGAGAGAGAGAGAGACACCCCCTTCTGACTCGCCACACATTCTAAAGCTTTGTTGCTTTTCGGATCCTGTCATCTGTTCTTTGTTGGTTGTGATGTCACTTCAGCTGCATTGCCCACACTACCGCAATGAGCGCTGCATGTAACCATTCCCATAACATTGTCTTTACCCCACTGGGTAACATGACCACCCCTAATCTTAACTTGTACAACAGTCGCAAATGCTGCGCTGACCATCTGGAGGGCAACTATAAAACAGAAATGCAGTCTTTTTTCAAATAAATTGTTCCCTTTGTTTACTTTTAAAATTATCCCAAATAAATACTTCTGCTGTTGACACAAGTACTAGTTCTATTGTTGCTACCACTGCAATCACTGCTAATATCACTAGCCGTGCAACTCATGCTAGTGCTTCACACTATTAAAGCACACTCTACTTAACACAAGGTTTCCAGTAGAATGCTTTCGCCCGGAGTTGTCCTGCCATAATATCATTCACGTATCTGTGAGACGGTGTTCAATACTGGCAGGGGCGTTCTAGTCCTCGTGGTATTGTGGTAGCCCAGGATCACTGGGTATTGTGAAAAATCCTGCGGATCCCTCACTGAAAGCCTGCCTAAAGTCTCCTCCCATGTGGCCAGGGGAAGGCAGACGCTTCCTGATCCCAACCCTGCAGTTGGTGTACTGCAGGAGGATCACCTGGGAGGAGACGAGGCCCAGGGTGGGGAAGAGATTCCGGTGGGATGAGACACAGTATTTTTCCTCTGACATGAAGATTCTTTCCAATGTACCTAAAGAGGTTATGGGCTGTTGGCATTTTAAGATCTCTCAACCTCATATTAAATCTAAGGTTGTGAACCAAAGCACCCTAAACCGAAAGAAAGATCCTTTTTGGTATCCCAAACTAAATATTCTCCTCCATCCCAAGGGTACAATACAAAGGATTATGGAAATGATATCTTCTCTAAACCATCTTCTTCTGTAAAGCTTCTCTGTTTAAAACCTTATGGGAATTAAATCTACCTTTTACAAGTAATCAGAAGTAGAAAAACCTAACCTTCTTGAAAGAACTACAGGTCCCAGAATCCTAGAGGTACTGAGACGAGGAAGAGGACTGAAGAGGCGTGTAGATGTAGTAGTCGGGCAATTAAGCCCAGTAGCCATTGTGGCAGTCAGGCAATTAAGGCTAACGGCCTGCACCTGAAGCCTATTGACAAACGTTTGAGGCATAAAAGGCCCCAGCAGGAAAGCAAGACAAGGAGCTGGAACGGGAGTTGGAAGGCTGGCAGTAGTAGTAGCAGCAGAGAAGTGTGAGGCTGGCAAGTTATGAAGTGGGAACACCGAAGGCACGCTGGGACGTGGAGAGAGCAGATTTCACCTGCAAATTCTGAGAGGGGCCTTTGCTCCCAAAACATGAATTGCAAAGACTTTGCAGCGAAAGACATGCTGGAAGTTTTTCCCCATGTGGACCGAGTTGCTGTGATTGCAGATCTTTGTCTGGAAAGAAAAGAAAACTCCCAATTGAAGTGGTCGGACTGGAGACACCCGTGTCTGAGAAGAGTGTGGGGCCCAAGTGAGCCAGAAGTAGTAGCAGTGGTCGAGGAAGTCTGGGAAGCAGAGCAACCTGCAGAAGCTGTGTCCCTGAAGCCGGTGAGTGAAGTACATCGTTCAGATATACTTCACAAGCCTTACAAGTAACAGTAGCCAGCTTCTAATGGACTCGTGATGTTTAAAAGCGAGTAAAAGCTGTTCGATGTACTTGAAATTCAGTTAACAATGGAATTGTAACACACGCGCTCTTAGTGAAAGCCTTAACATTTGCGTGAGAAACCGCATGTTTAAACCCATTGTTGAACCTTCTATAATCTGTTGCAGACTAAGAGTGGTCACGTGTCCTTAATCAAGAAAGAGGAAGGCTTGGCAGACCATTACCGAATACCAAACATTCATGTTTTCAAGTTGCAAATAACTAAGAGTAAAATCTACATCTATAGAAGGTTGCGTGTGCCCCAATTGTGTGCCACTCCAAAGACTGACTCCTACACTGTATCCAGAATTGACATTCTTTCTAAATCCAAGAAGCAAAGAGTTTAAAATACGGAAGAGAACAAGCATTAGCCAAGAGCCAACCCCTTTTTATAGTGCAACCATTCTGATTAAGGCATTTTTAAAAAAAGGATCCACCTACACTGTGAATTTGTTAACTGTCAAGTGGCCTACGATACAACTGTGGCATTGTTACCTGAAGCTGAAAGAGTGGCACTATAACTTCTGAGCAATTCCTTTGGCAGAAAAGCTGAGAGTAAAGCTGGAGAAGTAGATCTAAATGCTTGTGAAGTATACTCCGAAGTAGATTACAACCTGTGGTGCAAAAGACTGCTGAAGCTGAAAAGAAGTGAGTCTTGGGGGCAGAAACAGGTTGTTCTTGTGGCGGTCAGACAGCCAGAAGAGGCAAAGAGGCTGCCCTTTTTTCGGAAGTTATAAAAAGGAAGAGTGCCTTGCGTACCTGAAGAGGTCAAAGTGTCTTGTCAATACCCGCTTAATAGGTACAAAGCAGTGGTGGTAGTACTTGAATTGTAGTGGTATACTAAGTTGTCAGCAGATGTCACATTGAAGTGGTTTGAAGTAGCAGCGTGCTGTGGGACGAAGGTGACTGTTCTCATAGTAACAACAGTAGGAAGGTGGGTGTTAAAGGGAAGCAGCAGCCCAAAGAAGAGCTTTCTGACAAATATACCATATGTACTATCAAAGTCCTTACCAAATGTAAAGTTGTAGCAGAAGAAGCCCTAAAGAATGGTGGATTATTATAATTAAGGAAATATTGCACTTTCTTATGAACTGTGGCTAACGATTTAGAAGAAGAGACAAATTATCAACATGATCAGGATTACCATTGGTGCAATTTTCTTTGCTGCAAATTAGAAGGGATTCTTTTTATCAAGGAACAAAGAATTGTTACGAATGGATTTTTGTTTGAACTTTTTGCTTTGATTTGGAACTGACAAGAACTGGTTCGAGCTTTGCTTTTCCTTTTGAACATTTTGAAGTTGACTTTAGGACCTGGGGAAGGGATCTTATCCAGAACGGGTGAAGACCATTCTGATATTGTTTATTTTGTGGTTCTGTATAATTGTCTTTGTAGGTTTTGTTGTTTAGAGTGAGGGCGAGTTAACCCATGCTAGAGATTGTTCCCTTAGCCTTTAGAGTATGTAAGGAATTCCTTGGTAGAGTACGGCAAGCAAGGCATTGTTTGAACATATTTATTTTAATAAAATGTCATATTTTGACAAAACTCCAAGCAGTTGTCTGCCTCGCATTCCTGACCCCTCACAGTATTGTGATGAATCAGTAGTGATTATCCCAAAGACCCTGGCCTCGGGCCCTTCTCATGTGGCCAGGGAAAGGCAGGCGCTTCCTGATCCTGACGCTGTGGCTGGTGTTCTGTGGGAGGGTCACATGGGAGGGGGAATTGGGAGAACCCGCTAAACAACTTTCCTGATGACCCCACCGTTTTAATGCCATATTGTAAAACTGAGGCCCTTAATATAAAAAAAAAACACACACATAAGGGACTTCAATTCCCATAATGGCCTATGTACTGGGATGAGGAAGAGGGGCTTAGAGGCACAGAACTGCAGTATGCAGTCTAGTTTGTCTATTGGCCCACTGTAACGCTCACCTGGTATCCACGGGGATGTCACTCAGCCTGTTCTGACCTCTTACGACCTCGAACCCTTCCCTGGTGTCTACTCGACTGTAGACTGGGCCTGAAACACAGGATTGGTAGAGTTTAACTCCCTATTGTCTGTGTGCTTGAACCCCTTCTTCCCCGGGGTCCAACCCTTCCCTTTGATCCACAGCTCACCTTGTTTTCTTGGAAAATGTGCTCTCCGTCCTGCTTTCAGCGCAGGGGCGCGTTGATTGATGCAGGCTTGTTGCTGCCTAGTTACTTCACTGGCAAGAGTCCGACAGGTAAGTATGAGTCTTTTGAACAGTTCTCTAACTTCGTCCCTTTCCTTCCTTAGATGATGGCCGGCGTCCGGGGATGGCGACGTGCTGCTGAAATGAGTAGCGCTGAAGGTGAGTGAGAGCGCGATGCGCAATGCGACCCTTTCGTATTTGTATTGAACTGAGTTCTTTTTCTGTGTCTTTTAGGTGCCACGACGTTTTCAGCGTGGATGCCGGCTATGAAGATGAAATGCGGTGAGTAAGCGCGGTATGTGGCGCCTCTAGATGTTTCCACGCTAACCTGGAGTGTCTTTTCCCTCTTGCAGATGGATGAGAAGTTCCGGAGACAGAGTTCCCCCCAGAGCGGCTGGGATTCAGGTAAGCGTTTGAAGCTCGTACAGTCTTTAAAAATAAGCAAAGATTTGCTGAATGCTTACTAATGCCTTTTTTCTGTTCTTTTCCCTTTTCCTTAGGAAGCGGCGTGCCAGGATGGGAATGACACCGTCGAAGATGCCCGCAGATCAGAAGGAGCGATGAATGATTGGCAGAAGCGCCGCAAGTTAAGGCTGTTCCTAACGGTGTTCTTGTTCCTGCAGGAGCTGAGCGCAGAAGAAAGATGCATGCCTACTGGAGAACGATCCGAACACGGTGAGTGTCACGCTGCAGGTGCAGAAAACACAAAGCATGTTTCTCAGCCTGGGCGTGGCTTACATAGTCTCTGGGTATCCCAGGTGTCTCTGGGCTGAAGCAAACCTGAAAGACTAGACTGTGCATGCAGTTCTGGGAACCGAAATATGTGGGGGCTTCCATCTTGTCCCCATCAATGCACTACAAGTCCAATCCCCAATGTTATCCTATGGGAGTGAGTGAGTCTGGTGCCACAAGCGCCAAGTCTGACTCCAAGTGGGTCTTTGGCTGGATGGAGAGGCCCTTGAGGGCCATGTAGGTGATCGTGGCCTGGCTCCAGCCTGACATCTTGGAGGGCTGGGGACATGAGGGGCAGGAATCATGACACCCACACCTGAGCAGGAGTTTTGATTATTTAAAGCCCCTTCAGGTGCTGGCCATGGGAAGCAGTAGAAGTAGTCAACAGCCATGTATGCAGCAAGGGCAGAGAATTGAAGATGCCGGGAAACCTGCCGTGGTTGTAGTGGATTATGATGTAGAGGGAGTCGCAGGAGTGAGAAGCCTGAACTGCAGAGGTTGCACAGCAGGAAGCATTGTTGTGACAGGCTGCCGCGTGGGAGAGAGCTCTCCCTTTCCTGTACTAACTCTGGTGGCTGGCAAGCATCAGAGAATGTGAGGAGCATCGGAAAATGCAAGAAGCAACGCAGGCTCCTGTGGTGAAAGGCGCGAGACATGGGAGCACAACCGGGGCTGTCAGAAACTCTGTACCCGAAGAAGTTGCAACAGCGGGTTAAGCAGACGTGCAAGGAGGCCCGGGGGGTTGGTCTTTGATTGGTGACCCAGGGGCACTCTGTGAAAGACCGCTGGCTGCTTGCAAATGTTTTGAATAAAGAACTAATGAAAAAGTATTTTTAGTACAATACTCCTCTTAAGAGGAAACAAGAGGAGGAGGTTTGCAACTATCATTGCCCAAGTTAAGAGGGAGCGATATTGAACCCAAACTGTAAACAACATTGCCAATGTAAAGAGGAGGCAATAATTAAGCCAGATAACAACCAGCATTGGCTAAGTCAAAGAAAGGTCATTACAGAGAAAAGGGGAGATTGTTTTCCTAAAGAGAAAAGTGAATAATATACCTTTCCCGCAGTTACCTGGTGTGATAGTAGAAACCCAAAGGTGGCAGGAGAGAAGCCCTTCTTGTGGAAAGTATCACGAAGGAGAGGAACATAACCTGCATTGCATGTGGCAAACAAATCAGTGGAACAAACAGAATCAATCAGTGTTGTATCCGTTTGGAAGACGTTGTGATACTCAATAATGTTCAAAGTCAAAGACTTTGCTAATGTTGGAAGTAAACCTCATCATAGAGTACGTGTAGTAGTGGTAGGAGTATTTTTTTAGGCAGGTAAGTACACCAGAAAAGGGATGGTTAGTAGTCCTAGCAGGTTAGTGGACCAGGAACAAGATATTGAAGTACTGCATTGTGGTCAGAGGTTGTGGTGGAAAGAAAGTCGCAAGAGAACTAACGTGTTTGATGAATTGTGGTAAAACCATCATGATGAAAATATTGTTTATAAAGAAGAAATGTGTAGCTGTATTTTCCAAAGAGTAGGAGTTCTTTTGAAATATTCACAAAAGTATGAAACAAAGGCTTTTTGGTTTGATAAACAAGAGTGTGTGGAAACTTTATTATGCATAGTGATAAACCTTGTTTAATCATAAAATAATCCAAGTGCCAAGTGAATTCCTAAAGGAGGAAAGGAACTTTGTGTTGCCTTTGAAGCAGAACTTGGCTATTGAAAGGGACCTATATGAGTTGTGTGTATAAGTGTGAGGGACAGATACTTTTTTTTTTTGTCAAAATCTTTTTTATTGAAATATCAGTTCACAATGTAATCTTTAACAGTATAAACAATGGCAATGATATTTGAATGCAGTTCAACATTACATCATCCCGGGAGGATAGCTCAGCGGCAGCGTGCGCGTCTTGGAAGCAAGACGACACGATGCAACAACAGGTTCGATCCCCGGGTCCGCGCTTAGAAACCTCTGGGTGTTTAAGCGTGTTATAAATACGTAACTAAGACAAAAAAAAAAAAAAACAACACAATTACACAACTAAGAAAAACAAACAATTCCTGTAACAGCGCCTCAATGCCTGTGGGCTGTGTGAGCGCTTTATAAATGTTAAATAAATAAATCATTATTCTCCTGCCTAGAACTCAACGAATAGCGCTGAGACCAATTAATTTAACAGTGGGTTGACATTTCATTTTGATCATTATTATTCATTTGTAACATCATTGATACCCTCGGGGATGTATTGCTGCAATTGTGTATAAAAGAAGAAAAGAAGGGAAGGGGAGAGGGAGAATAAAAAAAAAAAAAAAAGAAAAAAACCAACAACATTCTTTTCCACCTGCTCCCCCCCGTGGTCCGGGTGTTGTTCTTAGTACCCGATATTCTCATGTTCTGGTGCTAGATCAGCCATGCGCCTTGTTTTTAGTGAGATTCTCAGGGCTGGAGGAGGCATTTAATCAGTTTTGGTTGGAAGAACATATGTTCCTTATCTTCCACACGGTCTAGAAATGGGTCCCAGATTTGTCGAAATGTGTCCGTTGGATTCAGTAATGTGGCTGTTAGTTTCTCCATTCCCAAGATTTCCCAGACCTTGATCCACCATTGTGCAATACAGGGGCCCTCCGGCTCTTTCCAAAAGCGCGCGCGCGTAAGGCGGGCTGCCATCAGTAGTTGGGTAATGAGCTGCGCTCTAGGGCCGGACTGCGGGTATGACCCATCCTCAGGGGAATCTCCCAAGATCATCACCATTGGGTCCAAAGGGAGGAGGGATCCACAGATGTCTTTAATTTTGGAGCGAATCTCCAGCCAGAAAGATTGAATGGTCGGACAGTGCCACCACATGTGACCCAGGTCCCCTTTTGCCCCGCACCCGTGCCAACAAGTCTCAGGGTATTCAACATTCATAGCATGCAGTCTCTGCGGAGTGAAATACCATCTGTAGCATATTTTGAGTGCGCATTCCCTCACTGTCGTGCATCTGGAGGACTTGTGTGCTCTGGCCCAGATTCTCTGCCACGACTCAGGAGAAATCTCTTTCCCCAACTCTTTCCCCCATGATACCATGTACGGTAGTTCCTCCTCCTCTGGGGCTATTTCTGTAAGACGATAGCATGTAGCTACATTATGGGCACGTTGACCTTCGATCGCAGTTAGTTCAAGGCCTATGGGGGGTCTGCTGGCGGCTTTCCTAACTAGTGGGTTGGTGATCCAGTGCCTAAGTTGAATGTATTTAAACCTTTCAGATTCTGGGAGGTTAAATTTCTCCTTGCACTGAATAAATGTTAAGGGGACACCGTCCGCGTATGTCTCCTGCAGCCTCAAGATTTTATTTCTCGACCATTCATGATAGGATCTAGGTTGAAGCCCCGGGGTAAAGATAGGGTTCTGTGTGATCGGAGTCATAGGGCCCAGACCCGGGGTCAGTCCTCTTAGGGTGAACTGTCTGTCCCAGCATCTGAGTGAGGCGCACGTGGTTGGGAGGAGTGGAAATTGGGAAGCTCGCGCTTCCCGTGGCAGGAAAGGGAGATGAGATAGGGGGGGTCGCAGTGAGTGTCTGTTCTATATCTCGCCATTTAGGGGGGTCCTCTTGGAGCGCCCATGTCAGGATAGGGGCTATCTGAGATGCACGATAGTATCTTACCGTAGACCGGAGCCCTAGTCCGCCAAGCTGTCTACTTCTAATGAGGATCTTGCGCTGGATTCTAGGTGTTTTACCCTGCCAGATAAATTGGCATATGGCTTTCTGAAGGTCTTGTAGGTCTCGCTCTGGGATATAGACTGGAAGCGCCTGAAAAACATAGAGAAGGCGGGGTAATAGGGTCATTTTAACAGCTGACATTCGCCCCAGCCAGGAAATTTCCTGGGGGCCCCATTTTAGTAGTGATTCCTTAGCTTCTTTAAATAGTGGGGGAATATTGGCTTTCACCAGTCCAGAGTAACTTGCAGTCAAGTGCACTCCCAAGTATGTTATTTTGGCGGTCTCCCAGCTGAGGGAGAATTTGTTCTGTAAGGCGTTTAACACCTCGGGGGTTTCGGACAGGTTCAGCCCCTTTGATTTGGCCGCGTTTATTGAGAAGCCCAAGGTCTGCTCAAATTTATCCAGCAGAGCCATGAGCGGAGGGACTGAGGTCTGGGCCTCTCGCAGAAAGCAGAGCACATCGTCTGCGTATAAGGCCACTTTGTGAGTCTGATCTTTTAGTTTGAACCCTTGGATTTCAGAGTGTAGGCGGATATGTTGGGCTAGTGGTTCCATTGCAAGCGCAAACACCAACGGCGATAGGGGACAGGCCTGCCTGGTCCCTCTGCCAAGAGGTATCCGCGGCGTCCAATGGGCGTTGACTCGAACCTGGGTGGTGGGGATCTGGAAGTTGGCTAGTATCAGCTTGGAGAAATGCGGGCTAAACCCAAACCCCTTCAGGACCGAGTGTAGGTAATTGCATGACATGCTGTCAAAGGCGCGATGGGCATCTAATGACAGTCGGGAGAGAGGAGCTGGGATAGAGGGGGCAAGGGCTATCAGATCAATTGCTCTTCTGATATTGTCATGGGCCGATCTACCCTGGATGAAACCCGTCTGGTCTCGATCTATTAACTTAGGTAATACTTCCCCCAGACGGCGCGCTATGATTTTGCTGAAGATTTTACCGTCGGTATTAAGCAAAGCTATGGGCCAATAGGAGGTGCAATCAGCTGGGTCTTTTCCAGGTTTTAGTATTAGGGTGGTAAATGATTCAGCCATGGATGTGGTGACTGATCCCAATTCCCACAGGGTATTAAATAAAGTGGTTAGATGCGGTGTGAGTTCCTTCACGAAGGTTTTATAGAATTTGTTTGTGAACCCATCTGGGCCCGGGGCCTTCCCATTGGGGAGGGATTTGATGACTGCTTCTATTTCTTCCCCCGTTATTGGAGCTTCTAAGGTATCCTTCAGAGATCGGGGTATTTGTGGGAGCTCCGCTTTGTCTATGAACTCCTTAATGAGGACCGGGTTCCCTATGTGCGGGGTAGCGAGTTCCGTGAAATAGTCTTTTATGATGTGACATTTACCCTCCTCTAAAAATTTGCCTCTACCTGTCTTGTCTCTTAAGAAGTCTATTCTATTTTGTTTAGTCTGCTTCCCTATTTTGGCTGCTAATAGCCTGTTTGCTTTGTTCCCTTTTGTGTAAAAAAATTGTTTAGTGTGCATCATGCCATAGGCCGCCCTCCCCACGTGGTGTGCCTCCAGCGCTTTCTTGGCCACCCTCAAGTCCCTTAATGTGCGCCGAGTGGGTTTCCTCCTATGCAGCCCTTCCAGTCTGAGAACTTCCTCCTCTAATTGCTCTCGCAACAATTTCCTGGATCTCCCCCGTTGCGCAGCCTGATCTATTAGGTGGCCCCTGAATACCGCCTTCCCTGCATCCCAGAAAGTCCCCAAACTAACATCTCCCGTGCTATTCTCGCTATAGTATAGCTCTATAGTTTCCTTTATGTGGGCCCGAATTATTGGGTCATCTAGTAGGAAGTCATTTAGCCTCCAGGGAGGTTTCATGGGAGGGGTGACTTGAGGGGGTGAGATAGATAATAGGACCGGGGAGTGATCCGCTAGTGCCTCTGGGAGGATCTCTGCTTCTAACACATTTGGGATCAATGAGTCGGCTATCATGAACATGTCGAGTCTTGAGAACCCGCCATGTACTGGTGAGAAGTACGTGTAATTTCTTTCATCTTGGTGAAGGTATCTCCATACCTCGATCAGGGAATGTTCTCTAAGTATAGAGGTGAGGGCCTTGAAGTTGTTACCATCGTTTACTGTGGGGGGTAGTGTTTTGTCAGCCATGGGGTTGATTACTGCATTAAAATCCCCTCCTATGATTACCTCCCCCTCAGCGTGGTCGAATAAGGCTTTGGACAACTTCGCGAAGAACTGACTTTGATTAGAGTTCGGGCCATAGATGGAGACTAGAGTGACCTTGCGGCTATCTAGTGTAGCGTTAACCAGTAGGAACCTCCCATCTTCATCCCGAAACTGTCCGTTAGTTTTGAAAGAGATCCCTTTGCGCACCAAGATGGCAACCCCACCCTTTTTCAGGCCGCTCGATGCAAAAAATCTAATGGGATAATTTCTGTCATTCAGGCGGAATTCGTCCGCTGGACACAGGTGTGTCTCTTGAAGAAACAGGAAGGAGGCGTTTAAAGACTTCAATCTATGGAGAAGTGCTTTTCGCTTCAGGGAGGAATTCAGACCCTGCATGTTAAGTGAGATAAATTTATAGCTAGGGGTTGCCATGACTCAGTCGCTCAGGTTCCGTGGGTAATATGAAACTTCCGGCCATCACCGGACGAATGCATTTCCTTGAGTGGGGCACAGAGGTCCAACCGGGGTGAGGGCCGTGGTGGGTCAGAACATAAACCTTCTCTGATAGCAGCGGGTGGGAACAAAATATAAGAAACTCAATAAAAAACGTATAAAAAGGGTCTATGGCAGCAAATAAGTTTGTCATTTCCATCAAGAACTGCGATGATCGGAGTCCCCAAGGTACGTTGACCTGAGTAATATCTTTGTCGGGCGCCATCCAGTCTGGCGCCCAAGTCAGTTGCAAATAGGGAATTTCAGAACCCAAACTACATTTAAACTTAAGGCTCAGGGGTAGCAGGTAACTACTGTGGTTAAACTGGGGTTTAACATGGGAGAGTTGATCGTTATTTGCAGGTAACAAACTGCTTGAGGGCCTTCAATGAGACCCAGCATGGAGGGGTGAAACAAGGGGAGAGTAACATATCAGTGCGTGGGGGAGAACTTTGTTGGGAGTAACATATCAAAGCATAGGGGAGAACTTAGTTGGGAGGTATGTGCCACACTCTCACAGCTGGGCTCCCGCCTCGGGTCCCGGCGGGGGGATAGTTGGTATCCTCGCAGGGATCCTTTCTTCTGGTGAGGTTAAAAAGTTGCTCTCACCTTCAGCCTGTACAGATCTCTGCCCAACTCTTCTCCTCCGAGGACGCCGGTGAAGGGGCCCCGCCAGGGGTTTTCAATGTCTTCCTCAGATCTGATTCGTCATTAGGGGCTGTCGCATTCCCCGGCCTACGGCGGGATCTTCCCCTCCTAGACTTTGGAGCAGGGCGAGAGGTGGGCTCATCGTCCACCGGGGGCCGTGGGCTGCGGTCCACCCCGTCAGAAGTCTCTTCCATCAAGCTTTTCGCTTCCTCCTCGGTGGATATTATGTGGTGTTGATTGTTGAGATCGAATATGAGTTTGCAGGGAAACCCCCAACGATACTGGATCCTCTGATCCCTCAACCAGGCTGTCACTCTGTGCAGGCGCCGTCTGCGGGCCAGGGTGTATGGGGCAAGGTCCTGGAATAGATGTATCTCAGTGCTCTGAAATCGGATTGAGTCTGAGTTCCTTGCTGCTGCCATGATGTCTTCTTTCTGGTGGTAGAAATGCACTCGGGTAAGTACATCTGGAGGCAGATTCTTCTTCAACTGGGCCGAGGAATATACCCGGTGTGTTCTGTCCAATTTTAGTTCCTCATTCGGTGGCAGCTCTAAGAGGGTTCTGAAGAATGTCTCGACGTATTCCGCTAGGTCTCGGTCGGGGATCTTCCGGGGAACTCCACGCAGGCGAATGTTGTTTCGTCTCGACCGGTTTTCAAGATCGGCTTGTTTTGCCCAGATGTCCTCCAGATGTTCTTTGATAATCTTTACTCTTCCTGCCAGGGCATGATTGTCATGGGATTGAACGCAGGTGACATTTTCTAGATCATTGACCCTGGATTCCAGGCCTCCAAGATGAGAGGTCAGATCTGCAAGTGACTGGGCCAAAGAGTCCTTGGAGGTTTTAATCTCCTTCTTTATTTCCTGGGTGATATCTTGTTTAAGGGACTTGAACATATTCTCCAGATCCTCCCTGGACACAGCCATATTGGAATTCAGCTCCGTAGTTAGAGCAGGGAAAGTGGATGGGTCTCTTGGTTGAGGTGATAAGTAGGCTTGTATACTGCGTGTTTTCTGCCTAGTCCCAGATTTGGGCATCCCCAGGGTGCTGTAGATTGCGCCTGATTGGCTTCACGTGGAGACCCCAAGTTCCTGAGGAGAAGAGTATGTAAGAGCACTCAGCCCGTGCTTTGGTATTGTTATGAGCTTCTAAAACTTGTTGTGTCCCAATGCAGCTATAAATCAAGCGGAGTATACCAGGGCGCTTGGGCCCTCCCTAAGAGTTTCTCCTTAACAGTGGCCCCTTCTCCCGGCTCTACGGCTCCTTTTAGGGTAATTTCAGGACCCTCTGGCGTGTTTGTTCGTGACCCCTTTGCTTTCAGTACCTGATTAGCTTGCTGTCTGATCCCGTAGTCACGCGGTCATGGAGCAGAGTGGCCTCATAGTGCTGTAAATCCGCCGGGCCGGTGGGATGATCAGGGTCACTCTCCACGGACCCTTGTGGGGTGGGCTGAGAAGAGCGGCAACTTGCAGCAGAGGTCCCCAGAAGGCCCCTCTGCCGCACAGCCCCGAGCATCGCTCCCATGGGGGGGCAGCGCGGGTGAGTGAACACAGCGCTCCCGAAGGGGCCAGGAGGCGGGGGACTCACCCGCAGGGAGGATCAACTGTAGCCCGGTCTGGTTTTCCTGTCGGGACCCGGGGTCCGGTTTCAAGGGGCCGGCCGGGTCCGCTCTCCAGCGCTGCAGGGGGGGGCTGGGGACCCAGCGAGGGAAGCCCGTCCGTTCTAAGGCTCGAGTAGTCGGGGAGTCAGCTATGCTGTGAGGTCGTAGATGGGATCTCCCCCGGGCGCCGTCGTCCTCCAGGGCCTGGTTTTCAGGGGCCGGCCGGGTCCGCTCTCCGGTGCTGCAGGGGGGGGCGGGGACCCGGCGAGGGAAGCCCATCCGTTCTAGGGCTCGAGTAGCCGGAGAGTCAGCTGCGCTGTGAGGTCGTAGATGGGACCTCCCCCGGGCGCCGCCGTCCTCCAGCCAAGGCGAGCTGTTCCGGGCGGGGCTCGCAGGGGGACTCAGAGTCGCTGCCGCAGGGATAGTCGGATGGCTGGGTTAGGGAGACTGTGAGCGCTCCATACGTAGCTCCACCACCTCCGATGACACTCGGTTTTGATCGCTTCGGACCTCGCTCTCCACAGGGCACTTCTGCCGGGCTCAGCGTCGCTCGTGTGTCTGTTCCGCCTTCGGCGCCTTGGGTCTGTTGCCGCCGCAGGGGCGCTCCGTCTCCCCACAGGGATTGCTGAAAAAGGCGCGATCCGCCATCTTGGGTTTCCCAGTGCCAGGAACCACGGCTCTAAAAGTGCATAAATCCCGAGTCTTCCCCTTCAATAATTCGGCAGCAGGTCCCTCCGCATGTCATCTCAGTTCAGTTTTCGCATGGGGCCGAAATTCTTCCTTTGAGGGGGTTAAAACGGCTGACTTGGGCGCTGCAGACCGGAGCTCAGAGGAGGCACGTCCGCATGGTTGCCGCCTGGCCACGCCTCCCGGATACTTTTTGATGTTAGTGTTTTCCTTTAGTCTTAGTTTTACAGGCAGGGAAATTCTTGTTAGGTTAGGG
The DNA here is from genome assembly GCF_040938575.1 of Ambystoma mexicanum. NCBI lineage: Eukaryota > Metazoa > Chordata > Amphibia > Caudata > Ambystomatidae > Ambystoma > Ambystoma mexicanum. The sequence goes on from NC_090940.1 coordinate 39,013,569, forward strand.
AAAGCAAGGCGTTTGCTACACCCTTATAATTTTATGAAATGGCCACTTGTGAAAAACCCTTATCAAATTGTCCGCCTCGAATTTCTGACCCCTCATATTATGGCGTCATGTGTGGGATTGGGGTCAATTGAAACAAATTGGGGGACCCTTAAATTTGAGAAACTTAGTAAAAGAGCCTCTGATCCAACCATTGCTACGGAACAGTCTATAGGATTTGATATTTATAATAGTAGAGGATAATTAATTTTACCTGGAGACAGAGCATTGGTATCCACCGATTTAATTTGTATTCCTCCCACTGGCACCTATGTCGGACTCTCCTCTAAGTCAGGCGTCGCCTGGCACTGTGGCTTAGACGTATTGGCAGGAGTCATTGATCCTGACTATAGTGGAGATATCAAAATATGAATATAAAATAATGGTAAGAAAGCTTATCAAGTCAAGACTGGAGAAAGAATAGCTCAAGGAATATTGAAAAAGGCTCAGTTTCCAAAACCACAAGTAGTCAAAAACAGTGACCAAACTGAGAGGAAATCAGGGTTTTGGCAACGCAGATATAGAACCTCCTGTGTAACCCATCATGAACCCCATTGTTGATGAAGAGAGTAGCCCTGACTTGGCTTTTGCTGAAAGAAATGATCCTTTGGTAGCAGTACCATTCATTCATGTAATATCAGAGGATGAAGGCGGGAAAAAGACCGGACCATATTTATTTTTTTCTAAAGTCATTGTTACTTAGAGGACATGTAGGGCTGGCTGGCTGGCAGGCATACCCCGATCACAAATTGTAGTACCTAAAAGCCATACAAATATTGTTCTGGAAATAGCTCATTCTCATTTCACAGGGTGTATTTAGGATCTGCAAAAACTTGAGCACAAATTATAAATAGATTCTATTGGCCTGGGATTTATGCTGACATAAAGACTTGTCAATACCTGCCCCTTATGTCAGAAAACCATTACTCCAATTCATCCCATCAAGTTGTCCGCCTCGCATTTCTGACCCCTCACAGTATGTGACACTGTGGGGAGTGAGAAGCAGCTTTGCCAGGTGCTATGATGAGTCTAAAGCCTAAGATGGACTTTCACAATCGGCCCTGTATACAGATTCTGAGAGGCCACCCTATTCTGGTGAACAGGTATAGACTGTAATATCTAGCCAAACTCTATCAAGGTAGTGTGACTGAGGAGAAAGGCTTAGAAGGGCGCAAGAGTGGTGAAGGGTTCAGTTAAGCACACACTGAGCACTCTTAATAACACAGGTTAAGCAGACTGTATACAAACACATTCATTTATTTAGACCATGGACACCTCTTAGCAATTAAAAACTACAGGCAAGCCACCCTAAAAGATTCATTGATAACATGTATCCATTCACTTTTGGGGTGCTCTGTCTATAGACCACTAACACTTTACTTTTTAACACAGTTGGAACACTGTGATGGTAAGTAATAACCAATTTAGAGAAGTGATATGTAAGGAAAAAGGAGTTCAAACACAATACACACCCTTGTTATTATAAGGTTCCACTCTTTTACAAGTCTGTCCCTTGCTAAAGGAGATGGGGCCTAGTGGCCTTATACTCACAGGTCCCAGTAGAGCTCTTTACAGGAGGCTACAAGTCTTTAATGTAGTCTGAACCAGGTGTTGGCAAAGCCAACAGGCAGTTTGTAAGTGTTTCAAAAGTCGAATAGCCATGTTAGACCCTCTCCCAATCCAACCATTTTAAGGGAAGCCCAGGGGAAGATTCTTGATCAGAACTCCAGAATCACTGTCGGGCAAAGCAGAGTTTGGTCAAGGACCTTCGCCTGCTAAACCCTGTGGAGGTGGGTGGGGTGGGGGTATAAATAGGTACGCTCACTCACTCCTGTATCCCGATTCGCTCACAGACCACTTCAGAGGTTCCTAAAATCGCTGTGACCCAGTACTGGGTTTCTGTTTGCGAGTGGTCTAGGGATCACTAGTGCACAAATCACTTTCGGATTTAGGTATGGCTAGTCAGCATTTCGGTGCTCTGGTGAGATGGTTCCTGGCATTGGGCAGCTGGACAATTCTAGCATATTGAAGAAAGGACCACAATGTTGTCAACTACCTCTGAGAACCCCAGGACACGGTGCAGGAGGGATCAGCGATGGCCACTCTGAAGAAATGGTGGAAGTCTGCCCTCCTGGCCAAAACAAACTGCTCCTGCAAGTCCCCCCTTCATGCTGGAGAGCTGCAACTGCAGGCGGGGGCCTCTTGTTTCACAAGTCAAGGGTCTGCAGAGTCCAAGTCCGATCTCTGGATGGTGACCAATGCAGCAAGGTAGCCCACAAGAAAGCTGGTTAACCCACAGGATGGTTCGGGGACACGTGAAGGCTTCCAAGGGCAGGATCCTCGAGCACTGGGTGAGACTGGTTGTTTCCACCACTCCAGGGGTTGAAGCAGTGATGAAGACTGTCTGAAGGTCAGCTAAGGGGCAGGACTTTGCCGGGATGGCTGAAAATCATGCTGGATGGCTGCAACGAGTTCTGTGTCTTCAATAAGATGCTCCTCTTTGTAGGGGCCTCGTCTCCAAACACTATGCGCTGAATGGCTGCAAAAGTCCTTCTTTTATACAGGAATCAAGCTGGAATCGCCCTCGAGACAGCCAATCCTGGACCGCAACGTTCACCCCATCTGCCTAGCAACAGACACATTTTGGTGTGGATTGGGATCCGGCAGTCAGTCTGGGTTTGTGGCGGAATGTTGGGACTGCAATGCTTTGCTGGTAAAGATGAGGGTTTGTCCAGGAAAGGAATTACCATATGTGCCATATCTGTCCCGAGAGTGCACAAAGGAGGCCAAAAGACAAGATGGCCAAAGGACATGGAGAAAGTTCATAGCGTGCCCATTTTAGAGTGGCATTATGTAGTAAAATGCGAAAGTGCATGCGAGAATCTAAGGAAAAACACTTGAGGAAAGAAACCGCTCCCACCAGCCTATCTTGGACACAACATGCAAGTAACTACAAAGTGATATGGACACAAACTACCCCTAATGCACTTCACTGTAAGTTGAATGTGCATTGCAAAACAAACAAGGAATTGCACAATGGAGGACAGAGTTCCTCTGCACGGATAGCCATAGGGACTGAACAGTGCTTCCAAAAGAGATGCGCTTTCACTTGCCTCCAAAAGTTGGGATAGGTTCAAAACAGCAAAAAGTTGGGGGGTTTAATAGATGTCTTTGGAAGGAAAGCAACAAAAAGAAAATTTTTCCCAACAAGTCCCTCTTTTAATGTCACAGCTTCTTGCATGCATTGAAGTCCAGCTCACAAAATGGTTGGCTTTAGTCACCTAAAAGCATTACACAAAATTGCAAAAGTCTTGTAGGGTTTTTGATTTACAAATATAGCACAAACATTAAAAGTAAACCAAATTACATGTCTGAAAACAATGCGCCTCCTTTTAAGCCTTTGTATGTATTGTTGGTTTTTATGCTGGTTAGACAACTCTTCCATTTTGTACTTCACTGTCTTGACCATTACAATATGGTCCATTGACACTGAAGTGTTGTGGGGAGTTCTATATAGGACATCCTGTCAGTAGCCTGTTCACAGATGCTTAGGAATGCAAGTGCCCGGCAGTCCTGCCAGTGCACCTAAGCATGGCGCACACTGCGCCCAACCTTGTTCCATGCTTCCAGGATTGTAATGACATGCTCTCTGTTTGGCAGGTGAACTCCAGCAGGAAGCAGCACACGTAGGCCTGCTCACCGCTATGGTCGTCTTTCTTTTATCAGTGAATCCCGAAGTAACCGCCGTACAGTGCCTTCAGCAGCAGTGCATCGAGAAGTTCCGAACGGGCCTGGAGTCCAAAGACCCTGCAGTGAGTGTGCAGTTATTTGACAGAGATTAGGAATAACAAACTGTGTTTGATAACATTAGAATTGCCGAGCGTGCCCTCCCATGTGTAGGGAATTCCTGATATAAAGCCATAGCCCTGACTTGTGTAACACGTTAATTTATTTCACATCGGGGTCCTGAATATAGATTGGATCCAGTGCAATGTGAACATGTTCGACTCTGTTTTGAGATCTATCATGTATGACACAAATGATCGAACCAGAATACCCCCCACTTCCCCATATGCACATTGGACAGCCATCATCAGCACTTATTTCAAATGAATACAACCATTGTTCTCAATCGCAGGCTGCCACCTGGAAGGGACGTGCATGGAAGAAATGATCCCAGGGTGATGGCAGTACCAATATAAGCCTTTGTGTGAGTGGAAAACTGGTGGGAAAGAGAAGGCGAAAGTGGGTTACAAAGAGGGGGGATTCAAAGGCCTGTGACAACTCACAAGTGGTCTAGAAAGAGGTGTGGTGTCAAGCAAGGCTGAAAAAGTTTAAGGGAAATGAACAGAATTTATTGGGCAGCAATGCAGATTTGAGCGGGCGAGTGTGAAGATTTAGGGTATGGTAGACCCCCTTGTCTGTCGACCTAGCAGAAGTTCATTGGATGTACCTCCAACAAACTGACTAATTGTGCTTTGTTTGAAAAAATGAACCTTTACAAAGATGGGTTAACCCTGGTGTCAGAGCTATCTTGCTGAATTTGGGTTAGGTAATACTGGTGGTGAGTGGCATTGGGGGGCTGTTTGGTGCGTCTCACCTGCATTCTGATGTAAAGCAATCATTCAAACAAATTTGAGAAAATGAAGTGCAACTAGTTTTTTTGATCAATAGACCTACATCCGATGCAATAGTTCTGTAATGGGTCACTCGGCAGTATGGCCTTTCTTCTGAGGTTTCCTTCACCAAGACCCTGACATGAGTGAACACATGATCTCATCTAGTGCTGCTATGCAGTTAGAAATGAAGCACTTATATCAGTAAGTGCCTGGCAGATGTTTGGCTGCAGCACGCTTTCTGGGGCTCACTTGTTGAGTTCCATATTTTGGGGCATGTGGTTAACCTTGTGATTTCCTCCATCAGGTGCAGGCCAAGAGCTATCAGTTGCTGCTCTCCCTCTTCCAGCACCCAAACCAAGCTGTGTCTTCTCCGTATATCCGCTGCCTGGCCCCCGGAATCATGAATCACCTTAGAGAAGCTGAGCGGAGGAAGCCCGAGAGCAACGTGGAGCTGCAGGTCATACAGGAGGGAATCCGGATCCTCAGAGCAGTCGTGGCAGTAGCTGAGGAACAGCATCGTAAGTAGCGCTGACTGTGTGGGTGATTACATGGTCCCGGGCTGGTGTGGCAGAGTGACATTAATCACACACGTTCTTACATATAGTTCTGTTTATCCTCACTCCATCCACATTGTGTGTTCTCAGAGGCTGCTTTTGACGCACTTTACTCCTTTATTCGGATTGCCAGTCTCTAGTTTGTTTCGCAATATCTTTCCAAATCCTTTCACTCTCATCACTCCTTCTCAGGAACGCGCACCTTTCAGCATTCCAAGCGCCTTTTCATGCTTAAGGGATCTTTTGGGTTTCTAAGGGCCCCTCAGGTTCTAGTCTGCTTTCAAGCTTCTCATCCCTTCTGTTACTAGTCATCCTTCATGCTTCCCAGCATAGCTTTCAGGCTATCTACATGGTGACAAAGTCCCTAACCTTGGAGACAGACCGTGGGGTTATCCACAGGAAGGGGGCCACCCCCAACGTAGTGGATGCTGGACCCTCCGGATGTTTAAGATGAATCGCAAAGCTAATCGTCCAATCTATAGACCCTCCCGTCCCCTGCACTCCCAGGTACTGCAAACAGCCGAACGCTTTCAATTCTGTGCGTAAAATTAAGAAATCATCAATTGCATAATTTCAATGATGAAATCTTCAAAAAGTATTTTATTCGAAAGTAATTCCTCGAGGAGGCCAGCATACAAAGTTCATGCTCAATGCGTTTCGGGGATATTGTTCCCCTTCTTCAAGAGCAATTGACACTTTAAAAAAGGAAATATCTCCAATGATTTGGTAAGCAAAATAACTGATATTCCAGTACAGAAAATAGAAATACATAAATAACTTATGTTTAAAAGAAATTACGTGAGATTAGATCTGATCCATCGTAGATCCCAATGCAATGTGTATTAAAAGACAGTCCAAGAGTGGTCCCTGATAACTATAACCACAGTATTGAAAGTGTACAGAGTGCTCATTTGATACCGTGGTGAACCAAAGGTGATATGAAAGGGATTTTATGGTTAGGTTAAAGGATTAAAACCCTCTCTTTAGGTGCCCCATGCACGTTGAATTATTCTCCCTGCCAATCCTGTATACTGAACCGGAAGATAGTGATTACTAAGCTGAAAGTGTAGGGATGGAGCCCAATAATCAGTAACAAACAAGTGTTCTTCTTCCCTAATACTTCTTAATTCGTGAAATAATAAATCAAGGGTATTCCAGTAGTTCAGTAAACCTCGGCTGCAAGTAGTCCACAGCAGTATTCAATCATCATTTCCATGTGCCTATAAGTAAATACGATAATCCAGTTAATATCCCTGTACTCCGCCATGCAGATATATAATGAAGTCCTGCTCCAGTGGCCTGTGCATATAACGCACGCGCTATATAGGTATGGATGAATTCTATAATGTGGCCTTACCTAAGTGTACACGTATGATCAGGTAGGTAGATGTAGTCCGCATTCGGTCTGAAACAGGTCCACTAAAGCATAAATCAATTGCGGCCCGAACATGTAGTCAGAACACCACTGAAGCGAATTTGGCAAACCAGATGCTTCTGAATATTTACTGGTGGAAGTATGACTTTAAAATCAGCAAACACAACTTGTGCCTTGTCAAAATTCACATTTACCCTGTGGGACTGCGTAGCTATGGCGGCTGACCACATCCCAGAAGGAGAAGAAAGAGACGGCTTCCTGGCTATCATCAAGGATGGTAAGGAGGCAATGTGTGAATGCCTCCAGTCAGGTCTGGATACTGCTGATAGCATTAGCCGGTCCATAGCAACTAGCACTGTGCCGCGCAGATTTGCGTGGTTGAAGTGGGGATTTGCACAGTATGTACAATCTAGACTTCTCAAATGCCCCTTTGGCGGCTTGAGGCTGTTTGGAAGCAAGGCTGATGAAAGTCTGGAAAAGCTGCAGACCTCAAAAGCGGCGGCTAACTCTTAGTGCCGCCATTAGACAGCCTAAACATTCCTAGCCGGTACGTCCTCTTGGAGGGGTAGGACCTTTCGATTCTACTTAGTTGGAAGAGGGAGAGGATAGGCCAGTTATAAATCAGAGGTCGGAGAAGATTTCCTCCAGGTGGACAAGTGAGAGGTTCTGAGTCAGCCCAAGCAGCGGCAGCTTTACCCTCAGACACTGCTTCAGCTGCCTCAAAACCACTTTGAGGCCTTAACCCACAAGACTCTTCTGGGAGGCAGACTTTCGCAGCATCTGAAAGAATGGCGGTGCATTAATTCGGATGCTTGGGCACTGGAAACGGTAGCCCAGGGTTACTGCCTTCTTTTTCTGAAAAGGCCCAGGATCTTCCACCGGGGAACAGCTCCTTCAAAATTTCAGATCCGATTCTTGTGCAGGAGATTTTGACCCTGCTAGAGAAAGGTGCTATTGTACCTGTGGCGGAGAGAAACAATGGTTGGTACTCGCCGTACTTTCTAATTCCCAAGAAGGATGGAGGATTGAGACCATCTTGAACAAGTTCTTCAGGAAGGACAAGTTGTTTTCTCAGATCGTTCAGGCCCTCCAACCCCAAGACTGGATGATATCATTGGACCTTCAGGATGCTTACTTTCATGTACCTATTGAAGGCAAGCGTCCCCAACCAGCACGATCCTCTCCACAATGAGAGACAATGAAGGACTCTCCCAAATCGGGAATAAGGCCAAGACAGAGTGCGGGTGAGCTTAAATGGGAGTTTATCAATGAGGATATGGCATGCAAAGAACTCTGCAAACTCCGAGAGCGCTCTGTCTGACAATAGCAAAGACAGGCGTATATATTTACAAAAAAACGTCATAAGAACCTACACACTATAGGGGGCACAAGTTCGATGGGATTGGGTGGCGATGACTAACTATAGGTGCTGCTGCGATGCGGTTGGCTTTGGCTGGAAGACGTCACTAGTCATCCTCGTGGGTTGGGCTGGGCCTGGCAGGTTGGCTGAGTTCATCCGGGCGGTGTTGTTGTGCCATCGCGGCCAGTGTCAGAGATGAATGTCTTTTCCTGACTTATTTGCCCTAGGCCTTGCACACCGCAGTCATTCAGTCATTGCAATATTATCTTCTTTAGTAAATCTTCCAATAGGTTATTCTACAAGTTAATGCAACACAGGAGGAATGTACCTTGTGAGGGGTCTGGCGGTAATACGTCAGGACATGGTTACCAGTGTCCTGTTGACCGGGGCCATAGGTCGAGGTGCTAAGCTTCAGGGCCTGGGACGGGCGGTACAGGTCTTTCTGTCTTGTTAGAAGTTGTTATGGATGTGCCGCTGTGTGTTGTCAAAGTGTTGGGTGTCCTGATTGCACAGGGCCATAGGTCTAAGATGATCCAGTGGGTTATGGGGTTTACGAGGGGGCGCCTTTGGAAGTGTGTGTTCAGGCAGAGGTTTACTGCTGTGCTGTAAATAATGCAGGTGGCGGGCCGCGGCCTTGGGTGCTGCAGAGGGGGCTACAAATCTTTGAAGCGGCTCCAGTCTGTTTGGGGGAGGCGGAGTAGCGCAGCGCGGGCCTCTGCTCTCATGTCTTGGCAGCCTTCGCAGGGTGGGAGGGGGAATGGCCTTGCACGTATTTCACAAAGGTATCTCCCTCGTGTGTTGCCGATTTTAGGTAAAAACATCACAAACATTTGAACACTCTATAATACTTATTCAAATCATTTTGAAACATGCATTTAAACTTTGCTGGATGTGTCTCGATTATACCCAGTCTGAGCACCTTATTCATACACTATGTTTTAACAACTACAGTATTTAGTTATATGCATATACATTTGCAGTAAGTGAGGTAGTATCAGGGTTGGTGGAGTACATAGAAAGTAACCCGCCACTGTACGTGGCGGGGGTGGCACATGAGGGGCTTAGACATACACGCGTGACGAGTGCATTCTCGCACACTCTTCACATTTGCCCTTGGTATGGTTACATTTGTTTTCTTGTGTACCCTAGCAGCATCAGTTCAGTTGTGGCGCGACCGCGGGGCGTGCGGCTTTCAATGATACATATGAAGAATAATCCCCCGGAATGCTTTTATCATTTGCACACCCCTGCAGGGGTGTGGGTCCTTCACGGCTGGTGTCATGTACGATAATTACACAATTTTACAGGTTTCTTTAGTAAGAGTGGTTGTATGGAGAGGATACATGTGTTAAAAGTGGTTTCTTACATTCATATTTGGGTACCTGTCTGCTTTCATCAGATGACCATTCTACAGATCTTCCCATCGCCCAGGCCTTGCTGACCGGGTCATTGTGGGAGCAGTGATACACTGCGGAAGGTGAACTGTTACAATGTTAATGTATTACGCTAGATCATGTCCGTCTTGTTCGTGGGAACGGGCTTGCAGCGGATCTGCCATGGTGCTGCGGAGACAGGGAGGACTGAAACTTTCCGAAGGTGGGGGCCGCGCTACAGCGCGCTGAGCTCACACCATCTTTAGCAGACAAAAAATGGTTTCTGAGGCCTAGCTAAATTTAATACGTGCGGGCAATGTCTTCAGCAGGTGAGCCATCCACCACCTGGGCCCTGGTGGTAAGGAGGGGACGCCCGATGAGCCATGGCCCTCACCTGGGGTGGAGATGCAGGCCAGGGGGGGTCCCTTGGACCACTCCTCCCCTACACTATCCATCACAAGCACAGAAGGTACCTGAGGATTGCGGTGGGTGGTTCTCATGATCAAGTTAGAGTTCTTTATTCGGGCTGACCTCCGCCCTGAGGGTTTTCACCAGGTTTGTTTGTTTTATTTATTTGTATAGCGCTCCAAACCCAGAGGTAGAAGGGCGCTTAAAGAAGACGGTTACATAATTGTGAAATATACAATTTACAGTTATATGTTTAAACAATATGGAATATACAATTTCAATATACAGTCATGTATAGAATGTACAGACGTAGTTAAGCAGTGGGAGGTGTATACGTATGTCTAGGTGGTACTTTAGTATCACATACAGCAGTTTACCGAGCAGAGGGAAGTGAAGCCAGGTGTCAGTGGTGCTACTCTTTGTTCAGGAGCCAGCTGATAACATGCTTCCTAAAGATCTGGAAGGACTTGATAGTTTTGATGTTGAATGGAAGGGTGTTCCGGAGTTGTGAGGCAAGTACTGTGAAGGTAGCCCCTCCAGCTCTTTTGTGGAATCTGGGCACTGTCAAGCATAGAGTGTTGGAGGATCTAGTGGTTCTGGTGGCTGGTTTCATGGTGAATTTATTAGTTAGATATGGTGGGGCTAGGTAATTAAGTGACTTGTACGTGAGGCAGATGGTTTTCAAATCAATTTTCTGGCTTATGGAGAGCCATTTGCAAGATTTCCTAGCAATGGAGATATGCTCTCACGTGGGAATGTTGAGGGCTACGCGCAGTGCGTTATTTTGAAGTACCTGTAATTTGTTAATTATGGATTGGTTAGTACCTAGGTACAGGCTGTTGCAATAGTCCAGTTTGGATTGTATGAGGGTTCTGGCAAGAGTGAGGCAGCTATTGGGTGATAGGAAAGATCTACTGGCCCTGATGAGGTTGCCGGTGTAGGCCGAGGCGATCATATTGGTTTGTTTGGAGAGGTTAGTGTTGGCATCAAGGTAGAAGCCGAGGGTTTTCACGCTTTTGGCAATGGGGATGGTTTGACTATCGATCCTGATGTTGTTGTAGTTGGGATTAAGTTTAGTTAGGTTGCTGGGGGAGCCGACAATGAGGAGCTCCGTCTTCTCATCATTCAAGCAGAGGCCATGAGAGGCCATCCATGCTGAATGATGGAGAATATTTTGTTGATCCGGGTGACGTCTGCTTGGTAGTTGCCTGTGATAGTGAGGAGTATCTGGGTGTCATCTGCATAGTTCGTGTAGGTGACACCCAGACGGTCCAGTTGGTCAAATGATGGCGGTTGTGGCAGCGAGTCTCAGGAGAGAGAGGATTCACATCTACCCCTACCTGAACGATTGGCTGATCAGTGCATGTTCACCCGAACAAGCCCTAGAACATCTCAGCGTAACCTGCCACTCTCTCCACAGACTGGGCTTCTCCCTCAATTACAAGATATCCAACATGATACGATCACAAAGACTCCAGTTTACTGGAACAGTACTGGATACAACCTTGGGCAAAGCCTCGCCACCCGAGGTTAGGGCTCAACACATTCTGTAGATGGCCACCAAATTCAAGAGTGCCCAGCGTCTCCTTGCCTTTGATTTTTTTGAGGTTGCACGGCCTTATGGCATCCTCAATTTTTCTGGTGCCAGAGGCTCACCTGAGAATCAGATCTTTGCAATGGGCTCTCAAGACTCAAGGGTCCCAATTCTCAGGTAGGATGTCAGACCTTCAAGTTCCAAGCAGAGTTGCACAGGATCTTATGTGGTGGGCCTGCAAGGACAACATTCTGAAGGGAGAACCCTTTTGGCAATTATGGCTAGAGATAACCATAGTTACGGATGCCTCGCTCACGTGGTGGGAAGCCCACACCAACGATCTGACAATCAGCGTTTGTTGGTCTCCATCGGAGTCCAAACTACACATCAACCTTTTGGAGCAGAGGGCAATCGGACTAGCGCTGAAGGTATTCCTGCCCTCTGTACGGAGAAAGAATGTCTTGATAATGATGGACAACACAGTGGCCATGTACTACCTCAACAAGAGAGATGGTGTAGGGTCACTACCACTGTGCAGAGTCAATGCGGCTCTGGTTCTGGGCAATTCAAGAAAGAATCTCCCTGTTGGCAGTTCACCTATCCGCAGAGGAGGACACGGCGTGGCCGCTCTGATCAGGCAGAGCAGTCTCCCACGAGTGGGAACTAGCTCAGGAAGTCCGTCAAGAGATCTTCACCCTTTGGGGTACCCCGCAAGTGGATCTGTTCGTGACCAGTGTCAAGTCAACTGGAAGTGCAAACTGTTCTGCTCTAGGGAATTTCCCCCAAAAGGAGCTCGAGGGGACGAGTTTCCTTCAGTCCCCAACATTCTTCACATTATCAGGATGTGGAAAAAATTAGGGAAATCAATGATCCTAATTGCCTCTGATTGGGTCAGGAGGACGTGGTACCCGGACCTTCTGGACTTGTCCACATGCCCTCCAATGAGTCTTCCACAAAGAGGGGACCTTCTCTCGCGAGAGGAGGGTCGGGTTCTCCCTCCAGAGGTCAAGACACTCAACCTTCACACATGGTTTCTGAAAGGTTGAGGATATAAGGATTGGGACCTCCCGGATAACGTAATGGAGATCTTGCTTTCGGCCAGAAGGCCAGCAACTAAATCTTTGTACCACTGCCGTTGGAACAAGTTCATCAGTTGGTTCAGGGATAAGAATGTGGATCCTTTTCTTTGTGATACACCTATGGTGCTTTCTTTTTTGTTACATTTGGTGAATCTGGGGCTCCAGATTGGAGCAATTAAAGGTTACCTGGCAGCGCTGTCCATTTTCAAGCGCTCGGAGGAGGATTCATATTTTAAAATCTCTTTGATTGTTCAATTCCTAAAGGGTCTTACTAATGTATTTCCACCAATTCCATTTCAAGCCCCTATATATGGGATCTTAACCTGGTGTTAACATTTCTAACCTGCGTTCCTTTTGAGACAATGCACTCATGCACATTAAGACTGTTAACTATGAAAACTGTTTTGCTAATGGCAATAACGTCAGCCCATAGTCTAAGCAAGTTGCAGGCACTTCCCTGTAAATCCCCATACACTGTTTTCTATAAAGACAAGGTTGTTCGCAAGGTTAAACCTTCGTTTCAACCAAAGGTAGTCTCCGACTTCCACTTGACGCAAAAGATTATTTTACCATCTTTCTACCCACCTCCTCATCCTGGAAAGAGGAGGAAAGATTACATAGGCTGGACCCAAGAAGGGCTCTCAGCTTTTACTTATCAAGAATGTCCAAAATCTGTCAAAATGACCAATTATTCATTGGCTATAAAGGTCCTAATTTGGGTTTAGCTGTGACAAAAGAGACCCTATCCAGATGGGTCATCCTGGCTATTGGGGAATGTTACTGGTTAGTGGGCAAACACCCGCCGGAAGGTTTGAGAGCACATTCCACAAGGGTCATGGCAACCTCTACTGCTCTTCAGAGAGGTGTTCCGGTAAATGACATATGTGCAGCGGCCACTTGGTCGTCTGTTCATACTTTTGTGAAACATTACTGCTTGGATTCATCTTACAATCAAGGAGGACAATTTGGGAAAGCGGTCCTTCATTCAGTCCATGATAACATTTAAGGACAAAGTCAAATTCATACTCCCACCACCAAATTATTACTGCTTTGGGAGGAATACGTGGGAGGATACAATCCATTCAAAGAAAAAGTTACTTACACCTGTGGTAATGTTCTTTCGATTGGATGTTCCTCCCACTTATCCTCATCATACCTCCCAGCCCACCCCACCGTAGAATTTGTGTCTTTACACTTTGCGCTTTTTTGGAGCCTAAACTCTATGGTACGCCTGGCAATTCCTCTACAGGAGGAGAAAACCAGAATTGAAGCCAATGGGTGCTTCGTGTGCTACTTATACTAAAGATGACGTCGACAGTCAGACAGAGGCCCTCGAGGGACATCGGCACAACAAGACTGCACACAGCGTTCCTTGTCGAGGAAACATTTTTCCGAAGCAGAGCTGGAAAGATATTTATCATAAATTGAGAAATACACATCAGAGGAACATCCAATCGAAAGAACATTACCAAAGGTAAGTAACTTGTTCTTCTCTTTTGGCAACTTTCCCCCATAGTTTCTATGAACCCCCCCAATCATTTTGCTTTGTGTTCAAACCTGTTCTGACTTTTGAGGGGAAGTAAAAATCTTGAGCTTGACTCACCTAGCTTTTTGCTCATTTGTTATGGGGAAACTGATAATTCCTTCAGACTATCAGTACTAAGAAACTGTTTGCCTTTAGATATTTTACATTTTTGTCACTTTTTGACATTACATATAGCACCTTGCAATGTAGTGCAATGGGTACACTTTCGTATTGCCCTAGCATTTTACATTTGGGATTTCTGGTTGCTTTTATGTGCTTAAAGACCAGCTGGTGTCAGCAGTTATACTTTTATAATGTTTGTGTTATTTCCAGTGTGCACATTTGCATTTACCGCATATGGCTACTAAATGTGGTTAGTCCCCTACAATGGCCATGCCACGAGATTGGTGCTTGTTCTTTGACCATATTGTACTGTGGCATTCTTCCTGCCTTGCCAGGTCAGGAAATTCCAAATAAGGCCATGAACTTGTCCGGGAAAGCTGCTGCTTTCATGGGCTAGGCGGGGGGGGGTGTGTGTGTGTGTGTGTGTGTCTGTCAGTGTGTGTCTGTCAGTGTGTGTGTGTGTGTTCAGACACCGACCCAGGAAGTGGGTGGGACTGTCTGGTCCTACTCCAAAGCTGCAGTGCCGGAGAGTCCAGGTGAATAGTTGTCTCTGATTGGACAACTACTGACTATTTGTATGGTGCAGATTCTTACCATTGGTGGGGCTTGGACTTTCTTCCAGACTGGAATTTAGGAAGAAGACTACTGCGGCCATTTCGTAAGATCAGCGTTGCAGCCATGAATCCCTCGTAGACGTGCAGCCGACTGAAGATCCGATGACGACTCCCGAAGAGGCCTGGCATCCCTTCCTGCGTCTGTCCCAGTGAAGCCCTGTTGGTCTGAGTGATCTCCGAAGACACTGCATGGTGTTACAGCCCTTGCACTAATGGGACCAACTAGTCTCAACACCTTCTGAGGATCCAGCCGTCCTGAACCTTCGGAAGTGCCCCTGGACCACCCGATGGACTGACCAGCTCTCTCATGGGCTACTTAGCCAGAAGCGTTGCCATTCCGTATTTGCACCCAGAACTTTGGTGATCGTCAGCTCGTGGTACAAGTCACCTTCATTGCATATTTCAGCCTCCCAGTCTCAAGGGATCCTGTCCTGGAGAAGCTTTGTCAACCGCGACTGAAAGGATGCCTGCCGTCTGTGTGCAGTGGCTGTTGCTGGAACTCGCCTTCCCCCGTCCTGTGAAGTGCCTGAAAAGAGACCTGCACCGGTGAATCTTGCATTTCTTCATTGCAATGGTTGCATCTTGCATCTGGACTAGATCGGAAGAATCCTTGCACCCAGAGCTTCTGGGTACCTCTCACTGGAACCAACAGAGGGAAATCTAACCTCCAGCCACCCCTGAGTGGACCCATCCAGTCCTCTAGGAAAATCGGAGTTGCAGGTGAGTACATGCAAACATTTGTCCCCACTGTCCTCCATAGGATAACATCGAGAACCAGTCTCTTTTTATCCTTCCAAAAGGAAGGATAAAACGTCGTCAAACCTGGGTAGTAACAACTGAAAGACAAGCACTTATTCTACTTACCTTGTAACCTTTTTGCATCTCTTCTTTTGTACAATCACCAACACAAGTAACTTACCTCCTACAGATATATTGTGTGGAGAAGCATTGTGGAGCCTATGATTTGTGGGCACAATACCCTTCTCTTCTTGGAGATTGGACTGCTGAAGTTAGGAAAAATAACTTGTGATGGTTCCATCTTTACTGCACTCATTTAGTTACCTCTTGTAGTGTTTAAGTCATTTGCATGCATTTAAAGAACTTATGGTGATTGTATTGTGACGAATCTGGGGATGTCGTGCCTTCTCCTCTAGAGAGAGACCTTTCCCATGGGGCCAGGGCGGTGCGTCCACAGTAAAACAGTCCCCCTGGGTGTGGTGCAGGCAAGGAGGCTCACATGGGGAAGGAAGCCCCCTATGGGATTGTGGACGACTATTCTCAGACAGACGGCAGTCGGCCGCACCATAAATTAAAAGCAGTAAGCCGCCTCATTAAGGGGAAGGCAATCTGCCATCAGTCGATAAGAAATCCGCCATCCAACAAACCCAGCAATCTGCTGTTTCTGCTGCCTCTGCTCCTGAAACATCTCCAGCACTCTGCCGTCCAGCAAACAAAGCAACCGGGCACTCCGCCATCCAGAGAACACAGCATTCCGCTGTTCCACCCCGAGAGGCACATCTGTTCTGACCCGAGCTGCACATCCAAAATCCAGCACAAGACAGCAGTCCACTCTTCCGCCAAGATAGGTCCACCAAGCAAAAGAATGGCAGACTACATGGAACATCTCCAAGCAGAGCAACAATCCCTACACTCTGTAAACGACCATTTGAGCTTGTTAATAAGAAGAAATGTTGTATGGTCAGTTACATGTAAGGAGGTTCAGGAAGATCCACAAAAGAGCACGGAGCACAACATGGTACAAATAAAAGCTCAAACAGCAAGAGACAAAACCCATATGAGAAGAACTAAAGGAATATCTCAGAAAAAGCACATCCAAGCTAGTCTATGCTCAGCAAGACTTGCGGACCACCTGACAGCAAATGAGAGAAATGTTCAAAAAATGCACAGTAACTATACTGATACAATGAAGTACAAGGGACCATGGGAGCAGGTGGTGGTGCACTTAATGGAACATGAGAGAAACAGGCCAGCAGAGAAGTACATTCAAAGGCGAGCCAGGGACTGGGGTAACAGGCCACTGCTGCGAAGGCAGTAGAGCAAATGCAAAGAATAATCCTTGGCCAAAACTGCAATGTAACAGTGCTGGAAAAGAGGTTACAAATAGGAAGTACTTGTCTTGTCAAGACTACAAGGGTCACAAGGATGTGATGGGATGGATGGAGACAGGGATGCAAGAAGTAGATGGAAACAGTGACTGGCTACAAGAATCTGGAAGGCTGGCCAAAGTGTACATTAAAGAGCATTCGGGCTTCAGAAGGTATTGATGAAGTGAGGAAGAGATCCCAGTGGAGAATGAAAGATGAAGTACTAACAAGAGGAAGACCAAAGCGAATACCTCAAAGACCCCCAGATGCTATCAGAAGAAATATTTCCCCCACAAAAGATAAGCAAGGGGAGATGTATATAGAAACTGAAACTACCACCTTTAATGAGGGACCACCTTAAGGACTAGAAAGAGGTAGACCGCATGGGGAACACAGGAGGAAGAGGGGGGCTACTAGAGGCCGGGACAGACGTCTGTGGAGATCAACAAAGAAAGGTTCACTATTCCTGGGACTCCATTCCTCTGTGGGTGCGTGTGTTTGGAAAATGGAGTGGGCGTGAGGAGACTGTGCTTCACGTCCGCCCAGCACAGTATTAAACAGAAGCCAAGAGGGGAGCTGGAAGGATCAGGGCCAATACAGAGTGGAAGGACCAGAAGGCAAGCTGACGGAGAGAAGCTCTCATTGTTCCTGAAGTCTAGGAAGCGCATGAAGGGAAGACAGCGCTGCCCAGAGGAAGATTGAGACTGCAGTGTTCACAGGCGGACGAGAGCCCACTGCAAGGCTCCCTAGAGGTAGGGGAGCACTTGGGCTCGCTGGTGGGGAACTAAAAAGGTGCAGTCAGCCTCTTCATAGTCACAGTACATAGCAGGCAAGTGAACCAGATCTGTCTTAAGGGAAGCTTAAGGGTCTGGGAGCCACCAAACGAAAGCAACACAAGTCTTCCTCGTGGCAGTCCTTGGGAGGAAAGTGCCCCAACTACTCAAACGCAAGGAAGATGGGTCTGATACCCACCACTTTGTGAGAGTAACACGAGCCATCTGCCTTTTCTCGGTACTTGGGAGAAAAGGGCGCATAGAACCCAGACACAAAGATGAGGGGTCTGGGACCCACCCCCATGAGAAGGGAAACCCCAGAGCAATTTACCAAGGACCATGCTTGGCAGGGAATTGAACCAAGTAGGCCCAAGCATAAAGATGGAGAATTGTCAAGAGAATTAACCAGGACAAGGGAGTTGTTGCCCCTGGTTGTTGTGTTGCAAGAAATTTAGAATTGCTAAGAGAAGAACGAGGGCAAGGGAGCTTGTTACAGCGAAATATCTAAGAACTTGGGCTTGGAATGTTTATTTGAAACTCTTTGATTGGATCTCAGTCAGTAAACATACTTTTATTCGACATAAAATCTTCAAGTCAGTACATGAAACACATCAAATTCTTAAGTTAATAAAACGGAGTATAAATCATCATATTATCCTAAATCTACCTTAAATATGCAAAATTAGCAATCTTGACAGTACAAGTTCATCATAGTGTCATTAAACAGCCTTTGAGGACACTAAACCTCGGAGAGCCCTGCTTGAAGCCTCTGACTGATTTTTATATCCGCCTTAACATTACGTATGTAGATTAATTTGCTTCTGTTTTAGCAACCAAGATTTATGGGTGGATCTAGCAACCGCAAAGACTACATGTGGTAAAACGCTCTGTCTTAAACATAGCATTGCTGATCTGGTGTCTCTCATTCCGGCTTCCCACAGCACAGGCTTCAGATACGTGTGCCACAAATGTTTCGTTTTCCCACACAGCAACATAAAAGGCGTCATTGTTTCTATCGCCTCTCCGCACAACACACATTTATCTGTCTTCGACTCTTTCCAGTTGTGCGTGAAGCTAGCCACCAGGAGGGTCCCCAGTCTCACCTGCATATAAAGAGATCTCTCAAATGGGGGTGCGTTGAAATCTGGATATGATTTCCTGCCTGGGGACATTTGCTCAAAGTACGCAGGGCCCAATTTTAACTCCCTGGTGCCAGCCACCAACTGGTCCCTTGCTCTTTCGGCCACACGTAACCTTTGCTCTTTCCTTCTACCAGGAAGTTGATTTTGGGGGTTTTCCCATAGATTGCCTCTCCCCATTTCATAGCGAGACCTCTTTACATGACAAACCCAGTCTAGAGATTTTCCTCCACCCATGGACATCACATGACACAGGGCATCTCTATATTTCACCAGCCCTTCTTGGTTCCACAGTCTTAACCAAAAATAGCGTACTAATGGACGCTAGGGAATTACATCAAGCTCTAAAAATAACGGTGCAGAGGGAGTGCTCTTGTGGAGTTAAACCAATTATTTCAAGAATTTCGACTCATTATAGAGCAGCTGGAATAGCCTGCTTCCCGTAAAGCACTAGTGCTGGTGAGATTGCTCCACGACCATGACTTGCATGAAATGCTGTAATAGACCCCCCAAACTTGTCTAGGGTAGTAGCAGACCGCTTCACCCGAGCAACACATCCCTGTGACTCTTGGAAACGAACCCCGAGCTAATCAAAATGTTTTATTTGCTCTAGCCTTAACACTAATGGTTTTGATTTTGCAGACCTAGGCTTGAACACCATTGCCTTTGACTTATCAGTGTTCAGTTGCAAATCCATCTCGTTGCACTTGAGCACGAATAATGGCAATGATTTTTCTAACCCTTGCAGAGTTGTTGCCAGTATTACCGCATCATCGGCGTAAAACAATGCATTGGATCTACAAACTATTCTGCTAAATTAAGATCTTTTGTTTTTTATAGTTTTGTCAATAGTGTGAGGGATGGAAATAGGCTTTGGACTTGTGACCATGGACTATTTACTTTAGACAGACATCCTGACAGTTTCCTTAGTTATGGTTGAGATAGGGAAACCCCTCTTAGCTTCAGGGAACGGTAGGAGTTTCTCCAACCCTACCCTTTTAGTTTCAATAAAGGTTTTTGCCAATCAACACAGGCCCACTGTGTCTTAGTCCTACCTCTACACCCTTACAGTATACATGTTTATTATTGAGTGTTGTGCAGTAATATCAACTGATAGTTTCATTTTTGTGATGGAGTGCAGGAGGACCGTTGGGCCACGAGCTAGTGACCTGCAAAGCTCCAAGCTGAAACTCAGAACGGGAACCGGTGCACCGCAGATTCCCTAGATGGAGCAGTTCAGCTCACAGTATGGTTCAGAGGCACGTGTGAAGGCTGCAAGGATTGGGATCTTCATGCAAGGGTCCAAACCGATTTGTCCCACCAGCCCATGGGTCGAAGAACCAAGGATTGTCTACAGGAGATCGATCCAGAGAGACGAAGCTTCAACAGGACTTGGCTGGAAGCAATGCTGGATGTCGTCATCGGTTGTCCACTGGTCTTCAGCCGTCTGCAACTCCTCATACAGGTCTTGACTCCAAACGACAATCTCTAGAATGACTGCTGGACGACTGCTTTTATCCCAAATTTGAACCACAGCCCAGCAAGGATCAGCACCATTCATAGTGGCAAAGGCTGGTCCCATCATGGACAACCTCTTGCTCCATATTTTCCCAGCAACAGACATACCGCTGCCCTAAGTGTGGACTGGTACTAGGCCGTCCGAGCACCCACATGTCACCATATGCTCAAAACACCGGTTTGCATAGGAAACTTTAGTTTTTGCCAGGGAAAAGACTCCCCTTATGTTAAGGCAGTTTTTGTACCACCCTCTGTTGAAGATGTTACAACCATTAACCCTAGGGGGAGGCTAACAAACCCGACAACTTCCGTAACTTTGAGTCTCTTCTGACTTTGCTGAGTTTTTTTACCTCCGAAGTCTAGTCTCTGTATGTCTTTCTCCTCTACCTCCCACCTTTCCTCTGCCTCATCACCTCCCGACTCTGCATCCGCTTCTCACCCTCTCCTCTTATCCTTTTCTACTATCTCTGATTCTGACACAGCTTCTATTTTTGTTTGTGCCCACCCTATGTCTTCCCCTCTTGACCCACTTCCTTCTCTTTTTCCCTCTCATTCCTTATTTCACCACTTTTTAATCTCTACCTACTGCGTCTTTTTCTTTATTTAAACATGCTGTACTTATCCCTATTCTTAAAACCCTCCCTCGAACCTACACTACCAATCAACTTCCGACCCGTTTCTGTTCTCCCCTTTCTTTCTAAACTCTTAAAGAGCAGTCTACTCCCAAGTTTCCTCATTTCTTAATCTCCATTCTCTACTGCCTCTAACCCAGTCTGTTTTCCGACTAAGCCACTCCACGGAGAACTCCATCCTCTCATCTCGGCACAAAAAATAGTCCTCTATATTTGGTCTACTCGATCTTTCTTCTGCTGCCTTTGACCACCCCACACTTAAGTCAGCCCTCACCTTTCTTGGTTTTTCTGATCCCATTGTCCATTGCTTCTGTTCCCATCTTTCAGATTGCCCCTACTCTGTTTCTTGGGCTGGCCTAACTTCTTCCCCTCTTTCCATGCTCTGATGTTTCTCAAGGTTCGGTGCTTGGTCTTTTGCTTTTCTCTATTTACACAATACCAATTTTCTCACATATCGAGTCTTTCAATCCATCGTCACATTTCTATGTGGATAACACCCAGATTTTCTTTTCTTTCTCTTCCTTCTCTGACTCAATCCACTGTTCTCTCTCTGACTGCCTCTCCGCTATAAAATACTGGAAGTCCTCCTGTTTTCATGTTTTAACCCTTATAAAACTGAAGTTCTGTACTTCCTGTCTTCCTCTCCCTTCCCCTTTCTCTTCTCCTCCCCCGGGACTCTACTTTCCCCCTTCCCTCCTTTCCTTTTCATCCTCTGCTCGAAACCTCAGCTTTATTGTTTAGGCCTACACTCACTCCCATCCTCTTTCAGTCACAACATATCTATCTTCTAACTTCCCTTAAGCCCCCGTGTGCCCCTTCTAGTTTGTGTTCATTTTCTCTCCTTGCCCCCAGACTGTGGAACTCCTGCCCCTTGACACACGCTCTTCCTTTTCTCTACGCATCTTCCACTCTTGGATGAAACCTCGCTCATCCTTACCATTGACCGGTTTCTGTATTTTTTTCTTTAACCTTCACTTTGATTGATCAGTTCTTTGGCAAAACCGCTATAAAAATCTCAATATAATAAATAAACAAATGATAAGAATGGGAATCCAAACCTCTCTTGCTGTAGGGAACATTGTCAGAGCAATAATGCTGAACTCAGTTAGGGGTAGTAGGTCGACATAGTGGTTCAATAAATCCATGCAGAACTCTAGAAAATACACTGAAAAATAAATATCCTTTAATAAAGTAGCACATATACAACTATCAGTTCAAATAAGTACTTTTGGTAATAATACACAGTATTCAAAAGAAGCCAGCATATTATAAAAACAGTAATGTCTATACAAGGGATCTCCCAACTCTTGTCTTTGTGGGTCCTCTACCAGAGGTGAGTATCCAATACAAAATAGCAGCTGGGTGGAGAGAACCCAGGACACCATCAAACCTAAGATGCAGGTAAGTCCCCGATGGGCCTGCACCATACAAGTACTGTGTCCTATCGCCACATCCCAACTCTGGTATATGTGGAAGGCACTGTCGCCAACAGATCTTACCTCTTGCTTTCTACTCCGTTGAGAGTGAGAGAGGTAAGGCCATTGTAACAGGGGCGGAATCCTGATAGACGCTAGAACTTGTGGTCAACACCCTACACCTATACATGTGTAATAAATCCCTAAGGCCTAAAACATGAATCCATATTCATGTGCAAGCCCTAGGGCATTACACAAGTATGCGCAGGCATACAGAGAATGATGGCATTGCAAACCCTAGCCAATGTCTTCCAAGAATTAGTAAGTCACCCGAGTCGTACTTTTTAAGGTAGAAATAGTTACTGTAAACCATCACAATGTTAAACTTAGTCTCATGGAAGAAATGCATATTAAAACTCAAATCAAAGGTAATTGCCAAATGTGGTCCTGAGCTTACTGAACCCCTAGAGGATTCAGGGAAAATGCCCAGGGGCAGCGAAGTGCCCCAAAGACGCTTTTAGGAGAGTTCCAGGCAAGTTCACTGTAAGTTAAAGGGCCACCCGCTTTAGTGGAGGTTAAAGCTGTTTGACCCCAGAGACCCATATTCTCTGATGGACAACCCCATGGTCGGCCACAGGAGACCCCATAGAAGTATCCCAGAGGTCGGAAGAAGCAGCAGTCCTTGCTGACCCCAATCGAACTTTAGGGGAAATGTGATAACTCTCCTCCATGGAATCTATACCATGGATAAGAGGGACACCTTGGGATGAGTATCTCGAATAATCGTCCACCCAAGAATCCAAAAGTAGGTACTCGGGCCTTTAGTTTCAGCGAAAATGGCTTCAGATGTGTGAAACAACCTGGTGAGTAGATGACACTTCCCACTGGTGCGGTTTGCAGGATTCGGTTCTCTAGGACTTGAACTCTGGGCCATCAAGGCACCAGCAATCCTGCAAAGAGTCAAAGGCTCCTCCCAAGATCTCTACCCTTGCACAAAGGAGCTGACCAAATGTCAGCCAGCCAATCACTAAAAGGGGCTAGGGGCCCAGGGTCAAATGATCAACTATTATGGTTGGTCATTAGGATTGCCACTCGGTGTTGGACACGACAGGAAGTGAGGGATAGTCCAGGAACCTATACTGCCCTAAACCAGTTAGGGCCAATATGGAAGCTGCCATGATGGGCTCACAGAGTCCAAATGCTCAATGAGGCCTTGTTTAAGCCTACAACGTGGTCACCTACACAAAGGAAAGCCCTGAAACACATATTGACCGAGAGCAGGATTTGAGGCAGCCCCAGTGGCTACCAAAAAGTTACATTTGTCTACCAATGCGGTAAAAATGGCTTGCACCCCTGGTGAAGTCAAATCTAAAGTGTAGCTGCAACCAGCCTACTCCCTAAAACCTGTGCAGGGTGATAAAATCTCCCTAAGGCAACAATGGGGAGCCTGAAAGGCACCTCTGGGACTGGGCACCTTAGGGGCCACACATTATATAGGGTATACTGGAATGTAATGGCAGGGAGACTTCAGGAGAAGTCCCTCTGGCCACCACAAAGATCTAGCAATCAAAAAAAGAAACGGGGTGGGGTACGGGGTAGCAAAAGCTTGAGGGGCCCAAAATAGGAATTCTGACTTAGCACCTCGTGTGGCATTTCCTGATCTGAGGGCTGGAAGGAGGCCAAAGGGCAGGGTGAAAAACCTGTGGCTCCGCTGTTTCGAGTAGTGGTACTTAAAAGGGTATTATGCAGTAAAATGCAAATGTGCACATGAGAAAAATAAAAAAACATAGTAAGAAAATGGCCGCTGCCACCAGCCCACCTAGGACACATCATAAACTTAACAAAAATGTTAGGAAAAGGGATGCAGGGTATCCCTGCCGCACCTCACTTTGAGGTGATGTGTGCAGCTTAAAACATGGAATCTCACAAAGGGGAGCTTGAGGGGTCAGCAATGCAGGCTGACAACTGTTTGATGTGTGTTCTAAATATGACATTTTATTAGAACAGAAATAATATCAAAATGCCTCACTTCCCCTACTCTACTGTTGGTTTCCGTGCCTAACAAAAATAAGGGAAAACATTCTAACACAGGCATACTGGCCCTCACACTAAACATCAACTACAAAAGGAAATAAATGGCAGTTTAACATCAACAATGACATTCATAAAATAATGATAACCTTTTAGCAACCTGGATTAACTTCCTTCCCCAGGACCCAAGGTATATTCCTCTTCAATGTTCATCAAAAGAATATAAGGGACTATAAGGGACTCGACATAGGTAGTAAAGTCTCGGATCAGTTCTTGAAAAGTCAGTATCAAGATAAAGAATTGTCAACCACAGTTCAAACAACAACATTTCGTCTTCTGTTGAAATAAAGACCTTCCACTTCCTCCGTACAGCATCAATGGTTTTCTTAGTCACGATGCCCTTTTGCGACGCCCATTTATCCAAGAAGGCTTGACACAGTTCAAAAAGAAATACAACTTCTAGAATGTTAATGCAACAAAAGTCTTGGTTAGCAAGGATTATTTGTCTAGTAAGGTTAGTACAGTAGGTATATGTGAAGCCGCCATGAAGAGACAGACAACAGATTCAAAGTTCAAATTAAAACTATTTAGTAAATCAAATGGCAGGATGGTAGAAGGCCTAACCTGCCCTATAGTAAGCTGGGATTTCCCTACCTGAACGCAACTAAGGAAAGTCTGAGTCAAAGAGTTCAACTTAAAAATGTGTCTGTGTCCGAAAACCTATCCTTGCCCTCGCAACTAAAGCTAACCAATGTGCAGGGCTGTCGATAATAAAATAAATGGTGATGAACACAAAGTTCTGAGCTTCTTCAACCTCATAACTTCCTTTCCAGCTCCCCTGCCCCAAGTTCAAGAATGTTCCACACAAAAGTTGGAAGATAACCTTTTTCCAGTTCAAGGCACTATAGTTCCACACATCCTCGAGCATTGGATCTTTCACAGATTCACATGCTGTGAATATTCCCTGTCGTTAGGCTGGGAATCCTCGGTAACATAGAGCAGTTTAAAGCTAAACTGAAAACTTTCAGTCACCTTTGTGCTCTAGTAAAGTCATTTTTGGGTCATACTGCCACAGCCAATAGGAAGACCTCTCGTAACTCCTCCCTTGTTGGCAATTTTCTGTTTATTTTTAAATTTTATTTTATTTATTTTTTTTTTATTTTTTTTTTAATCACACATTAGTGTAAGGAGTCCTGAAATATTATCTCCCACTTATCTTTAAAAAAATGTGAGTTTTAACATCATTGGCGCTTTGAAACACATTTTACTTGCTGTATAAGCGCCTTACAAATGCACACAAAATAAAAGAAAAAAAAAATCATTTGGAAAGATTCATCTTTTTCGACGTCTTCTTGACTACCGGCGTTGGCGGCGAAGGTGCTAGATATGTGGACCGTTCCAGCTGTGGTAATCTTTGATGAAGTTTCATCTTCACAGTTGGGCCTACCTCATGACCAAATCCATGAGGAAGAGCCTGTTCAAAGCCTGTGCCTGCAGTGGATTGAAAGATGTCTGTGGAAGATCAGCACGACTGCCCCTACTGCCTTCATCCTCATCAAGTCATCCAGGACTGTGAAATTTGCCAGTAGTTTTCCAACAAGACACTGAAGGATTGTCATTGTCTCGTGGCTCAAGGACGCCGACGGGGCCTCTGACTGCGTATGTACGGAGCCATGCCTTGTTACGGCAGGGCAGCACCACCCAGCGAAACACCTCTAGTAAGAGGTCTGGGTTGCTTGAGGTCCACATCACCAGCAAGAGGAAGCATAAAGAGACTTCTGACGATCCTCGCACAAGGACTGGTCTTCACCAAAGGTCAGTGCCCACGGGGTGTCTGCAGGGAAGGAGAGCCAAGGCCTTATCCATCGCCCCAAGGAAGCGATTCCATCTGCTAAATCGACCTATTTGGGAAGAAGGTGGATGAGGCTTTACAGTCTATCAAAACAGACACGGAAACCGCTTGCTCCCTGGGCACGCAACCGCAAAGGCGTCAGTCCTATTGCTCTTGTAAAGGGCGTTAGGGTAGGATTTTTCAGGATCACTGCTCCACATACCAGTCTTCCTCCTCCTACAAGACCCCATACTCATCAGGGGACCAGTATAGAAAAAGTCCCAATCCTGCAGGGGTTTGTAGCACTGCTGTGGCTCCTCCCAATCTAGGGGCCAGTCCGGAAAACAACCATGACCAGCCCAGAGCCCAGTCCTCCCGTTTCAGCACCCCAGTGGGAGGACGACTGTCAAGGTTCGTTGAAGAATGGGGAAACATCACAACCAACAAATGGGTGCTATCCCTGGGCCACTCGCTGGTGACTGTAGACTATCCACTGGACATTCCTCCCGCACACAATTCGGAAATGTTGCAACACCTCCTGCTGCAGTAAGTGCGAGCTCTCCTACAGAAAGGGGCAGTGGAGAAGGTTCCAAACAACAAAGTGGGCACAGCAGTCTACTCCTGCTACTTTCTGGTATGGAAAAAGTCACTGCTCAACAAGTCAGAGGGTGCTCAACAAATTCCTAAAGACGCAGACGTTCCATATGGTCACACTGCAGCAGGTGCTGTCCCTGCTGCAACAAGGAGATGTCTTGGGGTCCCTTGACCTTGAGGATGCCTTCTTTCAATTCCCCATTTGCTGCTCACACTGGCGCTACTAACGCTTCGTGGTGGCAGGATTGCATTGTCGATTCAATGCCCTTCCCTTCGGCCTACGCTCTGCTACACGGATATTTATCAAGTGCCTTGTGCCAGTGGTGGCGCACCTGCGGCAGAGGGGCTTTCACCCGTACCGTTTATCGAAAACTGGTTGGTGAGAGCCCTCCTACGCGCTGACAGAAGTCAACACCGTAGCCGCCATCCAGTGTCTACAGCAACTGGGTTTCTCTATAAACTTCCCAAAGTCGTACCTGGCTACATCACAACAGGCACTCTATCTAGGGGCAAGACTCGACACCTAAACCTGCACCGCCAGTCCTCCGGACAAGAGGTTGGTGGCTCTTCTGGAAAAGGTGCGCTGTCTCAGCAGTGTCCAGGAGACCCCAGTCTGCAATTGCAAATCTCTGCTGAGGATGTCATTGTGCATCCTGTTGACCCCCCACTGACAGCTACACATGAGGTTAGTGCAGGAATTCCTGGATTCATGTTGGATACAAGCCTCATGGTCCTGGGACGACCGCATTGTTCTGACACAGGTTTTCCGGTGGAGTCTTCATGGTGGTTGGTGAGGGAACATCTGGTGCAAGTGATCACAATACACGGTTGTTATTGAACTTCAATCGGGTTTGAAAAATGCCTATCTAATCCTAAATCTGCAGATGTAGGCAAGCTACGACCATCAAAAAATAAGGCAGTCCTAGTGGTGTCTTGTTAAAATAAAAGGCCCTATACCAATAAACCAATCCTTCGAAATACAAATAGTGTGGGAAACAATTTTATACAAAAGAAAAGTGTTCAAGAAATGATATGTCAGGCTATTCAAGCTGTTGGCTTCAATTCCCCACGTTTTCAGCATGGGACAAGGTGGCACACTCAAGCTTAGCACAGTCTCTGACTTCTCTAGCATAAGGGTGCAGTTCAAAACTTCAACATCACGGCCTTATGTGCCAAAGTCTATTTGCCATTCAAAGTCTATTTTCCAGAGGGTCTGATGCAACACGTCAAAACTCAAAGTTCCTTTTTCCTCAGGATTTCACATTTACAAATTCTTGGGTGATTCTGTTCACCCCGGGTGCCCCTCTCTGCCGGGCTCAGACCTACCTTCACACAAACCTTTCAGTTGCTCTCCCTCTGCCGTGCTCAGGCCAACTTTATCTACTTTGCCACAAACCTTCTTTTACTGTATCAAGATCAAAGATTCTCGACTGTGCGTGGGATTTAGCTTGACCTGTCGGAGGACCACTTCGATTCACAATTCTCTACAACTTCTTCACCTTTCTGCTGGATACCTTCCATTGAGCAGACACGTGGTGCCGGACCACTCTAAAAGGTGTATTGTATCTTGGTTTCAAAACTTCAATCACTATTCAGCAGTTCAACTTCACTTACGTCTTTATCACACGTATTTCAAACAATGTTCGTTCCAGTGCTCGCCATACAATGTTGCTGCTTGCAACCTTGGCTTCAACACAGACCGGTCTTGTATCGGTCTCCCAACTCACCGGCTGTGTTGATTTCACTAACGCTGCTTTGTTCTTTTAGCCAAGGAAAGTACCACGGCAGCTGGCAATTCTCCCTACCATGATTATTGATGTTGGAGGGCCCCGGGTACCTCCTACACACAATGCAGGATTCTTCACCCTGGTTTCCTGGTCTTAAGCCTTTCTCTTCTCGAGGTTTGGTGACAGTAACAGTTCCTTGTCAAAATGGTCAAGGGAACTTCCCTCCCTGCAAGCCTCTTCTGTTTTGTCAGCTTTCTTCTCTCGTTAAACTGCCATCTTGGAACTGATGTTTCCTCATGTGCTTTGCCTCGCTTAGAGTGTGCTCTCGTGCTCCGTCTTTTATCCGTGTGGGGAAGCTTAATGGAAGTCGGGTGTGTGTGATGGTCAGTAATTGCCTGACCATTGTATTGGGACACGTCAGGTATACAGCTCGGGTGTTAGTCTTTTTCCCTCATCGCTGTCCGTGAGAAAGTGTGTGTGTTGTAAAAGGGAGGATTAGGGGCTGGAGGGGTTGGGGAGGGGGCGGGGGGTAAAATTCCTAAATATCCAGTGTCCCACTCCTCGAAGTTCCCTCACCCAGGTGATCTTTCTTCCTGCACTGGTCCACCCCCAGGAACTGTATCCAAAAGCGATGGCCTTGTCCTGGCCACCTGGATGACAGATCCCTGGGGACTAGTGGGTGAGACACCTTCTGGTTTCTCACAAAAGCACCCCTTTCCGGTTGCTAGACCATCAAGCCACTGCCACAACTGATGCTTCACTGGAAGGATTGGGCGCCCACTGTCAGAACCAACACACCAGAGGCCTTTGATCCGAGGAGGAGAAGAGCCAGCACATCAATCTGCTGGAGCTACAAGCAATTTTCTGGGCTTTGAAGTCTTTCCTCCCCCTCCTAGTGGGGAAGGTGGTTTGTATTTACACCGACATAGATGTTTTATGTCCGCAAGCAAGGGGGAACAAGGTGCCCACAGCTTTCCAGGGAGGCCCAAGCCCTCTGGCATGGAGCTCTACAGCACAACATGTTTATCATTCCCCTTCATCTGCCAGGAATTCAGAACGCTCTGGTGGACTCCCTCAGCAGGGAGTTGCACTCTTGCCATGAGTGGGAGCTCCACAAGGATTAACTTCAGCTATTGTTTCAAACGTGGGGCACTCGGGAGATCGACCTCTTTGCCACCTGCGACAATAGTCGCTGCGAAACCTTTGCCAGCCGCTTTCCCCATCCGGAGAGCTTGGGGGCCAACTTTGCGTTTCCATGGGAGGGGACGTTTCTGTAGGCATTTAATTCCTCTGGTGCCTTGAGTCCTGCACACCTTCAGACAGTATCGGTGCAAACTGATATTAGTGGTCCCTGCGTGGCCTAGACAGTTTTGGTACTCAAACCACCTCGCCCTCTTGTCAATGGTGCCGATCAAGCTGCACCCACACCAGTCGCTCCTGTCCAGGAACCAGTGGGCGGTGCTCCACCACAACCCGGCCTCACTCAATCTGACGTCTTGGCTCCTGTGTTCTTTGAATTCGGAGCTCTGTCCCCTCCGCAAGACTGCCAGGAGGTCTTGCCCAGGGCAAGAGCTCAGTCCATCTTGAAGTGCTACAAGAGCAAGCGGAAACGTTTTCAAGTGTGGTACAGGAACCATCAATTGCGACCTCAAACCATCTGGCCAGAAGATTTGTTACCTTATCTGTTGTCACTGGCTCAGTCTGGCTTAACACATTGTTCGATTAAGGTGCACCTGGTGGTGAGCTCCATGTACAAATGCTCCACAGGGGTGCCATCCCTGTGGTCCAACCGTCTGGTGAAGGAGTTTTCCTGTGGACTGTTCCAGTCTTTTCCACCTGTCCGTCTCCCAGCATCAGTGTGGGAGCTAAATGTGGTACTTGCAAGGCTCGTGAGGCTGCCTTTCGGACATATGCACCAAGCATCCATTAAGCATCTTTCCTGGAAAACTGCCTTCTTAGTGGCCATAACACCAGCATGGCGACTGGTAGGTATCCCCGCGTTTTCCTCCAAACTACCTTATTTGAACCTTTCAGAAAGACAAGGCTATTCTACATACTAAGCCAACCTTTATGCCGAAGGTACTGTCCTCTTTCCATCTCAATCTGCAAGTGGTTTGGTCCGTATTCTTTGGCACACAGGCGTCTCCAGCTGAACGAACACTGCACATGCTGGATGTAGTGCTTGCCCACAAGTACTATGTGGCATATACTAAGTCATTCCGTACTACTGATCAACTGTTTCTCATTTGGACCTTCTAGGCCTTCCCAGCAGGCCCCAGGCTCACTGCACCAGAGTAGTGACTGCAACTGCTGCTTTTCTCTCTGGAATTCCACTGCCTGACATCTGCTGTGCAGCCATATATGCACTAGGTACTACTGTGTCGACAGATTCAGCAGAAGAGTCTAGAGTCAGCCAGTCGGTTCTGCAGAGCCTTTTTGCGCAATTTTAGTACGTTTCCAGTGGTAAGCTTTGCTGGGAGATTGCTTCCGCCCATATGTAGTGTTGTAATACTGCTTTGTAATTTATTCACAGCATGTGAATCTATGAAAGATCCAATGCTGAAGAAGTAATAAGTTACTTACCTGTAACTCCGGTTCTCTGTCATTGGTATCTTTGCTAGATTCACATGCAGCCCTCCCACCTACCCCGCATTGCTCGTCTTTTTGCCACTCACATGCGCTTGCCAAATTTGAAGATGGCTGGCAGGGGAGGAGTTAAGGGATGTATTACTATTGGCTGTGGGCAGTATGACCCACAAATGTACTAGAGTTCAAAAGTGACAAGGTTTTCAGCTTGAGTTTAAACTGCTCCATTACCCAGGATTCCCAGCTTGATGATGGGAATATACACACCATCTGAATCTATGAAAGATACCAACCCTGGAGAACCGGAGTTACAAGTAAGTAACTTATTCCATTCTCTGGGTTCCATTCCCCAAGTTCCAAGCAACACCGTTCAAAAGAAGAGAGTCTTGAGGCTTTGTTCTCAAGGCAACCTTGACCGTTCCTCAAATCTCTGGGTTCCCTTCCCCAAGACTTTAACTCGGCCACGTGTTTTGTCTTTTGAAAAGTTCAAACACAACTTTAGGCCAACCTGACCGTCCTTCTGGATTGCATAATCAGCTTGTTTACAGCGCTTCTCCATGGCTTGTTTCACAAAGTCTTTGGTTTTCAGCATTCAGGGCTCACTGGTCTAGGTGCAGTTATCAAACCACACGGTCCACCCACCACAGGTCGCGCAACCAGGATCCCTAGGCTCTTCAGCCCACACATGTTCTTCTGTACTTGCCCCTGTGTGGGTCACCTCCACTTAACTCCTCTTTGTCGGCCACTTGGCTTTATGTGCAATCTTAAACTCTGCAGTCTTCTCTTTGTTAGCCTCTTGCCTTTTCCATGACGTGTCACACACCTCCTGCTAGTCTTGCCGCACTTCATTCATTCATAGAATTCACTGTGTGGTGGTCTTATTCATGCCCCACCTTTCTATGGCACTCTTTCACACTTGTGCTCCTTTCCATAGGTTGTTTTCACATGTGCACTTCCCTTTTTGGCTGTCATCTGCTATTCACTTTGCCCATAAAGTGTTATTCAATTCAGTGTTCAATATGCTTAATTGAAGGTTTTAATTCAGCTCGCTATTCAAAATGCATAGTTCGGCTTTATTTTGAGTTTTCTAATTTCCCTCTTGTTCACTTGGAACTGTTTAATTGGGACGGGATACAAAGAAACATTCTTATTGTTCATGAAACTCTCCTACGCGACTTGCCTCTCATTCGCCAGGAGATTTAAACAATTATACCATGGAACGTTACTTTGTTTCTGCTCGCGTACCTTCTGTTTGCGTACACGGCTTTTCACTGATGATCGGTTCAACATTGCTTTTACTCTACTTTCCACTGCTGCTGTTGCATTAGAGAGAAGCGTTAATTTGCACAGTGATGCAGTGTTTCTAGGATTACTGAAACCTATCGGCTTCAATTAAGTTTTCTGCTGACACAGTGAACCTGGAATGCGACTTCCACTGCTTCCGGCTTCACAGCACGGATTCCGTCTGCCCCTCAGGCACTCTGAAGTTTTTTCTCACTTAGGGATTAACCAGCATTTTTCAGAGTCTGTAGGAGAATGGTCCAGCACGTTACCGCGTTCTGCTGCGCACCTGATGCAGCCAGGAGTACGAGCTTCCTTACCAAATACAGGACAGGACCCAAACTGCATGGAGTCCAGATTCCCGGCGTGCTCTGCTCCTAGCGATTAACCTGGTCTGCCGCAGCCGTCACTGCTACCACGCCTCCTCATGAAAATGGTCCCTCGCTGGTCTCTCCCACACAGACCTCCCTGTCACTCTCTCTGCTGTTCTCTGGTTCTCCTTTTATACACCTGCACCCACTTGACAGGTTGCAGGTGTTGCTTCTCAATTGGGCTTGTCTGACTATAATTAAAGGGACATGCCTGACCTGCATACTACTCTGCAGGCAACTTGCTCGTCCCAGTACTAGAGTGGTGCACTAAGTTACTAGCGTTCACCACTTCTCGTCGCTTCTTCCTCGTCCCAGTATTGACATAGGAAAATTGTGGAACAAGGAGGGGAGATCTTTTACAATAACCCACAGAGACTGGGGAAGGGTTAGGTTGGCTTTCGATAGCAAATGTCTCTTCCTTGACCCTTCTCTTCTTCCTCCTCTTTCTGGTGCTTCTAGAGTGGTAGTATCTCTGGATACTTTCGTGGTTAGTGGGACAGGGATAGCAATACCCCATAACTTCCTCTGGGATAGAGGGATTTTCCTGAAAGGGAAATGTGGAATACCTCGTCTCACCTGAGGGCATCTCATTCCCAATCCCGAAGGACCCTCCACCCAGGTGATCCTCCCTTGCTGGTCCACCCCCAGGATCAGGATACAAAAGCAATGACCTTTCCCATGTCACCTGAGAGGAGGACCCAAGGGGAGTTGATTTGAGGACGCCCTCAGGTTTCTCACATATGATATGATATGGCATTTATAATGCGCCTGTACACAAGTGTTTCTAGGCATGAAAATATTTGCCTTGTCAGAATGACTTCTTACTTCTGATGCTTCTACTTCAACAGTTTCACTTCTCCTTGGCCCCACAGCATTCCACTTCACTTGAACTACTGAAGTCTTGCATCCACTGACAACCCAAATATACCACCACAGCTTCAGTACTTTGTATTTTAAATACTGGTTTAGACCAGATTCATTTCAAGGCACTGCAACACCTTAAAATAGGCAAGCCACTCTTCCTCTGAATATCTCTTCTAAAGGGGCAGCCTCTGTGCCTCTCGTCTGTCTACAACCACAACCACTTTAGTATTGTACATAATCATCAAGGTTTCTCTTCCCTAACTTTGCCAATTTCAGCAACATAATCCTGCAGAAAACTTGGTGGCACTCGTGACTTCAGGTAACGCTTGCACACTTGTTTGTATATTAGGCAAGTTTGATCTTCTATTGGGGTCACAGTAATTGTTAAAGGTTTCTGGCTTTGAGAAAGGCTGCTTCACTCTCAATACGGGGACAATCTTGGCTTTGGCAATGCTTGCGCTCTCTCCAACTGCCGATATAGAATTAAACACTTGACTTCTTCTAAGAACAATGTTTGTTACTTTCAATAAAGGGGTACTGTTCACTCTTTACTTTGAACACACGATTAGGTATACTGTACGCAACCACTCCTTCATGAAGTTTAAAGGCTTTAACAATGGTGGTTCGGTAGCATTCAGCTTATACGCGAGTAAAATAAACCTTTCCATTCACATGCAAGTGCTACTTTCTGTTGTTCCCATGAAGAAAATACATCGAACAACTTTAGCTCGCTTCTGCTTCTACGCGAGTGAAGAAAAGACTTGATACTGTTGCCGGCAGTGCTCGCACAAGGAATCAGAACGCCAATTTTAACTCTCTGGCTTCTGGGATCTGTGAGAAACCTGATGGTGTTTGGCCACCTACTCCCCTGGGATCCTCTATTCAGGTGGTCAGGGAAAGGTCATCGCATTTGGTTCCTGACCCTGAGGGTGAACAAGCGAGGGAGGATCACCTGAGTGGAGGGTCACGAGGGACTGGAAGGAGAAAACCCAAGGGCGAGACATGGTATTCCCCCCTTTTCCCATACACTCTAAAATCCTCTAACTCTGCTTTCGTGGGATATTTCCAGTCCCATTCCATCTCCCCCTCCCCATTTCCAACATGTACTGGGAAAAGAAAGGGGCAACTGAGAGAAATCAAGATTACCCATAGGAACAACATGCAAGTGCAAAGAGGCCTACTACATACCACCATTAGGCTGTCCCATTAATAGGCAAGGTCAGGCACTTTACTACACCTGTGCACAACTGACTCCCCTACCCTATACAAGGTGTGGTTCTGCCAGAAACCCTGAGCGAGCTGGTTGGAATGTGGAAGCCTGGAAGAACAGGCAGAGAACAGAACACTGAGACACTGACCTGGTGTGTCAGATGGGTGGCAGCGTGGCGAAGGAGTCGTGTCTCCAGGGAGCCGGAGTGTGGTGTGCTCCAGGCTGTTGGCTGGATCCAGGCCAGCGCTCGTTCCTCTAGGACGTGAGTCAGTCCCTGGGATGTCTGCGGGGAAGGCGGTAGGACCCTGACTGCCATCTACAGATCCAGAGGACCCCCGCTTACCAGCGCTACGCTATCGGGTGAATTTCAGACAGCAAGAGAGAAACTCTGTAGCGTGCTGCTGGCTGAATCGGGAAGAAAAAGGAATTAAAACATTGTTAATCAGAAAGGCAAAAGAAATCAATGAAAGCAGAAGTCATTTTGTTAATTGGAAAAGCAAAAGAAAGCAATGAAAGCAGAAGACACATTGTTAATCAGAAGGCTGCAAGAAAGTAAGCAAAGCCAGAGAAACATTGTTGAGAGGAAAACGGAAAAAGGGTGTGAGAAACCCACAAGCCAAAAGGGGGGTGGGGGGGGCAAGCGACCTTCAAACAGAAAAAGGGTGCGAGCAACCCGAATTAGAAAAGTCGGTACGAACGACTCAAAAGAAAGGAAAAGAAGGTGCAAGTGTGCGCAAGTAAAACAGAAAGAGTGAAAGAAGGTTCAAGTGTGCACAACCCAAGTGGAAGGATTGAAAGAAGGTGCAAGGATGCACAAGGAAAAGTAAAGAAAGGTGTAAAGGAAGAAGAGCATAGTGGAAGAGGCACCAGAGGAGGAAAGTGCCTAAAAGTGATTCAAAGTACAAAGAGAGGGGCCAGAAGTCCGAGTGGTTGTGCATGGGATGAGCAAAAAGCCCAGCCTTTTCTAAAGTGTGACACTACTCCATGAAAGAAAGAAAAGTGTTGAAAGGTACATTCTGACAAAGTGAACTTTTCCTTGATACCAGAGGTGCCTGAGCTTGGGGAAGGGAACCCTGTGAGGCCTGAAGGTATATCCTGACAAGGAGAACTTTTGTTTGAGATCAGATGGGCCTGAGCTTCCCGGAAAGGAATCTTAAGAGGCCTAAAAGGAACTGGAAGGATTGAAGCTTGGGGAAGGGAAACCCAAGAGACCCATGGACATTTGGAACGTTGTTGACCTGTTGCAAGATCCCTATGTGGAAGGTTCTGAGGGCAACCCTTTTAAGTTGAACTAATTCTTGAAACTGGCAGGACTGCACCCGGGGGTAGGATTACCTGAAACAAGTCTTGGTTTACATTTTTTTTTTGAGCCACCATTTTTCCTTTAAGGAGACCCCAATCATATTTTATTAAAGAGTGAGGGCAAGCATAGGTTATGAAATAGACGGATTTTGGTTTTGGACTTGGACACCAACAGCTCTTACAAATATCAGTTGCGGGAACACACTCCTTAGAGTTAGAGCCAGTTAGGCATTATACCAACCCCACAATATTCTTTAATAAAGGTTTTCAAACTGTTCCTCTTGAGTCTGTGGCTCTCTTTGATACCATGCCTGTTTCGCAGATCCTTGTCCTGCTGGTTGCCCGACTTCAGGCACAACTTCTACTGTTTCTAGCCTCACTGGGACCCACACCCTTCCTCTGCTCAGGTGTCTCTGATCTGGCCATTCGATTAAGGAGCCCCTCTCGCTCCTGAGACCTGCGACTCACCCACAGCTCCTCACTTCAGTGTCCGACACGTTTCCTTCCCAGCAACCATGGCAATCAGGGTCACATGGGGGAAGATAGCCTCTCTGCACTTCTTCCGCTGTGCAGCCTCTGCTCTTCAGTGTTTGGGGGGTGAACAGGACCATATCAGAACAAGCTGGTGAAATCTGCTGTAGGCACGTTCCGGCGTCCCTTTGGTTCTCACACTTCTGCTTGGTTTGCCAGCTCTGTGCCTTCCTTCTGCTTCTGCTGCTACAGACAGCACTCTAGTCACAGTTCCAGCGCCTTCCTCGCATTCCTATTGTCTGCACCTGGGGGGGCCTTTTATGCCTCCCAGGTTACTTCAGGTGTGGGCTGTTAGGCCTAATTGCCTGACTGTTACTGCAATATAGCTCTTCAGCACTCTTCCTTGTCCTAGTACTCCTGGGATTATGGAACATGTAGTCCCCAACAACAAAGTTAATTCTTTTAGGTGTTTGTTTGACTTTAAGGAGAGGTTTACTTCCCTTGAGGTCATTTAAAATTAACCCTTTGGAATTCAATGTTACAGGGGAAGTCCATTTATTCAAGGCAACATTTCTAGATTCCTTTACTTTATACCTTTGGGAGTAAGAAAGGTGTTTATCTTGAAATACTTTAAAGGATCTTTCGATTGGTAAAATCTCAGATTCCCTGACACTCGTGTCCAGATCCCCAGATTTTATATGTGGGTCAGAGACCTGATAATGGCAGTAAGCATTTACCTAGTTTGGAATCCTGGAAAGGTTTTCCTTGTCAAAGGACCAATACAGTGTCTCAACCCACGGGATCTCTTCACCACTCTGGGCCTTGTCTCCTCCTAGGCGATTCTCCCGCAGTACCCCACCGCCAGGGTTGGGATTGGGAAGTGTCTGCCTTTCCCTGTCCACCTGGGGGGAGACTTTATGCAGGGTTTCATGAGGGATCCATAGGCTTCTTCACCGGAGCCAAGGTCCCACGCACTGGTAGCCTTTGGGACTGACCAGCGTCCCCAAAATAGACAAGCTCGGCAAGTAAAGTAAATAAAAAAAGGCTTCAACTTCAAAAGTCGGGACAGGAATCGAACCATATCAAAAAGTTGGGGGATTCCATTGATGTCAATGGAGGGAAAGTTGCAAAAAGAAATACTTTTCTAACACTACTGTACAAAATCCTGTTGTAATTAGGTGTTTGATTTGGCACCTTTTTTTTAAACGGTGGCACTCATCCAATGAAAGCAAGTGAAGTCCAAATGATGCTTCATGGTCGAGCAAAGCTGGCCTTTTAAAAATTACTGGACGTCAAATGTCTACCTAAAGCTTAACCCTACCAAGACTGAATTCATCCTCATCAGTCCCCCTGCCAAACAGCACATCCAAAAGTGGCTTGATGAAAGTCAACTGGAACGACTCACCCCGCAGCAGTAAGACAGCCAAATCCATAGGCTTCATTGTTGACCGCAGCCTATCCTTCCAAAAGCATGTAGCCAAGAAAACCCAATCAGCCTGTCTACAGACAGTTGCACTCTGCGATATCAAACACAGCACCCCCTCCCCCCCAGTACCACTTCAACACTGTGGTTCATGCTCTCATGATGACCCATATTGATGGGCGAGATGCCCTCTTAAACGTGCTCCTAGCCACACATCTGGCTCGCCACAAAATCTCAAATAAAAAAAATTATGGGTAATTTGATCTAATTTCAACTGTACGAAAATGTCTTACAGACGAAAATGTTTATGAAATCTACCATACGGTACCATTGTAGCAAACAAGGGAGGTGGGGGCTGCTGGATTGTCCCCCACAGCCTTGTTCGCTACAGTGGTACTTGGGATTATGGGGGGGCGCTCCCGCTTCCTGTACAATAAAGTTGTACAAAAAAAGAGCCCCAGCAGTGCCGGTTCCCATCCACGTAAGTGTAAGTGATGGGAACAGGTGTTGCAGGGACGTGGGGGAGTCGGCGGCACACAACGAGGTTTGCTGCCAACAGGTAAGTAGGGGGGCGGGTGGGTCATCTGGTTAGGGGATGCACCTGAAATAATGCGTGACTTCACAACGGCGCGCATTCCAAATTCATCATTTTCGAAATTGGGCTCTGCAGTAAAATCACGTAGATCTGGTTCCCGTCAAGGCTCTCCATCACACTGCAGCCCACCTCATTACAGCCGTCCATGAATTCGACTGCCTTTGTCCCTCCCTGTGCAAATGTCACTGGCTCCCTCTCCTCGCTAGGATCCTTTTCACAGCTGCTTGCCTCATCTACAAAGCAGTCTTGTACGATACACCAAGATACCAGCAGCAAAACTGCGTTGCTCCTGCAGGCTCTCCAGCCTCCCCTATCAAATCTGCTAAAAGGTTTCAGTCAAAGCTAGCCAGCAAAGAAAAGACCCACAAGTAGTCCTTCTCCTGCCACGCCCAACTCTGGGGAACTCTATCCCTCTGCAGGTTTTGAACGCCGCCACCGTTCTTCAGTTACTCAAAACACTAAAAACATGGCTCTTGCATCAATAACTCCTGCACGACTAAATCCACGTTTTCCGAACAGTACTGTGCTACTGTCCAAATGTACCATGCCCACCGCTGTCCTCCACACGTAAAGCGCTCTGCTTCTTTCATGCTAGGTTTGTGCTATAATTGAGAACATAAACCTAGTGCAACACAAGGATGGCTGGGAGATTTTTCAAAGTAGCAATCACCCATGTTTGGGGGGGGTTATACACTGGAAGTAAGGGCCTGCCGAGCGAGGCAAGGGCTCAGACCCATCCCGGCCCCTGTATTCCCCCCACCCCCTTTAGTGGGGTGATTGTTATTCGCACCCTGGAGCTTGTCTGGGGTGCAAATAGTGGTATCCTTTTATTTAAACATTTTTTTAAAAAAAAATATTGGGGACCAGCTCCGTGCACATTGCGCAGACCCAAACTCTAGAAACTTCAGTGGAGAAAAAAAAGAATGCGGCAGCCGCCATAATAAAATAGAAGACCCTTTTCTATGTCAATGGCAGCAGCCGGGAAGGAGCAGCAGTGTCACGAGCGCAAGAAGGTAAATAGGGTGGGAGTAGGGGTGGGCAGTAGAAAAGGGGTTGGGTGAAGACTTGTGAGCAGGGAGTGTGGTGGGCGGGGGTGAGCGGGGTGGGGTGGCTGTAAGACCAAAGTGTGGCACCCAGAGAAGGGTCTAGGGTGGATGGAGAAACACAGGTGTTACACTGTGTGTTCTTGCTTGCATTTCAAGTCAACTGATTGGCTGAGCGCCCTTTCCGGGGTGCGAATGAATAAAAATTCTCTGGAAAAACTCTGGGCAGCTCGCCCGCCTATTGCTTTTTACCCTACCATGCATGTCTGCAGTGGGACCCAAGCTATCCCTCGCTAACAATGCCCAGTGACACAAATGTTTGGGGTTGCTTGTGTTCTCGTGCAGAAGCAATGTGACTAAACAGTTTAGATCGACTGCCCCTTTGGGGTGGCAGCAAGCCAATTATCATTTGTCCCTCTGTAATGATGTGGCAGGCTGAAGAACAATTGTACGGAGGTTTGTCCAGAGCAATACCTGTGGTTTGTGTTCATTCTAGACCTTCCAGCCATCACTCTGCAGTGTTGATTTAAAAATTAGTGGCATCTCTTACACTGAATGACGGCACAAATATTAAAGACAGCCTTGTTCAAAATGTGGGTCTTCCCTTCAGCCACAAGTTGAACATGTTTACATTGTGGTAGGGTGAACATGGAGCAGGAGGCCCTGTTTTTGTACTTGGAATACGTGGTAATGACACCCAGTGGAGCAAAGTGAGTTTGTCAGTAGCAGTGTGAGCTTTACGCTTGCGTAGTTGGATTCACAGGACTGTCTTAGGAAAAGTCTGTGTAACCCAATAGTAATTTGAGGGCGGAGCGGCTGTGCATCAGGCATTTCTGTTTTCTAAAGCTGTGGTGCGCAGGTGTCGGGAATCTCGGGCAGCTGCCCGTTCATGAACATATATTGTACTTTAAAGTTTAAACTTGGAAATCGAATGACTGCTGGTTCCATAAAGCCTGCAGGATCTCGTTCTATGCGGGCAAATGGTAGGGAATCACTGGGGTGAGGAATGTAGTGAGCAGGACAGATGATTGATGGGCTCAAAGTGCACAGTCTTGTGTTGTACCCTTGATATTTGTCACAGAGTTTGCATCTTCTAGTCTTCTGATTCAATTTTGAAGTCTTAACTTGGTCTTTGAGGTGGCTCCCAAATGTTTTCTCTTGGAACCACTGGTTCCCTGCTCTAGAAGAAGGGCTGCCACGTCTAGCTTCCCTGTAATCCCTAATGTATTCCCTGCTTGCAGGAGCTCCGATGTTTGTCTGTAACATGAGAGATCGATGATTGGTCATCACACCATACGAGCACAGCCTTTTATATCCATTTTTGGAGCTGAGTTGTTGTTCTTTGTCTTCCTGCAGGCGCGCAGTTGGTGGCCATGCTGTTGCCCGTCCTCATCTCTTTCCTCTTGGATGAGAATGCCCTCGGATCTGCGTCGCTTCCATCCAGGAGCCTGCACGAGTTCGCCCTTCAGAACCTGATGCAAATCGGTCCTCAGTATTCCTCTGTCTTCAAGAGCTTGATGGCCTCCTCCCCGACAATGAAAGGGCGTCTGGAAGCAGCTGTGAAGGGGAACCAGGAGAGCTTGCGCTCTAAAGCAGCCCCCCGCAGCGCCCAGGCTCCAGGAAAGAGTTCTCCCAGCATCCAGCTCAAGACCAACTTCCTGTGAGATGTCGCCTACCCCTGACGGGACAATGTTGATTATGCAGGGGTACGCGACATGCTTAACATTGCCATGGAGACAGCTCGCTAGAGTTCAAAATATGCCTTTTATGAAAAATTGTGAAGGAGGTATAGGTGTTAAAAGGGAACATTTTCAGTGTTCAGAAGCAGACTAATGTATAAAATGCACCTGCTAAATAGCCAGATTACCTGTTGGTAACTGACAGCTGTGCAATACACTCTGATTGGCTGTCAGAAATATCTCTTTGGGCAGTATATTGACTCCTGATCAGGATGTGTATTCTGTCACTGCTGGGTCCAAGTGTAGGTGTCGGTGTCATGTAATGTCGCTGCAGCAGGTCCTAGCCTTCTAAGGAATGCTGATGTCGCAGTGGTGATTTCACTGCGACGGGGGATTTCACTGTGACGTAGCTATTTTGCACATACTGCAAAAGACGGATTGCTTTTGGTTTTCATTATCTTTTTGATCTTAATTTTAACTAAACCTGTAAAACCACGAGCTTGGTTTACACACTAAGCATTGCACATAATGGGTTTGGTTGTGATGCTCTGTCTGCGCTGGGCCTTTGCTGTTTAGATGGAATGTTTTTGGTTTCAACATTACACTGACACTCCTAGTTTGGTCTTAGTGGGGAGCTCCTATGCACATCTCAAGAGGGACCTCCTTTTTAGATTAGACGCCAGCCTCCCCTCAGAGCAGTCCTTTCATCAGGCACTTTGCTAAAGGCTCAAGTTGAGCATTGGCAACGTCTTCAAGGCCACCAGTTGTGCAACAGATTATTCTTGGAGCACTTGAGGTGCAGGACACAAATGATGGGCCTTTAAGAAGTGCAACAGCAAAGCACCAGGAGCTCAATGCTTTCTAAGAGATGGATTAGGATTGTGGCAGTAAACAAGTTTAGCTGAAGTGCGCCATCAACTTGTATCAACCAATCTCATCCGATTCACATTGCAAGCATGCTTAGTCTTGCTTAAGTAGTTTATAGTTTTGGCCAGACACAGCCCCCCTCCACCCCCCATTTTGCCTGAATGGCAGTTTGTGGATTGGTGGCGCCATTAGCTCAGTGCTAATGAGTATAAAAACACATGAGGCTGTTTCTTACCCATTGCCCCTAGAGGTGCCCAGTGTTGCATTGTGAGGGAATTGATTCCCTAACTTGTCTTGCAAGAATTGTAAACCTAAACACATCAGTCTTTATTGGTTACACACAAGGCTATTTTGTCAATGAGAACTGAACCACCCAAAAGCACAAAAACACAGGTTGCTAGTTTGGTACCTCATAATGAAGGAATTATCGTTTTCAACTTAAATGTAGGTATAAAGGGAGATCAATAGTATAGGCTACAGTTGTATACATTTGCACATGTTAGACATATCTGTACTTCTTTGCAATGCCTTCAAATACGCGAAGAACTAATTCAGGGCGCAGTTGAAGGAGTACGCCCACATATGAAGGGAAGGCCCTACACTGCTGATACCAAGCACCGTGCTGTGGCTGTGGGATGTATGGGAGCTTGTCAAGGGTCTCTCCAGCTCTCCATGCATCCCACACCATGCTGTGTCCTATTGCTGCCTTATTAGAGTGAAGCAGTAGAGGGCATCGTTGTCTCCTTTCCGCTGATCATTTTCTTCTCGTTGCAGTTCCTTGGTCACCGGCACACGGGTTGCACAAGCCCAGTGTAGCCAAGTCTCGCTATATTCTGTTGAACAAAATGCCCCCTCCACAATACATAACTCTGGGCTGCTCCTGTTGTACAGAAGACATGCAGGGGATTTTATCGGTTTTAAAATGAATGGGTTACTTTGGTTCTGGCAGATGTTCATAACGCTGACAGTGAGCCTCTGATATATAAATGGGACTGGTACCTTAGTCGCCAGAGTCCGAGCTTAAGATTGACTGATGGATTCCAGGTGTTTGACCTCAGCGAGGGTGGAAGCGTTGAACATGCACACTCTACATATCACCTTTTCACATGTTTAAACATTCGGAAACACTAATCCTAACTTGATTTGATTTTAATCGTTGGATTTAATATTCATTTTAGAAACTCAAGCTCATTATATGTTGTTTGGGCAGTAATTGTCCTTGAAAGAAAAGAAAGTGTCCCCTTGCCCCTCCCGCTGGGACACCCATGCATCTGCATTCTCCTTGGGAGCTGAAGAGTGATATCCAAGATGGAACTCCTAGACCAGCCCACCCATTGCAATGCAATCAAATAAGAAAAACGAACGGGGACTCCTTGGCTTGGTTTACCCTTCTCATCTGGCTCCCAGGAGGCCCACCTGTTTCATATGTCTGCAACACTATATATGTATATCTCCTATGCCCCATGACTGATCTGTGTAGCACTAACGTTAATTGTACAAAATATGTGCCCTGTGGAGAGACCTCTTAAGAGGGATAAGTGTTAAGTCTTACTCCATACTGTGTCTTACTCAGATTGTACCATATGTACATACATCTGTAAATTAAATCTCTTCCCGCTCCCCACTTCTCTATCACAGGAAGCAGATTGGCTAAAACGCTGCTCTGGGGACTCCTGCTGGCACGTACGAGCAGGTATGTGTAGGTGGATTCTACCATCCTTTTGTGAAACTTTGTAGATCTCCTACCTCTCGACGCATGATAGTATGCCATGCCCTTTAAGCAAATTGTGTTTTTTCCAATGGGAACGGCGCTGCAAGGGACTCTGGTTTTAAGG
Organism: Ambystoma mexicanum; assembly: GCF_040938575.1. Lineage (NCBI taxonomy): Eukaryota > Metazoa > Chordata > Amphibia > Caudata > Ambystomatidae > Ambystoma > Ambystoma mexicanum. The sequence goes on from NC_090940.1 coordinate 39,057,461, forward strand.
TTTTGGATATGGAAATGAGAAGGCAATCTATGTCCAGCACCCCCATTCCCCTTTTCAGTAATACCTTTCCCATGTGATCGGAGATGGTGGATAATGGAAGGGATAGCCGGGTCAGGTCAGGAGTGGTCCTGCCTATGCGCCCTAACTCCTAGAAACAAACAAAAGGTTACCTGGAAATGCTGGTTATCGGGCCTAGCAGCAATAGACCGGCCTCCCCTTAATAAACCTTGTCCTTCGCCAGCAGGGCCTCCAACACACTTTCCCAACTTTGTTAAAATCCTGTGTAACAATGAAGGTGGCTTGATAAAAAATGTGACCAAAAGATGGCTTAGTTTGTCCAAGGTGAACTTGGTATCAAAGCTTACAGTGGCAACACTGCTTAACCTGAGTGACAAACCTGGAACCAACTGTCTGGGCTTTCTTCATCTACACCAGAACACTTTTAAGATCACTGCACATCTAACTACCCTGACATAGGATTGCTGGCAAAAAAGGTACTGTATGTCCAAGACTACAAATCCCCTCTGCCATGATTGCTAAAACCTGTACTCTAGCGTTGTCTGTGTGGTCTTTGCCCAGAGATCTTTTTTTTCATCTTTTGTGCAACACTAGTGTTAATTCTATAAAAGCCGCACACTGTGGGGATGGGGAGAAGTTAGTGGAACCCTCTTCTCACTGGGGAGACCACTTTACAAAGGGTGAGAGGAAGAGGTTCTCACTCCATTATGTGTCTTATTAACTGTACCATATGTACATAAACCTGTAAAATAACCATTTGACCAAAATTCTAACAAAAGTAGTTTTTTTCTAATTTGCCTAAGAAAATAAAAGCTAATTTCTTCATGCTCTCAGATGTGTTATTGTGATTGGGTTTGTTTATTCACTGCCTTTTATTCCAGAAAAGGTTTAGAGTTCTGCTCATGCTCAATTAGGGGGATGGTCAGAGGTTTCTCCCATTCATACAATGATAGTACAGACTCCTGGGCTTTGCTTTTCTGCTCTTCCTCACCCTGCCCCCTTATACTGGTTGGGGCCCTTTCTGATGTAGAACTTAATTTCAAAAGATAATGCAGCTTTAAGGTTCAGCAAGCAGCGACGTGCACGTGGCCCCTGTTCTTCCCGAGCAGGCCTACTCTATAATCTCACACCTGGAGCTTTGCTGTGTCCAAATTTTAAAAGTTATTGGTCCTCCATTTCTTTGCTTTTATTGAACACATATTCCAGTCAGTATTTATAATTTATAGAGCACTGTGAGGCAGGCATGGTATCGAGAGACACAGACTCAAAACTAACAGTTTGAAAACCTTTATTATAAAATTTTGTATGGTTGGTGTAATGCCTAACTGGCCCTAACTAGAGGGATTGTTCCCTCAACGGATGCTTCTAAAGGCTGTTGATGTCCATAAATCCAAATCCAAAATTCGTCTGTCTCAGTCAAAACCTATGCTTGCCCTCACAATTAAACCAAATGTGATGGGGAGTCTTCTTAAAGGAAAAATGGTAGCTCAAAAACAAATGTAAACCAAAGCTGGTTTCAGGTAGCCTTGCCATCAGGTGTACTTCTGCCAGTATCAAAAACAGTTCGTCAAAAGAGCTGCTCTCAGAACCTTCTACGTAGGGCGCTTGCAGTTCACCATGGCTCTGTGTCTGTGTTCCCTTCCCCAAGCTTTGATCCTTCCAGTTCCAAACAAAAAAAACACAGTTCCTCTTAGGCCTCTCCGGGTTCCCTTCCCCAAGTCTAGGCCTCTCCTGTAAAGTTCACAATGTCTCTGTGGCCCTCTCTGGAGTCCCTTCACCAAGCTTAGGCACCTCCGGTCTCAAACAAAAGTTCAGCTTGCAGGATGTACCTTTCAACGCACAGTTCTTTTATGGGGCAGTAACGGAGGCATTCGAGAACGCCAGGCTTTTGCTCCTCCCACGCGTGACCACTCTGACTTCTGACCCCTCTCCTTAGTCTCTGTACCTTTCTTCTGGCACCTTTTCCCTCCTGTGCCTCTTTCACTCTGTCCTTGTTTCTTTTCTACCTTTTGTCTGTCCGTACCTCTTGTACACTTTCCACTTCGCAGTGCTTCTTGCACACTTTATACTTTGCCGTGCACACTTTGTTTCTGCTTTCTGGCTGCTTGCACGCTTTTTCCCGCTTTCGAGTCTCTTGCACCCCCTTTGCTTTCTGTTCTCTTTAAATTCTCTCTTTCTGTCCTTTTCTGTTTTTGCGCTGCTAGTGCACTTTCTCTGGATTCTCCTCTTTCTATCCGATTTCTTCTTATTGTCCCGTTTGCATCTTTCATTCTTTCTGCTCCCGCTCCAGCCAGCCGCACGCTACTGAGTTTCTCTCTCTCTCACGAGACTCACCCAAGTAGCGCAGCACTGGCGAGCAGTTACTCAGGATATGTGGGTTGAGGTCAGGGTCTCACTACCTGCCCTTCAGACACCCCTGGGACCGGCACACGTCCCAGGGGAATGAGCACTTGCCTGGATACGGCCAGCAGGCTGCAGTCCGTCTTTCTACGGCTCCTTGGAGACACTGTGCTCTCGCCATGCTGCAACCCCTCTGACACACCGTGTCAGCGTCTTGGCGTCCTGCACTCCTCCAGATCTTTCGGGCTCATGGTGCTACAGCCTCCTCCTGTCTGGCCTCCATGTTCGATCAAGTAATCCCAGCTCGCTCATCTCCTTTGGCAGAACCACGCCTTTTACATCCTAACAGTCAGGTGGAGTCAGGTGTGCATGGTTAAGGGGAAGTGTTGACCTTGCCTGACTATTGGAGGGACCGCCTAGTGGTGAAATGTAGTAGGCCTCTCCCTGCATCCCAGTACTATTCCTTTGGCTAATCTGATTGCCTCTTCTTCATACCTGTTCGAAATGGGGAGGGGGAGATGGGATTATCCCGTTAAGGCTGAGCGAGAGCAGGGTGATTGATAATTGGGCAAAGGGGAATTCCGTGTCTCAGTACCAGTAATTGTTACTGGTGGGGAAAATGAGGGGAGATGTTTTACTGCAGCCTAAAGAGGTCATGGGCGGGGTAATGGCAGATTTACCGTCTGTAGGAAAAGGGAGCTACTGCATCTCACCCATGGGTACCCCACTCCTAATCCCCCAAGGACCCTCCACCCAGGTGATCCTCGCTAGTCTACCCCCAGGTTCTTGACCCAACAGTGATGGCCGTCCCCTGGCCACCTGAGCAGAGGATACATGGGGAGAAGGAGTGAGAATACCCTCAGGTTTCTCACAGCACTTTGCACTACACGTTCCAAAAATGATGTTTTGTTTTAAAGAAGTTGGTGACGCCAGCTTTGCTAGGCAACGTGTTATAGGGACTTTTCAGATTTATGTTAAGATACATACGAGTTAGGCTTGCTGTTTCCTTCCTGTAGAATATTCATCCAATAATGCTTCTGCCTGATCCTTTCGTGGCAATATCAGGAGCACCTTGATTGGATGAATTGTAATGTCACTCCAATCATAGCAATCTCTAAAAAAGGGCTCCATGCTATGAGACAGATCCCTCCCTCCGAGCTCTCGTCTGCTTTCTTTTTCTGTCCTTGCTGCCTTCAACTGAAATGGCTTTCATTATACACATAAAAATGCCTGTGTAGAATGAGTCACTGAGCGGTGCTGCAACATATGCTGTGTCACACCCCGAGAGTATCGCACAACTCCTTCCTAGCCACGGAAGCCAAATGCAATTGACCCCTCCCACCCTGGTTGGCACAGGCTCCTGATTTTAGCATATACAGGTACCTCGAGGCAGCCAAAGAGGGGAAGGGAGAGGTTGTGTATAGGTAGGGGGAGTTAGGATCACCGGAAAGAGGTTTAGGGTTCTTCAAATGGATGGGTATAGGGAACATAGGGAAAGAAACAACCTGTTCAACATACACCTGTTTAAACCAATGCAGCACCTTCTAACATCTCCTAAACCTAGCTAACACCCTTCTTGATTAGGATATTGCTTCCTAACTCATGTATTTCTGCTCAACCCCTGACTCGGCAACAAACATAAGCACATAATGAGTTATTGATGAGCATAAATAACTGCAGCAGCGACAACATAATGGACAAAGCACAAGCAACAAAATGTATCTTTCAACAGTGTGGTGTTCCCTTTGGAAATACCCCAACCCCTCCTGCCGTGTCACCAGCTGTAGGTTACTTCATAATAATGCATAGAACATAAGCGGCTTGCCACAGACATGAAACGGGACAAGAGCGAACAGCCACAAACCTAGCGTTCCTCCGCTTCTTGTGTGAAAATGCCCCCCCCCCCCCACCAACGTTCTAATGAGCGCTAGGGTTCCGCTTGCCACGTTATGCCCAGCATGAGTTCATGAGACTCCTATCTGCAGAGGAAAATACTTGTGCGGTACTTCGTGATACGTGTTTCAAACCTACTCTTACGTCCCGTCCCCTTTTCTCCATTCTGTATGGGCGTCCCTTCCAAGGGACGGGAGACAGAACCCTTTTCACCAGAAAAAACTTCTCCCCCCTTTAAATTTAGAGGCGCGGCCCAGGGAGCATGCGCCGCCCGGACTCCGCCGCCACACCGCAGACCCCTTTTCCGCGTCGACAGGAACGGGCCAAATTCACCAGCGCTCCTGGGTTTGGCTTTGGCCATGTAATTCCACGCGCGGATACTTCTGTCTTTTTTTGGTCTTTTCTATCAGATACTCGGTCCTCAGGCATCACGCTCCTCCCCGGCGCATGTTGACTTCTACAGGGTTCAGCAGGTGTCCATCCTGCAACGGGCTCTTCCCAACTTCAGACCCCCACGCCCTCTGCCTACGTTGCCTTGGCCACGACCACGGTTGGCAATCATGTCCGGCATGTGACTCGCTGTCCTCGAAGGTGCTGAAGAACAGACTAGCCAGGTGGAGGGAGCTCTTCCAGAAGTTGCCTCCAGAGGCTCTCAAGAACTTCGTGAAACATATTCCCAGGTCCACGGTAAGGCCGATATTGTCCAGTGCACCCCGCAAGGGAGACTCCTTCCCACACTCTCCCGCATGGGAGGGACCGGCCAGGTCCTTCCACCGGCACATGCACCGAGGCTGCTACAGCTACCGGCCTTCAGGTCGAGGGGTCCTCGGATCCTCCCGGACGCAGTGTCGAGGGACCGGAAGGTTCTTGTACCGGGCCTACACCCAAGGGGCTACAACCTTTTACCGGCGCAATGGCCAAGGGGCTGCGCCCGAACACTGGCAATACGTCCGAGGGGCTATGCCCTAATACCGGCAATACGTCTGAGGGAGTGCCTAAACGCAGCTCTACCGACCCCCGGGTTGAGGGTGTCACACCTACCGGGCCGAGACCCGAGGAGCGGGGTAGGCCTCGTGATCCACACGCAAGAGTTTGGACGAGGCCGGACCCAGTGGGCTGGGCAACACGTCGCAGGCACGTGGCAGGTAGCTCAACAAAATGTCCGTCGCACCAGACAGGAACACCCGTCCGACGCCATTGCACGAATTCAGCGAAGAACGAGTGTCAAGTTGGGACTGGTCGCAACTAGGTACGTGGCTTACAGTCTACCCATCATATGCGCAGGGCAACTTTCCCATGCGTCCATATGGACTGGGTACGCAGCGGCTCCAGCACTCCCCCGCAACCCTGTCGGTACCCCCTGCCACCTCTTTGGCCAGTGAGGAGGTGCTCTTTGACAAATTCCTCGGCCTCATGAGGTCTCCTCAGATGGGGGTTATCAAGGACTCAGTCAGGGAAGTCCTCCCCGCCATGCTAGTGCCACCACAGACGCTTCCATCGGGCTCCCTGACGCCGGTGCAGCCGCCGCCTCAGCCTCTGGCTGCGGTCTCTGTACCCCAGCCTCCGGCGCCATCTACCCCGCCTCCTCCACAAGATCCTCCGGATACGCAGGACACAGATGAGGAGGAGGATCCGGACACGCCATCCTCAGCCAGGACCTTCCATGAACATCTTGCTGGCCTGGCGGAGTACCTAGGCCTACCTCAGCCTGAGGTCGAACAGCCGGCAGAGGGGGTTCTGCAGAAGTCCTCACATGACGCCCCTCTGCCAGCACAGGGATTCCACTGCAAACCGATGTAGTCTTACAGACCAAGAAGGGTTGGCTCAAGTCCAACTCAGTCCAGCCGGTCAACCGACGCCAAGTACAGGCAGATGGAGGGGGACACACTCTTGCTCTCGACCCATCCTCAGCCACACTACTCGGTGATCGCTGCAGCTTCACTTTACTCCAAGCCTCAGTTGTCCTCAGCCTCCTTCTCTGCTGCGCTGCTAGGCAAGGAGGAGAATATCTTGGAGGCTTACGGCAAGAGGATCTACTCCAACGCCTCCTTGCACCTGCGTCAGGCCAACACCCAGGGACTGTATCTCTCCAGGACTGAAATCTCTACACTGGCTCCCAGTGGCTGCGAGGATTAAGTTCAAAACCCTCTGCATTGTCCACAAGGCCTTCTGGGGCCTGGGGCCTAAATACCTTCAACTCTCTCTTCCTAAATATCTTTCTTCTCGAGCTCTTCGCTCATCCATCTCCAACTCCCTCAGGGTCAGCCGCTTCTCCAAGCAACGAGCTTGGGGTAGATCTCTCTCCGCGGCAGGGGCCTCCCTCTGGAACAGCCTTCCTGCCTCCCTGAAACTTGTGGAGAACCATCTCCGGTTCTGTAAGCACCTCAAAACCTTCCTCTTTGCTTCTGCTTTCTCTCCCCCTCTCCCCTGCTAAATTCTTGACTGAATCTGCAACTGGGCCACTCACCCCGATCTCGGTCCTTGGCCCAGCCACTCTCCACTTGCACTGCCTCTCTGGCAACCCCTGCACTGCGGGACTGTCCCTGTATCCCTACAGCCCCCCTTCCCAGCACTTGTCTGCACTTAACTTGCACTTGCCACCAGCTGGCCCTATTTATTTTTTATTCTACTTACCCTGTACTGCACTTTCCCCCCTCCCTTTCCCCTTGCACTTTTCCCTTCCCTCTACCCCTGCACTTGCGTGATCTGAATGACACCTGGCCTAGTAGGATCGTTGTCTGTCTTCCCCTTGTTCCCCCTCCCTGCCTCGTCGCGCCTTGAAACACTTGTGTATAGGCGTGTTACAAATGCCATATTATATCATATATCATATTGTGCTGGCTGCCGACAAACAACGGCTATGGCGGGAAATTGCAGACTTCCTCCCGGAACTCCCCTCCCAATGCCAATCATGCTTTAAGGCGGGGCTAGCGGAGGCCAAGCTTGTGGCGCATATGACCTCATGGAATCCACAGTGGCTCATATTGATACCTCCGGCTGTGCCATCTGCATTGCCACGGACATGAGGCGCACAGCCTGGCTCCGGGCGACGAAATTCAACCCGGACGTCCAGGAGCGCATTCTAGATCTACCATTCGAGGGGGGGCCTCTTCCACTCCTACGGATGAAGAGCTGGACAAAAATAATAGCTCACACAGCAAAGTCCTTGTCCATTCTTACAAAGACCACGCCCAAATCTTACACCCAATCTCAGCAGCACTCAGAGAAGGGTAGTACATATGGAGAGTTCCGCGGCTTCCAGGAATGCAGATCCAGGCAGCCGGACCGCTCACCGTCTCAGAACCGGCGCAAAAAACAAAAAGGGGTTAGGAGTAAGGGCTTTTTCCAGTCCCCCTCCTCAGTCTCCGAGGGAAAGAAGGCATGACACGCCCCTTCGGGTCCACGTGTCTCCGGTGGGGGGCAGGCTTGCACTCCATGCACATTTCTGGCACCAGAATTTCGTGGACCCCTGGATCTTCTCCGTAGTATCCACGGGGTACCAGCTACCCATCCCATCCCAGCCTCTCCTCCCTTCTCCCCTCTACTCACACAGGTTGAGACAGCAGCTCTTTTGGCGGAGATCCAGTCGCTCATAGAGAGCCAGGCAGTGGAGGAAGTTCCAGCCTCCCAGCGAGGCTTTGGCTTCTACTCCAGGATTTTCACCATTCAGAAGAAGAACCAGGCGGGCCTGAGAGTTGTGCTGGACCTTTCCACCCTCAACCTCCCCCTACCCCTGCAAAAATTCAAGATGGTTACGCCAGCTTCTATAGCGGAGAGATTGGACAAGGGATACTGGATGTGCTCCCTGGACCTGAAGGACGCGTACCTACACGTCCTGATTTGGCAGCCCCATCGTTCTTTCCTATGGTTCAGGATCATGGGCTACCATTTCCAATACAAAGTCCTTCCGTTTGGCCTCAACTCGGCCCCCAGGGTCTTTACCAGACTCATGAACGCTGTAGCGGCCCTCATCAGAGCGCAAGGCCTCCACATCTACCCATACCTCGACAACTGGGGCGTCAGGGCTACATCTCCGGAAGCGGTTCACCACTCTTCCCATGCCCTTATGAACACACTGCACAACCTGGGCTTTTCACTCAACCTCGAGAAGTCACAGCTGCTTCCTACACAAACTCCGACATTCCTGGGACTCATTTGGGACAAGTACTCCGAGAGGGTTTTCCCATCGGAGGACAAGATCTCGGCCATCAAGAGGGCCACCGCCCACTTCCTCAGCAGAGAGGTGACCTCGGTATGGTGGTACCAATATCTCCTGGGTCTACTAGCAGTGGTTCTGTTAGCTGTGCCGCACAAGAGACTAAGGTTGAGAAGGATTCAGCTGCACTTTGCAGCCTCATGGAATCGGGAGCGGGGCTCTCAATCCGAGATGATCAACGTTCCTCCATCGCTCCACCCGGACCTAACTTGGTGGTCCATGGACTGCAACCTACGGATGGGCAAGCCCTTTTGGCTGCCCTCTCCGCAGACCACCATCACCAAAGACTCCTCGCTCGAGGGCTGGGGAGCCACCTTGGACGATCTCTCGGTCCATGGCACCTGGACTCGACAGGAGCAGGGATACCACATCAATTGGCCGGAGCTGAATGCCATCTGGCAAGCGCTCAGAGCATTCCTACCACTTCTCAAGGGCAAGGTTGTCCTCATCCAGACAGACAACTCGACCAGCATGTACTACATCAACAAGCAGGGAGGCACCAGATCCCCTCCTCTGTGCAGACTGGCGATCAACTTGTGGGAGTAGGCCCTGGAAAACGACATTTACCTCAGGGCAGTCCACCTCCCGGGCAAATCCAACCTGTAAGCGGACAGGCTCAGCAGGCTAGGAGCAGACAATTACGAGTCGCAGCTAAACAACCTTGTTATTCAGGAGATCTTCAATAGGTGGGGTCACCCCCACGTGGATCTCTTTGCCACCTGGCACAACAAGAAGTGTCCCCAGTTAGCATCCTGGCAAGGTCAGGGCCCCGGCTCTCTGGGCGACACATTTCACCTCCAGTGGACCGGCATGAAAGCCTACGCCTTTCCGCTCACTCCTCTGATCCACAGGGTAATTTGCAAGATCAAGGAGTCTTGCCGACTCCTCATCATTCTGATAGCTCCATGGTGGCCAGCCAGGCCATGGTTTTCGGAGCTACCCAGCCTCTCGGAGGTACCCCCGATGCACCTTCCAACGGGCCCAGCACATCTTCTGGCGCAGCAGGGGGGCAGAATCATCCACCCTGCGCTAGGGAAATTAGCCCTCACAGCGTGGTACCTGAGCAGGTGATGCTTCGGCACCTTACCCTCTCAAAGGCCAATCTGGAGATCATACAGGGCTCCAGGAGCAAAGCTACCAGGGCCCAGTACAAAAGCAAATGGACCAGATTCTGCCACTGGGCAGACTCCAAGGGAATTGACCCCTTGGTTTGCACTTTGGACGACGTGCTCTCCTTTTCGGCACACCTCGCTCATTCAGGCGTACAGGTGGATACCTGCCACACATACCTTGCAGCCATTGAGGCTTACAGGAACTCAGAGGGCATTTTTTCCTCCTCCAACCCTATTGTCAAAAAAAATCTGACTGGCCTTGCTAGGCTCTACCCGCCTGTCAAGAGACCACACCCGGTGTGGGATCTCAACAGTCTTTGGCGCACTGGCACACAAACCATCGTAGAGTCGGCGAGATCCAGGCGCTGGTCGCCTGTGAGCCATATACCACTTTTCACAAGGACAAGGTGGTCATGCGGACGCACCCGGCTTTTCTGCCCAAGGTTCCGTCTGCTTTCCACCTTAACGAGGAAATAGTCCTTCCTACGTTTTTTCCCCGATCCTAAGGATGAAGCACAAAGAGTGCTGCACTGCCTGGATGTCAGGCGTGCTCTGAAATTCTACTTGGACAGGACCAAGGGCTTCCGCAAGTCGGACGCCCTGTTTGTCACTTTTGGAGGCTCAAGACCAGGCTATCGGGCCTCTAAGGCCTCCATATCCCGCTGGATGGTCTGTGCCATCAAAGAAGCGTACGAGGGCCAGCACAAGCCACTTCCGGCCAACATGCATGCCCACGCAGTCAGGGCCAAGGCAACGGCCATCGCATCCCAGCGCCATGTGCCTTGGCAAGTCATAAGCAGGGCAGCCACTTAGGCCTCTCCCTCAGCTTTCTGCAAGCATTACTGTTTGGATGCCGGCTCTAGATCTGATGCGGCGTTCGGACAGGCGGTTCTCAGAAACCTATTTGCTTAAGGAGGGTCTCCTCTCCACCCTGGGGCTACAATCAGTTGTAATTGCCCATACAGTATGGAGGAAAGGGGATGGGACGTAAGAGTAATTATAAGTTACTCACCGTATAACGTACTCTTAGTCCATAGTCTCCTTTCCTCCATACGTCCCACCAACCTCCCCCCTAATAATACTGGTGTCATTAGGCAATGTTCAATCTATTGTCGACGCGTCAATGGGGACTGAGGTGTGGCGGCGGAGTCAGGGCAGCGAATGCTCCCTGGGCCGTGCCCCTGCGCGCCTCTAAATTTAAAGGGGAAGGTTTTTTCTGGTGAAAAAGGTTCCGCCTCCCGTCCCTTGGAAGGAACGCCCATACAGTATGGAGGAAAGGGGACTATGGACTAAGAGTATGTTAGTCACTACGGTGAGTAACTTATAACTTATCAATGTGCGGAAAATAAATGTTCAGCAAACTTCCCCTGGTGCGAGTCGCACCCAAGAAATTACTGTATGCACCCAGGATTCACACACATACTCATTGAAACTCTTAACTGAGGCCTTGGTAGGGCTCACCGGCACCACCCCAGGTAATGTGTTATCCCGCGTTGGACGGACACACTGCCGTGATCTGCTCCGTGCCCTTATGAGGGACGAAGCCTTTCAGGAGCACACCATCTCACCGCCTGGCCCTGGTCCTGCATAAGTCTTCCACGACCACGCCAACAATCACCAACAGGCAGCATGGGCCGGGGAGTGTCTTAAATAGAGCAAATGAGCCGGCACACCTGCTCTCCTCAGGCCCAACCGAAAACCAAAGGCTCATGCGAATAGTCATTTTTTGCCCGTTTTCGCACGGGAACACTTTCCTGAGCTGCTTTGCAGCCTACGCAGCCCCTTTTTCCTCACATCCTGCACCACTCGATTCACCCCGTGACATGTAATTTGCTAAGCAAATAATCAAGTCCCTGCTGCCATATGTCTGTGTTTTGTATTCCTTCAGTTGGCCCGCTTCCTCTAGTGAGCTCACCCATGCTCCTATTCCTCCTTCCTGAAATCTGCCTGCCCACGAAAGAGACCAGTTCGCCCTGGACCAAGATACGTTTACAAGTATTTGTATATATGCATGTTTACATTTTATGCAGATATGTGACTGTGTGTGCATGAGCTTAAATGACTGTGTGTGCGCGTGCGAGTGACTGCATACTGTGGGGAACTCCAGGCAATAATACACATGTAACGTGGCCACATTCACGCCTCTGCCAAGGGACTGAGGGAGCCCGAGGCCAAACAGCCCTGTAGGTGCTGGAGCGTATGTGGGCAGACCCCCCTCCCTAGCCATGCTTACCTGAAGGTGGTGGCAGCAGTGCCACAGCGGACCCTAGCACAGACAGAAGAGGAGTTGGCGGGGCTTCCGCACGTCCAGCTGCAGCCCAGAGGACGACACCTGGCCTCGGAGCAGCCTTACAAACCCACTAAACCACCAGGGAAGTCCTATTATAAAAGAGGGCATTGGGAGGAAGCGTTGGTCCCCTATGGGCAGCCCTATTTTTCATATGAGGAATGCAGTCAGACTGCATGGAAAAAGGGGCAGGTCTTACCAGCCCTTTTGAAGCTTCTAAGCCCTCCCCCTGTCACACCCCCTGTAGACAGTTAAGTGGATTGAACAGAATAAGTAACCAATCCTGGGAGGGGGTGGGGTATTTAAGGTGTGTGTGAATGTCTTAGTTGGGTGAGGACAGGAGGCGGTGGAGGGCATTTGGAAGACCAGAGGAGGCGAGCGCAAAGGTTATTGGAGAGATGGCGGTCTGTGGCATGTTTGTGCGTGAGAGTAATGTGATGAATGCAATGGAGTCATCACAGATTCCCTGGCGGTAGTCTACTCCCATGTAGCCAGGGGACAGCAGCCGCTCCTTGACCCTGGGATTGGCTATATGAGGGAGGATCACATGGGAGGAGGTAGCCACCAGGGAGATGTCATGGCTTCATTGGATGAGATGTGGTATGCCTCATTTTCTCATCAGGAAGACCCCCGTTACCCAATACCCTAATGGCCTATTGCTTTTCATCTGTTCCTGCTCCCTATAGGGAAAATAAAGAAACCTTTCCTCAACACCCTTTAGGCCAAACGCCCAGCCATAACCCAAAGAGTAAAAGTTCAGAAAAGACCCTCCAAGTACTATGCATCAGAAACCATCAATGGACTTCAATTCCCATAGCCACCTAAGTACTGAGACGACGAGGATGAATGAATTGATACAGAGCAGTAGTAGCGTCATGCTTAATGAACATGCTAGTTGTTAGATGAAAACACCTGTGTGCAGGACCTTTAAAAATGGTGACCGAACTATGAGAGAGCTCAGGAGATGATGTGGGAATCTCCATTGAAGGTGGACAGAAGCTGGGAGGCATGAGCAGGTTTATGGAAGCTGGAGTTACAAGCAGGTTTATGGAAGCTGGACGTGCAAGCTGGTGTGGCGGAGCAAAGGGGCTCGTCAACAGAAAAGGGAAGTAACGTGGTGCGAGCAAGGCGTGCAGCGGAGACGCCAGGAACCATGTGAGTACAATAAAAGTCCTGGCAGGGGCATACACCAGGCAGCAAGTCTTGGCAGGAGAATACACCAGGCAGTTTGAAGAGCATAAAGAGTCCTGGCAGGAGAGTATACCAGGCAAATTGCAAACCTAAAAGGAGTGTCAAGCAGAAACAGTGTCTGACAAAAAAAAGAAGGAACTTTTGTTAAAAGAAGGTACATTTGTTAAAGAAGAACTTACACGGTTGAACAGTTTTTTTTATCTTAACAGGATTGTTGTGGGCCAAGAAAGACACACAGAACTGTTAGACCCAGAGACTTTTGTGATACCAGTGGGGAATCCACGGAAAGGGAATCACCCTCTGGAATGAAGGTCTTTTTCCATTGTGGAGAACATTTACATTGTAGCTGTTCTATTTTTATTCAAGACCACTTTTTGCAAATACCAGGTTAACGACATTTCTCTCTTCGCTTTATTATTTTGTTTATAGTGTGAGGCTCAGGATAGAATGTTTGGACACAAGTACAGCTTTTGATTTGACATCCTGACAAAAGACAGGGCCTTAATTCTTGATACAGAAACTCCTCTTAGAGCAGGGTCCAACAGGAATTTTTCCAACCTGTTTAAGTTGATAAAAGTCTTTAACCAAAAGCATAACTTTGTGTCCGGCTTTCAATTCTGACCCCTCACAGTAAGGAGTGAGTGAAATAGCGATGGCAGTGGATTAGAGAGGAAATAGTACTTGGGAGTAGTGGTAGCAGTTGGAGAGGGAGGTAGTAGTAGCGGCTGTGAAGAGTAAGACTAGGAGGGGTAGTAGTGGTAGAAGCACTAGTGAGAGGTTGGAGTACTAGAGAGGGAGAGAGGGGGAGTAGAAGAATAGGGGTATGTGATGAATCCTGTGGGGTCGTCACTAATCCCCCAGCTCAGTCTGCACCCATGTGTGAGAGTCCTATAATTACCAAATACCTAATGGCATGCTGTCAGTGAACAAGTCCCTCCCATATAACTACCCAAAGAACATGTTATGAAAAATCATCCAAACAGAATAAGGTTTGTACTTTGGGAGTTCAGGAATGACATCCGTCAATTGTCATAAGTCTGCCTTAAGTAGAGATCATCACTCCAATCTTAAATTACAAACCTTTTTCACAACCTCCGCTCACTCTGACATCTCTCAGTTCACAAAGCAGTTGAAACTAACTGAATATAAAAAGTCCAACACCACTATGGACTTCAGTGTCCATAATGCCTATGGTACTGAGACGAGGAAGATGGGCTCAGTCAGTAAGGATTAAAAGTGCTAGTAAAAAGAATGTGGTCTATTTGTTATAGACCAAGGCACCGGAGCGGGACATTTAAACTCAGGAATGAGTTCCAGCTGGAGGAAGACGTGGAAGGAGTAGCTGAAGCAAAGGCAGTCCGAGGTGCTGGGATTGTTGCAGAAGGAAGGACGTTAGCTGATGCCGACGTGAGAAGTGAAGGCGAACAGCATTGCAGTGTGAGCACAGCGAGACGCAGCATTTGGCAGAGAAGCCCAGCTGAGGAGGAGACGTGCTCACTACTCAGCAAATGGCATTTCGGGGTGTGAGCAACCACAGAAGATGAATGCAGCTGTCGGAGCTCCAGGGGAGAGCCACACAGTATATTGAAGGTACATGAAAGCTGGTGTCAGAGCGGGCAGGACTCAGGCGGTCTGCCGCAGCTGAAGAAGACTGGTGAGTTGGCCTGATGGTAACGCTGACCATGGGGCGCTCTGAACAAGACAATTGTTAACAAACCATAATTCGGAATACCGAACAAGTAAATAAACAGTACAGAGGTGGCAAGGGTGTAATTCCTCTTATGTGGGACACCAACTGGGGGAAACTTGTAAACCACATTGCCAAGAGACTTTAATAAGAGGTAGTCATTGTTAAGCCCTCCTTACAAGAAATACTGGTGTGGAGAATCTTGGAACAAATATTGCCACTAAGACTGATTGTAGTTGTAGGAGTTTTCTTCTTGGCAGGTGAGTATACCAGGAAAGATGATGATTTTGAGATGTGCGTTTCTGGCAAAACAGTGTGGTGGAAAGAACTTGTTAACTCTAACATCCTCCTGACAAACTGTTGTATCACTAAATGTCACTGCTGTGCTATTCTCAGTGTTTCATTTGAAGAATAGGTGTGATATGCTAATTGCTGGGCATTTTGAAGAGAACAATTGCCTTGGTCTATGAATTTGGAGAGAGAGAGAAGAAAAAAAAATGAACCAGAGACTGGCCTTACCAGGAAGGATACAGTGGAGAAAAACAGTTGTTTTGTGGATAAACATTTGTGAAAGGGACAGTTATTTTACAAAGTGGATGGAAAAGGATTTTTGTGTTACATTGAAAAGAACTTGGTTGAATCTGAACTTTGCACAGGGTGTTCCTGAATTGATCCAGGGGAAGGGAGTCCAACCCTGGTCACAAGGAGTACTTTATAAAACCTTTACATTTTAACTGGCATATTGTTTTGTTGAACTGAGAACAGCCAAACATTCCTTGTATAATTTTGTTGTGCGTATTAGTATGAAGGTCTAAGACCTTTTGGACACTAGAAAGATATGTTTATCTCACCCTTTTTCATTTAATAAAATGGCAAACCTTGAGAAAACTATACCTTTGTGTCTCGCGTTTCTGACTTCTCACAGGTAGCGTAGATGGGGAAGTTATAATAGAGTAGTAGTAGAGGCAACGAGTTAGCGGAGGAGAAGATATCATTGGGGATAGTAGGCAGTATTGACAGTGGGGATTGGAGCAACTGAAGCAGGTGGAGAAGTAATATCAAAGGGTGGAGGTAGGAAGATGGAGTGTGAGATTGGAGGGACAGTAGCGCAATGGTAGGCAAAACATCTTGGGGCTCAGTGCAGTGAAGGGTCAGGTGAGACTGTGCGCAAAGAGAGCAACTGACGCTGTGTGGAAGAAGGCACCACCCTTAACATCCCTAGAATGCTAAGCAGGGTTGGGTTAGGGAAAGTTTGAAGATCCCTGTGAGACAGTCAGCCAACACCTTAGGGAAGCCACTCATAATTTAAGGAAGAAATAAGACAGACAGGGGTCACCTATCAGTAGCAAATAACATCCCTTTTGCAGACGCCTGGGCTGAGGAGGGTGTAAACGGAGGGAAGTAGTTGGAGAGGGACGGCCCTAGTGCCAACTTCTCTAAAGAACCCAGTAGCCTGAACACTTTCCCATCGCACCAATAGCCACATCTGTCTAAAACTAAAGAGGACTTCTAAATTAAACAGATGGCAGGATGGGCTAGTGAAATAAGTGGTTCTCGGGTTCTGATGTTACCCATATATCAACGCAGAGTAATGCCTAATCTTTAAGTCCTTTCCCCTTCTGCAACACCCTAATGTTATAAAGAAACTTCCAACAAGTTCGCTAAGCCAATATAAAATAATGCAAACCTACTCTTAATCGGTCCATTACTCCATAACATAAGACTAACTACAAAACGATGCTTTCTCCGCACCCTCTATTCAGGGTCATTTTTAGGCTGCTGATGTTCTCTTGACCTCCTGCCACACAGGACTCGGTCCTCCACCGTCTTTCCCACAGGGTTTGATGGTAGAAAGCCTTAGGATCTGGTTCACCCCCAAGAACTTGAGGGGAGCTATGATGTGTTTCTGGTCAGCCCTTTTCCTTTAGGGTTTAGCAGCTCTCCACCTCTCCTCCCAGCCTCTCTAGGCTTGCACTGCCTCCCTTCTCTTACCTTTCATAGCTCATCAGTTGTGGTGGCACTGATCCACCCCTATGAATATCAGTGCCGGAGAACTCTTGCCTTCATTGTAAAATGTATTGTTTGTTTTACACTGCACTCATAACCTTACAGTGAGGTGTAGTAGGGGTAGTTTGTATCCCTTTAACTTTGTTTTTGGTACCTTTTGTGTTTACTTGCAGATGTGTCCAAAACCGGCTGGTGGCAGCAAGTGTTTTCTTGCCGTGTTTTTATAATCTTGCATGCATTTTTGCTTAATGCCTTTTCGAGTACCAAAATACTCTAAAATGCATGTGTTGAGATTTTCTCATATTCTGTATTGCTTAGCCATCTTGTATTTTGGCCTTCTTCCTGCCCTCTCGGGACCGGTATAGCCATACATGGTAAGCCCTTTCCCAGACAAAGCCTCAGCTTTCCCAGGCAAAGCGGCAGTTCCTGTTTGCGGCCCGATGTTCAGACAGGAACTGTCTGATCCCAGTCTACACCCTGCCCAAAGTGTCTGTTGGTGGGCAGATTTGGTTGCCGCAGATTGTGCATGATTGGACAGTGCCTGCCACTTTGAATGGTGCTGATCTTTACCATTTGGGAGGAACAACAGCTCAAATCCTGGATAAAAGGGGGACTTTTGCAGTCATTGATCAGATCGTCGTTGGAGCCAAGACCCCTATGAAGGAAGAGGAGCATCTTGCTTAAGACCTGGAATTCATTGATGCAGCTATTCAGCATAGTCTTCAGCCATCTTGACAAAGCCCTGATCTTTTTCTGATCTCCAGAAGGCCTTCATCTGTGCTTTGACCCCTGGTTATGTGGACCAACTAGACCCCCTGCTTAAGGACCTTGCCCTTGGAAAACTTCAGAAGAGTCACCGAACCGTCCTGTGTGCTGACCAGTTTTGTTGTGAGTTTTAGGACAGTTTTTTTGAAGTGCTACCAACTTCTTCAAAACCATTCAACTGAGGCAGTACAAAACTCCACTCTTAGTATAAGACTATACCACCGGAGTACATGGCAGCGTAGGCAGAGCAGCCAGGCTTATCTTAGGAGGGAGAAAGGGCAGTAGACACAGTACAAGTGAAATTGTAATACAAATGATCCAAAGGAACACTGAAACACTATGTATTGTAAAAATAAAGGATTTATTTAAATACAGGTAGGCCCAGATAAATCTAGGGGTAAGTAAGTATTAAAACATTTATAAGAAATCACTTTATAAAAACACAACACTATACTTGAAATCCACAGACCCAAGTATAAACCTTATTTGGAACACCTAACAACAGTTCTAGGGAAGTCGAGACCTTGTTATACACATTTAGTATAGGTCAAGCTTATTCTTTGGGAGTAAAAGACCAATGGTAACTTTCAGATTACATTCAATAATACCAAGGGCAGTAAGCCCTTCCAGGTGTACAGTGACTCTTGGAACAAATCACATAAACAGTCAACTGGACAATTTACTTTTGGCGAATAGTGAAACAGTTTTCCTAGGTGCAGTAAAAACCTATAACTACTTTTGTCATAACACACAGTTATACCAGGTGAGTAAAACCTAAGGATGTAATATACCATTACAGATGCTTTTGAAATCGGGGAACCCCAGGTTTAGGTAAGCAATAACTTAACTTATTTTGGATGGCACACAGCTAACACAAGGGAGGTAAAAACCCACATACTTTAACTTCACAATGAAGGGGAAAGTAAATCCCAATGTTACTCTTTACTGAATAGTTATTCTAGGTAGGCAACAACCTAATGTAGACTTATTAAGGACAGGCTAGCAGCAAGTCGGGGGAAGCAAGACCCAGTTGGAGGGACACTCATACAATTACCCTACAGGAATAATCTGGTGAAACCAACACATTACTTTTGTAAAGAGGCACCACCTAATCACAGGAGAGTAAAATACATTCACATCTACTTTCTATTAGAATGGCAAAACAGTGGCTAAGGAAGAAAAGATGTTAACCATACTTTTAAGAATAGTGCATCCCACATTCAAGATCAGTAAGAACTTTTGTAACTGTTCACTCTTAGAATTACAGTTACTAACCAACTCTTTACAAGTAAGTAAAACACTTGATTTCTTTTCTAGGCAGAAGTCCCAATCCCTTCAAAGTCTTCCCCTTATTCTTAGAGCATGAGTGTTCTCAGTGGCAGAAGGGGGGGGTCACAAGGACTAGTGACCAACCGGCAGTGTTAGAATAAGTTCTTTAGTAGCAAAAGTCAGAGTTCCTTAGGAAAACTGGGCAAACGGGTGAATACTTTACTTTTAGAGTTAGAAGAGGGTCCAGGGGCTTCAGAGAAGACACCCCAGCAGTATTCTAGCAGTGGGACTGGGTGCACTGGACGAGGGAGCTCGATTTTAGAAAAATTTCCTATGGACCTTATCCGAGTTTTCGTCCATTAAACGCATGCGAAAACAGGCACCAGGGCGCTGCCATTTTGTGATAATCCCATCACTTGCCGCATCGCCCTGGCTGACCTGCTTTTGCGGCACTAAATCATATCCCCCGCCCCTGAGCCTGACATTATCAAAACATTCATATTCCCCGCCTCTCTCCGTGACGTTACTGTGCTGCGTAGGCAAACGCGCCCAGTCGTCTTCTATGCGACTTCACACAGAACCCGGAAACCAACACAGATCAACTCACAACACAGCGCGCCACAATTCGGAATATGAAACTGTACTTTAAAATCAAAAAGCAATACGGTACATTTGGTAAAGTACATTTATTTGATATTAAATGTTTAGAGAATATTCAGCAATTGGCATATTAAATCGGAATTGAATTTTTTTTCTTTTCTCTCGATCCGCAAATCTGGAAAAGTTTATCGTGAGTCACGTGCTGTTCCTTTATGGTACACAGGGTGTTGGTTTTCATTAAAAGAAGCACTTTGGATGCACGGTGAACCGCAAGGCTGTTCCATCAACTAGGCACTAGGCCACCGTAAAGGTCGATATGTTGCTTCTAGGCCGCTAGTACCGCATAAGGGCATATGGCTCCTTGGCGATCGTCCCATAAGATGGTCAATGTAGTGCAGTTGTTTACAAGAAGCTGCAGCTGGTGGTTGAAAAAACCGTCTGCCGGGGTCTGGAATAGGTGGCAGTGGCAATAAGGTAGGATGTACCTGTTTAGAAAACATAAAAATTGAAATTAGTCTCACCAGCCGATCTTTATTACTATTATTCATTTTATTTATTACGGGCGAGCTGAAACTATTTGCTTGCGAGGATAGTGCTATGGAGTATGTTCGGCTCTAAAAGCAATGCGAAAACTAACAAAATAAATCGAGGGAAACACACAAACTAATGATTTTTTTTTACTGTTGAACCACTGAGAAACGACTGTTTGTCTACATGTGTGTCGAATGGGCACATGCATGCCCATGTGCCTGGTAGAAAGACGATCCCACAAATGTTGTACTTGCTATTCATTCATTCATTCCGGTATAAAAGCGCCTAAAGAGTTACTTACATTATATTTGCCATTTCCATTGTATCTCTGCGTAATGCAGTCCGTAAATCCCACTGTGTTTGTGCCAACGATTTTTCATATACTGAACTAACATGAAACTCGATCTAGTTTCAGAATTTTCAGCCTTATTGTCTCTTACGTTATTGCCCCCCTCCTTCAAATGAATTCCTTTCGCCATGGTCCCTGTCTCTCAAGGTCAAAAAAACAATAGAACCTTATACTGCAAGTGCGTTTCGTGAGCCTCTTCAGCCCGCGAGCAAAAAAATCAAAGCCGCTGACCTTCCCTCTGCATGAGCGTACATTCTTACTTTGCAACATCCCGTCTAAAGCCATCTGTGAGAACTTGAATTTTCGACTCCATGTTTGTACTAGGCCTCAATGTGCAAATGCGAACTGGCTACTCTCCCATCTGCAACGGCTCGCTTGGTGCGTTCTAAGGCCCCCAATTTTCTCCTTGTTGTCCGCAAGCTTTGCAGCCCTAGAGAACCATAACTATGAAGACATTGACTTTTTGGGGGAAAGTCAGGGAAAGTATAAAGTACCCGAGGAGTTGAGTTGAAAGTGAGATTTATTGTTTTATTATTTGCAATACGCAAGCCTCCCCTCGGTCAGTGCGCAGCATTTACATGAGATTGCAAAACTTAGTTACAGCAACAAAAATATATACATACACATATTCACAAGGTCAGCGATATGAGGTGAATAGAGCGAGAAGTGTCATGCTTGCGCCATGGGCGCATCCATTTACGCTCAATATGGACTATTTGTTTATTATTTATTTACAACAGACTCCAACAAACTATGTATACCACAATACACCTGGCTACAAACATCGATTCCTGGTTGTTCCTATTTGTCATCAAAGGAACTACACCCCCCAGAAGCCCTAGGGACTTGCCCTGCTTCCACCAGCCTAGGAACAGAAAGGGAGGTGGCCGATTGCCTGCAGGTGTGCTTAGCCAGGTGCAACCAATTAGCCTGCCTCTGTGCTGGGCTAGGCAGTATATAAGGCTGCTGTCTGCAGTGGCTCAGCCTCTTGCATTGAGAGTCCTTCCTCCACCTTTCGCGTCTGTCTTCGGATCCTTGTATGCTGTTTACTATCACTCCTGCTTGGACCCTGCCTTGCAGCTTGCTACACCCTGCTGCCTACAGCCCTAGCCTTTTGGGCTCCTGTCACAGTCCAGCTCCTCTGGGCTCCTTGCCTTGTTGCTTGCTCCACCCTGCTGCCTCCAGCCATAGCCTTCCAGGCTCCCTTCCTCACAGCCCTGCTCCTCCGGGCTCTCCACATTGCAGCCGATCACGCTCTGCTGCCTTCCAGCCTCCGCCCTTGCCCTGCCGGGCTCTCCACATTGCAGCCGATCACGCTCTGCTGCCTTCCAGCCTCCGCCCTTGCCTTGCCGGGCTCTCCACGTTGCAGCTGATCAAGCTCTGCTGCCTTCCAGTCTCCGCCCTTGCCCTGCGGGCTCTCTACATTGCCGCTGATCACGCTCTGCTGCTTCCCAGCCTCAGCCCTTGTCCTCTGGGCTCCCTGCTCTGCAGCCTGCCTCACTCCGGCTGCCTTAGCCCTTGTCCTCTGGGCTCCCTGCTCTACAGCCTGCCTCACTCCGGCTGCCTTAGCCCTTGTACTCTGGGCTCCCTGCTCTGCAGCCTACCTCACATCCGGCTGCCTTAGCCCTTATCCTCTGGGCCTTCCTACTTTGCAGCTTATCACGCTCCGCTGCCTACTACCTACCTTTTCCGCTGGGTTCTCGGCCTAGTAGCCCTCTACAGTCCTCTGCTACCTTCTTCGTTCAGCGACCCTGCCCCTTAGGGTTCACTCCTTACTGCTGGCCCTTCTGGGATCCTTGCCGTACAGTCTGCTTTACTCTGCTGCCCTAAGCCCTTTTCCTCTGGGCTTTCCACCTTACAGTCCTACTCCTGTGGGCTTACTCACTGCTTTCCTGCTCCTCTGAGCTCTCTACCTTGTACCTTACTGTCCTTTGCTATCCTATCCTGTTACTCGACTTTCCCTTCATATCCTTCTGCTAGTTTGCTATCACCTCCTTTCCTGGATTTGTCTGCAGTATCTTCTCTTGTACTGTTTGTAGACCCTTTTGTACAGAGCTTGTCTGTTGGTTCCCATCAGTCAACCTCTGCCCCTTCCCTTGTCTCGTTTCTACATTACAGACACCCATAGCTGCTGTTCCAACTCATGAGCAAATAGCGTGGGCCTCTGTTATAGCAAACTGTGCAGAAGGCTAGAGTATTTCCAAGGTTCGTGGAATAATCTTTTCCTATATCTGCATACACCCCAAGAGGGTATTCATTCTGTATCTTTTCTCTTGCCTACTCTTCGTTCTCTTTCCTTTCCACTGTGTGTGTTCTTATCTGTCCACTTTATTTGGCACAACCACCCAAACCCTTTCTGGGTGTCCTGTGCCACTCTTAATAGAGTGCCATCCTTGACAAGAAGTCAAAGATGACACCCATTTTGTTCGCCACCCAGGATGGTGAATGGAGGGTTTAGGGTTAGCATACTTTGTATGCCCACTGTACAATAACAACATTTTCAAAATGACAATCAGATTAGAATGATTTATTTAAACCGGGATTTGAACTTCGCAACAAGCTCTGCTTTGGGTGGACATGGCACAGTGGCAATGTTTGGTGGCAATGCATCAGTGCTCTGCACAGAAACGCTCAAAATTCCATATCTGTGCTTCTCTAGTACACTAACAATAATGCCTTTAACAAAGTCGAACTCCATTTCCTCTTATACTGGTTTTACCCCCCTATTTCTTAGTTCTTTTTCCAAGGGTCGTAGTGTAGCGAGGCATCCCTACATTTCCCATAGTCCTAGACTGTTCACGGCCCACATTCTTGTTATGGGCCAAGACCGCTAGTAGAGTCCTATGTTTCATGCCCTGTAAGCTGAAATGCAATCGCTTTGGCCTGTACTTTAGGCACATATTGTGGAACACCTCCAATTCTCCTGTGTGACAGAATTCTGTCAGTCCCCTCAAATATTCTCAATGGCTTTGTGTGTAGATGAAGATGCAATCAACCACTTCTTCTTCTGTGCCTCCTCTGTGAACAAAGGGCCATGTTCACATTGGTGGAAATGTTGGTTTTCTGTCCAGCGGTGAACGTTGGTACAGTGACCGCCATTTTTCAAGTAGGATTTCCACTGACCCTTCCCAAGTTTTGGAGCTCCATCAAAGATAGTTGCTGATAGACTGGGACCACTGTGAAATACTTTCAAAACCTTTTTTTTTCCCTGCAGCTGAGATTTTCTTATTGATTGATTTAGCAAGATGCCATACGTCAAATTGCTGTTTAATATGTGGGAACTGCTCTCTCATTGTCTTGGCAATTGAAACGTGTCTGTCCGTGGCTATGAGGTCGATGTGCATTCCCCTTGATTGTAGATATTGCAATGATTTTATAAATCCTAGTTTCTCCATGGCCACTGAGGATTTACATTGGGACACCTGCACGAACACCAAACTCACAATTTTCTTACTATCCATGTCCTGAAAGTGGAAGGTTCAGTACTTGGCAGAAAATCCAGGGCTGTCGCACTGTCCATCGCCGGCTAGCCTGAATAGTTTCCCTTCGAATGTACTTGCTAGAGACAATTGTTCAATTTTCCAAGCATCACTAATGGCCAGAAACAGATAATCATGTTGGTATTTGTAGTACTGCGTTTTAGAAATGAAATGGAGTCCCACAAACTGAAAGAAAGGCTCTAACTTTCTAAAACTGGACCCACTAAAAAGTGAGGCAGCTGCACACAGTAGATTGCCTGCTGGCAGTTTCCCCAGCATCGGTTGTGCAGACCATGAGAACGTATGATGTAATCTACAGGCGGCATGTATTGTGACGTTACTGCCTTGTTTTTGACGAGTCACATGAATCAGTGGCTCCCCACATACTTCCCCTCCAACCGAATGCCCACATTTCAGCATACTTATAATATACATCAAACAACTGTTGAATACTATGTATTTGCCCTCTTTCATTAGACTGTCATCTGGCGTGAAAGTTGTTTCGGACTGTGCCATTGAGGACATATGAAGAAATTCGAAAGAAATATCGCTGATATCAAGTTCTGATGCATCGTTGGGTGCTGCTGCTGGTTCATTCTCTGTCATTTCAACATCTGTTACTTCAGCATTGATGGGAGAACACAACATTGTCGGCAACTTTTTGGGTGGCATTGTTTTGGCGAGTGTAGAATGTGTGAATTGATCTGCGACTACTTCAGAGCTATCTTTAATACATTCAGTATCATCATCTTTTGGTGGTGCAGTCGAACTGTAGCAATGGTCCAATACAACTTTACTGGATTCTCCGGACACATTCAATTCATGTTCTGGCCATTGGACGTGAGCATCCCGAATCTCAACACGCCGGGTCTGAATTAATAGTTCCTCCATAGTGTAAATGGTCTGGCAAGCAACATCTCTCTTTTGCTTCACTGTCTGTGTATGTATAGTTCGTACACCCACGGGTAACTAGAGGACAGATTGGAAAAGGGATGTTCATTATAAACACAATATAAAGTATGGTACAATTCACAGGAAAAAACATAATATAGTCCCCAACACAAAACAATTCCTAAAATTATGAACTGTTTGTAACTAACCTTATTTTTGTTTCTTTTCTTTGCAACTTTCTTGACTCGAACTTCATCATCTGCACGCTGTTGCTCCGATCTGTTTCCGCATGTCTTCCCTTCCTGCTGCAACGACTATATTTTCTGGATCCGCATAGACAGCACGGAATGACGCTCCATCGACTCCCTGAAACATAGTACTTTCATTACTATGTATCACAATATTGAAAACATAAAACACACGTGAGGACGAACGCACAGGTACATCTCAATAGCTAAACACGAATTAAACATTCTGTAGAACAATCAAAGGACAAGTATTCGAGCTCTGATGATCTAGTTCGATGGAACTGTCAGTATCCATACCTCTGGCTCCGCATGGACTGCCATGAATGGTTGTATTGGAGAGGAGGCATCAACAACTCCCTCAAACAGTACTTGCATTAGTATGGTTTTCAATATTGTAAACATAACACACACTTGGGGTCGACGGCACAGGGACATATAAAGAGATAACCACAAATGATGCAATGTCTAAAAGAATCAAGGAATATCTAAATATGATCAGATTTCATCGACTTATTTCTCGGATTTATTTACATCTGCATCACCTACAAGGGATGTTGTAATTGTAGAGGAAGCTCCGTCGTCTCCCTGAAACACAGTACTTGCTTTAATAGGAAAGAAAGTATAGCAAATGGAATCACGTTATATGATGACGCTCGATGGAGCTGTCAGTATCCATACCTCGTGCTGCTGAAGAATATGTAGGGATGTTGTAAATGTAGTGCACACTTCCGAAAGCTGTTGCGCCGAATCGTATACGCAAGGTCTCGCATCCACTCCCCCCGGGAATTACTTGAATGTCAGGCTCCGCATCAAGTGCAGGGGTTGACGCTCCATCAACTGCCTGAAAGATAGTACTTGCATTGGTAAGGATTACAATAATGAAAACATAACACACACTTGGGGTCGACCGCACAGGTACATATCAATGGCTAACCACAAATGAAACATTGTGTAGAACAATCAAACGACAAGTATTCCAGCTCTGATGATCTAGTTCGATGGAGCTGTCAGTATCCATACCTCGTGCTGCTGAAGAACATCTAGGGATATTGTCAATGCGGTGGACGCTTCAGCATCTCCCTGAAAGACAGTACTTGCATTACTATGGATAACACTAATCATAACTGAAAACAAACACCAGTGGACGATAATTAAGGTGTATATCAATTGGAAAGCACTAACCAAACATTTGGTAAAATAATTACACGATACAATAAAAATATTACTTGACATGCATAAAACAAGTCTGTAGCGGAATAGCCAAGTAAGATTACCTGATACGCGTTAGAAGTGGTTGATAACTGCGAGCATGTCACGGATGTAGAATGTTCTTGCTTCAGATTCAAGGGATTGTCAAGCAGTTGTAAAGGTAAATTACTGATTGATAATGAAATGCCAATATTAAAAATTGCCATGTTAGGAGACAGAATACTTGAGAGTAATGCTACTGAAAATGCACAATATAGCACAGTTCCCTGTGCCCATAAATCGATTTTGTTTGTGGGTTATGAAATCGAAAAAGAATATATTGATAAATGTCATTATTCAAAAAGCTATACACTCATATCAATGTCCAAAGTATTAGAAGGGACACAACACCTAAAATATCAATGAATCCATTCGGCTACCTACACACTAACGCAAGGCCTAAAGCTAAATCCGGACACTTGACTCACCAGTGGCGGAATGTGGACGAATAGAGTGGGAATAGCGTTCGCGAGCAATTTTCGTGTTGTTCGCCGTTTATTCTTCCTTGTTACCCAAGATGTTGTGTATATGTTCGAGGAAAAGTGCCGGCTGCAGATGCAGTCTCAATCACCCCTCTTGTCCTCTAAGACTTGTTGGAAACTACTTTCCAGCTCATCCAGCGGATATCCCCAATGTCTGACCCATTCTCTTATTCGATCAACAGTTTCCGGAAATACATGCATTGTAGTGCCTTCAGAGTTAGCATGGGTCTTCGAAGGGCAACCGCTAATCGAACAGGCAGGCATTGTTGAAAATTCTGAAAAGTAAATATCGACATTATTATACAATCTTGATGAATAAAAATGTGATACAAAAGTAAATTAACCATACAATGTTCAATGCAAGGTTTGGTTTGGTCGCAGGAACTATACCAGTTCAACATGTGCTGCTTAGTATTTGCATAAATTGCAGAAATGTATACATGATGTGACTAAACTCTGAACATGTGACTTGTCCCTTGGATGTTCTATCTTGCACGAGAAGGAAACCTGCTTACATTATAGACTGGACCCCCGAAGGATGCAATTCGATGACAATTGACACAGATGAAAATAAATAGATCTATTGATAGCATAACAATGGAAACTCAAGTCAATATCAATGAGACCAATGAACATAGCACTACTGAGTACTCTACTCGCAAATAGATAGAAATTTAAAAATCAGCGAAATATGACTAGGATACATGGCCTTACCTTGACCAACAAACAGTTGGATTCAGCAAGCAGAGCAGTATGTTGCAGGAGGACAGGTAGATGGCCACAGGTAGCACACTGACGAGTTTGCTCGAAGCGGTCACAGAAGTTCACGGATAGCACGACGATGAGCAGATTAGCATGGATCTCAGTGGTTCTCAGGTAGCACGTTCAGGATTTGACTTGCAAAGCACAAAGATGTTCTCATGAGACATATCAAGTGGTTTATAAAGTATTACAAACAGGGGTGTTTTTGTGAATGAATGTCCTGGCCGGACACACGGGGTCTGAGGAGGCCATGTGAGCGATGGCCCCTTGGCGTGGGATACCTTTTGAAGTGTACATGCTGTTGGCACCTTGGCCGTTCGCGCCCCTGACAGCCCGCATCCACTGGCGCAAACTGCTTTGATAGAGGGGGGTGGGATGGATGGGCCTGGGGCGCGCAGATAAGGCACAGGAAGACTGCTGAATGGAGACACACTTATGTGGATTGCAGGGGGGTGGCCTGCTTCAAGGGGGAGCCCAGCCTGGAGACATGGAGTCTGACGAGGCCATGTGAGCGATGGCCCCTTGGCGTGGGATACCTTTTGAAGTGTACATGCTGTTTGGCACCTTGGCCGTTCGCGCCCCTGACAGCCCACCATGGCAGCGCGCATCCACTGGACTTGTTGTTATGGACTTTTGTTTTTATTAAACTAACCACTTTTTTATACTTTATATAGTTATACTTCGCCTTTGATAGGGGAGGGGGGTGGATGGATGGATGGGCCGGTGGGCGTGCAGACAAGGCACAGGAAGACTGCTGAATGGAGACACACTAGATTCATTTAAAAAATCGAAACAACCTTTGTTAAAATATATGTGGTGTTTTGTTTGGTTTCTTTTTTTGATGGCACAAAAATACAAAACTTTACACATTGTACAGGTCAGGTTGCAGGACAGTGAGGGAAAATCCCCTGTACTGACCGCTGTCACTCGGGAAAGTTTCTCTTATGGCACGAACGGCACAGGCGGGTATTACTCTTCGAACGCGGTGTCCAAGCCTCCCGTGAAGCCACCATGTAAAGGAACGCTAGGCCACCAGCCGGTACCACCTGTGAAAAATAATGATACAAATTGTTTTTAAATGACCAAGATAAGTTGATTAAATGTTTGTTGTCAATGACAATTCTTGTAACTAATGGCACTCTGCTCCGAGAAATGCTATCTAGACACTGCACACTACTGAACAACTTTCATGCGTTACAATGATATGTAGATGTAATTTTGGATATAGGAGACGACCATGAAATGGTAGTGGCATCACAAGCAGATTATACTTACTCGTTACTCGGATTACGAGGACGAACAGTTGCGCGAAGTTCGTGCATAAGCACCATCCTTATCCTAAACACGGGCCGTGTGAGGCAGGCTGCCCTGAAGTCTGGCAGCTCGGTGATGCATTGCGGTCGTGGCTCGCCTTGCGAAATGTAGGCCACGCATCCCGAGTTTTGACAGCAGTAGCAGTTCTCCTCCTCGGTCGGCATTAGCTCGCACCGATTGCATGTGCACCAGGTGGAAACCCTGTCCATGCGACTAGGTCCAGTGTCTTCATCCGTTGATTCGTCCTGCCAACTGCCGTCCGAAGCCCCATTGTTTTCGCGTGTTTCCCTTTCCAGTAGTTCCCCCTCGGTACACTCTGGCTCGTACATGTAGGGCATTATTGTAGCCATTGTGTGGTAAACAAACTAAAATAATTTATAGCGATGGTACAGGTGTTCCCACAGGCTACAAGCGGCAAAGGTAGCTGACCAGAGCACAGAAACGAGTCATAGAATACTCAAAGTAACACAGAGAAAGGAATGGAATCGAAAATCTGCTGCTGTGTGTTGTGAAACGGTCTGTTTATACTCATTGAGGAAAGAGGCGTCTTGCCATTTCCATGGCGACACGTCATTAGCTGAAGCACAGCGATTGTTGACACGAGACGTGCTTTGGCGTTGTGAAATGGGCGGTACGCGTCTGCTGATGACTTGCTCAGAGGCGGGGGATATGATTTAGTGCTGCAAAAGCAGGTCAGCCAGGGCGATGGGGCAAGTGATAGGATTATCACAAAATGGCAGCGCCCTGGTGCCTGTTTTCGCGTGCGTTTAATGGACAAAAACTCGGGTAAGGTCCATAGGACATTTTTCTAAAATCGAGCGATTTAGGCTTAAAAACACATGGCCGACCCATAGGGACAATAAAAAATGTTGACCGAACCATTCATTTAAGTTAAGTATATACAGAAGCCAACACAGTACCTTAGCAATGAAGTAGAGATTGCAGCAGGAGAACTTCAGGGACTGCAGCCAAATACCCGGTCAGTGGATTCCTTGTCCTGGAGACTGAACACAAGACCTCAGAAGGGACTTTGCAGCAGGGATTGATGAAGAATGCTCTAGGCAAGATTTCTCTCACAGCTGAATGTGGTTCTGCGGATTTGGTGCCTTTTCAAGGAGCACAGAAGACGACAGAAAATCGCGGTTGAATTCTCGTCGTTTTAAAGGTCCAGCACTCTTGTGAGGGGACTTTTCGGACTCGCTTCGTGTCTCTGGAGATACACCAAGATGCCCACGAAGTTTCAGCGAGATTCGGAATTCGGAAGACCGTGCAACGCAGTGGCTGGAGGTCCCAGGGTATTGGGGTATTGCAAGAACGCAAGGTCGCAGCAACCCGTGGGATGGCTCAAAATGGAGGTCTTCTTGAGTCTGGAAAGGCAGAGTTGCCACCGGAATGAAAGAACTAACGAGGAGCTGATGGATCAGGACCCCTACAACGACTGAACAACCTGGTGAAGCCCTGCTGCAGGTCTGAATCTTCAGAATCCAACGACAGAGAATATCCTCCAGGAAACTTCTTCCCTTGAGCTGGTGGGACCAACCAGTTTGCCCAAACTGCAACCCAGGACCTCTCTTCTGGTCGAATTCGCTGTACAGAGCTACAGTGGGCCGGATAGCCAGGAAGGTTGGACCCTGCTTGGGTTTTAAGGAGCGCACCTTTTATTTGTTGCTTTGCTCTGCTGCTGGTTTCTTCCCTGGATAGTGCAGGACCCTCCAGTCTTCCTACTTCTTGTCAGTCCGAAAGTCGCTTCAGGAACCGTGAGCCTGCAGGAACTACCAGGAACGTAGTTCGGGCAAACTAGTTGGTCCCACCAGCTCAAGGGAAGAAGTTTCCTGGAGGATCTTCTCTGTCGTTGGATTCTGAAGATTCGGACCTGCAGCAGGGCTTCAACGGGCGGTTCAGTCTTTGTAGGGGTCCTGGTCCATCAGCTCCTAGTTGGTTCTTTCGTTCCAGTGGAGACTCTACCTTTCCAGTCCCAGAGACCTGCTTTTTATGCAGTTTTCCCCCATTCATACAGCCTTGCTGTCAATCACACTGCAGGGTTGCTGTCCTGGCAAGGACAGTCACCCAGCCATTCAAACAGGAGTGCGACTTGGGTTACCAAGGGAACCCATGGCAGGGGTCCTAAAACCCCTCCCTCACATCTACCCAGACTTTCAGGTGCCTAAAGGAGGGCTTCTGTGTGGAAGCCTGCAAAAAGGCGATGAACAAAGGGACCAAACCTGGTTTGGCGCGCAGAGTAAAACACGAGAGAGACATTTACAAAAAGAAATGGCGAATAAACCCAGCCAGAACCATAATTATATATATATGGTCAAGCGGGTTTATGCTTGAGGCTAATATAATAGCCTAAAATAATAGCCTAAAACAATACCATGGTTATTTATGATAACCGCGGTATAAAAAACAGGGTAGATACTACTGCCACCAGCCAAGTCTTAGTGTAAAGGGAGCAAAACAATGCTCCAAGAGAGACAGACAAAAAGGGATACGAATTAACCCTTTCCAATACTCCATGTAAGATGGGTTGCACTGGGTCTGTGGTTTAAAGTGACTATTGTAAAGTTAATGGCAACTTTACCTTTTCTGGGGGACAGTAGTCAGCACCAGAAAATGGAGTCGGTGGGAAGTCTCAAAGACAACCCTGTGTCACTGCACTGAAGGTGCTGTGTAACGCACATGAAGAAAATGGTGCTATGGAGTAGGTGAGACTCCATTGCCCAAGATCATACAAAAAGTAGAAATACACTCAGCAAAACACATGTAAGGTGGGAAAAAAGGCTCACACACTTACCAGGTGAAAAAATTAATCCTAGAAATCCAGCAAAGCTGCTGAGGGACTCAGTAGGTAAGGGAAATTAGCCATTTATGAGAATTCTCCCCAACAGTGAGATACCCTGCTGCATCGGTGGCAGCCTCCATTGAAGACTTGGGACCCTGCTGACCCTCAACTAGTAAATGAAGAGGTCTCCCCTGGCAGTTGCAGCTCTCCAGTACAAAGAGCTGCCTCTCAGGACCAGCTTCTTTGTTTCTGCCATGAGTTTTGACTTGATTTCCACCTGAATCGTGTCCGGGTGGGGTCCTCTGAGGTAGGTGACAACGTGGTGGTCCATTCTTCATTGTGCCAGGGTCATTTTCTGGAGGGAGCATGCACCGCCAACTAACTGAACCTAAATCCTAATGCTGAAATGTGACCTCTTCACCAGCGACCCCGAGATCCCCTCCAATGGAACCAAGACGCGAAGCATGGAGACCCAGTGATTTCAGGAACCTCCTGAAGTGGTCCTTGAGTGAATCTGAGAGAGGGGCAGGTGGAGGAAACATACCTGTTTTACACATATACCTCCATAGGGTTTAATGACTGTAAAGTCGTTGCTCTACCTCGCCTGACTGTGTTTGGTGCAGTTCTGGTCAACGATCGTCCCCTAGGCCTGCCCTGAGGTGGCTGGATTGGGAGAAGGCCTGCTAAGAACTTTAATTCTATTGTTCTTCAATATTGAATCACTTACAAACTGTCTTTTGGCTCTGCCACACTCGTTTAGACTATTTTAGACTCATAGTCCCTGCAAAGAGCTTTATTGGAACTTGTGATTCAAAACGGCACTAGGCCCCATCTCTGTTAGCAAGGAAATGACTTTATAATTGTAGCACATTAGAATTATAATGTTCTCTATAGTGTTTAGGTCTTTTCATCCTTACATATTACTTGTCTAGATTAGTTATTAGCCCTGTTCTTTCTTGACTTTGCTACATTACAGTGTTTTAATACTGACCAAACTGGTGCTTGGTGGCCAGAGCACCCTGAAAACGAATGTGTATATAATAATAATGTGTGTTTAGTGTAATACTTAGCTGTGCTGTTTAATAGCTTCACTTAGTGGCACAGCGAGTAGAGCGCTCGCTTTGACATCTCTGAAGCGCCTGCTAACGCAGGTTTAGAGCGCTCGCTTTGACATCTCTGAAGCGCCTGCTAACGCAGGTTCCAATCCCGAGCACCACACACCGTGGGTAATAATAAGCAGCGCTCAGATACCTGAGGGTTCGTAGCGCTATTTTTTTTTTTTTTTTTTTTTTTTTTTATTTTATTGGTTTTTACAAACCTTTAAAATCTAACGCAAAACAACCACCCATCTTCGCCCAAGTTTCCCTTGCCCCGATCAAGTTCCTTCCCTCATTACAGCTTTCTCCTCCCTTTTCGAGTTTGGTCCATCAGCCACGGGCTCCGTTCCCCGAAGTGCTTTCCACTAATGACAATAGACTTGCTTCTATGGTTTCCAGCAGTCTTATTAGAGGCAGAATTAATTTTAGGTCGGTTCCTTGATACATTGAGCTCCACCACTCATCCGCACACAGCGATGGGTGGGCTAAGCTCCATGGACCCAAGTATCTGGTCCTCTCAGATCTCAATTTGGTGCAAAATAAAACTAGATGTTTTAATGATTCAGGACCTTTTGCACATAACCTACATTCTGGGCTTAGGTGGGCAAAGTCCCTCCATGATCGGAGGCGATCCTTCGTTTTAAACATGTTTAGCCTAAACAGCATAAACAGTCTGCGTGCCTGAGAGTTGGGAAATAAAGACACGTACTTCTGAAGGCTGTTAAAGGCACGTGCTTCCAATGGCGCATGACTCGAATTTCCAGCAGCAGCTCTTTCCGCACAGGTCTCGTCCCAGTCTATCCGCCAGATCTTTAATTTGGCTGCGTCCGGGTTCTCGTGAAGCAAGTCGACCGTTATGTCGTATTTTTCCAGAATAGCCTCACATCTTTTCGACCACATCTGTATAATTTTAGAGTTTCCGGGTTGGATATTCTGAAGAATCTCAAACTGTGGTATCTGCGCTCGACTGCAGGTTTTTCGATACAAACTCAACAAGCTCCAACATATTCTTGCGTGCAGGGATATTAGCGCCAGTTCGTATCTTATACAAGCTGTTTTCACCCCCCTAGGGAGTGTTAAAACTCTCGACCAAAAACAGTTTTCGAGATTGGCCCAGGTCTCATAAGGGCATCCCAGCGCATTTTCTGCACCATAAGACACAACCGGTATCACCTTCTGTTGGTAAAAGGCTAAGACAGGACGTAGTGAGAATTTGCCAAACTTCTTGTTAAGTATCAGGGCTTGATTTGCGAGTTGGTTACATTTCCTTTTTGTTTCCGCAAGCCAAGGCCCGTCGTTGATGGAAGAGCTAATTGTCATCCCAAGATATTTGACACTTTGTGAGAGCTGCAGCTTTTCCTGCCCTAATGACCAAGCTATTCTTTTTCTTCCACCTATGCCGCCGCCGTTTAAGTTCTGCAATACCATAACTTCGCATTTCTTGATGTTGATTACAAGATTATTGGACGCGACATAATGTTGCACAGCATTCAGTTTCCTTTGCAGGCCTATTGGTGTCATGTCCAATACAATCAAGTCGTCAGCATAGAGCAGCCAGCTTAAATGTGTATTAGCCACTTTCGGGGAAAAGGATTTTGCATTGTTGATTGAATCCCCAATGTCGGAGATGAACAGACCAAAAATTGCTGCTGCTAGTGGGCAGCCCTGCTTTACTCCCCTAAAAGTGTCAATGGGGGCTGATAGCAAACCCGAACGGTCCAGTCTCACTCGAATGGAAGTCTTTGAGTGAAGCTCCTTAATGGCTTCCCTTAAGTCTACTGGACATCCCCAGTTCTTCAATTTCTCCCACAACAGCGCTCTATCAATGGTGTCGAAAGCGTGTGAAAAGTCTATAAAGGCTAAATACACCTTTGTGTTTGTTTTGATTGCTTCCATTTTAATGATGTTTATCAGTAGAAGATTTAACGAGCAACCCACTTGTTTAACAAAGCCTGCTTGACGTTTGTCGACGTGTAGAGAACTTGTTGACCAAGCTAATAGCTTCTTTTGTAACATTGTTGCGTAAATTTTCCCTAACACGTCTAACAGTGCCACAGGCCTGTAATTTTTCGGATCTGATCTGTTTCCCTTCTTAAAAATGGGCACTATGATCGCACTCTTCCACGATTTTGGGGATTGCCGAATCTGTACTATTCTTTTAAAAAGTGTCTCGCACAGACTTGCCCAGATCTCGGGAAA
Source organism: Ambystoma mexicanum (assembly GCF_040938575.1). NCBI lineage: Eukaryota > Metazoa > Chordata > Amphibia > Caudata > Ambystomatidae > Ambystoma > Ambystoma mexicanum. Next base: position 39,092,228 of record NC_090940.1, read on the forward strand.
CTGCTTGATCGTGAAGTTTGTGAGGCCGTCTGGGCCTGGTGCCCGCGAGTTTTTTGCTTTCTGAATAATTTCTATTATATCTTCTTTTCTAAATTCCAGATCCCATGGTTTGGCGCAATCCTCAATACCGTCCTCCTGATGTTCAGTTGACATGTATAAGTTTCTAAAGTGCGATATCCAATCAGCCTCTGACACCATACAGGTTTGAATTGCTTCTTGGGGCACGTGCACGTTGTTAATGAGAGACCAGAAGGCTGATGTATTTTTGTTTTGTAATGTCCTCATCAACACTTCGGCATCTTTTTGTAGTAAAATGTGTTTGTGTGATTTTAGCCAGTTCTTGTACGATTGTTTTGCAGCCTTAGCAACTTGTATACGGGCCGATTGACCCAAGGATTTTGAATGCCTTAAATTACTGCGTAGCATACGTTTATGCTTTAGCACCTCTACGTCGAAGGTGTGAGCACGCGCATAGCCCATATTTTTTAGGCCTACCCTTTTAGGTTTAAATTGCTGTAGCAGCTGTTCATATTCCAAGTGCTGACTAGTCTTACAATAGTCGCTTGTGAACTTTTCCAGCTCATCTTTCTTTAGGGATAATCGCACTCTGTTCGAGGTTGCCTGAATGTCATGTTGCCACATCTGTGGTGGAATTTTTTCTAGTGCGGTGAATTCTGCTATCAGCATATCATGGTCGCTAGCGTTTTTCTTTGAGATCTTAAATGAGACTATACGCGGATGTAACTGCTCTGAGACAAACATATAGTCAATCGTCGAGGCCTGGTCTGCACGGCGCCAAGTATTAGCAGGAGGCATGTCATTACAGGTATTACCGTTTAACATTTGGAAGTTACGAGCGGCCATCTCTTCTAACCATGCCTGCTTCAAGTATGTTTTTGTCCTCAAATTTGTTGTTTTCAGCAGGTCAATGTTAAGATCTCCGCATAACATTATATTAGGCCATCCTGAAGTTGACACAAAAGAGTCCAATATCTCCATAATTTCGTCTATGAAGACTTGTTCGCCGGCCTTTTTATGATTCCAGTAGATGTTAACCACTATTAGGCAGTCCACCGCCAAGCCTACTACACCGACCCGTTCTAGGTGGGTAGATTGAATGAAAGGCGAGTGGTTCATTGAGCTTATAAGTCTCCAGCCCGAAGATCTTCTGATCATGGTGGCCATCCCCGCCATAGGACGCCCTTTACTAGATTTAATGGCTGGATTAATCACCACCTCAAAATCATTCGAGATCGGAGCTTCTGTTAGCCATGTTTCTTGTAGACAGATTACCTGCCATTCATTAATCCAGTTTGAGTTGAATAAATGCATAAATCCCCGCGTGTTCCAGGATACGAGGCTACACGCATTTCGAACCGTGGGGTTTTGGCATTATTGCTGAGAGGAAATTGCCAAGGCCTTTGATAGCCAACCCCACTCCTGATCTTTTGTACTGGATGTCTCGAATTGCACTTCTCCATCTTTAGTGGTGATCTGGGGTAAGCTTCCGTGTATTGTTATGGTTATCTCGTCTTTTTGATCCGCCGGAGCCGTTTTATGAGTCGATAAGTCTTTCTCAACTGCTCGTGAATTGTTTATACCGCACACTGGATTTTTATTATTGCCTTGACCACAGATTTTCTTTTTTTCACTGTCCTCTAGCACCTTATTCCCTAACGATGGTTTCAAAATGGATACTCGAACTACAGGTTTATACTTATCAACCGTATCGACTGACTTTGGTGGTGCTTGCTGTAATCCATTCCACTCATACACGTCGAAACCCAAAGAAAACAGTGCTGCATTTGCTTCCATGATTGTTGCTGCGATTAAAGAAGACGCCACGTGCAGTACTACTTTATCGTTTCTGATCTCATCGTGGAATTCCACAATCTTCAGGTCATTTGAACTTATCGATCGTAGTGAGGGGACCGAATGCAGCAATCTAACAATATTTCTTCGGTTCAGTATTAAGTTGTCCGAGATTTCAAGGCTCTCGATTATAATTTTATTGGTCGGCATAGACAGGGAATTTTTTCTTGGCGACGATCTTGTACTGAATCGCACGTGTTTTGGCACTTCCTTTATGTCTCTAAGGCAGCCCGTATTTCGTGTCAAAAGCTGTGTACCATCCACTCCTTTTTGGTCGTGTGATTTTTTACTTTCTGCATATGCGAAGTTACGTACCTTCGGTGTAGTTGCCTCTAAAATATTAAAGAGCTCTTGTTGATTGGCGGCCAAAGACCGCAGCCTCTTTTCTAGTAAAGTCAGAAAGGGAGGGCTCACAGGACCTTGCGAACAAGGCAACGCATGGTTGTTTTTGTTGACAATCTGGCAAATTCTGCCACCTGGCATCGTTGGTCGACACACATCATACAGAGGCTCTTCTTGATTTCGATCTATGTTTGTTGTAACGGGTCCCGTTACGGGTACCTGGTGACCGTTTGTATGGCCTTGTACAATTACGCTCGTCGATTGCTCCAGTGCAGTTTGTTGCTCACTCCCAAAAGGTGACGGTTCATTTTCAAGGTCTATGTAGTCCTCGTCATCATAAGTTGACATATTCATCAGTTCTATTGAAGACTCTTGAGTTTGGTCTGTAACAACTGAGTCTGTGTTATGTGAGGAAATTGATTGGGAGGCAGATGTTTGTTGTGGAGGCTTATTTTGCAAAGCTGAACTACGTAAGCATTTGTTTAAAGAGCTAACTCCATTTTGGACCACATTGATGTTTCGCAAGAATTTACGAGCACCATTTAGAGACTTGTGTTTTCTGCTCGGTTGATTCTTAGTTTTTTTTGGTTGAGTTGTCGAGATCGCGTTTAACCTTTTTGGTTGAGGTAACATTACCACTGGTGGATGACCTCCGTTAAATAACGGATAGGTAGCAGTTTGGACCCCTTCCAAGTTTTTTGCAGACGACTCTGCGGAAGAGTTTTCAATCAAAGACTGCTTTGAACAGGCTGGCTCCTGAGTAACCATTTGCGCTAGATTCGAAGAACTCCGGGCTTGTTCAAAGGCGGTGTTAAACGAGATGTCTAAGGAGAATTCGCAACCTGTACCACTAGAAGATTCAGAGTTTTCAGTTTGATGTACAGATAATTTCTGATTTGGGTCTCTCAAAGCTTCCATCGTTTGCACCAATGCAGCAGACAGCAATGCAGGTTGTTCTCTCTTCTTGGTGGCTACTTTTAACAGGGTGCTACTTTCGCTGACCGTGTGCATTTCAATGCCTAGGTCCACCACAGGCGAACCTTGTGCGCAACTTGCTTCCTTATTTATGACCAATGGATTTTTTAAACAACCCCCTTCTTTGGGGTTGCATTCTCTAGTTGAGCAACGACCCTCAGATTTGAATAACGCAAGTGCTTCTCTAGCAACATCAGCCAGTAGTTTTTTGTCCAAGGTGTCATTTAGTTTTTGCTCCTTAAGGAGGTTAAAGGATAAGTCAAGTCTCTTTGCTCCTTCTTGTTGACAGTGCTGTGTCTGCTCACATACCTGCTCTAAGTGGATTAACTTAGACAAGGCTAAGGCCACCGTAGTGGTTAAATCCCTTGTTGCCTCGTGCAAAGTTTCGTATAATTTCATGAACGGAGCCAATGCAATTGTTGTTGATGACAATAAAATGGCCTGCAGATCTTGCGGTGATGGGCGAGTGTCTTCGTTGGGCGAGGACTCGTTAACTTGATAATCTCTCACATTCGTCGTTAACGGTGTTTTGCAGTGGCGTATTTTAGGGAATGGCCGTTCCATGAAGGAAGAATCTTGAGAGTCGGCCGAGCTTGTGCCATTTAAACCAGAAGATGCCGACATGGCTATGGGTATATCGGATACTGTGTTTATGTTATGTCGCGTCAAAGCTACCCTCTTCTGAGATGATAATAGTTGGGTAGATGGATCATCAGCATTAGCGTTGGACTCGGCGCACCAGTCAAATTTTGCACGCTTATAACACACTTTGTGCCATATATCCTCATTTGCACCTGACAACTGGCAGTTTGGTCTTTTGACTACAGGTCTTTCCGTTTGGTGTGAGAGCTGCGTGGAGCCTCTATTTGGAAGTTGTCGGTGTAATTTGTTAAGTGCTATCAAGTTACCCAGCACTTTGTCAGCAATTCCTAGTGAATCTCTCCTATTTAGGTCGTGCGCGCAGCCGACCACTCTGGGAGGCTCACTTTCGCTTGGAGTTATAACGCAGTCCTCCATGGGAGGCTGTATCTCAAACACCTCGTCATGCAGCTCTTCCCCTTGCTGGCTGCAGGGCCGTCCGGCTGTCCGGGCAGGGTTTGGCGAGTTCTCATAAAGAGATACCTCCGCGTCTGGCTCCTCGCCAGGACCAACTTTCTGTGCATCAGCACGCTCACCCCTGAAGTCTGTTGCTCGGTGGTCTGATGTCCGCGCCTTATTCAGAGACTCGCTTGCCTTTTTCTCGCTCACAGGGCGGCCTCCATCACTGCATACAGATGCAACATTTCCCCTCTCCTCGATAGACCGCCCTGGCACCCCCGGCGTTTCCGGCTGTTCCATCTGTTCTAAACCAACCACTGTCGCCACGGTATGAATCCCGCCTCCTAATGCGGAATTTCCGCCTTGAATGATGTTAGCAGGCGCCTGCACCGTGAGTGTGGCTGCTAACTCCTCAGGGGATACAAAGGGAATTAGCTCAGGATGTGTGTCGGAACTGGTATAGTTGCTGTCGTCAATATTGGCATGAATTCTAATGTTTGAAGCAGCTGTTTGTGAGATTTGACCATATACATCAGCACTTATGCCGGGTAAGATTGAAGCACTCGCTCCGTTCAGCTCATCAGTGTCGTGCTCACTTGATTGTGACTCCATTGTGCTGAATAGCGAATGTGGAATGGACCCGACCACTTGCGTACATGAGATTGTAGGTTCGTGAGGGGCAGTGGCGGGGGTGTGGCCGCCTAGCTCCTCTGTGTTAGAAACACATGAAAAGTAACGACTTACTGTGTTCGTCGGCTTCAATACCGCAGACGCTACGGGTGCCTCGCGTTTCCTTTGCGCTCGGGTCCTGGAGGTTGGTGGGGCCGGTGATGGAAGAGTTGACTCAGGCATAATCCCTGTCGGCTCGCAGCTCGCCAAACAGCCTAACAGCCAGGAATTTGATTCCAGCCCTTTGCTCACAGGGCTTAGCGCTATATAAATGCCAAATTATTATTATCATTATTAATTACTAAGCTTTGTCCAAAGCCTAGTTAAATAATGTTTTTTTTATACATTCTGCCTAACTCGTGCTATTAAAAGTGCTGTGTGTGTACTTACTTGAACTCTTCACCACTCCAAGCCTTGCTGCTCGGTTACACCTCTCAGATGGTTGGCTAGATATCGGCGTATTTCCCTGCTCACCAGAATAGGGGGGGTGGGGGGACTCTCAGAATCTATCCACAGGGTTGATTCTGAAAATTCATCTGAACGTTTAGGCATGTAACCCTGTCAAGGGGCTTGGGCTGAGGGCGGAACCCTTTTCCCAACAGCCTGGTATGTCTGGAGCCATGTAGGTCAATTGGTGTCCTCCTTTCTGAATCAATGTCCATCAACTTCTGTCCTGGCCAGGTATCTTTCTATTTCTGCAGAGAATGCCAAGACCAGCATTCACCTCACTCAGAAACCAGGCATGGATTAGGAATTCCGAAATGCAGTGCAAAACAAAGGAAACATGGGACTGCAAGTACCACAATGGCCTGGGCACATCGGACAAGACTTGGCCTGGAACAGGAGGAATTTACTAATTTCACAAATGAGAATGGACAGACCTTTCTCCTTCCTAAACTGAATGGCGCATCAAACACCCACCCAACCAACCTCTGATCGACTACAGGAAAGCCGCAGGGTAAAGGTCAGAAAATGGGAACTGTCAAGGGACTACGTAGGACTTTGGAAGACCCAGGAACCCTCCCCAAATCCTGTATGAACAGAGACTCATCTAAAACAGGGGAGGATTCAAGAGCAAATGACCTTTCAGACCACATGGCTAACTGCAGTAAAATTGAGACTGAGAAGGGGTGAGATTAGAGGGTTTCTTGAAAACTTCCAAGGCAAGACCCTACCCCCCAAGGGTACAGATCCGCTAGAAATTGTCCAGGGGAGCAGCTGATGCAGGGAACCAATGGAAGCAAAGGGGAACTCTTAGGCAGGAAGGGGTGGGGCCAGAAAAAGCCAGCAGTTTGAGGGTAGATCGTGTACGGTGGAAGTCTGAAGAGCAGGAGGTGTTAAGAGACCAGTGAGGAGGATGTAACCGGTGGAAGAGGAGTTGGAGGCTGCTGATGGAAGGGCTTTGAGAGAGCGTAGGTAAGGTGTTGGCACTGAGAGGGTGGTACCAATTTGGTTACGAGTGAGGGACTGAAGGTGGTTTTGGAAGAGGGGAAGACCATAAGTGAGTTGTGGGGTGGGTAAAGAGGTACCACACGGAAACTCTGTATAGAGAGAGGGGGAGAGATCAGTTGTAGAGTGGAGACAGGGCAGAATGCAGTAAAACCTGGTGAGAGCAGGTGATTTAGGAGAAGATTGAAAGACTGCAATTGGGAGAAGGGCACTAGGGCAATCAGACTACCCTGGTAGGTCCTGAAGGAAGTCCTTGAGGGAGTCTGATAAGGCTACAGCCTTTAGGCCGCCCTAATGTATGGGAGAGAATTAAACAGTAGGGGTACCTTGGCTGTAGTACACTGATTTTGGAGAAAATCATATGGAATAGGGTGCCTGGGCAATGGAGGTGGAAGCCATCTTCAAGGTTGAGGGAAAGGGCGCAGGGCTTGCCCATAGACTGGGAACCCCAATTGTTTTGTCTACATATTTCTACAATAAAAGCTGAAACTTATTGGTGGTTGTCGTTGGATTCATTGGTCACATTGCCACACCTGTTAAGGCGGCTTCCACCTAGCAGGGTTCACAAACACTGCAGGATCATGTAGAAGGCTCAGCTGGTTAACATTTGTTTGTTGCTCTGCTCCACCGACATTTGGTAACTGGCAATGCTTTCTGGGATTTGAAGTCCACGTCTGCATGGTCATAAAGGGCTGGTAATGAGTCTAAGAAACCCTGTCTCGGGGAGGGGCACAGAGCTAGCAGTATCTTACTTCAGCCACCCTCTGTTTGCCACCTCGGGTATCAGCCATGTCAACCCCAACCCCTGTGTTTCATGCCCCTTATAAGGGAGTGTGGAGGTGGTCCTCCGATTCACCACAATGTGTGCTGTTGTGTGGTTTTCTCTGAGCATGTGCACACAATTTGTGTTTGTGAGCATGCATATGTGTGAATGCTTGTATTTATGCATGTGTTTGTATGTGTGTGTGTGTGTATATATATATATCTCCAAAGAAAGGAGGAAAGGCGAGCCGCACTCCCGCAGGCCCAGTAGCAATTGCAAAACTCCAAAACACGGACAGAAAGCAGGGAAACACTGTGTTGAAAAAACTGATACATTTTAATGTTTCCACATAGATAGTAAGGTTGTACAAAATCAATTAGTACAACAAGCAACCACATCAAGACACACAGAGGCAGGACGCCATGGTACACGACCTGAACACAACGCGTTTCGAACTCCACTGAGCGATTGATTACGTAACAAAAGTGGAGGGATCAACTGGTAGAAATACAATGATGAGTACAGTCCTATTACTCTGTTGATTAACTCATGGGGCCATATCTAAGGAGAATGGTGCTGGCGGCCATGATGGAGTGTAGTAAAATGCGTGCACCAGTAAGGAAACAGGAAGATGATCCATAGTCGAAGAGGACAAATGGATCATATCTGCAATTATATATATTGATATATATATATATATATATATATATATATATATATATATAAAGGGAATACTGCATATATGTAATACTGCAATTTGTAACATACTTTGCAATTAAAGTTGGTGCCACAATAGCGAGAAAAATAAACATTGAAGCGCAGTCAAAATGACAGAACACACATGCAGTGGAACATCAATGACAATTCCTGAATAACAGTTGCTCATGCACGCAAAATATTGATTGATTAAACCACACATCTATACAAAGACTGCATATGAAAACATTAATGCAGTGATGACGCCTTGCAGTCGGGATATGTTGTGCACACCTGTGAGGGATAAAGACAGTAGCATAGATGGTGTGCACACCGCCATCCAAGAGGTGCAACATATGAATATAAATGTTACATACAGGCTGTGTATGCGAACAATGACCCACGGGACTAAAGTGCATAGTGCATACACCAGGACAGGCTCATGATAGTGAGGGGAAATATAATATTAACCCCAAATTGCAGAATCTAGTATGACGTTAATTCGGTAAAGCTAAAATCTACATGCATGATTGCAACCAATTAAAAGAAACGAAATAATGACACTGCAGTATGATAATAGAGCCAGAACAAACCTCGTCATCACAAATAAAGGAATGTTTACACCTATACATTTCATCAACAGGTCGGACAACACTCCTAATATAGACAATGGTTATAGCTCTCATGATCTGATCAGGGCATAAGTATATTGTGCTCGTAATATAGATAAAAATATATACAAGGTGCTGACTAATGAAGTGCAAAATAAGCAAAAGGACATCAGAGTATTAAAATGGCCTCATGATGGCAAAGCCATAATAAAGTGCAAGTGCATTAATGACTGGACCTTTAAACAAGTATTACGGTACACGTACATCGGCAGCTACGGGATGTTAAAATGGCCACAAAATATCATGGCCAAGTGCAGGTGCATCAGCAGCTAATGCTTGAAGCAATTAATAAAGTGCAAATAGAAGCAGCTACCAAATTTGGCAATTTCAAAGCACACATAGCTAAGTAACTACATGCGTATATGACTGTACCTTTACACAAGCATTCAGGTACCAGTATATTAGCAACTACGGAAAGTAGAGATGGCCTCATAGTGTCATGGCCATATTAAAGTGCAGGTGCATAAGCAGCTAGAACAATACACAATAAAACGCAAATATAAAAAACAGCCAAATTGGCAATTAAAATGTACTCATAGCAATTTACAGCCCAGAATCACAGATCATTACACAAATAGTAAAAAATGGAGCAAGAAATAGAAATAACCATCGAAGTACAGCAAGGCAAAACAGCACACCAGATCACAACAATAGGTGGACCCCGAGTTGAAACCAATTAAAAAGAAAAGAGTTTGATGATATAGACCTCCCCAGAGGTACTAGAGTGAACAGCCAAAGTATAGACAATCCAAAATAAAATTAAAATAGGAAGTAAAGAAGTAATCTCCAGGACTCAAGACAAAGAAAAAAGAAAGAAGAATCCAAGAACAGCAAATCAACGTCCGAAATGGACATAGAAATCAAAGAACGAGGGAAAAAGCCCAAAGAAAGAGACAGAGCAACAACAAAGTGGTGAGGAAGGCATATAAAGAAAACTAAGTGCCCAAAAAGGTATATAGTTCCTCGTCAACATTGTGGCCCTTCGGGTGCTTGGTATCAAAATCTAGAATGAATCTAGTTTCAAGTTGTCTTAGTTTTAATACGCGGTCTCCACCCTTAGGGTGGGCAGGTACATGGGCCACTGCAAAAAATATATATATATATATATCTATCCAAAGGAAAGGAGGAAAAGGCAAACCGCACTCCCGTGTGCCAGATGCCAATAGCAAACTCCAAAATTGCAGACAAAAATCAAGAAAACCCTATGTAGTGAATACGGATGTTTTTTAATGTTTAAAAATTGCAAAGAAAGTATACAGCACAACGAGCAGCAACACAAATACAGACAGAGGCAGGACGCCGTGGTGCACGACCTGCAACACAACGCGTTTCGCGCTACACTGAACACTTGATCACGTGGGGGGAGAAAGGGTTATCTGGTATAAATATAGACAATGCAGGCAGTCCTACAACTCTGTCAATCATTCTCTGAAAGTACCATGGCAGTAGGTGGAAACACTGGCAGCCATGATGGAATGGAGTCAGGAGCATGAAATACATGGAAGGCTGAAATCAAACCTACGCAGAAATGGATCAAGGGGCAAAACCACAACTTTGCGCATAGTGCACATATACTGCTAAATATGTATAAAAACACAGCATAAAAAATCCGTATAGTGTTGAGATCAAAATACATATCAAAATACCATATATACGCAGTAATCGATAAAAGCAAGTATAAAACAAGATGTGGCAGGATAATCCCCGAATTTCAAATAGACATGCACACAATAAGGCAGGAGATTTTGTTCTACATATTGGAAATGGCTGCATGGAAGAATAGCAAATATTGAATGTTAAAATAAGCAGAGCTATATGCAGAATAAAAAAAACATATGAGGTGCACAAAAGAAAAGGGCAAGCAATGACAACCGAAAAAAGATGTAGCAACAGGTAGGTAGGTATAGTAGTTGCAAAGATTATAAAAATATGCAAAGGGCTAAAGTGCTAGTGCAGGAATGGAGCTGGAATCACCGCCATTGGGGGCAATACAATAATGACCCAAAGTACGGAGTCACTGTAAGAAACAACTATACCTGAGCATAGGACATGCCAAATATAATAAGTCCCATATGTAAAAATACTCAAATCTACACACTTAACCACAATAGTAATGGTAAAACTAATGCAAACCTCATAATATAAAATAATGCAACATTTCATTCCACTGTAAAAGCCAAGCAAGGCAGCTAATATAAGAGGTGGTCGCTGCTCATAAAATGGAGTCAGGGCAAATAATATGTGGTACATGATACAGGTACAGGTAATGTTCCACAAATAAGGTGCATGAATGACAACAAAACAACAGTATGTCGTCAAGGCCTCAAGTTATCAGGGCCAGAATAAAGTGCAAGTGCAGAGCAGCTGGAACAGGCCTGAAAATAAAATGCCCCAATGGCAATTATCATGACCCTGTGGTTATGTAAACACATAGCAATATAAATACCAAGGTAAGGTTACATTGGACAAATACAAAATCCATTGGATGAAACAGGCAGAGCACCAAGAGACAGAAAAAAAAGACAGCAGGCCAAGGCCACAAAGGTAAGAAGGCCAGAAATAAACCCCTACTGAGGAAAAAGATAAATGCCACTCCCCCACAGATTGCAAAAGTAAGCAGCCAGATCACGAGTGAGAAGAATTAATGTTAAAAGGATGAAAAATAAGACAATCACCCCCAAGACTAAAGGAACCCATTAAGGAACAAAAATGAAAGTCATAAATAGACATAATCATAAAGGAACAAGATAAAAGAAAAAGAAGAATCAAAACCAGACTTGGGGAGGAACGCAGGAAAAGGGAAACTAAGTGCCCAAAAATGTATACAATTCTTCATCCACATTGTGACCCTTTGGATACTTGGTATCAAAGTCCAAAATGAATCTTGTTTCAAGTTGTCTTAGTTTCAGGACACGATCCCCACCGCTGGGGTGAATGGACACATGTGCCACTGCAAAGAATGTTAGCAAATGGAAATTGTTCTCTTGTTCCTGTTTAAAATGTTTGTCCATGGGGTACGCAGGATCAGAGTTCTTAATAGCTCTGAGATGTTGAAGAATTCTCAATTTGAGTTTGCATCCCCTCAAAATCTGTGTGATCAGAGACGTTACAATGATACCTCAATCTCTTCCTACCCTCAAGACCAATTTGTACAAATCCCCAATTCCCCACAATATTTATTCACTTCTGCTCTACCACTTCCCTTTCCTAATAGTATCTATGAATAGGTGGAACTAAAGGTTGATAGGTAAATTGTTGCTGAGTGTATATGTGGCTTTTCCTTTGTTTTTAAAATCCTGTAATGACTCAGCTGGGCACAATACTGGTGGGAATGACCGCAATTAAGCAAAAGGGAGGTGTCCTATGGACACCGCACCTGCCCGGCCTATCCGCAATCACAATGGAGGCACCTGTACGATGCCAGTATCAACCGCATGTCCGCATCTTGTGAACCACCTATAATTAGTTGTGGGAGCGGATGTTTGTCCGTTGCACAAGTATGTACATGCCTATCTTTTCCACTGTCTCCTAGTACACCACCCCTGTCCAGCATATGCCAAGAAACTTGTGACGAACTTTAATTAGTTTGAAGCGCCCACCCACATCCTACAGGTAGCTGTACACATAAACATCCCATCTGCTATACCCTACAAACACCCAGCTTGTCCCAATATGGTCGGTGCACGTGTGTCGCACTATTAATCAGTCCAGAGATCCCAATGGTGTGCATAGGAGACCTATGCACATGCGCACAAAGTATTCTGTCCAAACCGAGTCCAGCGGACAGCCGTCCCAATCGAGAACATTTGCGACGTCTCCATGCGACCGTACCAATGCTGCACGTGGGCCCTTATTTCGCAGACATGATCTGGACCCTCCAACAGCAGAAATCTACGGAGTGTTAATGGGAATGTACACGCTTACAAACCCCCCACAATGCGCCATTTCACATATATGTATTTGGTTGAATGATGTAGGCCTCTTTTCCGGTTGCAAGGTCTCCACAGCAGCCCTACAAAAGGCCACACCCCCAGAGCTGCTCTGCATTCCAAATGCATGCTGCCATAATGCACAACGACAACATGAACAGTAGCGAAACTGCCCACTTCTCTGCAAAGTGCAAGGATAGCGCCAAAACTGCAGACATCGAGAGCGCACCAGAATGCCTCCACTCCTTCGAAACCCGAAATCGCCATCAAAGTCTCTTTCCTGGGCATACCTGTGCAGATCTACCACTAAGGCATCACCCAAAATCAACACAGTGTCTATACATGTCAGCACCACCTAACTACGCAGAGCAATGAAAAACAGTATTACCGCCCCTTCCTGTGAACCACACCCTCAGTACCTGATTGGATAATCCCCACAGTCCCATTCCCATTGGCCAGCATGCTGAGAAGTGCAGACTGTGCCAAGTACCACGAGGGCTGCACCCCAGTAAAGCAGGAGCAGCCCTTCTTCCCTTTCCACTATTTTTTGTCCAGCAGTACCTCATTGGGTACTGTTAAATAGTCGTACACGCATCCACCAATCACAGGCAAGACGTCAGCATCTAACACTGTCAGTTCTGTACAACACTTCATATGTACCTTTACACATTCAGACTGCAAGTGTCCTGTGAATCGAAAGCACCTCCAGTACTAAGTTCAGTAAAACTATCCAAGACTTCTGCATCCAGATTCATCCACATCGGCAGGAGTGGGGGAATACATTTCAACCAGGTTAGGGGATTTCGTCTGTAGTGGTGGCTCTGAAAAGAGCTATTTAGTTTATTTTTTGTATTTTTATTTTTTTATGTACTTGCACATAACCTTGTTTGTTTTTGCTCTTTATCTCAGTTTCTGTTTTCTTTTCCTTCTTACATTTTTACAGGCTTCTCTACGCTTCTTGCACAGTGTAAAACACAGCATTGCCAATGGTGGTCCAAGAAATGCACTTTGCATGGAACCAGTGCAAATTTCACTCATTAATGATGTCATAGTCTGTTCGAGAACATCCCAGCAGTGCACATAAAGTGACACATGCTTCTGTTTATAAGACACCTTCCGACCTCTGGCTGGGGACAAATTACACCGGCATGGTCCCATGCTCCTCTTGGTGGTAGGCTTGAGAAAACTACATTGGCAGTCGGAAAAATCTGCATCACTGCTTTCATCAACTTCTTTAGGTGACAGAGCAAACGTCCACATGACATGTACCCCAAATGTGCAGCTCCATAATGCACCATGACAACATCAACAGTACCAACAGAGGCCGCAGATCTGCAAAGGTCAACCATACCGCCGAAACTGCACTCATAGAGAGTGCCCCAGAAGGCCTCCACTCCTCCCAAACTCAAAATTAACAGCAATGCCTCTCTGCACAGCATACCTGTGCAGATCTTTCACAAAGGTATCATCCACGATCAGCACTCTGCATCTCTGCCAACCTCACTACACAGAGTATAGTGTAGTGATACACAAAAATACTACCACCCCTTCCTGTGAAGCACACCCTCTACACCTGATTGGATAATCCCCACAGTTCCATTTCCATGGCCACCATGCTGAGAAGGGCAGAATGTGGCACGTGCGCTTTCCCAGCTACAGCGAGGACTGCGCCCCAGTAAAAAAGGGACAGTCCTCCTTCACTTTCCACTATTGTTTTTGCAGCACTCCCTAATTAGGTACTATCAAATAGTCACACAGGCATGCAGCAATCACATCCAAGACCTCTGCATTGAACACTATCATTTCTGTACAGCACTCCATATGTACCGTTACACACTCAGAGGACACCTCTAGTGTGATTTGAAAGCATCTCCAGTTAAAGGTTCTCCAAAAGTATCCATGCTTTCAGCCTCCAGATTCACCCAGAGCGGCACCCACCACCACGAAGTAGAGGTAGCAATATTTGTTTTCCTCCCAGCACTCCAGTAAGTGCAAAGAACCAATACTACAAAGTGCAGTACAGTAGTCAGTAATCTGCGCAATGTACACTACCCAAGCACATAAAATATGGAGTTCAACCCTATCCACTTCTCTACACTCAGTATTTCAACACAGCACTCAGTGGACACACTTCAGGAGTGTTCACACCATAAGCTCCAGCCATGGACTAAAAACTGTAGGATGTGCTAACAATCACCACACCCATGGAACCAAAATGTATGCAATGCTCACAAACCACACACAGAATGCAACAATGTCAAACCTTCTTGCAAGCAGGCCACATAGTTGTTGGTGCAAGGGCTCCAGCCATGCATCCAAGACGCTAAGGCCTCACCACACACAACACACCATAGTACACCCTATGTTTAAATGCTCATGTCATGTGCAATGCACTCCCCATCTGCAATTGCGCCTGCCAACTTTCACCCTGTCCACGTGTTTGCATGCATGGCTGCATGACGTTGTGTTGGGTGTGGTGAACGGTATGTGAGTGGCTGTGTACATTGTCCATATTTTAAATGTGTGATGCTGAGGACTTCCTTTTTATGGCACAATAGCTTAAAGCATTTCCTACAGCAAGGGTCTTATAAGGGGCATACCATAGCAAACGCAAATGGTCACATGTGGCTCCCTAATGTGCAGCACGTGCAATAACCTACACCATATGGTAATGTATGCATATCAGCTCACTTCTGCTGTTCTACAACGCCTAAAATGGCCTCCACAACCATTCTTTAAAGGTCACCACCCTCGGAGAGATGCAGAGTTAAAACTGCATGTTAGCATTATGTTGTGGTGGCTGTCGTCAAGGCCTGGGCTCTTGGGTGCACGGCCTATGGCCTTTCGCCATGTACCCAACAGTGTAGGCCTTGCCCACACCCAGCACAACATAACAGAGCCATGCACATGAACATGTGGCCAGGTACCACAATCCACAAACGTAACATAGGCAGCAACACTTCTACCCAACCCCTGCACCATAATACAGTTGGCAGAATCCACAAACATACCAAAGTGTCCGGCACCCCTACCCACTTCTATTCACATAGCATTGTATTACTGCCAACCCAACCATAAAATCTTCACAACAGTGTCCCTGCTCCCAGCACTCTATTAAGTGCACAAAACCAATATTTCATGGTGCAGTACAGTAGTCAGCGCTCAGCGCAATCGACAGTACCCAAGCCGATAAAATATGCAGTTCAACCCTATCGACTTCTATGCACGCAGTACTTCAACACTGCACCCAATGGACACACTGCAGGACTGTTCACTCCATCAGGTCCAGCCATGGACTACACACTGTAGGATGTGTTAACAATCCCCACACCCATGGAACCAACAGTGTATGCAATGTTGACAAACCACACACACAAGGCAACAATGTGAAACCTACTTGCAACCAGGGCGCACAGTTGGTGCAAGGCCTCCACCCATGCATCGAAGGGGCTACGGCCTTACCACACGCAACACCCCATAGTACACTGTATGTTAAAACGTTAATCTCATGTGCAATAAACTACCCTTCTGCCATTGATCTGCCATCAGTCACCACGGAAAGAGGTTGCTGCACCAGCTATCATGCCATAACGTAGTCACCTGTGGAGGTACCCCTGAATTGGTGCAATACACACGGATACTGCTGGCACATCACCGTCTTCTTCCAGCTAATGAGATATATCAGATGAACCACTTGTCACTCCCCCACCCTTTCGATCCCTTCTTCCCACCACCACATGGCGTAAAGCATGTTTTCCAGGCCCTTACGGCGCCGCACTGTCCTCTGATACACCATTGTAGTGTTTCCCAAAATGTTTTACGCACAGCACGCTTCCCTCCAGCCAACCATGGCATACTGCAAGCCAATGAGACTTTTGTCCGCAGAGCGAACAGGGAAATGGGTCCACAGAGCAGAGCCAGATATCACTAATTTCTTTAGACGTATATTTCAGTTCTTTGCAACAAAAGCACTGGTCGGATTTCCACCAAACACACAAGCATGCTTTCGGAACCAAGGCCCTGCCGCAAATTTGGTTAAAATCCATCAAGCCGTTTGGCCTGTAGGCGTGTGCAAAATTTTTGCCCATTCAGTCTA
Organism: Ambystoma mexicanum; assembly: GCF_040938575.1. Taxonomy (NCBI): domain Eukaryota; kingdom Metazoa; phylum Chordata; class Amphibia; order Caudata; family Ambystomatidae; genus Ambystoma; species Ambystoma mexicanum. The sequence continues at coordinate 39,108,728 of NC_090940.1, forward strand.
TGGAAAAAAAAAATGTGGGACCCCCTATAACTTTGCCCCCCTCCTCGAAACATCACCCAACTTTCCCCCATATACTCTTTTGGCAAAGTTTCATCCAAATTTGTCCACGGGCACCCATGCTATAAGCCGCCCAAAAAGTGGTCTTCCTATGGGTTTAGCAACTCAACGTAAACTGCTCCACTGAACACCTATGAAGACTTACTCTCAAATCTTAATTCCAACTCTCCATCCATTCTTATCCTTCTGGATCTTTCCTCTGCCTTCGACATGATCAACCATGCAACCTTCACAAATCTGCTCCGTGACACACTTGACATCATGGGCTTGGCACTGGACTGGTTGACTTCTTTCCTCTCTGACCGACCTTCCCAGGTTCAACTGGGCCCCTTTTTCTCCTCTATCACACATTCCACCTATGGTGTCCCTCAAGGCTCTATCCTCTCGCTGTGGCTCAAGAAACCCAACCTCGACCAAAGAGATCCCAATAACCTGAGACCCATTACTAACTGTAACTTTATACTACAAATCGTGGACAGGATTGCCACTAGTCAACTCCAGGGGCATGTAGAATCAATAAACCCCCTCCACAATCAGGTTTTCGCCCGGCCCACAGCACGGAGACGGCCATGCTTCACTTACAGACCAAGATGCTCAGCATCATAGACAAGGGAAAGACAGGCCTCCTCATCCTCCTTGATCTAAGCGCAGCTTTCAACTTACTGGACCATAACTTACTCCAGTCTGCCCTGAAGAAAACAGCCAACTGTTTGGATGAAGCCATCGGCTGGATAATGTTATTCCTAAAAAATAGGATATCCAGGGTCCATTGGGGTGATAGGTTCTCCCTAGAAAAGGAAATTCTTTGTGGAGTCCCCCAAGGTGCTAGCATGTCACCATTACTATTTAACATTTACCTGAGATACCTATGCCTTGTCCTTGATCACATTAACACATATTTTTACCAACTATGCCGATGACACACAGCTGGTGTTTGAGCTAAGTGGAGATTATCAGAAAGACAGTGATCAGCTCACCATGATATACAACAACGTGGAACATTGGATGGACTCCAATTGGATGTGCCTTAACAGAAAAAAACAGAGCTCATGATATTTGGCTCCCCTCTTGCCAGAGCCAAACTACCCTCCTTGTACAAATCTTTCCAAATAAAAGATACTCACATACAGGTTCTGAGTAAGGTTAAAACACTGGGCATGATGCTTGAAGCATCCCTGGGGACCAATGCGCAGGCACAATACGTTAAAAAAAATGGTGCCTACCATCTCAGATTACTAAAATCCATCCGACCATACTTATCAGAAGACAACAGTGCCACCATTGCTAGAGCCATCATAATGTCTCGCCTTGACTATGGTAACGCCTTGGTCTTGGGTGCCTCCAAAAAAGTGTGTGCACAGTTATCAAGTTGTCCAGAACAATGCGGTAAGGATCATTAAGCTTAAAACTAGAACACAACACATCAGTGACTCTAGAAGGGAGCTACAATGGCTGAAAATCGAGGACATGGTACATTTCAAGGCCCTAACAATTGTGTATAGATGCATCTATGGAAAAGCCCTGGCTTACTTAAAATCTAGGATTCAATCTTATGTACTCAGTAGAACATTAAGATCATCCAACCTTGGTAAAATCGCAGTAGCACCACACCAACTCAAATGCGGCCTCTGCAGATCCTTCCCAATACTAGCAGCTGGCCTTTGGAACAAACTCCCCAACCACACTAGAATGGAAACCAACTACTTGCGATTCCCCAAACAGGTGAAAACCCTTATCTTGAAATAATCCCCAGCTGGAAGCCCCTACCTAAGCCCCACGTGAATCGTCTCTGTCAGTCCTGTTTTGCATAGTCACTGTCCTGTGCAGTGTGTTCATGTTTCTGTGCCCGAGGCTCGCGAGCTACCAGCGCAATACAAATAAATAAATAAATAAATAAATATGCAGGCGACACACAGCTCTCCTTCAAGCTTCCCTCTGCTTCCTCCTCGCTCAAAGATGACTGTTTGACTGCTATTTAGGCATGGTGTGCCACCAATGATCTCTGCCTTAATGCCAGTAAGACTGAAATCCCTCTCATTGGGACCCCAGCTACCGCCTTCCCTCTGGCCGCCATCTATGGGTCCCCTCCCCTCACCTTCTTGTGAGACAAATAACCTTGGTGTCCTCTTCTCCTCTCTCTCCTTCTCTCCCCACATCGCAGACCTTGCTAAGAAGTCCCACTATCAGCTGCCCCTCTTCAGAGGCATTCTCCTTTTCCTGACCTTTCTCCAGAAACCCAATGTCTCCATAGCACTGGTCTTCTCTAGGCTGGACTATTGCAACAGCCTCTTCCTCAATCTCTGTGTATCCTCCCTTCACCCCTTCAACTAATCCAGAATAGGGCTGCAAGACTTATCCTTCAGGCCCCCTGCCCAGTCCACCCCTCCTCCTCACACTTAGCATGTGGACCCTGCACACCATGCAATCCCTGGCACTTGCCCTTCTGCCCTCCCCTTAGCACTCACCCAGCCCCTGTGTCCCTCTCCCCCCCCAAATCTCCTAGCCCTTGTGGGCCCCCCTCCATTTTCACTTGCACTCTCTCCTCTTTACCGTGAACTTCCCTTCCCACCCTAGCACTCTGCATTTCGCGCAGACCGGCACTCCCCCAAACCCTTCCCTCGCACTTCCTGTTACTACACTTACATGATCCGAATGTCACAAGGCCTAGTAGGACCGTTATTGTTACCTTTCTCCCTTGTTCCCGTCCCCCCATTTTTTGTCTTGTGGCGCCTTGAAACACCATATATATGTTGAAAGACAGGAAGATGGGAAGGTGAAAGGGAAAAGTGAATGGAGACATGAATATAATATGTACTCTTGCCCCCCCAATCTCCCTACTATGTAGGCCAAAGCCTGAAGGAAGGTCGTCGAGAAGGATCAGGAAGTCTGGACGGCTGAACTTCATCGAGCCCTGCAGGATTCGTCGATAGAGCGTGTCAAATGTAGCAGTAGCGATAAGGTGCTATAGAAATAATAATTTAGCCCAAGCGACTAATGTCAGTATAGCGAGGAACTCCACAAAATGCAACCAACACTGATGGAGGAAAAAACAATCCGAGGACCTCGATGCATGAAGGACCATGGGCAGGGGCGTTGCTAGGGGGGCTAAGAGGGCTATAGCCCCTGATCTTTTGGTTGTAGCCCCGGATAGAATCTCAGGAGCTACAGCCAAAAGACTAGCTAGCCCCCAGTCCCAACAGTTCCGACAGCAGCTTAGCCCCGGGTCTTTTCCAGACCTAGCAACTTCCCTGACCATGGGTACAGTGCACGTCACAGTAGGGATAGTATTAAACATGCCCTGTCCACTGTTGCTTTTCGATTTAGAAAACAAGTCCTGCAATACTCTGCACCAACCACTAGATGTCGGCCTATGCTAAGCATGTGATTCTAAGCAGATTCACAAACATCAGAAATATAAACGTCCATAACCTTCTACAGCACTGACCTACTTAGCTGTTGGTGCCGCCAGGCAGGAGAAAGGCTCTCTCCCCAACACACAAAAACAGTTGGAATCAGCTGCCAGCAATGAAATGAATAGTGCCGGCAAACAAAATCCTAAAGAACAACCCGGGCACTTGTGGGTTTAAAGTGCTGTAAATCGTGCATTGTACTAAAAAATATCCATGTTCAAATACATACACACCGGTCAACCAACGAAACCGCTATATGGCGGCATGAACAAAAATAGTCGCCAATGTAGTATATGGCCACGTGTTCCGTCCGAAACCACGGACTTCTTCCGGCCACATTTTACGTTAACGGCACCCCCCAAAACTTGTACAACTTCAAACCAGCAAAAAGTGCATCATATTGGTCATGTGACCTTGCTGGTAAAATGAGCCATTTGTGCCCCCCACACCAAGCGCCATTTTGGAGCGGTGTCTGGTAACTTCATACTTCCTACATCGCCATATAATCTTAACATTCATACAGTAGAAACACCATGTCCCAAGTGAGAATGCATTAAATATATGCTGAACTGAAATTCACATCAACAAAGCATTATGGGGGCAAAACAGACAAATAACAATACAAAAGATTTAACAAGCCGTGCATGAAAGAAATATCTATCTGCAAACCAGCTCAAAAACATTGGTTGCTACAGCAAGCCAGGAACAGCTGAGGGTGCCATTTTGTAATTAGATTTCCATATCAAAGACACACAATATAATATTGTGTCAAAGATAAACTCTACATTTGTAGACACGAGTGTTGAATTAAAACTGTACAGTGCAAGCGCAATGTTAAATCTCACCATAAATACAATACCGCATCATGAACACAAATGTTTTTTCAAGACGGGGATGGCAAACATAGTGGAAAGTGCAAGTGCAACATTAGGGACCAGATTTACATGCATGTATATTAAGATAGTATACATAAAACAGCAGCTAATTTGCCAGCACAAATAATGTGAACATCCATTATACAGAACATAATATCCAGATATTTCCCTCCTACATTGGCAGGCGTCCAGATTGGAAGGCTGCTTTTTCCTGATGACCTGTTCTTGTTGGATCAAACCAAGGTGGGCCTCTGTTGGGGGTCGCCTGCCATGGCCATCCGGCAGGCGCCCCCGGGGTGCTGTTTCCTCGCAGCACACCACAGGCCCAGTGCCTGTGGGGGTTTGGGGCCTGCCATGGACATCGGGCAGGCCCCGTGGCACTATGGGACACCAGCGCCATCGGGGTGGGGGCACAGCCTGCCAGGCTCCTGACCATGCGGACCTCTGCCAACGTCCTGGCACGAGGGTCCCATGGCAACAGGGCCCGCAGGCCTGTGCCGCCCCGTGGAGGCCTCAGGCCTACATCAGTAAATGAGACACGGACTCAGACCAACCTCTTATGGAGTCTGCAGCCTTTCTACCTCACGTGCCTGCAGGGGCTCCTTTTATTAGCTTATTAGCCCATCTTAAAGGGGCAATACACATGGGAGGGACACATCCCCTTAAAGGGGCAATACACAAACAGGAGGGTCACCCATCACACCCCTCCTTTTTCATAAAAATAAACAAACGTTGCTGAGGCATCCATGCATCCCCCCTGTTACAGAACGACAAACTACTAACCAATTCTACACACACTCAGCGGGTGACAGTCGATCGGAGAAATGCAGGTAGTTCTACCAGTTTACAACACCCTTTATTAACCTGGGGTTCGGAACAGCAACTGCCGGACCAAGGCCATTATTGGCGGCTGGCACCACATGCACATGCACCACATGCACACCCTGCAACGGCGGGACCCCAGCTTCACATTATAGTTCTTTACTGAGATCGATTGAAACATGTAGTTACCATGCCGGTTCACAGCATTAAAGCACACAAGATTACTGAGTCCTCTTTAAGCAATTGCAGGACCACAGACCAGGTCGCCTTTCATCAGCGTCGGTTATATATATAGTTGGGACCGATATTGAATTAGACCATTTCCACTCATTTTGTGTTATTCCTTGTAGCTCCACTCCAATATCTATCTAGGTAGTTGCCCAATTAATTAAACTGTTCTAATCACTTGCATTAACCTCAACACTGTAACATCTTTGTATTCCTTTGCAGCATTGGTATTGGCGGTGTGTGTTCTCCCTGCTCTTTTATTCAATTGACACCTCTGTCTGTCCCAACTGAAACAGCAGAGAGGTACATTGTGGAAAAGAGCCCCTCTTTGAGGAAGCCTGAGTCTTGTACTCAGGGGAGCTGGGATGGAAGGCTGAATATCGATTCTTGTAGCACCATCATCTCCAAGGTCACTTCTCTGCATCTTCGGCCTATTTCAGAGTGGTGAGTAACAGAATTAGCAGCCATGAAAATGTCCACGGAGGCCAGTGATGCTTTGAATCAAATCGTGCAAATGGTCACGGATTTACGTACAGACTTGACCAATGCACAAGAGGCACTGCGCCAACGTATGGATGCCATTCAGGCTTTGGTTACCACACCAGCGCCACAGATGGCCGGTGCTGGTGCTACAGCATCAGGTTCAGGGTTTCCACCTCCACAGCAGGAATCAAACCCGATCATGCTTACAACCCAGTTCCCTCTAGCTCCTCCTGAACGCTTCCTAGGCAACCCTAAACAATATCGAACATTCATTAACCAATGCAAACTGCATTTTTTGTGTCGCCCCGCTTCATTTCCCACCTCTACAACCAAAAGCGGCTTTTGTTTTGTCTCATTTAGGATGCACTGCAGCCGCATGGGCTAATCCATTTTTGGAATCCAATAGTCATGTTCTTTACAATTGTGATGTCCTTCTTGCTATGATGAGTAAAGTTTTTGATACTCATTATACTACTCAAGCTACTGACCTGGAACTCTTAAAGCATCGACAAGGGAACAATTCTTTATTGGTCTATTTGGCCCGGTTCAATCAGTTGGCAGCAGAAACTGACTGGCCTGAGGAAAAGAAGACAGCCGTCTTCTATCAAGGTCTCTCAGATGAATTAAAGGACATCCTCTCTACTGTTCCTGTAGTCCCCACGGCATTCGGGGAACTGCTAGATTTAGTCCTTCAGATTGATGCTCGTAAATCCGAAAGACGTGGTGAAAAGAAACCAGCCTTGTTCAGCACGGTTTCAGCAGAGGCCTCGTCTTCCTCACTTCCTGCACCAGAACCTATGCAGATTGGTGTGGTTAGGGGACCACTTACTCCTGCTCAAAGAGAATATCATAGATCACACAATCTCTGCATGTACTATGGGGCCTCTGATCACTTATTGCCTGAATGTTCCAAAAAGCCCAAAAGAAAGGCGGGAAAGGCCAAATCCCGACAGTAGACAGAGTCCCTATGTCGGGAAACTCACCTTTGGGCTCTACATTACAGAATCTGAGTCATTTAGTCTGCCTACCTGTTACATTTTCCTTAGATCACAGTGTTTCATTCCAGACAACAGCCGTGATTGATTCAGGTGCAACAGGTAATTATGTTGATCAATGCTTTGCCTCTATGTCAAGAATACCACTGGTCCGCAAAACTATACCTGAAACAGTGAATGCAGTGGATGGTTCAATTCTTGTCTCAGGAATGGTAACTCACCAAGCGGTTCCACTGCATATGAGTACCGACGAAGGCCATACTGAAGACATATCATTCGACATCATTAAAGCACCAGCCTACAAAGTCATTCTGGGCATTCCATGGTTGAAGCTTCATAATCCTGCCATCGACTGGTCGACATCTCAGATTCAGTTCCCTTCAAATATATGCAATACTCGATGTACTACATTACTCGGTATTACCCAGGATAGTCCGGTCAGGGCGCTGGTTTCTCCTACTATGCATATTGGAGCTGTCTCTAAAAATGTTGTGTCTGTGATACCTTCTCAATATGCAGATTACACAGATGTTTTTGACAAAGGGATGGAGGAGACTCTACCCCCACATAGAGCCTATGATTGCCCAATAGACCTAATACCGGGAGTAAAGATACCATCCGGCAGAGTGTACTCCCTCGCTCTCAAAGAAGATGAAGTCTTTAAAGATTACATAGACAAGGCCTTGGCCATAGGATTCATTCGTCCTTCTAAATCACCAATTTCATCACCACTTTTCTTTGTTCCTAAGAAGGAAGGGGATCTACGTCCCTGTATAGATTATCGTGCTTTGAATGCAGCAACCATAAAAAACCAGTACCCTCTTCCTCTGATTTCTATCCTCCTTCATCAATTGGGTTCTTCCAAAATATTTACTAAGCTTGATCTCAGAGGAGCTTACAATCTCGTCCGCATGATAGAGGGGGACGAATGAAAGACCGCATTCAAAACACGTTATGGTCTATTTGAGTATCTTGTCATGCCCTTTGGGTTATGTAATGCCCCGGCCACTTTTCAGGCATTCATGAACGATCTGTTTTATGATATTCTTGATCAATTTGTTGTTGTCTACCTGGATGACATTTTGATTTATTCACAAAACCAGGAAGACCATGAAAAACATGTCAAAACAGTACTCCAACGCCTGAGAGAACATAGATTGTTTGTAAAAGCCGAAAAGTAGATATTTCATGCCTCCGAGGTGGAATTTTTGGGATATGATCTTACTAACAATGGAGTGCGCATGGGTCAGTCCAAAATTAGTGCAATCCTGGAATGGCATGTGCCCAATTCAGTCAAATCTTTACAATAATTCCTGGGATTTGCAAACTTTTATAGACGCTTCATCAATGGATTTTCTGAAATCTCTGCACCTCTTACCTCTCTGACAAGTGCCAAGGTGCCATTTGTATGGTCTTCAGAAGCTCAGAAAGCTTTTGACCAATTAAAATCAGCCTTCACTTCCGCCCCTGTCCTCAAACATCCTTATCCCAAGCTTCCTTTTTTTGTTGATGCTGGTGCTTCAGGGTATGCTCTTGGGGTGGTGTTGTTTCAAACCTGTCCTCATTCGGGAGAGATTCATCCTGTTGCCTACTTCTCTCGTAAATTGACATCTTACGAAAGAAATGATTCCATCACAGAACGCAAACTTCTAGCCATCAGAGACGCATTCTTGGAATGGAGACATCATCTTCTGGGGGCCAAACACCTTGTAACAGTGTACTCGGATCACTGCAGTCTGTTAGCCTTCAAATCTATGAAATGTCTTACAGCTAGACAGGCGCGGTGGCATTTGTTCATTTCACAATATCAATTTGTTATCACGTACCGTCTTGCTAAAGCTCAAGTTTTGGCTGATACTCTCTCTCGCTTACATGCGGATGGCCAGTCTCAACAGATCGAAGCACTTCCTCTTCTACCGAACAAAGTTGTTTGTGCTTGTTCGGTCCAGCCCTCTTTGCGTTCAATCATCCTTGATTGGGTCTCAACCCATCCAAAAGAGATCACTGACCTCAACCTGGAAATAGTACATGGTATGCCATTCATTCAAGGGCGCGTCAATATACCCTCAGGTCAAGCTAGAGATTTAGCGCTTCAGTGGTCTCACGATTCTTTGATTGCTGCACATCCAGGAAGTCAAAAAACTCTTGAAGCCTTACGCCGTTGGGCTTGGTGGCTTTCCATGATTCGCGATGTAAAGGACTACATTTTGACTTGTTCCATATGCACCCAGTGTAAAACCTCTAGAGCCAAACCAGTCGGTTTGCTACAACCTCTTCCTGTTCCGTACAAACCTTGGCAGATGCTGTCAATGGATTTCCTTGTGGAACTTCCTGACGTTCAGGGCCATGACACCATTTGGGTAATCGTTGATTATTTCACAAAATATGCATTGTTCAGACCTTGCTCTGGTTTGCCCGCGGCTCCAGAATTGGCGAGACTGTTCATGACAAATGTGTTTCGTTTCTTTGGATTACCCTCGGTTATTGTTTCCGATCGTGGCACACAATTTACGTCACAATTCTGGAAGGCTCTTACAACTTCTCTGGGTATTAAGGACAGGTACTCCTCGGCTGACCATCCTCAAACAGATGGGCAGACTGAGAGAACTAACGCTACTATTGAACAGTACCTACGCTGTTTATGCCTTCAGTTCCAACAGTCTTGGTTTACTTCTCTGCCTTATGCAGAATTTGCATTTAACAACTCTATGCATATATCAACTGGAGTTTCTCCCTTTTTTTGCTCTGTATGGTGGTCATCCTAGGGCACTCCCACTTGATCCGGTATTACCGTCCATTAATCCTGCAGCGAGAGATTGTATGAGAGATCTCGATAAGATTCATCGGGATGTACGCTGTCATTTACTCCGAGCTCAAGATCGTGCCAAGAAGTATGCTGATGTGCATCGATCACCTGCTCCAGTCTATCGCAGTGGCAAGAAGGTGTGGTTGTCGTCCCGTAATTTGCAAATTGCAGGCAAACGCTCGCTTCTGCCCAAATATGTGGGACCCTATGTCATTACTGATGTTATCAATCCTGTGGCGGTTAAGCTTTCTCTGCCACGATCATGGCGCATACATCTGGTCTTTCACGTCTCCCTGATTAAGCCTTTCATCCAGGGGACACGTCTGCCTTCTCGTCCTTCGCCGATCTTGGTGGATGGTGAGGAGGAATATGAGGTCTCGCGTATCCTGGACTGCAGGGTGTCTAAGGGTACGTTGTTCTACCTTGTGGATTGGAAGGGGTATGGGCCTGAGGAGCATACTTGGGAGCCTCTCTCCAATTTGCATTGTCCGGATCTTCTGAGGAGTTTCCATTCCGCCAAGGGGTTGCCGGAGTCTTTGAGGGAGGATGCTGTTACACTTCAGGCTTCCTCACGGGCCTCCTTGCAGGGTACGACATCTTTACAAGCTCCTCTATGGACCAGATACAGGCTACCATGGCGTCTGTACAAACTCTGACGGACTCCGGGTCAGCTGACTCTTGTACGTGGAAGACGTACGGCAAGACACGCCCCTCTTACGACTATAAAACCACCGTCTTCCAAGGGGCTCGTTGCTGCTAATTAGCGTTACAAAATACACGCGGTTTCGTCTGTTTCCTCTTTGTGTCTTCTTACACGATTCCTCATCTGAACTCCTGGTTTTGACCTTTGCTGACTACTGGATTGCCTCATCTCCTCCTTTATTCCTGTCGTGCTCGTCTGGTTGTTTGACTCAGAACGTTACTGGATCCGGCTCCTTTCTGCGGTACTTCATTCCTGGTTGCCGCCTCTGCACTCGGAACCAAATTGCTGTTTACTAACCAGATCTTATCTATAGCTACTCGGGATACATGTGTGCTCAGGTACATACTTAATTGGCTATCTCCATCTCTGCAACTGTTTATCTCCACTACTTGTCTGGAGATTTGTCTTCTGTTGGATTCTGGAACATTGAGTGACTTTCATGTGAGATTGTCCTTAAGTGCATATAAACGCTCTCCTGAAACTGCACCAACCCGGCACTAGTGCGACCCTCGTGCCGTCCGGGGCTACTTCCCTGTACTAACATCCCTGTTTGTTATTTTCTCGTTGTCTTCTGTTTCCTGGATTCCTTTTCAATATATCCTTATTCAGGTTAGTTGTTATCGATTCTACATATATAGTTGGGACCAATATTGAATTAGACCATTTCCACTGATTTTGTGTTATTCCTTGTAGATCCACCCCGGGGAAGCTCCACTCCAATATCTATCTAGGTAGTTGCCCAATTAATTCAACTGTTCTAATCACTTGCATTAACCTAAACACTGTCTAACATCTTTGTATTCCTTTGCAGCATTGGTATTGGCGGTGTGTGTTCTCCCCGCTCTTTTATTCATTTGACACCTCTGTCTGTCCCAACTGAAACAGCAGAGAGGTAGATTGTGGAAAAGAGCCCCTCTTTGAGGAAGACTGAGTCTTGTACTCAGGGGAGCTGGGATGGAAGGCTGAATATCGATTCTTGTACCACCATCATCTCCAAGGTCACTTCTCTGCATCTTCGGCCTATTTCGGAGTGGTGAGTAACAACCATACATACGTGTCTACAGACATTTTGGGGCTTATAGAAAATTTTACAGTGATCAGAAACCTCAACAGCGACCATAATATTCAAAAAAACATGCTGGAGAACATCAAGAGATAGGAAAGTAAAAATGCAACATGAAATAGAACCGGTAAACCAAGGCAATAGAGTGAAGCTCTCCAAGAGAGCAATCCATTCTATAACAAACAAGTTTCTTGAAAACTTTTTACCCGAAATGGAAAATAACAAGGATATCAAAAAACAATTGACTACACTGCCTTTCTTCATGAACACACAATAAAAAGAGGAAACCATTCTAAAAGAACAAAGCCTTACCATCATAGCTACGATAAACAGCTGGTAGCGAAAAGAAAAATCCTACGGCGGCTAACCGGACTTACCAAAAAATCCTAGACGCTGGAAAATGAAGCTAGACTTAAGCAGGCAAAGATACAGTATAGACACTGGCTGATACAGCGAAAGCACGCCCTCTATCAGAATGATGCCGAGGAAATGCTCATAGCCATACATGGAAAAAACGCAAAAGCTTTCTGGTCGTTCATTAGAAACACTAACAGCTCAACAGAGGACGTCTTGACGAATACTGTCGGGGAAGCTAAATGGGTGGCACACTTTACCAGCCTATATAAATCGCCAGAGTTAAGAACAGAGGAAACCTCGACCCGGAGTGGGGCAAAATGGGGGATCCCGGAGGATTTCGAAACAATTCTACTAAAAAACAAGACATTGTCGAACTCAAGAGCGCCCGGTCCTGACGGGTTATCTAATTTAGAATTGAAGAAAAATCCGGAAGCCTGGGCAAATTTAATGAGCGAAATCTTCAAACAATGTAACAACACAAGAGCAATTCCAGCCTCGTGGAGAGAAGCCATAGTTATTCCTTTCTTCAAAAGAGGCGCAAGAGACGACCCAGCCCAAACCCGGCCGATTGCACTATTGGATGTAATCGGCAAGGTGTTTGGGGCGTTGGCTCTGGACGCCTACCAGATGTGGCTAAAAACAGCCGACGTGGTCAAAAGCTTTTCAATCTGGCTTCACAAAGGTCATAGGGACCGTAACAAACATTTTGCTGGTGAGCGCCATTAAAGCAAAAACACTTGAGAAAGGGCCACCTGTATATTTGGCACTAATGGATCTGGTGCAAGCATTTGATCGAGTATGTAGAGAAAGGCTATGGAGAAAACTGGAAAGCAACAACTGCCCGGAGGAAATTTCAGGTCCAATACAAGCACTGTATCATAACACCTCAATGCGGGTTAGACTGAACAAAGCAGGTGAACTATCCGAAGAAATAAAAACGGCCAGAGGCGTGAAGCATGGCTGCCCGCTGGCCCCTGCGTTATACAACGCCTATATTGCTGATTTCGTTGACACTGAGACACTGAGAAAGAGCTGAGAATTTTTCCTCCGACAGTAGGTGGGTAAAAGGTCTCTAGAATCATCTATGCAGATGATATCATCCTGCTCGACATGGCACCGGTGGGCCTATAAAGGCAAATAAACAACTTGACAAAGTACTTGGAAAGAAACAAGTTAGAGATAAACCAAAGCAAAACCAAAATTTTAGTCTTTGGAGAAAATTAAAAAAAAGGACAAAAGCAGAGATGGACCGTGAATGGAATATCCTTAGAAAAAGTCGAGGTGTTCAAATACCTAGCCATGACACTCAGCACTAGAGCTCTGGAACAACCAATGCAGGAAGTCCTTTTTTCAAAAGTGCAAATGCTAACATCGCAGGCTAAGGCCATTGACAACAAATACGGCCGATTCTCACTGATTCCAGTGATCGATTTTTACAAATCGAAAGTAACCACAAGCCTACTATACGGAACTGATGCCCTGCCACAACTCCCCGAACAGATTTGGGTAAAAATAGAGAGCTTTTTCTGGAGGAAAATTCTTGGTGTATCAAAAACCACATCTATAACATTAATCCGGAGAGAACTCTGCTTACCATCTTTAAGGGCACTGGCGGCGAGAAATAGATTGATGCTCTTCAGGGAAACACTTATTGAACCCAAAACTGTAACGCTCACCTGACTCCCACAGAGGCGCTGGCCTGGTTTGGATTGCTGTGGCCTCTTCTAGGGTGATGCGCAGGACTCGGAAGATGGAATGGACCGGACCCCCAAATCTGGCTTGTCTGGCTCGTAGAAATATCCTTCTGTGTGTGAAAAGGGAGTATTAACAATCTGTGGGATAATGCGTAGGCCACCCACTCCCCTTCTCACCCTCCACGAAACCCTTCTGCGATTCCCCGTGAAGTCTCACCTTAGGGTCTGAAAGGACGAGCTCTCCATCCTGCTTCTGATGCAGGGGCGCATTGTAATCCAGTTACTTCACTGGATCATGGATTGTAGAGAGTTCAAGTTTGCTTGACCTTCCCGGTAAAGTACTGTGAGGATTCTGTTTATAAGTATGAGCCCGAAATAATAATTGTCCGTTGTCTCTATTTCAGGTGCAGAACAAAAATTCCGAGATGAGCAATGGAACCGACTAAGGAAACTCAGGTGAGTTGTTTGATGAGAGGTTCCTTTAGTTTCCTTGCATTAATGCACTAATGCTTGTGTCTTTTTTCCCCATAGGGGCCGGGTTTGGAAATGCCGGAGATATGGCACCGACCCAAAGTGAGAGGTGCAGTTCCAGTAGATATCAGGTAAGTCTTTAATGAGCGTTGAGGTAATGTCTTAGCATTCGCTCACTAACGCTGATGTCTCTTTTTTCCCCTTAGGGGCCGGGGTCCGGAAATGCCAGGATGCGGCACCGACCCGAAATGAAGTGGGAATGACCCAACAGGTAAGTCTTATGATGGCAAATTAAGGTTTTCTTATTCTCTTCCCTAGCTCACCTTTGTTCTTGTCTTTTTCTCCCTAGGCGCTGAAATGTGGCTGCGGATCCAGATGGTCGCTGATGAACATGGAGGCGCCTAATAAAGGTGAGTGGAATGCGGCGCTGCAGCGATCGATGCAATGTGCTTTTAAAATGAATGTCTTCCTTTTCAGGATCGTCGGCGAAATGTCTTCGGAATGCGGAATTTAGCAGGTAAGGACTCTTCTTTCTCCTATTCTCTTCTCTTCTCCCTTTGCAGGTGTTCCAGGATGCTGGCGGGCGTGGCAGAAGTCAGGATGCAGGAGCAGACACGGTGAGTGTCCAGCTGCTAGATGCAGAACAACGCGAAGCGTGAGTTTCTGCTTGGGCGTGGCTTAAATAGCCTTCAAAGTAGTTCCAGGTATGTATCCTTCCTCTCAGGTATGTATTCTTCCTCCGGCCACACCCGTGTGGTTAAGTAGTCCCCAAAGATAAAGTAGTCCCATTCAGGCCTCTAGATGGCCCGGATGTTGCAGCATGGTCTGCATCAGGTAAGTTTACACCAAGCACCTTTAAACACAAAGTCATCTTTTATGAGCCTGGCGCCTATGGCGCCAGGACTGTTGTCCAATATGAGCCTGGCGCCTATGGCGCCAGGACTGAGTCCAAAGGGCCCCTACTTGGGGCTGCTGAGACTTCCCTCGGGGACATGATGTCTGCCTCTGGGGTAGCTGGGCCTGGTCTGGCTCCTTGGAGGTAGGCATCATGACAAAAACGAAGATAATGCAAATCATTACGGCAGAAATGGAAAGCGGAAAGAACACTGCTATGAGTATATGGGGAACAAAAAACAAGCAGACAATGCTAGATATAAATATCTCAAGCCAAGAACTGTCAACAAACCCTAATAAAGCCACTAAGAAATTGCTGGAAATGGACTGGATTACGGCCCTGGATATGGCAGAGAAGAACAAGACAACAAGAGACATTCCAACCATCTCTGCAAAAGTGAACACAGTAAGGAACTTTTTGGCCAAATTTCAAGACAAAAAGCTAATCAGACTATTCCTGAGGTTCAGACTAAATCAGATCCTGACAAATGAAGTGAAGGCAAGAAGGAACCAAGCAGCTTCAAACAACTGCCGGTTCTGTACAAGAACTGATACAATCGAAACCTCTCGCCATCTGCTTCTGGCCTGCCCTGGTACCATCATACAAAGAGAACATTTGTCAAAAATCCTGGCAAGCAAAAACTCCTTTGACGCACAGACATGGTGGAATACGCTGGCAAGCGGGTCGAATAAAAGATGGGCAATAGGGGTAGCTCTCTTTTTCCGCTCTTTGATGCTAGAATAACATGACGCATAATGAACAAACAATTAACGAACTTACTCGAGGGAAAGAATAGAACACAAGGAACATATGGAATTGGATAAAGAAAAGTCTTTTTTCTTTCCTTTTTTTGTAAAAATTGTAAAACAATTAAACAAATAAAATAAAAAATAAAAATGTAGATAACATAACGTAACATACCTCTTAGTAAAGGAAGAACTGATCTGGGATGAAGAAGGACTGCTATTGAAAGGTACCAAAATAGTAATACCTCGGACTCTGAGCAGGAAGATGTTAGAACTGGGCATGAGGGACAATACGGCATTGTGTCCATCAAGAGATTGCTGCGTCAAAGGATTGGGTCTCCACATCTGGATGGTCAGGTTGCGCCTCTGCTCAAGGATTGCCCCACATGCATGGTCCTAAATCCATACACTAGACCCGAGCCTCTCCAAATGACTGAACTGCCTGAGCATGCATGGGGTGTAGTGGCCATCAATTTCTTTGGACCCATGCAGGGGAGTTGCTAGGTCTGGAAAAGACCCGGGGCTAAGCTGATGTCGGAACTGTTGGGACTGGAGGCTAGCTAGTCTTTTGGCTGTAGCTCCTGAGATTCTATCCGGGGCTACAACCAAACGATCAGGGGCTATAGCCCCCTAAGCCCCCCCCTAGCAACGCCCCTGGACCCATGGTGGGAAGAGACCACATACTCGTGGCTATGGATTATTACTCCCGGTATCCAGACAGATAGTGGCGTCCACAGGGGCCTACCACACCATCCTGGTCCTGAATAAGATGTTCACAGTGTATGGAGTACCCCGAGTAGTCAAATCTGATAATGGTCCCCCATTTACGGGACAGGACCTCAAGACATTTGCTGGATATTTGGGCTTCAGACGTAGAAAGGTCATTCTGCTGTGGCCACAGGCCAATGGGACAGTAGAACGCTTCATGGGAAATGTTAAAAGAACTGTCCAGATCGCCCATCTAACTGGAGAACCAGTGGAGAAGATACTCTATCAACTCTTGAGAGACTACAGAAATACCCCTCATAGCACCACGGGGAAGACTACATCTGAGGTCATGTTTGGGAGAAATGTCAGAACAAGACTACCCCATATAAAACTATCCGAGAAAAGATACCTTGAAGATCAGGAAATAAGAGAGCGAGATGCTTCGGCCAAAGCAGGCATGAAACACTATGCTGACAACAGATGAAGGGCTAGGGCCGAGAACCTTAAAGAAGGATATGCCGCTGTGGTAAGGCAACATTGTACGCACAAGCACACTGCAGCGTTTAGCAGTGCCCCGCAGACTGTCACCAAGGTTCACGGCTCGCTGGTAATAGCCGAGGACGGGCAGTGGCAAATAACCAGGAACTTGTCACACTTCTGAAGGTTCCTAGAGATGCTGGAAAGAGTGACATGGAGAGGAGAGGCAGGAATAACGGAGTCAGAAGGACCCTATGAAGGTGATGGTGAAGAGTCCGACTGTGAGTTTTGGAGCCCTTCAGAACAGTCCAGGACGAGAGAAATCTCGAGGTCGCCAGTGGGCAGCCCGGAACAAAACCAAAGAGATGGAATGAAGAAATGGAGTGATGTTAACTTCATAGTTATAAAGAAGAGAGGTTGTAATGTCCTGCCTGATCTTGTGCGGTATCAGGTGGGATGGGAGGGTGCCGGAAGGCACAGGGAGCGGGGTGAGCGGAAGAGGCGGGGCCGTTAATTTAGTCATGAGAAGTGAAGGAATAAAGCAGTTGTATTTGCAGCCTAGTGTCTGCATCTTAATGCTTGCATGCCGCTTTGTGGGGAAGCTGCCACGATATGTTAATGTGTACTAGGTGTGTGAGAAACCTGTGGGTATCCTCTCTAGTCAGCCCCGAGAATCCTCTATTCAGGTAGCCGGTGCTCTCACACCCCCCAACCCCAGGGGCGAACAGAAGAGAGCGAATCACCTGGAAAGGGGCATCCAAGGTTGTGCTGTGGGAAAGACCCCAGGTGAGGCTCTGTATTATAATAAGGAAGATGAGACCTCTGAAGCCTTTGTAGCCCCCTTCCTCCCTGTGAATCCCTTCGGCCGAGATCCAACGACCCCCCCATATATAGCCAAACCACTAGGATTACAAACCTCAAACACCCCAACTCTGAGAATCTGCCTTTTTCCGTTGTTCCCCAATATCACCCTTCTGATGTTTTCAACACCCCTAGGACGAAGAGTATCATTTTCCCTGACAAAACCCCTCCTGCCAACGCAAACACTTTCGCATATTATGAAGGACGATGGACTAACACTCAAGCCCTTTACCTGACATGTAACAATATCAGGCATCAGGCAAAGTCATGCAATTGACCAGAACCCACACACCGGACAACCCTTTCCCTTAAAAGGTGGAGCACAAGAGAACAATACGAACAAGGCAGATCACACGTCCAGGGAGCTAACCCAGCACGGGAGTTCAAGAGGAGGAGAAAGACGGTGCATACTGAGAGGATGACAAGGAGAGAAGCAACCTTGCCCTTTCCGACCAAAACCTGTGAAACCTCTGCAGAAGGAATCGCAAGTCCGCAAACAATAGCCAGCATGTGTTGCAGCATATGTCAACGGTACACGAGACCTACCTCTGCTGATAACCAATCCGGGGAGAGAGGTTTGTCTCGGTGTTACCAACCTTGACTCCAATGAGAGAGAAAGCCAAGCGGTCATCACAGCCGGTGAGTCTAGGGGAGAGTCGATAAGAAACCAAACTGTGTTTAATGAAAAAGTAGCAAACAGCTAATTGAACTTTGAAAGTATAAAGAGTGATTGATGAGAAAGGGGGGAAACCAGCAACAGAGGAGTCCGGCACCACGTGGGTGCTCACTTTGGAAACTCTGGGCAATTACCAGATTATTGAAACTACTAAAACCAGGAGGCCTCGCGAAAGGCGAGAAGAAGGGTCAAAGTGGTCATACAGGGGTCTTGTAAAATCCTCTGCACAGTCAAAAGTCTTTGACCGACAGATGATTGTGAAGCTAAGGTAAGTGAATCCCCTCTCGTAAGAGTTGAATGAAAAAGGCGCAATTGACAAGATTGGCAAGAGTGAACCCGAACGAGGGATGCCGATAAAAAGGGGCGAAGACTAAGTTCTGAAATACAGTGTGTTGACAAGAGTGAACATGCCTGAGGGATGTCCACAGTGAACAGTTGAAAAAGACATTAAGATTTGTGTATGTCACCAAATAAGCTGCATTGAAAGCCCTAGTGAACCCGATTGAGGGAGGCAAACAGTCGAGTCAGATCTGAGCACGAAAGAGGGGGATCCAAGGGTGAAAAGCCAACACTCACCGACCTGTGAGTGCAATAAATCAAAGACATAAGACGGAAAGCCTTTTGAATGCATGACATGTCAGAGGGAGCCCGATAAACACAAGTAATATTCGATAGAGGTCTCACCCCAGAAGAGGGGGAACTCAGGGGTAAAGAACTATCAACCTAATACAGAGAAGAACTTTTTGTTGAACTTTAGTTTTGATATTTTTAACCTGATAGACCCTCTAAAACAGGAGAACATAAATATCAGAGGTTCCAGTATCATTAAAGAACTTTCTAGCGATCTGCGCCCGGAAGATGGGGATCCAAAGGTGAAAGACATCACCCAGTGTATATGTGAAAAGGAACTCTTTGTTCATTATTTGAATACATCAGACCCATGGAGGTAAGAGACTTTTTGATAGAAAAGAGACTTAGCCACCGAATGCCCCGATTGTTGAAAGCAGAACTGTTAGCTCTTGCTGGGAAAGCTCGAGTATATGCTGTGCTCCAAAGCCTCACCTAGTTCGGTGCTGAAAACGTGGGGATTTTGATGGTCGAAGCTTGCTCCCATCTTAAATTTAGGTTTAGATTGGGCGTTTTTCCAACCTACCTGTGCAGTTTAATAAACACCCTTCAAACTGTGATCACAGGTGTAAGGAAACCATGGTATCAACAGTAAGACAGACACAAGTGACCACAGTTCAAGGGTGTTTATTGAACTTCAGAAAGGGTTTGAATAATGCCTAAATGTACAGATCGGAGCAAGCTATGACCATCAAATAATAATAACGCAGTCCTAGTGGTGTCTTGTCAACATTTTTTTCCACCCCGCCCCCTGATTGGTACCCCATCTAAGTCATAACCGACTCTCCAAGGGCAGCCCTAAGGCCAAGGGCGGCTCCAACAGAGGCGGCTCCAAGAAGTGTCAGCCGGTGTCTGCAGGGGAAGCAGTGGCCGGCCGTCAACCAGCATCTACAAGGACCAGTAAGGTAGGAGTGGCTGGGTCAGGAGTAGAGCAACTACTCTGCCCCAGACTCCGAGCCACTTACCGAACCAAAAGTAAAGAAGATGATTGCATTGTATGATGTTTAGATTGCATTGATAGGCCTCTCTCCCACTATACAGGTCTCTCAAATTTAGCTGGGGTTCTGTCCCCAAATTGCATTGTGTGATGTTCTAGACTGCATTGATAGGCCTCTCTCCCACTAAACAGGTCTCTCAAATTTAGCTGGGGTTCTGTCCCCAAACTGCATTTTATGTCGTCTAGATTGCTTTGATAGGCCTCTCTCCCACTATACATGTGTCTCAAATTTAGCAGGGGCCCTGTCTCCAGATTGCTTTGTATAATGTCTAGATTGCACTGATAGGCCTCTCTCCCACTATACAGGTTTCTCAGATCTAGCAGGGGTTCTGTCTCCAAACTGCATTGTGTGATGTTTAAATTGCACTAATAGGACTCCCTCTCACTATACAAGTCTCTCAAACAATCTAACTGCGCTTAGCTCAGTATTCTATCAATCCTGGAAACCCACCACAACCTTACTCAATTAAGTCCCATTCCAGTAGACCGTTAACACCCTAACCCCCCCGACAGTGCACCCTTAGGAAACACACCCTACCCACCGACAGAAAAGCAACACTGAGCCAGAGAACACCCCAGCGTATCCAGAGAAGGAAAAACCGAGGGCACTGCGACTGCACAACATAGCATAGAGGACCAACTACCTTACTAGGCCTGCATTTAAAGTGGAAAATGGCCTGACCCAGAAAAGGACGCTGAGAAAGAGAATAAGACCGTGCAACAAGAGACATGAACACACAATGCCGACAGAACGCACAAGAAGCAGCTCCACTGGAAGGAAACACGCCCAACACAGCCATAACTGGAACAAAATCTACAAGAGAAAAATCCTTATACCTCAAACCTTACCTCGCAACAACCACGGTACACCAACACGGAAACCTCGAAACATGCAAAGAATTTCCCGAAACACGCAGAAAAACGATGGGAGCACGCAATAAGAGAGTGGGAGGGCTCCGACCCCATCACACCTTACATCACAAGAACAGAGAGACAACATCGATTTCCACTACATCCCGCACAATACGGCAAAGCACCGACAACCAGCAATGCCACCTCCCACCCAACAATCGGACTCATTGAAGAAACCACTGCTGATCTCCATCCGAACAGCATCACAGCAGAAACACTGAGAATAATCAGCCCTGTTACCAACTTACTGGACCGCTTCAATGAAGAAGCAGCCATCGCTGTTCTTCATCCTACCGACATCAACGCGGAAACACCACGAACAGACAACTACAAACTGGAACAACAAACAACCTCAAAACAAAATCTCACCCAGAGAATCCACTGTAAACTAATAAACGCAAGGTCAATGTCCAAACACTCAACTGAAATATATGACCTCCTCTCAGAAGGAGACATAGACATCCTATTTATAACCGAAACATGGCTAGACGACAACTACAAGATCACCCTCAACAACTGCCTGCCTGAAGACTTCAAATGCATCCAAACAAACAGAAAATCCAAAAGAGGGGGGACTAGCGATCATGCACAAGGAACAACTGGCCATCAAAATGGAAGATCCTCTAAACATCGAGAAATGCGAATCCTTAATACTACGACTTTCAGTAAACCCCAAAACTAACCTGAAATTCATACTGATATACAGACCACTAACCTACGATGCGACTTACATAGACGCTTTCACGGAAGCAATCACCAGCCTAGCCATCAAGTACAATCATCTGATCATCCTCGGAGATTTCAACATCTGGTTTGATGAAGAAACCACAACCACACAAAAATCCCTAACTGCCCAACTAGCAGCCATGAACCTACACCAACTAGTCAAAGGAGCAACCCACTCAGCAGGGCACACACTTGACGCAATCTTCGCCAACAAGGATCTCATCATCACGGCACCCCCAATTCAAATACTTTGGAGCGACCATCTCATTATTCCATTCATAATCACAACGGCCGCTCCAACAAAAAAGCAACAAGAAAAACGACCCATCACGATGAAAAGAAATTGGAGAACCATAAACAACTCCAACCTAACCGAACTCCTATAACTCAGCAAACCCAAACCCAGAGACTCCACGTGCGGAGAACAACAAGGTTCATCCTTCTCCCCGCTGCTATTCAACATCTACATGTACCTACTAATCAAACATCAAAAAACACGGCCTAACATGCTACAACTACGCCGACGATACTCAAATAATCTTCAACATACAAGATACTCGAGAAGAAAACACCACACTAGAGAATTGCCTTCGTGACATATTCAATTGGATGAACCTCAACCATCTCAAAATCAACCCAGGCAAAGCAGAGATAATGATCGTATCAAAAAAGGGAGGAGACATAAACTACATCCCCTGGCCAAGAGAGCTTGGCACCACACCAGAACCATCATCAACTGTAAAAAACCTAGGGGTTCTGATGGATAACAATCTCACTCTAGAGCCACAAGTAAACTTGGTAATCAAGAAATGTTTCTTCCTCCTGCGAGCAGCAAAAAGGATCCTACCGTTCCTGTCATTCGCCAACAAAACACTTACCATCATCGCTCTGATCATGTCCAGAGTAGACTATGCCAACAGGCTACACCTGGGCATGCCCGAATGACTTCTAAAAAACTGCAACGCATACAAAATGCAGCAGCCAGACTCCTCCTCAATCCACCCCGAAGAGAACACATCACACCTGCGCTAAAAATACTACACTGGCTACCACTAAAACAGTCAATAAAGTTCAAGTCCATGTGCATCACGCACAGAGCAATACACAAACAAGGCGCAGAATTCCTAAGTGACAAACTACGCCTACATCAACCGACAAGAACACTAAGATCAAGCTCCAACATACGCCTGGAACCAAAACCCTACAACAGAAAAAAACTTGGAGGATCCTCTTTCTCCCACCAGGCACCCAAGACCTGGAATGACCTACCTAAGAATATACGGAACACAACAAACCACCTAGCATTCAGGAAACTCCTCAAATCATGGCTCTTCACAGGGTACCCACAACGGAGACGCACCAGAATGCGCAGACATTAAAACAACGATGAAAATAACTCCAATCCCAGCCACTCTCAATCTGGACAAACACTCAAACCAAAGAACTAACCACTCGACAGAGCATAAGATATCATGGAAAATAGCCACAAAAGGAAGACTCCAGAGACTGACCACATACTTAGACCCAGATGAAAACTCTCAAGTGACTCACCCACTCGCATGTACCAGACGCACCATATCCAGACCGGCAGACGCATTTAGATAGAATTGAGAATATTAGCATGGCCAGACCTGGATGGAATTGTGCACATTGGCCTGCATCGCATCTAGAGGGGACTTTGAATGCTAGCATGCCCGCCCTTAGATAGAATTATGAATATTAGCATGTCTACATTTAGATAGAATTGAGAATATTAGCCTGCATCACATCTAGATAGGACCATGAATGTTGGCATGCCCGCACCTAGGTGAAACCTGAATGCCAACATGCCCACACCTAGATAGATTTGTGAATATTAGCCTGCGCCGCATCTAGATAGGACTTCTAACGTTACCATGCCCGCACCTATGCGAAACCTGAAGACTAGCAGAAACCACACCTAGAATTGTGGACAGTGGCCTGCGACGCATCTAGATGAGATTGATTGAAGGATAGCAAGCCCGCGCCTAGATGAAACTTGAATGTTGGCGTGTGCCACACTTGGAGTTTTGAACACCAGCCTGCGTAGCATCCAGGTAGGCTTGCGAATGATAGCATGCCCACAAAGATTTCTAGATGCTAGCTTGCGCCGCATCTGGATGGGACTGTGAATGTTGGCTTGCCCACACCCAGATAGAGTTCTGAACATTGGCCCGCGCTGCATCCGGATAGAGTTGTGGGGGTCAACTGGTGCCACACTGGGACAGAACTGCAAATGCCAACATGCCAAAGGTCAGGTAACCCACTAACCAATATAAGATCAAACTCTGCATACTTATCTCACTCAAATAACTCACACAACCATCTCTCGCACAACAAGCCGCACGCACTTCACAACACTGCAACAACACATAAACCGGACCAACAGCACATGCGGCCTGTCACCGATCCAATACCCGCACCAACGCTCAGCATCTGGTGTGTACCGAGTTGAAGCTGCCAACAGAACACCACTCCTCTCACTATCCTACTCCCTCTTCACCTTACTAACCCACCCCACCCCACCTTATTTACAGACCCGCCAGAGCGCCTGGGGACCAATTCCGTTGGTGACGGTGCGCGGTACAAATACCTTTAACATTTAAAATAAAAAGGCTGATACTAATAAACCCATTGCCAATCCTTACCTCCTAAATACAAACAGTGTTACAAAAAAGAAATAGTTCACAAAATGAGATGTCAGGATGTTCAGGGCATTGGCCTCCCTTCCCACGTTTTAAGCATGGGACAAGGCAATATACTCTAGTTTAGCACAGTCTCTGGCTTCTCTAGCACCAGGATACAGTTCAATCATTAGTATCAGGGCCGTCTGTGCCCAAGTCTCTCTGCCTTACAAAGTCTCTTCTTTCAGAGGGCCTGATGTGACAAATAAACAATAAGTTATTTTCCTCTTAGGATTTCACAAATACTCAATTTCTCAGGCAATTCACTATTCTCCTCGGATCTCTCTCAGCCAGGCTCAGATCCTCTTAACACAATGCTCGTAGGATATTCATGAATCCCATTTCTCTGGTGATTCACGGTTTACCCCGGATCCTCCTCAGCCGGGCTCAGATCCTTTTTAACCCAATGTTCAATTAGTCTCCCTCCGCCGTACTCGGACCAATTTTGATTTAACTTTTTAACACAAACTTGCTTTAACCAAAGGTTCTCAGCTGATCTCCCTCCACCGGGCTCAGACCAACTTCATCTACTTTGTCATCAACTTTCTTTATGCTATTAACATCGAAGACTTTCGATTGTGCACAGGATTTTACTTGACCAGTCGCAGGACCACTTCAATTTTCATTACTTTATCACTTTTTCAGTTGGATAACTTACAGAGACTTTTGAATGACCATTTACGCGGTGCAGTCCCACTCTGTCAAAGGTATCATATCTTGGCTTCAAAGTTCAATCACTCATCTGTTGTTCAATTTTACTCATGTTGATTATATATATGCTTCAATATTTGCTTCAATCGTTCACTATACAATGTTGCCGCTTGCAACCTTGGCTTCAACACAGACTGGTCTGGTATCAGTCTCCACAACTCACCGGCTGTGCTGACTTCACTGGTGCTGCTTTGTTGTAGGAGCCAAGCACAGTAACACGGCGGCAATCGATTTTCCCCACCTTGACTATCGATGCAGGAGAGCCCTGGGTACAGGCCGACACACAATGCAGGACTCTTCTGCCTTCTTTCCTGGTCTTATGTTTACTATTCTTGAAGGTGTATGAAAGTAACAGTTCCTCGTCGAAAAAATATAAAGGGCACTTCCAACCTTGCAATCCCCTTCGGCTTTGCCATCTTTGGCCTTGTATTAAACTGCCATCTTGGAACTGCTGCTTCCTCGTGTGCTTTGCCTCACTCTCTGCTCTGTTTTCCTCTGTCCGTTTTCCTATTTCTGGCTCTTCTTGTCGGTGCCTTCCTCACGCACTTGACCTCCGCTCATACGCTTACCCCAAGTGTCTCCTTCTCTCCTCAGACTCACCGGTTAGCAGCAATGTAGCGGTTCTCTGTGGCAGCGTGAAAATGAGGGCAGGGTCTCTTCTCCTGCCCCTCAGATACCCTTGGGGTCAGCAATGGCCCCAATGGAATGAACAATTGTCCTGTGAATGCCAGCAGCGTTCTGGCTACTCCTGACCCACTTTATGAAAGGCATGGCTTCTCAACCTGCAGTGGTCCTTTTATCCTTGTGGGGAAGTTTAATGGTGCAAGTTGTTAGTAGTAATTGCCTATCAATTAACTTATCTCTGTGACATGCCTGAACCTTCCTCTGAAAGGAATTGAGTCTTAAAGAGACAGTCCTTTGGATTATAGGTTCCCTGTGTATGACGGTGTGCTGCAGGGGAAACCTAAAGTAGTTAAATGGGCAAGGAGCATTATGGGAGATGTAGTGTCCCCTGGAATTATGTTTGCATAGTTTGTTTTTCCATGATTTGTTGGCTTTTGTTTCTTTATGGGAAAGTGCTGGGATAGGAGGGGATTTTGGTGGCAGTATCCCATAAAGGCTGAGCGGATGTCGGGTAGGAGGGTGTCGGAAAGATGGGAATACCATGTCTCGCCCAAGGGTGTTCTTTCCCCAGCACCCATGGAGACCCTGCCCAGATGATCCCCCATCGCTTGTCTGCACCCAGGGTCGGGATCTGAGCACGACGCCCTTCTCCTGGCTACCTGAACAAAGGATCCCTGGGGTCTACATGGGAAAACATCCTCAGGTTTCTCAAATAGGGGATATTAATAAAAAAGGGGATAGGGGAATGTACACATTGTGAATGGTTCATGGTGCTGCTTTGTGGTAGGAGTCAAGGACAGTACCACAGCATTTGTTCCAAAACGAGGCAAGGCTCCAGTGTGATGCTCTGAGAACGTCTGAAACCTTTGGTTGTGGAAGGGCCCAAGACCTGAAGGCTTATGAATACGGACGGAAGGGTAGAGAAGGAATGCAGCAAGTTGTGTGAAGTTTAGTGTGGCCGTGAAAATCGGAGCTTGGAGCTCAGCAAACCATGGACCCCTATCCTCGCGTTAGTCAGGTATGCTAGTCTCAAGGCATTGATAGTGATGGTCCCAACGGACCCACAATAAAACACCAAACCTGCAAGGCGGTCTGAAAACATGCAAGCAGGGCCATCACATTGGTAAATAATAAAGTGATGATTCTCTTAGATGCAAAGCAAGCTTTTCATCTGCTTACAGTGGTGTTAGGGAGGTTTCAGAATGGCGCTTTGATGGAAGAACAAGAGCTCTTCGGTGGAGTGGGACCCACCAGCCAGAAGTGAAAGAAATTACGGCGGTGGCTCAAGCATATTCAGACGGCTAAAAAGACAGAGAGCAACTGCCCATCGGCACATGACAGTCCCACAAAGAGGACAAAGGTGGGGGCGAACCATAGCGGCCCAAACAAGCAGGAGAGGTAGGTAATGTGTGTGTACATACCCTTCTTGGCAAACAGCAACTTCCAACACAAAGGCAGTAAACCGGCCCCGAGACAGTCTCAGCACAGATGCCCCAGCTCAGCCAACGAGGGGGACCAGGAAGGATGTCCAACAAGAAAAATCAGAATTTGAGCTTTGAACAGAGATACAAGCCCAGCCAGCATGGCCAAATTGGTCTAAAAAATGTGCAGCAGGTTATTGGCACAAACATTCTCCACCAGATAAGTAAACCTGCAGAGTCAAACAGAACTCTTGCAAAAATACACCAGAACGGAGGACAGTATCAGGGTCTCCTCTAGGTATGCCTAAACGCTTTGGGGCTGGCCTAAGCCACCCCTCCTCCAATCACACACAGGGGCACTCAAAGAAAGGTTTTGGCTGTCAGCCAATTAGGTTGGCCCCATAAACTGCCAAACACACAAGACGGCATCACAGTTTGCTTACTAACATGGCTAGAGTCATGGATTGGTCAACATTGCTCCAAGCCACTAGAGAAGGTGCATGGCTACATAGGTTCAGAGCAAGCCCGTATGTGCACAACAGGCAAATTTGTCCTGCCTCATGGTTTCCCTAAAGAAATGAAGGCCTCTAAAACAAAATGGCAGAGAGCAGGACTTAAAAGATATATATTAGTACCCCAAACGGGCAGACTAGGGTTCTAATGCAATAAAAAGGCTTGCACTTTTTGTGAAGCCAAAACTAAATTGCCCCCTTGGGTAGTGGTCTTCAAACTGTGGGACTGGCCTTCCCCTGAGGGCCTTAAAGGATTCACAAGATGGGGGCACTCCCAAAAGGGAGTACAAGGACAGCTGTGTTCTCAGAACCAGCCTGTTCTCAAGAGCCATATGGGCCACCCAGTGACCATAACCTTATAAAAATGTTTGTAGAAGACCCTTTGACCACAACATGAGGTCAGATGTCCTGGAAAAGCCCACAGGGAAAGGGAATAAGCTTAGGGGTCCCTAACAAGACCACTCAGAAGACCCAAAACGGAATTATGACCTCACAAACGACATCTCATGGTTCGCCCTTGGCGTCTATGGATGCGCTGGCGCCGCCATTAATGTTCCATCACATCGTCTGGCGCATGACTTGCAGGGGTCCAGACTATTTTCAAGATGGCCTTCGCCGCTATAAATACAGTCATTGAGCTACACTCGAGGCATTGCAACCGTTCTACTAGTCGGTACGCACGCTCGTGTTAGCTCTTCATTGTCAACCTGCGATTCCCACTTGCCCTCCTTAACGGACCTCTTGGGTCTGCACTGTTCCCTCACTCTGAAAGTCGAGCCAGCGGCTGTGTTCCTTTTTTTTACCCTCAGCGCCGGTAAGGTTCTCCCCTTTACTCACTCCTCCTCTTCTCTATGTTTCTCCCCCCTTTCCTACGATCACGATCATGGAGCTTCCTAAGTGCCACACGCCTTACTGCTATGTCTTTAAGCTAGCTCCTGGAAAAGGGAGAACACAAGGACATACCATCTATCCTCCATCCGACGCTGGAGCACCCGATTTGACAACTGGACCCTTCCCTGAATTCCACATATCTACGGATTACTGAACATCACAGGGTTTTTTCAGCCAAGGGCTTTTTCCCTGTTTGGGGGTTGGCTCCCCGGAGTCCTCCTGTGCCCAAAGTGTTCCTCACCTGGACAAGGTGGCCTCCCGGGGGAGGTCACCCTTACCTCCACGACCGACAAGGAAAGAAGAAGAAGAGGAAGGCTCTGAGCAGTAGGGCAAGAAAGACTTGTCGGACAGTTCCTCTTCAGGACCAGGTGAGGAGGATATTGAGGAGGGGGCACCAGTTTATGACACAACATTACTGAGGTCTGTTTTTGTCAAACAATTACACAGTTAAACATCTTGTGACTGCCTCAGTCCAGGGCTCAGAGGTTTATCATATTGCTACCTCATTGAAAAAAGACAAGTAGCCTCACAAGTAGCCTGTTGTGCCTGTTAGGCCTGGGAGGCATCTGGCACTGGTGTGTCAGTGTTTGTGATGAGTATCGAGTTACTCGTTTGATCGTTAACATGTGGTGCCCATCAGCTGCACAGAGTTATGCTCATTGTGTGCTGTGAAAGAGATATTAAAGTGTGTGCTAGTGCAGGCTTGTGGTAGTATCAAAAAAAGTTACAGCAACGGAGGAAAAAAAATAGAAAAAAAAATATATATATATATATAATGCGCGCCTGCTACTTGTAACGACGACAGTTAATAGCAAACCATATAGAAAAGCATTA
Source organism: Ambystoma mexicanum (assembly GCF_040938575.1). Taxonomy (NCBI): domain Eukaryota; kingdom Metazoa; phylum Chordata; class Amphibia; order Caudata; family Ambystomatidae; genus Ambystoma; species Ambystoma mexicanum. The sequence continues at coordinate 39,138,012 of NC_090940.1, forward strand.
ATGGCATCCAAAGTATTGACTAGAAGCGCTAGTATGGCGCTGGCTGTTGCAACCTCACTACCCGGGTCGTCCGACGCAGACGAAGATCTTATTGAATGCGCCCAGATTTGTTCACTAGAAGGAGTTAGCGTGCAAGATACACGCAATGCAGGCTTTCCTGAATCATCACAGAGTTTATATGATGTAGAGATTAACCTGGCAACTAATATATTATCTAATACCGACTTGAATTCAAGCTTCATGTTTGCCAATACTCCGCCAATCTTTTGCAAGGGGGATATTTCTCTCATGGGTCTTACCCAGCACCTGGAATCAATTACGGAAGAGTGTGGCAGTCACCACACTAAAATGGAAAGTGAACCTAAAGAAATAGGTCACGCAAGTGTGAATGGTCTGATGTACATAGAATTAAAAAAACACTCGAGACTACTAAACAAAATAGTTTTAGCACTAAATAAGTCTTGAATTGCCCTGGACTAAGGCCAGTGATGTGGGTACATACTTTTCAACGCAAATTGAAATTTGTAATAGCAGAGGGAGTGTAAAGTGGACTCTGGCTAAATTGGCTCAATTTAATTGCATCTTGATACAGGATTTTGCATATTCTACTATTGAAATGAAGCTTTTTAGGAATTCTGTAGATTCATTTGAAGAGTACATAGATGGCATATTAGACTGCAGTAAAGTATTATCAATAGTAACCCAAAATAAGAAACAAGCTCATAAGCATACCTATGCCCAAGTTATAAAAAGTGCAAAAGCAAATCTTAGAAAAGCTATTCGGTGTATTAAAAAAATGGGAAATGGGGGACTTGGTGAGGAGGTTAAAGATTAAACAATGTAAACAAAAATACAAAAACTGGATTAAAAGTGTCATAGGTGTAATTGCCCAAAATGACGGAGAGTCTATGATTAGTGCATGAGGGGAATCAACTCACGTAGTACATGGTCACTTATAAATAGCATCCAAATTTCACAACAACAAATGCAAATGAATCCGATTGACTCCTTAGAATGGTCTATATAGGAACTCTGATGTGGTCTGGCTGCAAGAGGACATTATAGAAGGTGGGTGGTACCTGGATATATCTGTATTTAACATCAAAAAGATTCATTAAAAAAGCAAAATCTACCTCCACACCAGGTCCAAACCATTTGTCCTTTGCAAATCTCAAAAGCGATATTGACATGTGGTCAAAATTGCTGCACATACTTTTTTGTGAAATCTGTGAGAAAAAAAAAGATACCCGACTCATGGAAAATGTCTTATGTTTTGTTGCTTTTTAAAAAAGGTAATCGATAATGTCCCAAAAACTACCGCCCAATCACGCTATTGAATGTCGAATCTAAAATCTTTGCTGCCATTGTTTTGGAAAAACTTACTACATGGATGGATGGATGATTACTCGATCCTAGACTATAGGCAGATAGGATTTCTGATGCCGGTGGTCTTTTGGTTGCTCAATTGTTGAATCTGGTGAAATTAAAACTCATTGAAACATCTGTATATTGCGCCGATGGATCTGACCTCGGCGTTTGACCTCGTAGATAGACCAACATTGTGGAAAACTCTGTCATCGCTAGGTATTGAAAGAGGGCTGTTGGATGCAATCATGCATTTATATTCAGAAACATCTATGAATGTTAGACTAAACAGGCAGGGCCTTCACCAGCATGGGTGTTCTAAAATGGAACGAACTGCCCTTGACTTTGAGGCTGGAAACAAACCATCTATGCTTCAGAAAAAAACGTAAGACCTTCCTGTTCAAATAAGACCTCGTTATGCACTAATACTCCGCCGCATCATTCACAATCCGACCTTCTATGTGTGGTTACCACCACTGTCCCGTCATCTTGAATTCTCCTGTCCTGTCTTTATGTAACGCGCTCCGATGCCTGCGGGCTGCAGCGCTATATAAATAAAGGTCTTATGTCTAACCCAATAGCAACTGGCAACGTATTGAAGCAAGGGTGTCGGTTGGCGGCCACCCTCTTCAACCTGTATGTCTCGGAAGCAGGCAAGATCCTAAATATAAGTGGACTGATTGGACCTAAGATAGGAGGAGTTACTATTAGGTGGATCGCTTATGCGGATGACTTCCTATTAATGGATTGCACTAAAACAGGTCTACAGAAATCGATTAAGGACTTTGGCAACTTTATAGAGGAGAGAAAATTAAAATCAATCCCAGCAAAACCATTATTTTCCAATCCGGTAGAAAAAGTGTGACTCCTTTCTTTTCATCTTGGAATTGTAGTGGCGTGAAAATTTAAAGTTAAGCAGTATTACGCTTTAAAGGGTATGTATTTGTTAGCAATTCATGTGCTCTAACGAAAAACAACTTCATATTAAAAGCCAAAGAAGCCATGAATCAAATAAGGGCAATAGAAACAAAATTGGGGAAATTCACACTAGCGCCATGTATACAATTTTACAGGTTAAAGGTCATTCCAAGATTAATTTATGGGATAGAATTCTATCCGGAATCAATAATTCCTATACTGCGGCAAATGGAAGCTATGATGTGGCGTAAAATACTATTCTACATCCCCAACTGTGTTCCGATAGAGTTGATCCGGTATGAACTGGCCCTATATTCACTTACCAGTACTATGCATAACAAAAAACTATCTTTACTAAGGAAATGCATGGTTGCTGAGAGTGACTCAATATATCATTACATGAACGATGACTCTAATGGTAATTTTATGTACAATTTGAAAATGTGTTGTGAGAAAAAACTGTCAGATCTTGGGCTGTCATTGTTGACTCTGATAAACAATCCAGCGAAGGTCAAGGAGATTGTAAAAGCCTATGATTGGTTGGAAAATAATACAATTGTGCTAAACTCTAAATTATACTGTGAATGTATCTCATATTGGAAATTTACCCCGAAACCTGAAGATTACCTGCTGAAATACCAGTCAAGTGAATTTAGAAATCTAACCATGCGTTTTAGATTCAATGTCTTGAACACGAACGAGAAATTATCAATTCGTGGAAAGAGCATAAGGGGTAACAAAGAATGCAGGTTTTGTAATCAAACAGGAGTGACGGAATCCCTGAAACATCTATTATTGGTTTGTCCTAATTTAATGAATAATAGAATTGATAGTTTTTCGAAGTTTGTAAATGACATTTCAAATGTCGACAGGGACAAACTCTGGCATGAAATGCTGCACGGTTCATCTACGGCATTAAAACTTAAAGTGAATGTATTTTTACAAAATATATGCTCTCTCACTTGAATGCTGTAAGGAGTTCTATATTTAAAAGTGTAAGCAGAAGTGTAAGCAGAATATATTTCGTGTGAAGCAGGGCGAACTAAATTCAATGGACGCACACTAACGGCCGCGGTGCGATGTACTGTTCTCGGTCTTATTAAAGACACATTAAGATACATTGTGAGAGGGACCAACACTGTAACGGCATAGGGCATCACCCAATTTAGCGTGCATCTGTATAGAGTCTAGTTGTATGAAGCAAACCCTTTTCACTGCCTAAGAGGCACTGGCTCAGTACGTTCAAATGTAAATAGGATGTTATAGAATTTAAGTGTTTTGTGATGATGAGATGTTCAATTGTTTTATTGAAACTTTTATTGTTGTATACGCTATAAATTTTGTATTTGGTATTTTTGTAAAGGTTTGTATAAACCAAAACAAATAAATAAAAAATTAAAAAAGACATGTTATTGGCCCGGGGCCCAGTTAAAAGGCTGGATAAATGTGTTTGGAGTCTAATTCATGCATCTCATGTTGGATTTATGAGGGGTAGGTTCGGGTATGAGACTATTAGGACCATTATTGATATAATGGGTCTTCGCCAAACACAAACTCTGGATACTGTGTTGATATTCATCGATGCAGAGAAGGCTTTTGACCGTTGTGACAGAATACTCAGATCCTGTGTTGCTGTTAATCAAATATAGTCTTTATTGACTTTTAAGAGAAAGAAAAAGAAAAAAAACAGCTGGATCTCAAACTTCCTTGTTTAGTCCAGATTAAGCTGATAGCTTTCTTAAGGAGTATGGCTGGAATCGTAGGTTAGTCTTCATATGCCCAGCGAAACGGAGATGCTTCTTCCTCGCCTCCCACTTGTCTCTGAAACAAACAGGAGAAGTATGTGTCAGTCCTTTCTCTCTTTCTGTCTTATATATGGGCTGGGATCTAATAGTCCAATCAGGGCCCTTCCCCAGGTTTAGGCTTGATAAGCTCCTCCAAGCCCCACCCCCTTTTCCTATTGATGTCAGCCGCCATAATGGAATTTGCATCTTTTCCTCGTGGAGAACGGAGCGTTTTTCCCTTTCAGGCCACGAAATGCTCTGTAAATTCGGGAGGCGTGTGTATGCCTCTTGTCTTCTTATGGCTTTTTCTGGTTCGGACTGTTTTGAAGGTCTGTTGGGAATGCGCTCGTAAGGTTTCTTTTCCCTGCTTTTTATGTCTGTCCTAATGCAGCGTCCTGCGCGCTTACGTTCCGTAGCTCTTAGTTGGGTACTGGGAAGGCAGCCTCTCATCATTCCAGTTACCACACTGAGATATGCGGGCGTCTTGTGTAGTCCTCTGTTGTCCATGTGGTCATCCGATTCTTGATGGGTTTTGCTGCTTCTGGTGCTAATTCCATTTGTCTGCTATTCCTTTACTGATGAACCCGAGTCTCTGCCCCACCACGTTTCTTTCGGTCCATCTTCAACTCGTTCCCCTTCAACTTGGTTGTTACAACCGTCAACTGTGAATTTTTTTAATTTACCATGAGAAGGATAGGCTTTGGCACACATTTTCTTAAGGCGATTGGTTGTCTACATGATGCAGCGAGGGCTAAAATTTAGGTGAATCATTTATTAATTGGACATGTTTGCTCTTACACGGGGTAGGAGGCCGGGTTGCCCTCTGTCATCCTTTTTTGTTCAATGTTACATTAGAACGTTTGGCGGTTCACATCAGGGGTGAACAAGGAATAAGAGGACTAAAGTTTGGGGGAGTGGAGTTCAAGGTTCTCTTACGCAGATGACATGGTGATTATTCTTTCTAACCCAGAAGAAGGAAGTGCAATTTTGAAGAATGCTTTTCAGAAGGTAGGCGTAATTTCGGGCCACAAAGTTAACTGGGACAAAACAGAGGTTTTCCCACTTCAGCAGCCTGTAGGAGAGGGGATTTTGCAGATTGGAACTGTAAGTGGTCAGATTCACATGTCAAGTATTTAGGGATCTACTTGATCAGGGATCTGAAGAGAATTGTAGAATTCAACCTAAATAGGTGTCATGATTCCTGCCCCTCATGTCCCCAGCCCTCCAAGATGGAAGGCTGGAGCCAGGCCACGATCACCTACATGGCCCTTAAGGGCCTCTCCATCCCTCCAAAGACCCACTTAGAGTCAGACTTGGCGCTTGTGGCACCAGACTCACTCACTCCCATAGGATAACATTGGGGATTGGACTTGTAGTGCATTGATGGGGACAAGAAGGATGCCCCCAAATATTTCGGTCCCCTGAACTGCATGTGCAGTCTAGTCTTTTGGGTGTGGTTCAGCCCAGAGACACCTGGGATACCCAGAGACTATTTAAGCCACTGTTGTGTCTTAACTGTCGTGTAGCCGAAGAGTCCTCTGTCCACAAGTGCCACACAGAGAGAATCAAAGTCACTCTCTGTACAGCCTTTGAGGCCACAGGTGGGAGATGTTCTTCCGGAACTGCGGTACTCGTGGAACCCCGAACCACTGTAAAGGAAACACTGGTTAAGTGTCAAGCCAAAACAGAGTCAACAACCAATCAACAAGTAAGTGGAACGGTGTTACCAAAAAGGCGTCTGTGGAGTAGCGCTTGTACCTATGGGGAAGGTTCCGAGACTCAGCAAGGCTGTTCTCTCAGTATGTAGCGATCCCAGCAACGTTGCAAGTGCCAGGCCCACCTGATGCCAGAATCCGCACAAGAAGGGCAGAACGTAGTAGGAGTCCGTGAAGCAGTCCGTGGTCGTAACAATGATCCAAAAGCAAGTACCAAAGCCAAGGGTTATCCGCTGCCAGTCCGTGAAACAAATCCGAGGTCAAGATCCAAAAAGGTGAGACAAAAGGTAAGTAGCGCCGTACAGGAATCCGAAGAAACAGCTGCGAAGCACCAAAGCACCACAACACAGCCGTTTAAATACTGGCGCTGCTATTTCCTCCCGGTTACATGACCCATGAGCGCATCACGCGAGTGTAGTCCAGAAACACGTGAGCGGGAGGCGGCGGTCATGTGACGCGGAAGAAGCTGGTCTAGCAACCGCCACCGAAGACACCAAAGGGGTAGACGTCTCCGCGGGCAAACAACATGCCGACCCAGGCTTTGTGGCAATCGGCGCCGTGGCAACTGGGGCGAAGAGAGAACCCGTGAGTCCCGTACCCAGGCAAGAGGGCGAGGGGTGTTCGGGGCACGGGGATGAGGAATGGGACTCCCAGAGGGACGAGTGGAGTGCGTGACAGAGCCCCCCTCCCCCAAGGCCCACGACCCTGTGGGAACGAAGGATGGTCCCTATGGAACCGTGCCACTAAACGGGGAGCCTGGACATCAGTAGCCGGGACCCAGGACCGCTCCTCGGGGCCATACCCTGACCAATCCACAAGGTACTGGAGACACCCCCTAGAGACACAGGAACCCAGAATGGCAGAGACTTCAAAAACATCCGGAGTGGACAGAGACACCGGGGCCACAGGAGAGCGAAGCTGTGTGGGAGCGGGACAGGGCTTGAGCAGAGAAATGTGGAAAACAGGGTGAAGCCGCCAGGAACCCGGGAATGCAAGTTGATAAGATACAGGGTTGATAACACGTGTAACCGTATAGGGACCCACAAATCGAGGTAGAAGTTTGCAACAACCCACCAGGTGCAGATGTCGAGTGGATAACCAAACGCGGGATCCCACAGTGTACAACGGGGCCATCACCCGTTTCCTGTCCGCCTGCGCCTTCATGGACACCTGGGCCTCGACAAGATGAGTCGAGACCTGAGCGTGGACGGAGGCCAGGTCCCTAACGCATGCAAGGGCAGCCGGATTGGCTGAAGTAGGCAAGTCCGTGAAGGGCAGAACACGAGGGTGCTGACCATAAAGTACGTAGAACGGGGAGAAACCAGTGGAAGAATGGACAGCGTTGTTGTACACGAATTCCGCAAGATGCAACACGCTCAACCAAGAGGATTGCAGCTGTAGGGTCAGACAACGTAAGTACTGCTCCAGCGTCTGGTTCAGTCGCTCGGTCTGGCTGTCCCAATCAGGGTGATATGCTGAGGAGAAGCGGACGTCCGTCCCGAGTAACTTAGTCAAGGCCCGCCAGAAACGCGAGGTGAACTGCGAACCCCTGTCCGAGACGATAACCGAGGGAAGCCCGAAAAGACAAAAGACATTCTCGAAGAACAACCGGGCCAGTGTAGGCGCCGAGGGGATGCCTTTACAAGGGATAAAACGAGCCATCTTAGAAAAGGGATCGATGACCACCCACAAGGTATCGAATCCCCGGATCCGGGGTAGGTCAGTGACGAAGTCCATGGTCAAGGTGTGCCACGGTTTGGGAGGGACAGGTAAAGGAAGCAAGAGACCCACAGGGCGACCCCTACGGTGCTTACACTGTGCGCAAACAGCACATGCGTTGATGCAAGATTCAACATCTTTTCTCATAGACGGCCACCAGCACCACCTTCTCAGCAGCGCCAAAGTGCGTTTCTGACCAGGATGACCATGAACCAGGGCGTTGTGAGACCATTCCAAGGCCATAATGCGGGTGTCTACCGTGGGCATGAATAAACGATCAGAAACAAAGGGGAGACCATCGTGAACTACCAAATCCCAATCAGACAACTGGCCTGGGGTGGGAGGTAACCCAATCCCGTATCGCGTCAAGTAAGGGCAGGGTTGGAGTACACAAACAAACCACCTTGCCGACATCTAGAAGGGTGTCTGGAAACGTCGGCAAGGCCACCCCCCAGGGGAACACGATAAGGCATCGGCTTTGCCATGGGTATTACCCGGGCGATGTTTGATCACAAAGTCGAAGGCCGCAAAGAAGAGATGCCACCTGACCTGCCTGCTGTTGATACATTTCAGAGATGCCAGGTCTTGTAAATTCTGGTGATCGGAATAAACCATGACACAGTGCTTAGCACCCAAGAGGTGATGCCTCCAAACGCGGAATGCGTCCATGACCGCCAGTAGTTCCTTTTCGGTCACGGTATAGTAGGATTCGGCATCTGTGAATTTACGGGAATGGAAGGCCACAGGTTGAAGACGACCACAGGTGGGGCAAGTCTGTGACAATACAGCACCTAGGGCAAAGGATGAGGCATCAGCCTCCACTATGAATGGCAGTTCTGGGTCTGGGTGCTGCAAGATGGGGGGCAGTGGTGAATGCTGTCTTTAAAGCCTCGAAGGCCTGTTGATGTGTGTCCATCCATAGAAAGGGTGTGCGAGGGCTAGTCAGGGAAGTGAGGGGAGCCACCAAAGAAGAAAACCCAGAGATAAATTGGCTGTAAAAGTTAGCGAAACCAAGGAAAGACTGGAGCGCCTTCAAAGAATCGGGGACCGGCCAATCCAGCACCACGCGGACCTTGGAATTGTTCATGGCTAGCCCTCCAGATGAGATGTGAAAACCAAGAAACTCTACGGAGTCGGCATAGAACTGGCACTTCTTGGGTTTGGCAAACAAGGAGTGCGTCCTTAGACGAGACAACACTTCCCTGACGTGCTGTACGTGGTCCTTCATGGTCTGGGAAAATATCAGGATGTCATCCAAGTATACCACCACAAAAACGTCCAGGACGTCAGAGAAGATGTCGTTCATGAACCTCTGGTACGTGGCCGGAGCGTTGCACAAACCGAACGGCATGACCGTATACTCATACAACCCATAGCGAGTACAAAAGGCGGTCTTCCATTCGTCCACGGAACGCACACGAACCAGATTGTAGGCACCACAGAGGTCTAATTTGGTAAACACAGTGGTGTGTGTGAGACGGTCCAACAGGGGTGTGATTAGTGGAATGGGGTAGCTGTCTTTCTTGGTGATGGCATTGAGTCTGCGGTAGTCCACACAAGGCGGTAAGTCACCCTCCTTCTTAGGAACGAAGAAAATGGGACTTGCCGCCGGGGATGTAGAAGGACGTATCTGGCCCAGGCGGAGGGACTTTTGGATGTACTCCTTGAGGGCTAGATCCTCAGTAGGAGACAGGGAGTAGATACGACCTGTGGGGATAGTGCTGTCCGGAACCAGATCTATCGGGCAGTCGTACGGGCGATGTGGCGGTAGGACTTCTGATGAACCATGGTCGAACACTTCCAGATAGTCTTGGTATTGGGCCGGAATGAGTGTGGAGACTAGTCCAACCGTGTGGTGTTCTGTGGGGGGGGACAATGGGTTCCTCTAGAGATAATTGAGCCATGACCCCCAATGCTTGAGCGGGTGTCTCAATGCTGGTGGCTGCGGTTAGGCAGAAGTGTTGACAGAGATCAGATTCGAAATGCACCCTCTTTCCAGTCGATTAAGGGATTGTGCTCCCGTAGCCAGGGTATTCCCAATATTACACCGAACTGGGGCATTGAGATGAGATCGAAACTCAGGGTCTCCCTGTGTATTGCTTGTATGGTCAAGAGCATCGGGCGGTCTGTTGTTTGATCGGTCCGGAAACCAGAGCAGTCCCATCCACTGCCTGTACTGGTTCCGGCTGGGTTTTGGCTAGAAGAGGTAGGTTCACGGTTTGGGCCAGCGTGATGTCCATATAATTACCTGTAGCCCCGGAATCTATGATAATCGTAACCGGGTATGTGATGTCAGGTGTGGGTTGTAGAATGGCCTGTACATATATGGGTCTGATGCGACCGAAAGCAAACACAGGGTTCGGGGTATGACGGGGAGCGCTCAACCCGGTCCCCGAGTTTAGGGTCGAGCACTCCAAAAATCTGATGGTTTCAGCTTGGGGCGACGGGGACACTCTTCACGTAATGGCCAGTTAGACCACAATAATAGCAAACATTGTCCACCTTCCTACGTTCCCTTTCTATGGGTGTGATCGGGCTCCTGATGCCCCCGATTTGCATGGGTTCGGAACAGGTGTTTGAGGGGGCCGAGGTGGAAGGAGATGGGGCAGTGGTGTGCATGAAACCGGCCTCAGCCCTACGTTCAGAACGTCTGGCATCCAATTGCAGAGTTAAATCGACTAGATCATGGTAAGAGGTCGGTAAGGAGGGAACAACCGTAAGGGCATCCCTCATGGCGTTGTTTAAGCCGCGATAATACACAACAGCTTTTTTGGTTTCAGGCCAGGAAGTCTCAGCCGCAAGCTGATTGAACTTAGTAATGTATTCGATTAAAGACCCCCTAACCTGCCCCAGGTCCAGGAGTTCCAGGTCTCGGGACTGGACTTTATGGCATGTATCGAACACTCTGCACATCTCCGTGACCAACGGGTCAAAATCGTAAAGGGCTGGGTTGTTGTTTTCCAGGAGTGGATTGGCCCAGGCAGCAGCAGTGCCTGCTAAAAGAGAAAGAGTAAAGTCTGCCTTGGAGGTGGAGTCCGGAAAGGCTATGGGCCTACACAAAAAAATGCAACTTGCATTGATTCAGGAAGGTTCTGAATTTGCCGGGATCCCCATGATACCTCTCAGGGGCGGCCAAAGGAAAAGGAGAGGGCAGTACTACGGGGATGGGGTTAGGAATGGGTGGAACGGGAGGTTGGACGGGCGGGGGGCCTGGTGGGGTATCCCCAAATTCAGCATCTGAGCGTAGAGGGTGTCTAGCACTCTGGATGGTATCCAAGCGTTGATGAATGGCTGTATTTGCTGCGGCCATGTCTGCACACATAACACGGTTATGGCCTGAACCATAGTGGTCAAGGGGTCATCCGCAGCTCCCTCCATAGCTAGACGACAGGATGGCTTCGCAGTCTGTTGTGTCTTGACTGTCGTGTAGCCGAAGAGTCCTCTGTCCACAAGTGCCGCACAGAGAGAATCAAAGTCACTCTCTGTACTGCCTTTGAGGCCACAGGTGGGAGATGTTCTTCCGGAACTGCGGTACTCGTGGAACCCCGAACCACTGTAAAGGAAACACCGGTTAAGTGTCAAGCCAAAACAGGGTCAACAACCAATCAACAAGTAAGTGGAACGGTCTAACCAAAAAGGCGTCTGTGGAGTAGCGGTTGTACCTATGGGGAAGGTTCCGAGACTCAGCAAGGCTGTTCTCTCAGTATGTAGCGATCCCAGCAACGTTGCAAGTGCCAGGCCCACCTGATGCCAGAATCCGCACAAGAAGGGCAGAACGTAGTAGGAGTCCGTGAAGCAGTCCGTGGTCGTAACAATGATCCAAAAGCAAGTACCAAAGCCAAGGGTTATCCGCTGCCAGTCCGTGAAACAAATCCGAGGTCAAGATCCAAAAAGGTGAGACAAAAGGTAAGTAGCGCCGTACAGGAATCCAAAGAAACAGCTGCGAAGCACTGAAGCACCACAACACAGCCGTTTAAATACTGGCGCTGCTATTTCCTCCCGGTCACATGACCCTAGAGCGCATCACGTGAGTGTAGTCCAGAAACACGTGAGCGGGAGGTGGCGGTCATGTGACGCGGAAGAAGCCGGTCTAGCAACCGCCACGGAAGACGCCAAAGGGGTAGACGTCTCCGCGGGCAAACAGCATGCCGACCCAGGCTTTGTGGCAATCGGTGCCGTGGCAAATGAGGCGAAGAGAGAACCTGTGAGTCCTGGAACCGGGCAAGAGGGCGAGGGGTGTTCGGGGCACGGGGGATAAGGAATGGGACCCCCAGAGGGACGAGTGGAGTGCGTGACAGCCACGCCCAGGCTGAGAAACATGCTTTGTGTTTTCCGCACCTGCAGCGTGACACTCACCGTGTTCGGATCGGTCTCCAGTAGGCCTGCATCTTTCTTCTGAGCTCAGCTCCTGCAAGAACAAGAACACAGTTTGGAACAGCCTTACCTTGCGGCGCTACTGCCCATCATTCATCGCCCCTTCTGTTCTGCGGTCATCTTCGGCGGTGTCATTACCATCCCGGCAAGCCGCTTCCTAAGGAAAAGGGAAAAGAACAGAAAAATGGCATTAGTAAGCATTCAGCAAATCTTGGTTTATTTTTAAAGACTGTACGAGCTTCAAACGCTTACCTGAATCCCAGCCGCTCTCGGGGGGAACTCTGTCTCCGGAACTTCTCATCCATCTGCAAGAGGGAAAAAGACACTCCAGGTTAGCGTGGAAACATCTAGAGGCGCTGCATACCGCGCTTACTCACTGCATTTCTTCTTCATAACCGGCATCCACTCTGAAAACGTTGCAGCACCTAAAAGACACAGAAAAAGAAGTCGGTTCAATACAAATACGAAAGGGTTGCATCGCGCTCTCACTCACCTTCAACGCTACTCATCTCAGCAGCACGTCGCCATCCCTGGACGCCGGCCATCATCTAAGGAAGGAAAGGAACGAGGTTAGAGAACTGTTCAAAAGACTCATTATACTTACCTCTTGGACTCTTGCCAGTGAAGTAACTAGGCAGCAACGAGCCTGCATCAATCAACGCGCCCCTGCGCTGAAAGCAGGACGGAGAGCACACTTTCCAAGAAAACAAGGTGAGCTGTGGATCAAAGGGAAGGGTTGGACCCCGGGGAAAAAGGGGTTTAAGCACACAGAGACAATAGGGAGTTAAACTCTACCAATCCTGTGTTTCAGGTCCAGTCTCCAGTCGAGTAGACTCCAGGGAAGGGTTTGAGGTCGTAAGAGGTCAGAACAGGCCGAGTGACGTCCCCGTGGATACCAGGTGAGCGTTACAGAACACAAAGCCTCACATCAAAATCCACCTGGCGTCATGGAAACGTCAGAAACCGACCAGTTGGCCCACATGTTGGGGCAGCTACGTTCAAAAGTACATGCAGCCAGGCAGGAGACCAACACTCTGAGGAGAGAGCTGATAGTAGCCAAAGAACGCACTGATGATATAAGCCAGCAACTACTCCAGTCACAAGCAGGGCATGCACCATTGCTGGGAAGCGTGCCCTCGATGCCAGCACCATCAGCCAATCCTGTTCAGATAACCCTTCCTGGGGCAGTTCCCTTGGCCCTGCCCGAACGATTTACGGGGGATTCCAAGAGGTTTGCAACGTTCATGAACCAGTGCCGCCTGCACATCCTTTGTAGACCAAGGGCCTTTCCGAATGACCAATCACGGGTCGCTTTTGTGCTATCCTACCTGAGTGGTAGCGCCGCGGACTGGTCTGTACCCTTTGTGGCCCAAGACGATTCTTTGCTGCATGACTTCAGGTGTTTTCAGCAGGAGATGGAAAAGCTGTTCGCCCGTCGTACTCATGGGCAGGCATTAGACAATGAACTTCTGTCCCTACGCCTGGGAAATCAAGACCTATTAACATACATAGCCATGTTCAATAGACTCGTAGTTGAAGCAGAATGGCCAGTGGAGAAGAGAACCACGTTATTTCATCAGGGGTTGCGGGGGGGAGCTCAAGGGCGTTCTCGCATAAGTAGTGAACCCCCAGAAAGACTGCTCAGAATTCATTGACCTTGTTGTTCAACTGGATCATAGGTTGCAGGACCGAAGAGCAGATCGATCCAGACCGGACCCTCGCCCTATGCATGTGCGTTCAAAGGACAATATTGCCCGCACAACGGAAGGTTCAGGAGAACCAATGCAAATCGGGGGGTCAGATCCCCCTTGACTAAAGCGGAAAGGGATAAAAAGGAGACAGCAGCAGTTATGTCTGTGCTGTGGAAGGTCAGGTCATTTCCTTAAAGAGTGCCCTGTGAAGCCACCGAGGAGGATGGTAGGGGCCACGGACAAGGAAGATACCATCAAGGAATCAGAAAACTCCCCAGCCCGGCAAGTGTAGGGGTCCACTTGTCGAGCAACGAAAGTGAACTACAGACCTCCCATTTTGCACTATCTGTGGTCTTGATCAATCACCAACAACCATCTCGGATGCACGCAGTAACAGTGTACATTGACAGTGGAGCCATTGGGAATTACATCGACCAGGATCTTGCGGCAAAGATGGGGCTTCCGTTACGCCCTAAATCAACCACTGACACTGTTGCCACTGTCGACGGCATGGAAATAGCTTCTGGTCCAGTATCCCAATGCACTGCAGCTTTAACCCTTCTGTGCCAGGATGGACACCAAGAATCTATCGTTTTCGACCTCATTAAGGCACCACAGTTCCGGTTGATTTTGGGAATGCCATGGTTGGTAGCTCACAATCCTCGAATCGATTGGCGAGCAAAAGAATTGGCCTTTCCCGAGACTTGCGCCCACACATGTTATCGCCAAGAGAAACACCCAATAGACACCAGAACCTCCACGCTTGCGACTGTGGCAATCGGCACCCTACCAAGTGAATATGAGGACTTTCAAGAGGTCTTTCAGAAAAAACAGGCTAATACCCTGCCACCGCATAGACCATACGATTGCCAAATCGACCTGATACCCGGCGCACAAATCCCTTGTGGGCGAATTTATGCACTCACGGAACCAGAAAACCAGCACCTGAAGGCCTATCTTGACCAATACCTGGCCAACGGGTTCATCCGTCCCTCGAAGTCTCCAGCAGCCAGTCCTCTATTCTTCGTACCGAAAAAGGAGGGGGACTTGAGAACATGCATCGACTATCTTGCACTGAACCAGATTACCGTAAAAACCGCTACCCCCTGCCACTGATCCCTGAATTGCTTGATCAAGTCAAAGATGCCCAAATCTACACAAAACTAGACCTGAGGGGGGCATATCACCTTGTTTGCGTAAAACAGCGGGACAAATGGAAAACCGCTTTTCGCACCAAATACGGCTTGTACAAATATCAAGTAATGCCCTTTGGCCTTTGCAACGTACCTGCAGCATTTCAATACTTCATGAACGAAGTCCTACAGGAATTGATTGATGTCTGTGCTCTAGTGTACATCGACAATATTCTAGTATATTCTGCATCAAAGCAGGACCACGTTAAACACGTCCGATCCGTATTGGAGAAACTCAATCAACACCAGCTCTACGCCAAGCTTGAAAAGTGCTCATTCCACGTCTCCGAGGTGGAATTCCTGGGCTTTATTCTCAGCCCGAATGGATGTACACAAGGTAGATGCTATTCTGAACTGGCCATCCCCAAATTCATTCAAGGGGGTTCAACGTATGCTGGATTTTGCAAACTTCTACCGCTGGTTCATCCCAGGATTTTTGCAAATCGTGCATCCCATCACGTCATTGCTAAGGAAAAGCAACAAAAGGTTCCAGTGGACAACAGAAGCCGAGGAAGCTTTCCAGGAACTCAAAGCAAGAACTCCTGGCCATTAAGTCAGCCTTTAAGGCATGGCGGCACTACCTCTTGGGTGCCAGACACACAATCACCGTAATAACTGACCACCGGAACCTCCAGTACCTAAACACGGCAAAGGCCCAATCCTCACAACAACTACGTTGGGCTCTTTTTTTTGCTGAATATGACTACGTGATTACATTTCGACCAGGGGTGAAAAACGGGAAGGCCGATGCCCTTTCCCATATGGGGGTGGAAGAGCAAGGGTATCAGACCCCTGATCCAATAGCAATCATCCCGAGTGACAAGCTCCTAGGAATCACAGCAACCATAACTCAGAAAGAATTACATGAAGAAATCCAAAACCTGATGAGTCCGGAGCAATTACAAGCGTGGAGTGCACAAGGAGAACATTACATGATAAAAGATCAGTTGCCCTACTTCAGGAATCGTTTATTCTTACCAAACCAAGAACTACGAGAACAAGTCATGTCCGGTTATCATGGTTCCTTGATCGAGGGCCACCCCGGAATCGCTAAAACCCTAGCCAAGGTAAAACAAAATTATTGGTGGCCCACATGGTGTAAAGACATTATCCAATTCATCCTATCTTGTGGAGTGTGTGCTCAAAACAAGTCATCCAAGCAGAAACCGGCTGGGCTATTACAACCATTGGAAATTCCACCAGCACCCTGGCACACGTTGTCCCTCGATTTTATTACTGACTTACCACCCAGTCAAGGGTTTAACACTATTCTTGTGGTCGTGGACCTATTTTCAAAAATGGCACATTTCATTCCTCTTAAGGGGCTCCCAAATGCTTCCACTCTGGCAAAGGTATTTCTTGAAGGCACCGTACGGCTCCGTGGGTTTCCTTCAATTTTAGTCTCAGACCGAGGTACTCAATTTGTATCTAACTTCTGGAGAACATGCTGCTCTATGGCCCAGATCGACATCCGGCTATCATTCATCGCCCCTTCTGTTCTGCGGGCATCTTCGGCGGTGTCATTCCCATCCCGGCACGCTGCTTCCTAAGGAAAAGGGAAAAGAACAGAAAAAAGGCATTAGTAAGCATTCAGCAAATCTTCGTTTATTTTTAAAGACTGTACGATCTTCAAACGCTTACCTGAATCCAAGCCGCTCTGGGGGAACTCTGTCTCCGGAACTTCTCATCCATCTGCAAGAGGGAAAAGACACTCCAGGTTAGCGTGGAAACATCTAGAGGCACCGCATACCGTGCTTACTCACTGCATTTCTTCTTCATAACCGGCATCCACGCTGAAGACATTGCAGCACCTAAAAGACACAGAAAAAGAACTCAGTTCAATACAAATACGAAAGGGGCGCACTGCGCATCGCGCTCACTCACCTTCAGCGCTACTCATCTCAGCAGCACGTTGCCATCCCCGGACGCCGGCCATCATCTAAGGAAGGAAAGGAACGAGGTTAGAGAACTGTTCAAAAGACTCATTATACTTACCTGTCGGACTCTTGCCAGTGAAGTAACTAGGCAGCAACAAGCCTGCATCAATCAACGCGCCTCTGCGCTGAAAGCAGGACAGAGAGCACACTTTCCAAGAAAACAAGGTGAGCTGTGGATCAAAGGGAAGGGTTGGACCCCACGGAAGAAGGGGTTTAAGCACACAGAGACAATGGAGAGTTAAACTCTACCAATCCTGTGTTTCAGGCCCAGTCTCCAGTCGAGTAGACTCCAGGGAAGGGTTCGAGGTCGTAAAAGGTCAGAACAGGCTGAGTGACATCCCCATGGATACCAGGTGAGCGTTACAATAGGTTAGCAGAGACTTTGAAGAAGGACATAAGAAAGTGGGAACGTTTGAATTTGGGAGTCTGGGCTAAAGTCAATGCAATAAAGATGGACTCTTACCAAAAGTGCTTTATATTATACCGTCCATACTATTGCGGTTCACAAAAAAAGATGTTGAAAATGATTCATCAGATCTTTCAAAATTTTCTTTGTGGTGAAAAGAAAAAAACGCAAATCCCGAGGTTTATTCTATTACATAGTGTACAAGAGTGGGGGTTTGGTTACTCTGATTTGGATAAATACTACCGTGGATTAATACTGAAGAAAGCTGCACATTATATATCACCTAAGAATCTCTAGGACCCTATTTGGTTATCAATTGAGAGGGGAACCGTTAGACCTTGTAAATTGAGTAAGATTAACGCAATGGCGAAGATACCGAATGTGGTTGAGAAGTTGCCCACGACTACTGTGACTAGAGAAATACTTTGGTGGCTATCTAACTCTGAAGGTAATGTCTATCTTACTTATAAAATCTCCTTCTTGCATAATGCTGGTATTCAAATTGCTAATAGGACATTGTATTGGCGTAGTTGGGTTTTGAGGGAATATTTGAGATAGGGGATGTGCTGTGGGATGGACGAATGGTACCTTTTGGAGGAACTGCAACGGTTATATGGTCTGAGCATTAGAGAGTTAGATTCAATGGCACTTTTCTTACAGAGACCAGGCATGCTATTTATGCCAACACAGGATGAACCGGCATGGTGTGCTATATTTGCTTCGTCACCACGTATGGTAGCCACATATATTAAGTTAATGCCTGTGGATCCTCTCATAGATAATTCCTGGAAGAAATTGAAGGGGATGTGGGAAGAGGAGCTGGGTTGTGAAATTTTGGATAAGGAATGGGGGCAGATAGGACGGGTAGGCTTTAGGTGTAAGTTACATCTGAATTTGAGACTTACACATCAGAGTTTTGGGACATCTGTACTGGACTCCGGTGCAAATGCAGGGTTGGGGCTTGATTGAAAATGCTGTTTGCTGGGGTTGTGGTAAAGCGATGGGTACTCTTATGCATATGTTGTGGGCGAAGGAATTTTGGGGGATGTATTGGACCAAATGGATACAGTATTATCAATGACCTTTCTAGGATGCCTTAGCAAGTCCTTTTACTAGCCAACAGAGGATGGTGTAAGATTTCTAGGCAGTATAGTCAGCCAATAGAGGACGGTGTAAGATTGCTAGGCAGTATAGTCAGCCAATAGAGGACGGTGTAAGATTGCTAGGCAGTATAGTCAGCCAACAGAGGACGACATAAGATTTCTAGGCAGTATAGTCAGCCAACATAGGACGACATAAGATTTCTAGGCAGTATAGTCAGCCAACATAGGACGGTGTAAGATTTCTAGGCAGTATAGTCAGCCAACAGAGGACGGTGTAAGATTGCTAGGCAGTATAGTCAGCCAACAGAGGAAGGTGTAAGAATGCTAGGCAGTATAGTCAGCCAACAGAGGACAACATAAGATTGCTAGGCAGTATAGTCAGCCAACAGAGGAAGGTGTAAGATTGCTAGGCAGTATAGTCAGCCAACAGAGGACGGTGTAAGATTGCTGGGCAGTATAGTCAGCCAACAGAGGACGGTGTAAGATTGCTAGGCAGTATAGTCAGCCAACAGAGGACGGTGTAAGATTGCTAGGCAGTATAGTCAGCCAACAGAGGACGACATAAGATTTCTAGGCAGTAAAGTCAGCCAACAGAGGACGGTGTAAGATTTCTAGGCAGTATAGTCAGCCAACAGAGGACGGTATAAGATTGCCAGGCAGTATAGTCAGCCAACAGAGGACGACATAAGATTTCTAGGCAGTATAGTCAGCCAACAGAGGACAGCATAAGATTGCTAGGCAGTATAGTGAATGGATTGACAAGGCGCTAGTAGTGGCTGTAAAACAAATATTAAAATTGTGGAAAACAAGGGGAATAAAGCAAGTGTAGTTGGGTGAGTGATGTGCAAGTGTTCTGACTTTGAGAAGGTCTAGTTTCAAAAACTAAATAAAGAGGATGATCACTTAGACCTCTGGTCACCTTTTAGCAGCCTCTCTGGTGGGGAGGTATTTAATCACGTGCGCGTGAAGTAGGTTAGTGGAGGAATTCCAGTTGGGGGAGGGTTTGCGTACATTTCTTAATTTTTATTTTTTTGTTTTTTATTTTTTCACTTTCTTTTCTCTTTCTTTTTTTTCGATGTTGTGTCGCCACCGTTCGATGTGTTCTGTGGGTATTATGTCCAAGGACAATGTATGTTAGTGGGTATTGTGCCATATTACAGTTATTATAGTACAAGCCTGTATCATGGGATTCTTAAGTTGTGTTAGTGTATTCATTGATTGTTCAGAAAGGAATTGTAACTCTGATATTACATGAATGCTTGTATTAGTTACTTGTTGGTTATTTTGTAAAATTAATAGTGTTGAAAAATAAAAAGAATAAAGCTCATTTCTGAGAATTACAATTTGGCTAAGTTTAAGACACGGTTTGGTATGGTGCATATAGTTGCAAAGCGCCGACTGTGACCCAAGGGTATAGTGACAATAAGCAGTTCAGAAATGAAAAAAAGAGAAGCAGATAGGAAGTGAACCCAGAAATAGTCACCAACGTGGCTAGGCAGTGCATGGGGAACGAGTGATTTTCTGGAAGCCAGAGAACATTCAGGTTTGCTCCATTGCAATATATAAATGATGTTTTAAAATGTCAAGAAAGTCTCTGATGGTGAAAACAAGATCTCAGAACAGTTTCCCTCCTCCCCCAAGATCACTCCAGTGCAATCCACCACTTCCCAATGCTGATTAAAAGGTAACTCAAAAGCACAGTGCAGTGCACACTTCCACTGAGTGATGCAAATTGGATGAAGTGCTCGCCTGACCTCTTTTAGGATAAATATACATAACTATACTATTTAAAAAAGGTCAATCAAGTTGAACTGTGCTCGTTTCTGATGTCATTGTCCTCAGTGTTGTGGGTTCACAGAGCATGCTGCCCTTTAGGGTGGTGTATGGGGCTATGAAAAGTATCCAAGTGTTTGTCTCTGGCCCACTGTGAAAAGTTGGCATCAAGGCTCTATGTGATACTTGAGATGCCAGTTCCATATTTTTTGTATAATTTTCTTATTTTTACAACGTATGAGTGCAATGAAATTACATTTATTTTGTGCGTCGACCACTTTAACTCTTTTTATGCAGAATGTTGCTTAATCCTTCTACTTAACTGAGCGGAGGAGCGGGAGTAGCAGTCTCAGCAGGACATTCTGAGTGTTGGTCTTTCTTTGCTCGTTGTGAGTCTGGAGGCGGAGCTTGCCATTAAAACCCCCTTTTCCCTGCCGAGAGGCGTGGCGTAGCAGGAGTGGTGGTCTCAGCAGCCTGCGCTGCTGGGTGCGGCTCCATCTATCTGACCTGAAGGACCTCTGCCTAGAAGCAAGTAAGTGACATTAACACTGCCTTAAGACTGTGGACTGTGCCCCTTAGCGGATAAGGCCGAGGGTGGTTCCTGGGTGATCTACCAGGCGTCTCAGAAAAAGGAGATTACAGGTGTTGAGCAAGCATGGGGGATATGAGTGGTTGCAGTTTATAGCCTTGCGGAAGCAAACCGCCATCGCCTGTGACGACCGGCACAGAGGATTCCGCAAATATGGACTCAATCTCCCCATTCCCCCCCCCCCGACCTGCTCCCTCCCTCCATTGTTTAGGGCACTTTTGCTGTCCTCTGGCGACCACAAGCAAGACAGTAGAATACTGCGTGGTGATGGAGCAAAATCACCATTACCATCTTCAGGAGAATCCTGAACTCCCACAAAAACGAAATTGAAACGAGTGACTTTGCGCACCGACATGCACTTACCAGTCCAGCTGCTTTCCCGTGTTGAGGGAAAAAGACAAATCCCAAAACACTCACCCGTGCAAAAAAAATGATAAACCTGGGTGCTTGGCTAATGAAGCTCTGTCTAAAATGGACTCCTTTTTTGGAGACAACCACTGGCGACAAACGCTGAACAACTAAGCTTGGCTCAAGGGGCAAATACTGAACCGCTGAGATTGGCCCACGAGGTTGAAAGGGATCTTGAAGAGGAAGTTTCAGTAGAGGCAAACAATTTGTTGGACAATAGTGGCGCCCTCCTCAAGCTATGTAAAATCATCCAAAGGAACTCCTTGGGCCCTACCGACTTCACTCAGGTTAATATACACGCTTCTAGCCTGTCACAGCCACCTGATTTAGAAAAACTACTGACAACTTAAAAATCTAGTGAGTAAGTATGACGAAGGATCACCTTCAGAGTCTTCTATTGAGGACTTGAATATAACGCAAATGTCGACCAAGGAGTCAGTAGGGCCCTTAGAAGCAAAAGCTGAAGTCCTCCTGCTGCTGTGTTAAAAAATGGCAGAGGAACAGCGGGGGCTTAAGGAGATTGTAGCAAGGCTATTGAACTTGTCATTGCACAAATATCAAGACCAGGAACCATTGGAACATTCAAATCAGACTGGGCTGGATAAAGAACAGCCAGATTCTCCCATGTCACCTCCTATCACAAAAGGAATCATTTAGGAAAGTCAGCGGGGTCCAAGGATAAGAGGAGCCCCAATTGTGGGCAGGAACTTACTTAATCCTCTTTCTGAGTGGACCCGCCTTCACAATCCAGTTATGTGTTGGCTGAATCTGAGAGCTGTGCACTAGAGGCTCGTGTGGTGGAAAATGCTCTTATTAACACCCCTCCATCGCCACCTAGAAGCCCGCGGCATAAAGGGCCACTCCCTCCAAGTCAAAGTTTTCCGCCTAACCCTCTACAAAAGAAGGTAACGACAATCCCACAGAATCAGAGATGCGACTGAGGTGAGAAAAAGGCGACAGAAAAAAGAACCATCACCAAGGACATGGGCATAGTACTGGATCCCTTTATGATCTAACTGTAGGACTGAGGGAGGTGTTGATAGACACCCTCCGGAATTGGTCCACAAAATTCCCAAAGGGTGGTATCATACTGGCTGGGGATTTTCATTTAGATTGTGTGCATTCTAGACGGGGATCTAAGTTAACAGTGAGGAAGGGATTGGATCACAGGGCAAGGGGTAGGTGTGAGGCCTTGGACGAGTTTTATCAATCCCCATTGATGGTGGGAACCAAATTACATGGTCTACTGGCATTTATCAGTTGTATTGATTTTTATTTTTGTAAATGCAATAATTTGGAAATATCAGCAAGAAATTACAACCATTCCAGTGTACACTAGTGATCACGCCATGCTTAGTATGAAGTGTGGGATACGGATAAACAAGCCTGATATTACGGGCAGGATAAGCCTGACGGTGAATCGCCAAGGGAATAGGCTCCGGTGGACAAATGCTAGACTTGAACATTTTGACTTGACCCTAAAAGAGTTAGGTTGCGACAAGGTTAAGTTACCTCACGCATTGCGATTGGGAGTTGGGTAGCATGGTGTCTTTGTTCTCCCCCTAACACTAGACAGGGCACTATGGTACATGATAGGGTTAATGGAGGGAGAAGGTTTGATATTGCCAAGAAAAAGAAAGAGCATAATGCCCTGATTCGCAAGACCAAACAAATCAATAATATACCAGAGGAGAACAATACAAAGTTATTGGCAACAGCGAGGCTGAGATTTCCTTGGCTTAGATGCTACAGACATGGAGCACATTCATGTGCTTGGAAGTTTATTAACTATCTTATACGTAGAAATAAATCAAAGAAGTTCTGGCATTTGATTTGTAATAATGAGGCAGGCAGGGCAGTAATGGAAGTTAGTAGCGTAAGGGAGGCCCAATGGGGTGCATTTATTCAGGAGAATTTCTGGTTTGACTCAGAAGGGAGAGAAGAGGGGGTGGTGGGGCGCTCTATACTGTCCTCACTGGTCACTGACTGCATTAAGGATATTGATTTGGAGGGTATGAAAGTCCGAATTGAACCCTCTGGGGCCAATGACCTAGGTGGTTTGTCCAATGTGGTAATTAAGAGGGACCCGGTCTTCTGGGGCTCCTTGTTGCAACATTTCTTTCTACACATATGGGGTGAGGGAAGGATTCCGCACACGTGGAGGAGTTCGATACTAAAGAAAGGTCCCCACAATCAGTGGCCAATTTTAGACTTTTGGCAATTCTAGATTGCAGTGCAAAGTTATATGCTTCCATTCTCCTTTTACTTTTGACTGACTGGGTGAAGAGGGAGGGGCTTTTGCCCTTTCACCAGACAGGCTTTAGGAAGGGGAGTGGAACAGTTGATTCTGTATGCATACTTATTACTCTATTGACAGACATGCATTTCTACACTGGATCTGCCCTGTACCTCGCCTTTGTAGACTACTCTGCAGCCTTTAACAGTGTAATAAGGTCAAGGCTGTCGGAGAAGCTGGAAATGTGCGGTATACATCCCTCATTGCTGTATTTTATTAAAGCGCTCTACTCTGACACTGAGGTTAGGGTAAGAACATCTCAGGAAGGCACCCTCACCACAGCCTTCGATACCAACAGAGGGCTTAAGCAGGGGTGCCCTTTGGCCCCCCTGCTTTATAATCTATATGCGCCAGAGTTAACAGTAGCTGTTAGAGGGGTACGTAACTTTCCACCTTTTTATTCCAATGAAGCACTCCATTGTATCACATATGCAGGGGATACGGTCATTCTGGACTGAACACCCATAAGGTTGCAAAGCTCCCTAGAGGCTTTCCATGTTTTTGGCAAAGAGCTGGGATTGAGTCCCAATCCCACAAAAACAAAGATAATGATTGTGTGTAGGAGGGCTTAAGGAGTGCCATATTTCCACTGACAGCTAGCTGGCGTCCCCTTGGAACAAGTGGAAGAGTGTAAATATTTAGGAGTGGGCATTAGACCTAAAATGACCTTGGCACATCTATACCAATCCTCTGGTAACAAAGCATGGAAGAAATTGATGGTATTGAAGAAAACCATAGATTTGCACGCAGGGCGATGTGTGGAGGCGAAGATCAGAGCATATAGGTGTTCTATTGTCCCCTGTATTCTGTATGTATGGGAGGTATTCCCAATGAGATTAGTAAACTGACTCCCAAAATTGGAGGCAAAGATTGTGTGTTGTCTAGTAGGCCTACCAGTAATGGTTTCAGTAGAGGCCATATGGCTGGAACTGGGGGTTCCTTTCTCTGATTTCACTTTGGAGATTGGCGGCATGTAAACTGTGGGCAAACATTATTTTTAATGGGCCGGAGGAGATGACGTTATTGAATCTTACAGTTTTGCATGCTGGGCGCTTCTCCAAAAGTGGATGGTATAGAGAACTGGTCCAGCGGGTATCCTCTCACTTCAGGGAATTAAGTATAGATGCTCCTCCACGCTCTTGGCAGGCCTTTCACCTTCTCAAGTTGGAGCAGACAACAAGACAAGTAGACACATCACAAGCTGTGAATCATCCAGCTAAACTACGCCCATATGCAGAATATGTTCAGCAGGCTTTCATTGCTGACTCTCTAAGGAGCTACCTAATCAAATTAAGTACCCCTGCTCTGGCTAGATTTATAATTGTCATGCGATTAAACGTCCTCCCAGTGTTTAAAAACATGAGGCCATGGCTAGGAACACCCAGGGAACGTCGGATGTGTAGACTGTGTGGGAACCATGTTGAGACGCAAAAGGCACATTCTTACTAACTGTGGCGCACTGGAAGAGAAATATGAGAAAGGTTATAGAAAGTTTAGGCTAGTGTCATCAGACCAATTTTGGGCTATGATTTTGGCAACAGAATCTCTGGTGATAGTCTTGGCCGCTCATCCCATTTGGCAAAGGGCACTGATCAAGATGAACATTTTATTTTAATGAACTATACTTTAGACTTCTATCTAACAATTTTAAGCAAAGACCTTGAAAGGAATGCTTTTCATTTTATTAGGTTTTATGAAGTAACTGAATGTTTGACTATTTTAAAGTGTGTTGTAAAGTGAATAATTGTTTTTATATTATGAATAATATGCAGTGTAAAAGGTTGACAATGTTCTACCAAATGCACCAAAAAAAAAAAAAAAAAAAAATATATATATATATATATATATACACACACACATATACGTAACTTTTGTATGCTCGCGGGCCCCCCGTGAGTCACCCAGCACGCAAACAGGCACACGCATTCATGCATGCTAAGAACACACGCCGGAGACGTGCGATGGCTCCGGTCTCCGGCTCGAACTGCTGGGGCCCCGCCTTTATTAACCTACAGCGCATGCGCGAGCTCCGTGAGTCTCGCGCATGCGTAATACGTGTACCCAGTACACAACACTCCTCCTCTTCCCCCAGAAACAAACATTTGAACATGAAAACATCAAAACAGAACTTGCTTGTCGTCATGAACTGGAACAGCAAAATGTCCTTTCTAGGGAGCTGGGTCCACGATGAAGTCTCTGAACCTCTGGGGCAGCCTTCGTCCTGCTCGGGTATCGTGGCGCAGTCTCCTCCGGGACCTCTGCCGTCTGCATATCTGCCATTGGAGGGCACTCTTCGTGCTCTGCCTCACTCTCTTGTTCCGGAGCTTGGTCCGCCGCCGCATCATCTTCTGCTGTCTTGATACGCTTGAAGAATGATACATTCCGTGTAATAGTACCTCTGGCATTGGCTGCTGTGACCATGGTACCCTTCACATGTGTTACACCCAGCGGTTGAGTCTCATAGGTTGTCGATAACTTGCCGTCCGACCTTCTATTTCGTACTAATATGGTATCACCCACTGCTATCTGCCTCTCGGGGAGCCTTCTCCGTACTGTCTCTCTCTCATTCCTGGACACTCTGTCCGACTGCACCTGCTCATTGTCTATCACACCTGGTTCCCGCCCTTCGGACTCAGGTATGAGCCCTCGCGGTATCCTTTTAAAGAGCGCTTCCGCCGGGGCAACTCCCGTGGATCGGTGCAGAGTTGTACGATACTCTCGGAGAAATTCAAACAGGTTCCTTCGGAGGTCTTCCCCTCCATTTTCGGATATGCGAAATATCTTGTTTAAGGTGCGCATGAAGCGCTCTACCTCGCCATTGGCCCTTGGCCATAACGGGGTGACTTTGCGGTGTTTTATTCCCCTTTCTTCACAATATCGGGCAAACACCTGCCCCTGGAAAGGTGCCCCATTGTCCGAACACAATTCCACGGGGAAACCATGGGTGGCGAAAATCTTGTCCATCGCTATGGTGGTGTGATCCCTGGCCGTGGATTCGACCAGTTCCACTTCGGGATAACGGGACCACTGGTCGGTCACAACCAGGAAGTACAGACCCCGACCGGTGGAGCCGAAGTCGGCATGGACTGTCCCCCAGGGTAGTTCACTTCTTGCCATGGATTGTACTGGTGGACCTCTTTCCGCTGGGCTGGTGGCCTGGCATGGGATGCATGTCCTCACAAATTCTTCAACCCTCTTCTCTAAATCCGGGAACCAGACCTTGAGTCTGAGGCGTGCCTTCATTTTGGTCATCCCCTGATGCCCATTGTGAGCCAGTTGAAGGACCTTTGCTGTGAGGGATCTGGGAATCACGATCCTGTGTCCTCTCAGTAGTAGTCCATCGGTCGTCACAGACAATTCGTGTCGTGCACTCCACAATGCCTGCAGGTCCTTTTGCACCTCCACATTTCTCCTGGCATTGTTCATGAGAAGGTCCTTCCATGCTCCTGAGGCCACTGCCTCCTTCGCTCTCAGAAATGCCTTGTCAGAGTTGGACTCGTTGGCAATCTCTTCTCTCGATAGGGCGATGGGAAGCGCCGACTCGACAACCAAATGAATGGTGTCCGCACAGCTTGCAACTTCCGTGGTATCCCCTGACTGTCCAGAGCTGGGATGGCGAGACAAGTAGTCAGCAGGGTTTTGGGTCCCTGGGCGGTATACCAGTTTTACCCCGTATTCCATGAGGGATAACATCTACCTTTCTATTCTTGGTGGTGGCTTGGATGAGGCACCAGCTAGAATGGGCAGTAGTGGTTTGTGATCCGTCACCACTACAACCGGTTTCCCTAGGATGTATAACCTGAAGTGTTTACAGCCCCATAATATGGCGAGGGCTTCACGTTCAATTTGAGAATACCTCCTCTCGGTGCTGGTCAGTGCCTTACTGGCATACGCGATGGGCCTCATTGCTCCCTGCTGATCTGCCTGCAAAAGGACTGCCCCTAGTCCCACGGGACTGGCATCCACCACTATCTCAGACTCCCGGGCCGGGTTAAAGTACGCCATGGTGTCTAGTTCAGACAGAGCTTCTTTGATGGCCGTGAACGCTCTCTGCTCTTTTCCAGTCCACGCCCATGCCACTTCCTTCCTCGTGAGAGCTCTTAACGGTTCAGAGATGGATGCTAAGTCACGAATAAAGCGTCCGCAATATGTCACCATGCCTAAAAAGCTGCGAACTTCCGCCGGGGACGTGGGTGATGATGCTTCCCGAATGTCCTTCACTTTCTTCGGATCGGGTGATATACCCCCCGCGTGAAAAATGAATCCAAAAAACTCTAAACTGTCCCTCATGAACTCGCACTTTTCCTGGTGCAGTGTTAACCCAAGGCTGTGCAGTCTGCGAAAAGTGTCTTCTAGGCGCTTGATGTGCTCCGCCTCCGACCTGGCAAATACAAGAATGTCATCCGACATATTTATGACCCCTTTCAACCCTGACAGAGCCCCCTTGATGGAATTTTGAAAGACCTCAGCCGCGGAGGATATTCCGAAACTGAGCCTCTTATATTGGTAGTCCTTCATGGGTTGTAAAGGTCGTGATATATCTGGACTCTGGGTGGAGCTCCAGCTGGTGGTACCCTGCTCTTAAGTCCAATTTCGAAAAGAATTTGGCTCCTTGAAGCTTGCCAACGATGTCGTCCAGAGTTGGTGTGATATGACGCTCTCTTTTTATAGCCAGATTGGGTAGTCTCATATCGACGCAAATGCGTACAGCCCCCGGTTGCTTGGGCTTTGGGGCAACAACAATCGGGGAAACCCAAGGCGTCGGCCCTTCCACTTTTTCGATAATGTCTCGTTCTATTAGGAGTTGTAGTTCCTCTTCAACCTGGGCCCTCAAGTGAAAAGGAATACGACGATGTTTTAGTGCCGTTGGTCTGACTGACTTATCGATGTGGAGCCGTACAGGTTCAGCCTTTAGCTTCCCTATCCCTTTGAAGAGTTTCTCAAAGCGTGCCAACAAACTGTTCAGATCCGACTGGTATACTGCGAATGTGAATTGCACTAGGTTGAGTGCTTCCGAAGCTGCGCAACTCAGCAATGAATGCAGGCTCACGCTGGTAACGAAAAACCTAGCCTTGATGCTGCTCCTGCCATGGGATACTGGGGCTATGAACACTCCTTGGATGGGTAGAGGGGTATCTTCGCCAAACGCATATATTTGGGCTCTAGACGGCGAAAGTGCTGGCGGGCCCGCAAGTGCATTGTAGTGTCTATCCGCGAGCACACATACCGATGCTCCCGTATCGATGAGGACCGGGGTGGGAACTTCCCCAATGTCCATAGTGCATGTAGGTTTTCGTCGAGTTCCAGGGCCACTTGCTATGCTGGAGATACAGAATATTTCTCCTTCTTCTTCCTCGGCGATGTTCATATCCTGTATCTCCTGTTCCAGAGAAGATATACCCTTCACAGTGCGGGCACCACTCCTCACGAACCTCTCCGGCCCCCTGTTGGCCGCCACGGGCACAGTGGCCCTACACATCCTGGCATAGTGTCCGGGGACCCCACATCTGCCACATGTCCTTGACTTAGCTGGGCACTCACCCCTGTGAGGGAGATCATACCCACAGTATGAGCACGATTGAGGGGAGCCCGATCTTGTTGTCTTTTCCTCCGGTTTTGGTGTCCATCTGGCCTTTCCCGGCATAAAACACCTGACAGCGAGTGCCTCTTCGTCACATTTGGGATGAGTGGCTGCGTCCATCTTCGACCCTCTGGCCTCCGCCAGTTCATGCGCCCTCCCCATGTCTAGGATTTGCCGGAGGGTTAGTCCCGGTTCTCTCAGGACTTGCCTCCTGAGTTTGCCAGAGCAACATCCTTGCAATAATTGGTTTCGGACCATTTCCTCTTCATTGGCCCACCTGCAGGAGCTCGCCAGGTGTCTCAGACGGGCACAAAACTGGTCTAGTGATTCGTCGCTGAGTTGTTTTTCAGCCCCCATAACGAATCTGTCAAAATCGACATTCGCTAATGGTAGGAAATGATCCCTTAGCGCTTGCTTGACTGCGTCATATGTCGCCACTGGAATGTCAAGGGAGTCGTATATCTTCTGGACCTCCGTGCCTGCCGAGTACATCATGATGGCAATCTTTGCCTCATCTGCTGTTTCCCCCGAGGCCCTGAACATCATTTCCAGTCTTTTGACCCATATGAGCCATTTGGGGCCGAGTTTTGATGGGGGGCCTGTAGTGTCGAATTCAGGCATGGGCGCTAGGGTGGTGCGCACTCTACGTGGTACTGGAGCGGTGGCACCCTCCTCATCTGTCTCATCACCCATCTCCCTGGGTACTCACAGTAAAGTCTTGGCTGAAAATGGGTGATCCGGCTCCCAGCTGTGACAAAAATCTTCTTTGTTGTCTTTTGTCGCTTTGTCTATCACAGCCCTGCTCCAGCTGGGCTGTGAAGTGTCCAAAAATATTTTTTTTTTTTAGCTGCTGATGACTAACAGATGGCGCACGAGCACCCAAAACGGGCCGCAACCACTGCGTGTGATGTTCTCACTCGAGCGCTCAAAATGGCCGCCGGCTATCTCGAGCGGGTCCGCGACTGCGGAGCTGTACTCCATTCCTGCAATGTTGTCGGAACGAAGTAGCGGTTCACTTCCCGCCTCGTCGCCAGTTTTGTATGCTCGCGGGGCCCCCGTGAGTCACCCAGCACACAAACAGGCACACGCATTCATGCATGCTAAGAACACACGCCGGAGACGTGCGATGGCTCCGGTCTCCGGCTCGAACTGCCGGGGCCCCGCCTTTATTAACCTACAGCGCATGCGCGAGCTCCGTGAGTCTCGCGCATGCGTAATACGTGTACCCAGTACACAACAGTAACTGCATCTTAGAGAGATCTAGCAGGTGGTGCTCAACCCACTGAGCTATAGGTCTACTACAACCACTGGTATCAAAAAGACCTTGATCTAGAGAATGCCCTACTTCTGATGCTTAGTTGAAACTAAAACGCCCCGGGTGTAATGCCCACTTCTTGGCCTGGCCCCTTCCTCCGGCTCCAGTAAATGTGTCGGGGCACGTCCCATTCAGGACGGGACGGGAGGGCCCTGCCCATGTAAACCATAGGATTATGAGTGTGATCATCGGTTGCCAAAGCAGTGGCATCTGTCACGTTGTCTCGCGGGTTCTCCGCACCGTCACACAGAAGAGGCGTGCGGGCGGGCAAATCTTTAACGCCTCCCTGTGATACTGGACAGAATTCTTCTCAGGTCGGAACCCGAGACCAGCCTGCGGGTGAGATATCCCTCAACTGGCTGCCCTAAGCCGGTTGGCACCCCAGGACTCGCGCCCCTAAATACTCCCCTTCGCGTTTGAGCGGGCGCGAGGCTTTGCGCAAGATATATCGCGCGTGCGGGGACGGCACACTTCCATTCGTGTTGGTTTCCTTGGTTGCCGGCTCTTCCGGTTTGGGCGTGCGCTTCAGTCGGGTGATGTCTAACGCCCACCCGTGCCCGCCGCTGGTAGTGCGCGTGACGGGAAGAGTGTAACGATACGCGCCGCATATTGTGCGGGCGGCGATGACGCGATACATGACGGTCTGCTTGGTTACCTGGTTGTCGGTCAGCTCTCTTTGCACCCGCGCCACGGTCGGGCGATTTCTGGCGCTCCCTCGTGGCGATTCCCGGTCATGCAGGTAAGTTGGGCGCTCTGCAGTACTTTGAAGCGCAGGGATTTGGCGCCCCCTTGCGACAGACCTTGGGACTACAGGTCATTTCTCTGGTGCTGCCGGAAAGGTTTCATCCACCCTATGAATGGCTTGCTAGGCCACGCTCTGTCACCCCCTAGCGGCAGAGGGCAGTGGCTTTCTGACGAGCCCCCCCCCCCCCCCAACCTATGAGGCAGAACCCAGTAACTCGCTACGCCGCCCGCGTTGGGCCGTGTTCGCGAACAGTACGGGCAGGGACGACACACACTGTTTATTAGTGTTTTGGTTGGTCTCGTGCCCTCCCCGCCCGCTGTTTCTTTCCCCGGCGTGGACTTGGATCTGACGGGCTCTGTCTCCCCCTGGAGGCCCGTGCGGGTATTGCAGGCCGTTACATTGGCTCTTCGCCTGCTCGTCCCCCCCCCTCGTGTCACGTGCCCTCGGTTGGCTGAGCTCTGGCGCCCTCCGATGCCCGCTGCCGGTATTGCAGGTTGTTTCTCTGGTTCTCGTTCCCGTCCGCGTCCTGTCTCTCGCTCTCTGCGTCGGTCGGTCGGTCGTGCTGCAGCGCCCCCCTCTGGCCGGTCTCGGGGTGCAGCAGGGGGCGGGCTCTGGCAGTGACTCGGGCTCCTGTGACTCGCTGCGCCGCCTGTGTCCGGCTCCGCGGCTCCTCTGGTCCCGTCGCGCCCCCAGTCCGGCACACGGTAAGTCAGGCCCCCCGCCTCGTCACCGCGAGCGCTCTGGGAAGGCCGCGCTGACGCCCCGGCCTCGAGTGCCGCGCGGGCCCGGGCAGGGAGGGAGGGCGGGCGGGCGGGCGGGCGGGCGGCGGAGGCCTGGGCCTAGCACGGGGGTGAGGGGGGGCATATTCCGGGAGTGGAGCTTCTCGGGGAGAGGGGCGACGAGAAGCCGAGGGCTGGGGGGGAGGGGGTACATGGCAACGTCTAAAGTCTAGTAGCTTCTGATTATCCTGCCCCGTCAATACTCTCAATTATACCCCCCGTGCCCTTAGCCCCCCCCAGTTCTACCCCTGAAAAAAGTAGCCTGGTCAGGGTTGCCCTTGGAATTCTGGGACGTGTAGTTTCCACTCTGAATATTGCACTACACGCCCCTCAGGCCTTCTCACGCATAGAACTGGTGGACTCGAGTCCCGTGGCCAATCTCCTCCTAATGGATCGCCTTCCACTGACTTTATCACCACTCTTTTTATAATGTTATTGCCCCCATGCTGATTTGGATAACCCCACGGTACTCCTGATCTCTCGCCCCCCCTGGTCCCCCCCTATGCTATCAATGGCTTGTGCTGCCACAGCCCCGCACCCGCATGCATTTAATGCCCCTCCAGACACCCCTGGTTTGACAACTCCTGAGATCATTCTTGAACAGCCATTCACATGTCCTTGGTAACACAGCGTCGAGCATGTGACCAGGATTGCTTCCTTAATCCCAATTTTCCAATGCTTTCCTTGCAATCGCAGAGCCTCTAATGGCACTCCCTGTTGCCAGAAGCCCAAAGTCCGTCCTTGCTGTCACCAAGACCCAAAACTCACTTCAATTTGCATTCCAGACTCGATCCCTGTCATCACGACCCATCCCAATGCCCCCCCACCCCACTTTCGCAATCCCTGATTCCGCCTTGCTATCACAGGTCCCACAGTGTTCATCATTTCTCAATATCGTTCTTGATGCCACAACTCGCCTGCTTTCTGACCTCAGCCTTGTATCACAACCCCCCCCCCCCCGCCCCCATACTCCCATGCTATCGCTGATATGAAGACCTGATGCTGAATTTGAGATTACGTAATTGTTAATGCCACCCTTGGTTGGCACCCCAGGGATAGCTGTACCCACTGTGCCTTCCCTGATATCGCACTCTCCATTGGTTTAGTTTATTTGCTAATATAGCGTACCTAACCCGAGGGTATCTGGCCACTTTTGCTTATACATACAAACAACCGTTACATGCATATAGGTAGTCCAATACAGGTGTAACATACACATAGGTAGTCCAATATAGGTGTAACATACACATAGGTAGTCCAATATAGGTGTTACATACACATAGGTAGTCCAATGCAGGAGTTACATACACATAGGTAGTCCAATGCAGGAGTTACATACACATAGGTAGTCCAATGCAGGAGTTACATACACATAGGTAGTCCAATGCAGGAGTTACATACACATAGGTAGTCCAATACAGGTGTAACATACACATAGGTAGTCCAATACAGGTGTTGGATGCACATAGGTAGTCCAATACAGGTGTTGGATGCACATAGGTAGTCCAATACAGGTGTTACATACCATATAGGTAGTCTAATACAGGTGCAACATACATATAGGTAGTCCAATACAGGTGTTGGATGCACATAGTTAGTCCAATACAGGTGTTGGATGCACATAGGTAGTCCAATACAGGTGTTGGATGCACATAGGTAGTCCAATACAGGTGTTGGATGCACATAGGTAGTCCAATACAGGTGTAACATACACATAGGTAGTCCAATACAGGTGTTGGATGCACATAGGTAGTCCAATACAGGTGTTGGATGCACATAGGTAGTCCAATATAGGTGTTGGATGCACATAGGTAGTCCAATACAGGTGTTACATACCATATAGGTAGTCCAATACAGGTGTTGGATGCACATAGGTAGTCCAATACAGGTGTTACATACCATATAGGTAGTCTAATACAGGTGCAACATACATATAGGTAGTCCAATACAGGTGTTGGATGCATATAGGTAGTCCAATACAGGTGTTGGATACACATAGGTAGTCCAATACAGGTGTAACATACATATAGGTAGTCCAATACAGGTGTTAGATACTATATAGGTAGTCCAAAACAGGTGTTGGATACACATAGGTAGTCCAATACAGGTGTAACATACACAGAGGTAGTCCAATACAGGTGTAACATACATATAGGTAGTCCAATACAGGTGCAACATATATAGGTAGTCCAATGCAGTTGTTGGATACATATAGGTAGTCCTATATAGGTGTTAGATACACATAGGTAGTCCAATACAGGTGTAACATACATCTAGGTAGTACAATACAGGTGTTATATACATGTAGGTAGTCCAATACAGGTGTAACATACATCTAGGTAGTACAATACAGGTGTTATATACATGTAGGTAGTCCTATACAGGTGTAACATACATCTAGGTAGTCCAATACAGGTGTAACATACATCTAGGTAGTACAATACAGGTGTTATATACATGTAGGTAGTCCTATACAGGTGTAACATACATCTAGGTAGTACAATCCGGTAGAAAGGGGTAGTCAGCCGACTTAAGTTACAGATCCGGATAACGTGCCTGGCAGGAGAGATAAATGCGGAAGTAGATTGGTATTCCACCCTTTCCCCATGAATCCCCTCCCATGGTAATGCTGCAGAGAGTCTGACTGCAGCCTCACCCATTCGACCCCTGACACTGCAATGCCTAAAGATGCACGTGATGCCCAAGACCATCCTCTAATTCACCAGCAAAATGATTGGATCACTTCATTGTTAATGTTAAAGGCATTTGTATAGCGCACCGTCGCAAACGGAGTTGGTCCCCAGGCAGATCTGTAAAAGAGGGCGGAGGGGGGGTTAGGTTAGTCAGGTGAAGAGGGAGAGGAGAGTGAAAGGAGTGGTCTGCTGTTGGCGGCTTCAGTTCGGTTTTCACCGTACGCTGAGCTTTGGTGTAGATGTCGGATCGCAGCGAGATCTTGTGTTCTGTTGGTATAGTTTGTGTTGTTTTTGCGGTGTGGTGAAGTTGGTGCGGTTTTCTGGGCGAGAGGTGGTAGTGTGATTTGCTGGGTACAGTAAGTAAGCAGGGGTTTGAGGATGGATTAGTAGGTTGTATGCCCTAGTTCTTACCAGTCTTGTTCGATGTAGGTGGCGTACCTGTGGGTTTTCTTAGTTGCTGGTTACGCTTCCTGGTCATCTTGGTTTGTCATCTGGGTCTCGGGTGGAGGTTGGCTATGGCTAGTCTTTTTCTCCTTCTGATATTGGTGCTGTGGTTTGGCCAGCTCCTATAATTCCGCTGTCTATGATTGTATAAGTTATCCCGAAAAGGGCTTTTGCCTGTTCCTGTTACAATGGAGCTTCGACTGAAAGGCCTGGAACACCGTCTCAGTGACTTGAGTCCGAGCTCCCCTTTTTTGAAATGGGGCATGTCTACAGCAGACTGTTGTCCGGATGGAAGAGAGGCGGGCATTCCCTTTCTGTGATCACCTCCATGTGCACGAGAGGGCATTCATTGAGGCTAGCCTTCGCAATACCTCCATTATGCCATTATGAAATGTAAAAGAATCGACAGCAATGATTTTTTTTTTTCTTTTTTTTTTTTCTAATCCTTGCTGTGTCAACATACATATTTCATGTCTGGGTTACCAGGAAAACCCTTTTAGTTATGTGATTTACTGCTGTGTACTATATCATTTTGTTATAAACGTGACAATCCTATTGTTTGTTGCACATGCACTTTGCAAGATGACACATGATGGAACTAATGGATTCTCGTAGTGCTTAAATGATCATTGATTACTAGATTCGTTAGAATAGTCTTATGACCGTCTGCCTCGGGAGTACAATTGTGCTATACGCCGTGTAATGCCAATATGCAACTAGCACAAGCACATTACAGTTTACCGATTCATTTTATCTTGTGTATGTTAATAATCATGATCGTTCTGATTTCATCTATGCTTTTATGGAAACTTGCCGAAATTGCTGCCAGTTGGGACAGCGATCCAGGGCAGAATGGGGGCCTTTCTGGTTGCGGCTAAGGTCTGGATCTGCGACTCCTAGTCCGCACCCTACCTTCCCGGCCTAGGGCCTTGGCTAGTCCATACTCTTCCTTCCTTCGGTCCCTTTTAGGCATAGGCCATTGCAGTTTTCTGGACAGGGGGGAGTGCTATTATTTTTCTATTGGTCCGGGGCAGTTTATCACCAAAGATCCCCTTTGGTTCTGAGTTGAGTAAGGGTCTCAGTCTCCCTCCTGCGAACACATTGTGCCCCTTCATTCCCCTAGACCTGCGTGTGCTGTGGGCCACCCCCGCCCTGCGGATCCTGGACAGTGTGACTGCTTTGAGCCAGCAGCTCCCGCCCGCCGGCGTGCCACCCTTCCTGCCATGGCATGGCTTGTTTGTGTTTTGGCTGTGCAGCTATGCCTGGTTCCCCTCCAGGCTTGCTCCTGTGCTGTCCAGCATCTGCGTTCGGGAAGTGACCTCGCTGCCCGTTGCCAGCCTCTTATTCTTAGGGAGGGCTGCTCTTTGGCACGGTGCACCCTCTCCTTTCAGTGCGGTCTTCCCTGTGTAAGGAAACCCAGAGACACAGAGCTATAATCATGAGAATATTTCATGAGCGCTTTTTCTCCGACCTGATCACTCTTTCCGTGTTGAATCCCTGGCCAGTGTGCTCTTGCGAAGAAGCTTTAATTAGGCGTTTCTTCTCCGTGATTCCTAAATGGTCTGATCGCTGGTTCACGGTAACAGTCCTGGGGTGGGGCACAAGCAGAGGCGTTGCTAGGGGGGGGGGCTAAGGGGGCTATAGCCCCTGGTCTTTTGGTTGTAGCCCCGGATAGAATCTCAGGAGCTACAGCCAAATGGCTAGCTAGCCCCCAGTCCCAACAGTTCCGACATTAGCATAGCCCCGGGTTTTTTCCAGACCTAGCAACACCCCTGGGCACAAGCCCCAGAATTGGCTGTGTGAGAGAGAGAGAGACACTCAGACAGGCTTGTTTATACTAGTGCTGCAGTACTTTTCAGAACCCATGGGGGGTTTATAATGGCGCTCTAGTGCAACATGTTTTATCTTTTATTTGAGTTTTTTTTTTCAGCGCCTTACATGGTTGAAAGATTAACACGGTGGTAGGTGTTTGCCGGATAGGAAGATTCGGATAGACCAGTGGCTGCCTTGGCAGGGGCCGGGGGGGGGGGGGGGCGGCAGGGTTATGTGTGTGGAAACAGGTATGTTTTGCGGGGTCTTTCTTCAGGTGGTGGTATGAAGAGCAAGGTAGATTTCTAATTGCCTCTGCATGCAAGAGGTCTAGAGTGGAGTTTGGTATTTCTGAAGCTGTGATGGTTTTATCCTGTAACTCTTTCACTTTCTGAACCGTTGGATGATTGTATAGGAAGTCTGGGACCGTCCGAGCTTGAGATCATTAGAACTCCGTTGCAAATCTGTCTGTGGCTGCTATAGGTTTATAACCAGGGCTCGGGT
This sequence comes from Ambystoma mexicanum, assembly GCF_040938575.1. Taxonomy (NCBI): domain Eukaryota; kingdom Metazoa; phylum Chordata; class Amphibia; order Caudata; family Ambystomatidae; genus Ambystoma; species Ambystoma mexicanum. The sequence continues at coordinate 39,175,153 of NC_090940.1, forward strand.
ACTCTGAGCCTTTGCGAGAGAAGTATGCTGCTGCCATGGCTCTATACTGGCGCTGCATTAAACGTCCCAAGAGCTGCCAGAGATTGTAAGGTGTGTACTGGTGCCCTGGCTACTAATTCACCCTGTGAGAGGTGTACTACACAAGCCGTGGTGGGTTTTACTGCAGCTTTGGTACTGTTACAGGAAATGTGGTACTCTCTGAGATTGTGTGAGAGGTTTAGAACACATTTCCGCACACACTGTGGCTGTGAGAGGCTGAAGCTGCATCACAACACCATATCATCCAGCCTCAAAATGTGCACTAGCCATTGGCTAGTGGCGAGTAAGGTGTGTGTATTGATGGAGCAAGTGACTTGTTATGCCGGCTAGTAGCTTGAAACTTATCCCTGATATCCGGATTTGAGAGACTGGTCTACTGCGAGTCTGGTGTCTGATTGCACGTTTGTGCTGTGAGGCTGGGAAGAGATTTGTACTAACTACTAAGGCTTGGGCACTGTTCAGGGGTTCTACTGACTGACACTTTGGGTGGGGGTCTGCTTCAGCTGAGGCAGTGTCCAAGGGTGGTAAGAGGTTTACACGGGTGCACTGAGCCTGAGAGAATTACTCACTCTTTTGGCTAACTGTGGGAGCTGGGTGCCTCCTAATATCTGCAGCTATGAAACAAGGTTATGATGGCTCTTGCGCTACCCGAGTCTGTGGTAAATATATACGTTTATACTGGAGCTTTGGAACTCTGGGGGTGGATACCTGTTTAAACTGGCGCTTCAGCAATACAGTTAGGAGAGGTTTATGCTGAGGGTTTGGCACGCTCCTAATCTTGGAGAATGTTTCTACGGGAGGCTTGGCAGTACCGGGCAATGGAGGAGCGGCTTGGAGAGCTCTAGTGTGGCTGTACTGAGGCATCTGGCCCCAAGCACACCCACCTGCTCACAGCCACTTGCCTGATGCCTTCAAGCTAGGAATACACAATACAAACGGCAAACTTCAATAGAACCATGTGAATGTCTCCTATTCAAAGCTTGGATACAACTTTTCTTACCACAATACATTAAATAGTCTCTTGACTAGATATAGTTCTCGTCCAGAATATTTCAGTATAAAAAAATCACAATGAACAAATCGCGCATACATTTCCACACGCAAATTCTGTAGGAGAGAGACTACATTCAATAATCAAATGTCTAATCGTTTCAGTAGCCAAAGCGGAATGTCTGCACACTCGATGCTCCCATAGGATATTCGCTCTTGCCCCGTCGCTTCTCTAGTAGCAATTGGATTTGGCTTCGGCATCCATATTTCGTTTCTGTAGTTTTTCGAAGAGCGTTTTAAAAAAATAGTCTTAAGCAACAAATATGGCTTAATATCAGAACTAAGGTCATAGAATAATCGGTAAGTCTCTCCACTATTAAATGCCTTCTTGACCTGGACTTGTTGAATTGTTAACGGGTCATCCCAGTATTCCTTTTTGCATAATTGCACTAGAGCAGTAAGAAATGCATCTGAATCTGAAAGCTCCCGGCATTCTGCAGAGAAGCTCTGCCCTGCCCTTACCTTGATTATTACTGAAAGTGTTGCATCTGTCTGGCCAGCCATCTTACTCTCTCAGCATGGCCCACTATGGGCTTGCCTGACCTCCTAGCTGGTGTTCCATGGCAGGTCTTTGTCCTTTCCAAAATGCAAGCTGGCCAGGCTTCCTCATGGAGCCCTGTCTCTGTCCAAGCGCCTCCTCTCTCTCAAGGAGACGTCACCCGCCTGTTCATATTACTGGGATTAACTTGAGGCTGAGGTCCGCCTGTCTCCCATGGCTTTCATCCTACATGGTAGTCGTTGGGAGTCCCTTAGTCACTGGTATGCCCACCATGCAGGAGGACTGTATCTCAAAGCATCTACCGTTACCATGCCAGCCCGAGAGAAGCTGCTGAATCTCTTAGAAGGGAACCAGAAATGGGCCGTTTTGCTTTTGTGACAATGGCAGTGCATTTCTTACTGGTCACTTCACCTAATCCTCCACTTTTCAGAGCTGCTTTTGACGCAGGAGCAAGAAAACTGGATATATCTGCAGAGTCCTGAAGGATCTGTGATAGCCGTAGGCGCCGGAAATGAATTTGAAACGGCGTGGATCATTTGCAAAGCTCTGAAATATGAGCTGTCCCCCCCACACCTTGCAGGTTAAGAATTTGTTATAGTGGATTCTTGGGGCATGAAAAGCTTGGACTACGAATTGTATGTGAGCAACACAGGCTCTCACGGCTCCTAGTGAAGCAACATTATCTTCAGGGCTTCCTCTAAATCTTGTGGTAATGGCATTAGGGAGGGGCCTTTTGGATTCGCGCTTGGGCTTTCACAGCTCTATTCACTCCTCTGTCACTTGGCAACATATTGAATCTAAATTTAGTGCTGGATTGCAGGCAAAGGTACATGGGGTCTTTATATTTTTTTTCTTACCCCTTCCTCTTTGGGCATGAAATGACTTGCCCCCTTCTCAGAATTCTAGATATTTGAAATAGACACTTTGTATCCCAGCATTAGTTTCTTCACTGCTAGTTTGTCGCCCCCTACTGCTCTGAAACCGTGGCCTCGAGAGGTTTAGGTTTATACTCCATCTTTAAAACTGGGAGCGGTCTGTACAGCAGCTTAAACTAAAGCTTTTGCTCGAAAGGTTTGTACCAGAGCTGGGAGAGTGGTTTGTACTGGAGTTGGAGCACTCGAGGCTGGAAGAGAGGTTTATACTCTAGCTCTGTCACTGTGGCTGGGGGAGAGGTTAATACTGAAGGTCTGAGGTTATGGGGGAAGTTTATACCCAAGTTGGGACAGTGGTTTATACTGGAGCTCGAGCACTCGGCGCTGTAAGGGAGGTGTATGCTGAACATCTGTCACATAGGGGGGAAGAGTGGTTTATAATGGAGTTTGAAGTGTGCAGGAAGTGTAAGAGCTGTTTGTGTTTTGCTTCGTGCTTTGCCCGCGCTGTACGCCTAAGGAGAAGGCTCCTCTGTCCTCGAGGCGAAACTTTCCCCTTTACAGCAGTTAGTAGTCATTTGTGGGCACGTTAATCCTATTGGACGTACTGGCAGTTTCGAGGCAAACTAAAGTCTGTCTTTTGTTTTTTTGTCTCCAGCGCTCTAGCTGGCTGCTGCTTCCTGGCCCCGCCCACCCGCTCCCGACAGCCCTACTTCTGCACGGTGCCCGGTCACCCGAAGTGTGCAGGAAGTGTAACGGCTGTTTGGCTGTTCGGGGGAGAGGGGAGAGGTAAGCTGGCGTTTGTAGGTGTTTAGGAAATTGTTCAAGTTTTACTTTGTTATTAATACTTGAACGCTGGTCTATGCAATGCTCATACTTTGTGGGTAAAATCAAGTTACATGAGGAGCATTGAGCGTGAGTTTGGTGTACTCATGGTAGACAAATAATTGAATATTTGGTGCTGATTGCTTTCAAACGGGGCATTTGTTGATACACATAGGCTGCCTTGAAATATTTTGATATTGTAACGGGAAATTGCGGAATTGTGTTGTATTTACATTGTGAGTGATCTTCTAGTAACCTACGATGTCTTCGAAGTTGGCAAATTGTTAAAATGCCTGTACAAAAACAATTGGCATTACCGAGCAATACTATGATAATTCACGATGCTTCAAAACGAACAAAAAAGTCCTTATGTTATATTGCGGTTCACCCACATGTTAGTGAAGTTTCTGCAATACCAAACATACCATACCTCTTCCAAAACGCAGACATTATATGTCATGAAGTGTCTTTCGCTTATGTGCGGTCAAAAAGTGAATTATGTGAAAAGACTGGGATATACCCGCACTCCCTAGTTACGCTCGAACACAAGGACTTGGAGCACATACCTAAAAAGAGCTTTTTGAGCATGCGAGAAAATGGGTTGTCTGTTTCCTTGGATGACATTGGGGAGGAACAGAGACAATCACCCGCGGATACATCAATTCTTGCCCCCGCAGTGATGGCAGATTAAAAAAACGTGTACGACTCTCAGTGGGTCCCTCTACCCCAGTCACTGCTGCGGTAGGGAATGTTCTAAATGGGCATCTACACTATAGAGGTGGTTTCCCCTGACGATATGGATAAATCACATGTCCAATTACTCTTGGATGTATTGCCAACAACTGTGACACCAAGTGGCTCACTCATGAGTAAGCCTCCCAACAATGAAAAAAGTCCCCCGGCACACACCGATCAACGCTCACCCAGTCCTCTTAAGACGAATGTTATTCCCCCTTTGGGGCTCGATCTATTAAACCCATCTGAGGACATGCAGAATCTAGAGGCCTCTTATCCTGTATTATCAAGAGTGCTCAATTTATTAGACAGTGGGCATGACTACACACACTATGAATTACGGGACCTAAAAGCTTCCCTATTTGAGATGTTATTTAAATTAAACAAACTGGAAGGCTTTATTTTTGGCGAGAAATACAAATTAGAGGGTGGTTGCTCTACTCCTCCGAACACTGACACCTGTTTCACAGTTACGGTAGCAACGCAAACGGAAACTATGGTGACGAAGGATCACCCTATACAACAACAGGAGGTAGTAATACTGACCTTTAGCTTCCCGCAAACTTTTGCACAGACAGTAGGGGCAACTCATGACTTGTCCACTGTCCAGATATTGACACATGCACAATTATGCCAAAAGGTGGTGCAAAACAGTAAGAAAATAGACCAAATACACTTTTTTCTCCAGGTTGAAGATTCAGTACAGACTAAGGCTCAGGCAACTGAATCTTTAAGCCCTCAAACTGTAGAAGTTGACCATCTGGACAGTCCTTCTGCCCTTACTAACCTGATAGAGGCTGAAGCACAAAATGACCAAAAGCAAGAAGTGTGTTGATGGTCTTCAGAAGACCATCCATGCTGGTACCGGTATTGAGTTTGTATCCCGGAAAGAAAAACGTTTAGATTTCTGTGCATTGAAAAGAAAATCCGATCGGCAAGCTGCGCAGCTAGCAATGGGTAAAAAAACACAACAAAAACCTCAAAAATATTATAAAATCTGCACTAACTCAAACAAAACGAGGAGGGAAGGTTTGGACAGATAAAAAAAAATACCTCTCCCAACATAGAAAATGGTATCAACTTGGACAAACTTTCTGATGAAAGCAAAAGAGCCCTACAACTAAATAGTGGGACGGTCACTGATGTGACCAGCAAAGGCAAATCTCAAAATGAATTATGTAGTGCTCGAAATGGTGAGACTACACCTCCTCTGAAAATTGTGGTGGATGACTGTGGCCAAAATCATTTCTGCAAAGCAAAGGGAATTTACCTCCAGCTTAACCCTTCTCCAACAAACACAGCTATCAATGTTCTATAAACTGATTGCAAATAAAAAAACAAATACAGGAACTCTTACACTTTATGCCAAGGGAATTTACCAATGAATGCCTTTTGCATAGCCCAAAGATCGCCTAATATAGAGGATGTAGACAACCCTGGGGGTAAACCCGTTAAGGCATCAAACAATATTATCAACCCCAATAAGAATCTGGGAATTGAACAAGTACCTCCTATTGCCGAAAATTATGTTTTTGGTAATGTTTTACAACTGAACAAAGGCCTAACTTCCTGCCCTGCTGAGAATGACACTATGCCGCCTACCTCTTCGACCATTATGGGTTGGTTGAGAAATGCCGACATTAATGGAGATAAGCGACTCAATCTCTCCTTTATATTGCAGGCATTCCATAAAATACCAGCTCTTAGAATTCTAATTTCTGGGGATATTCAATGGATCACGCTTCCCGTGATGAACAATCGTCGAATGGTGTGTCAGTTTCAATCTTCAATCATAGTAGACTTGATGTGGCAGCATGGGAGGGAACTAAAGCTAATTGGTCTAACTCCCTTTCTTTTTGATTCGATTGAGGAAGCAATCTCCTTCAATGAAACACATGAAGAAATGCAAATGCCAACAATGAAAAATGACACTAGGTCCCTGACGAATGGGCACCTAAAGCGGCAGTGATTGCTCAACTTGTTGTCCTTTCTAACATTAGCAAAGATTGGTCATGGTTGACCTTGCTTGGCGGGCACCTTGTTCCCAGCTGGGTTCTCAATGTCCCCACATATCACCCATAAAGATTGTTTCTTGGAACTTATGTGGGTTTACTAATCTCACATGGGCTAAAAACACCACCCCCTAAAAATCTATTGACATCATATTAGGTCAAGAAACTGTGTGTGGCCATAGGTTTCAATTGCAAGGATTCACTGCACTATATTCTTGAATACAAACTTGGGGATTACAACACAGGAGGTACATAAGTCCTCATCTCTATTAGCGATAATGGCTTCTTTTTGTGGTGTACTGCATGTTACATATTCTCTATTTACCATAATCCAGCTCAGGTGAAGCTAGAATCAATATTTTCCAACATTGCTACGATTTTGGAGGAGGTGATAGTTCAGAATACTGAATGTAGAATACTTATAGGGGGCGACTTCAATGCATATTGTGCAAATATTGACATTGTCTTTATGTTCAGAAGGCAGTAATAATCTTTCCCAGGCCAAAATGAGAGACCAACGTTGGATAGAGTATTTTGCATTCTGGGATATTTCATTTGTGACCATTGACACCACCTGTTACCTGGAGGAGAGGCCCAAAAAGCTTGCATATAGATTTCTATGTAGTCTCAGCAAATATGCAGAAATAATGCCGTGAGATCGTTTCAACTGAGCCAGGGGTGGGTGACCATCCAATGATTTGGTTGACAAAGTGAATGCCTCGATCTTAAGAGGTGATAGGAGCCAAGTTTTATTGCAAGGCGATCGCACGGGCATATCGCTCATTGGAACACCCATCTTTGTGACAAATTAAATACCATGATTGACAATCATCTGATTTCTGACGAAAAAGCTGCTTTACAATTTATCACACTGCAACCGAGAGCAATGAGAGATGTATTTGTGATTGGTATGTCACTAGCTAATTTGGTACGTAAGCATAACCACTCCCACCAATATAGTAGAGAGATTCAATTGGCTAAATGTGCAAACCATTTGGAATGAAGAAAGCTAAAATCCTCTATCGGATACAGAGTTTCTTTAAATGAAAATAACTCTATGCAATGCTTATAGTAACAAATGCTTAAACTATAGACGATACATGTATAAGTTGAACAACCAGAAGATGATTGCTAATCTTTGCCGAAATGATCGGAGAACTACGTGGGCTATGCTTAGGGCAGATTCGCCACTTGTCAATAATGATCAAACATCCCATATTCCTGTGGAGGCATGGACACAATTCTTTAGGTGCAAATTTAAGTTCCCAAGTATGTTTTGTAACATGAAGGCGAACTATTCAGTGCTGATACCAAGCTCAACAATGGTGTGGACATTTGAGGATGTAGAACTAGCCATTAAGGCATTGAACTACTCTAAAGCAGCAGGCCCCAATGGCATACCACCATGGGTCCTTAAACGCAATCCACAATTCTGGGCGCAGATTTTAAAGGTACAATTTGACAACATTCTGTTAACATCTACGATACCACCATCATGGCTAAACTCCATCGTGGTACCGATATTTAAAAAGGGGATTCGATCTGACCCCAATAATTTTCATCCCATAGCATTGTTGGATGCCGCTGCAAAAGTGTTTTCCATCCTTTTATTGCAAGAACTCCAAGCCCATATAAAACAACAAAATAATCTGTCACGATTCCAGATTGGCTTTCGATCTCAGATGGGCACAACATTGAATGCCTCAATTTTGGCCCATCTGCTTACGAAATCCAAAGTATGCAACACTGGTCCCCATATATGGCTTCAATTGAAGCCCTTACTGTGGCGTTTGACTGTGTTGTCCGCAGTTTGTTGTGGGAAAAGATGGCTCGGCTGGGCATTCCAGCTCATCTAATCTCACTCATTGCAAAATAACATCGAAACACTGCTTACCTGGTAAGGGTGAACGGCACAGGAGCGACCACAGAGCCGATACCTACAGAGGTCGGTGTTAAGCAGGGTTGCAACTTAGCAGCAACCCTGTTCAACCTATACATTTGCAAGGTGGATGAGATCTGGGTAAACGATATCAGCTATCCTGCAAGGCTGGGCCACTTAGAGGTGCATTGGCTTGCCTTTGCAGATGACATCTTGATCTTTCACCGAACTCCTTTCGGGTTGCAAACAAAGCTGAGTTTGTTTGCCAAATACTCACGGGCGCATAACCTGCAGTTCAATGCCAAAAAATCGAGGGTTACTATCTTTCAAAATTTGAAGAGGAACATTCCATCACAGAACAACATAACTATTCCAAGTGCGACCTCGATTAAATATCTGGGCTACGAATTGGTTGATGCTAACTCAGTGAAAATGTGGAAGGAAGGGCTTAACAAAAAAGTGAAATCCCCATCCACAAGGATGCGCATTGTGTATGTACCCCAAATATTGCACATTTTCATTAGTCCCCCTGATTGAGTTTTATACTCTAAAAGTTGAGGCAGTAATCCTTTATGGATTATATATGTGTTTAACATCCTTGACTAGATGCAGGGGGTCGCTATGGAAAAGCACGTTGAGATTGCCCAATTCTCTGCCTAATGTAGTGCTTAGGCAGGAGTTGGGTCTCCTATCCTTATTAGCAAGGTTTCACTGGCGCTCATTAGCTAATTTAGTTCAGATGCTGTTTCCACCTGCTAATTCATTATATGAAAATCTCGGAAGAATGATTGGGGAGCGGAACCCGCCATCAGTGGCTACATACTATGATAGCATGGCAGCTCCGTTAGTTGAAATTGGGCTTACACCAGAGGATCTAGAATTCAGACTACTCTATGTCAAAAAACGACTTTTTGACTTTGATTGGTGTAACACAATTGATGGTATCTCTTCACTGATATCTTGTAAAGAAATTGCAAAATTCACAACCAAACGATTGCCCTGCAAGCTCTATATAGTGCAATTTCCCTGCACTAAAGTGCGGGATATATATTTACGATTTAAATTAAACCAAACGCCAACCTATGAAAGAATTAAAAATTGGTATTCTAAAATTAGATGATATGGAGCAACTGTAGATTCTGTAAAGCAAGAGATCAGAAAGAGACTACTTAACATTTGGTAATCTACTGCCCTTACTTTGAAAAGTTGCATACACACATTTTTGGAATAGAGCAATTGGTTATGACTGTTTTAACTAGGGAATGGTTTTGTATTACATGTATGTGGGGTAACTGCATAAAGATTATTCTTTTGTTGTCAAGATTGCTTCTGATTATCAATTAGGAATTGGACAAAAAGATTGTGCTCATGTCTGGTGGAAATGATTAGTAAATTGTGTGAACAATGCAAGAAAGAAAATTGAGAAATTATGGTTTAAAGTGTTAAGAGACATTATTTCCTTATTAAAGGCTAGTAAGCGATCATTTAAAACTGAAACGGTGACGTTTTATATGCAGGCAACATAAACGTTGCTGTTGTCGACATGTATAGATATGTGAAATGTATGTCTTGTTTTTTTAAGTACATGTAATATAAAAATGATAATGAAGTATTAGTACATTATGTTTAAGCGATGGAAAAAAGGTATTTTAATGCTAATGTTGTGAAAGTTTGTTGATCAAACTAAAGACGACTGAATACAACAACAAAAAAAGAAAATGGAGCTTGAACACTCAACGCTGTGAGGGAGATGTATGCTGAACATCTGTCCCAGTGTGAAATAGTGGTTTCTACTGGAGCTTGAGCACTCAAGGCTGTGAGGGAGATGTATGCTGAACATCTGTCCCAGTGTGAAATAGTGGTTTCTACTGGAGCTTGAGCACTCAAGGCTGTGAGGGAGGTGTATGCTGAACATCTGTCCCAGTGTGAAATAGTGGTTTCTACTGGAGCTTGAGCACTCAAGGCTGTGAGGGAGGTGTATGCTGAACATCTGTCACGGAGGGTGGAAGAGTGGTTTATACTGGAGGTGGAGCACTCAAGGCTGTGAGGGAGGTGTATGCTGAACATCTGTCACGGAGGGTGGAAGAGTGGTTTATACTGGAGCTGCAAGTACACGAAAGGATATTTCCACAAGGGATGATTTAGAGCGATCTATTAAGACAATTGCTATCAGAAAGCTTGTATACCTCGCAGAGGTTATACCCATGCAACCCTAATATCAAACAAATCGTATACAAAACATTTGTTAATAAATCAAATGCACAATGAAATGTGCTTATATATATCTATTTTATGTATAAATCAAAAACACCACAATAATGCCATCACAAAAATACAGACTTGTTCAAGGGAGGATGCATACATTTATACTCCGCTAAACAATTAAACGCACAGCAAAAAAGGGGGAAGCCGTGATAGCTAACACACATGTAATAAAAAGAAACAAAGCAACCAAAGTATGTAGCAATCGTACATATGATAAGGGGGCAACCCATGTGTGTTCCCTGTAATACATAAGAGATCCACTAATCCTATTCTAAAGGAGCCCCTACAAACGGGGTCTACGTATGTCGAAACACTATGATTGGTGTATAATGACAAGGAGTAGGTCCACAGATCGTTAGCCCAATCGTGCCTCCTTCAAAAAGTCTGTAAAACGTGGCTATTCGGAAAATACGACTAATGCTCTTGGCTTGTTTTTACCTTTTATTGTCCATTTGTAACTCTGTAACAAAGGCTGTGATACCCCTGGGTTTGGGCGTTACATAAATATTGAAATTTATTTTCGACAGATGTATTTGGTTTCTGCCTTCTTCAGGACCAAGATGGGATGAACCCGCTTTAAAAAAAAAAGCGAAATGACACGTTAAATCATTTCCAGAACAGAGGAAATTTGCAAGGAAAACCCGCCACCAAATAGTGAATAGGTGAAAAAACTGCTCACCTCCATATCACCTGCCAAGGAGTGTACAAAACGCGTGCTCACAATAATGTGGGAATTGAAAATGCAATTTTAAAAAGAGCTAAATCGATATGGTCCCTCTCTGGGGGAAATCATCAAACTAATAAACAGTAAGTAGGCCCGACTTACACTAGCCACCGGCTTGGAGAGGGGAAGTTGTTGCACGGTGTGCCTCCGGCTAAGAGGTAAACTCACTATCCTATCCAGAGAAACAAGTGACACTTAAACATAGAGTACAAAGGATCACAGTTCTAGTTCTAAACAGACCATGGCCTGGTATGGAAGTATATAAAGATAATGGGGTCGAGCTCACCTAAGCATCGGGGGGGGGGGGGAGGAGGAGAGTGGGAAACGGCCGCTGAATGCCCTTGGAAAACCTCTCGATTCTACGGTGAAGGTATATGCTCCATTGCAATATGGCCTTGCGCCGTCTAGACGCAAAATCCGATTAGCATTAAGAATCTGAAAACGTTCTTTTAAAAATAAAGTAAAAGTACTATAGTCACTTGACTCACGAGTACCTGAGCCAGGCGCTGGTGTTATTTATCACGCGGGAATAAAGACAATTGCAGCAACAGAGGCGGCTACTGTGCGCAGAGTAGTCTTGCACTGACAGCCTGGCTATCCAGTCTCCTAATATGAGATGTGAACGTGACCAGGTCACGTGGCTACGTGCAACTAGAACATGCAGCTATTCAGGAACATGGGGGCAGCAGCGACCGCCATTACAAGGTGGACACATACCCATCATCATATGCTATCTGTGGCCAATGCTAGATGCATCTAATGTCCGCAACAGAAATACTGATGTGGAAAATAGAAAGAGCATACAGTCAAAACCTCAAAAAAACAAAACGAGCAGTTATACTGAAGCTCTGGCACGAAGGCTGGAAGAGATGTTTGTAGTGGAGCTCTGGCACTGAGGCTGGAAGATATGTTTATAGTCGATCTCTGGCACTGAGGCTGGAAGAGCAAGCTTCTACAGAAGCTCTGGCACGAAGGCTGGAAGAGATGTTTATGCTGGAGCTCTGGCACTGAGGCTGGAAGAGGGGTTTATATGTGGGCTCTGGCACTGAGACTGGAAGAGCGGTGTATACTGGAGCTCTGGCACGAAGGCTGGAAGAGAGGTTTATATGCAAATTGTAGGGTTGAGGCTGAAAGAACGGTTTGTATGAAAGCTCTGGCACCGAGGCTGGAAGAAAGGCTTGTATGCGAGCTCTGGCACTGAGGCTGGGAGAGGGTTTGAATGCGTGAGCTCTGAGGCTGGAAGAGAGATTTATATGTGAGCTCTGGCACTGAGGCTGGAGGAGGGGTTTTTCTCCAGCATGGGGTCTGGCATGGATTCACATGCTCATGAATATTCCCCGTCGTCAGGCTGGGAATCCTCGGTAAAGAAAAAACCAGTATCAGTTTCGTTTCTGATCTGTCTTTCGTAGTAATAAGCAATCACTGGTCTCTGCGTCATACTGACCACAGCCAATGACTGCCTCTACCTAAGCACCGCCTCTGGCAGCCATCTTCAGATTTTTACCGCACGTTCATGTGTTGGGATCCTCGTGCTATTGCTCTCGAGCGTTAGTGCTATTTTTTCACGTTTTTTCTCAAAAACTTCGTTTTTTCGGTCAAAAGAGCCTCAAGCTCCACCGACTCTCCATCCGATCAACGGGGACCTGTGTCGGATTCGTCTGCGCCCCTCAAGGGTGAAGATTTCGTCGAGCTACGCTTTTGGAGGACTCCAGAAGTTTCTCAGGCCCGGACATGGTCCAGGAGAAGGGATGCTCGACGCCCGGAAAGCTGTTCAGGGTCTGCCCTGGATGCCAGCTGCAGAACGTCTTTAAGGAGGACGAACACTCCTTTTGTCTCTACTCCGAGTGGTCTTCTAAGACCTTTGAGGACGCCCCAGCGACGGGGGTCCAACACAAGGCAAAGCACCGCGAGTCCGCTGGCACCGGGAGCGCCGAACGGTCGGACTCTACGGGCGCCAGGCAGGGCGCACCCTCCCCGGCACCATCAACCACGAGCCAACGCTCTGGGTCGGGTAAGAGGAAGGCCGAGCACCCGGCGAAGCTCCTGGAGAGGCCCCGGTCGAGCTCGAAGGCCCCATCGGAGGGGGAGCGAGGCAGTGTCCCCCCCTCAAGGATAAGGCGGTGAGCGCACCTAAGGTGGTGAAGGCCTTAATCCATCCGGCCAAGCCCTCTATCGAAACTGTCGCGGCGGCCCTGGCTCAGCCTGTGGGGGCTACACCAGTGGTGGCGACCTCGGGGCTCAGAGTCTCCCTGCCACCTCGGAGGGAGTCCTCTTTTGTGCCCATCGATAGGACCCCCGTGAAATCCCCCGTGGGGAAGAAAAAGGGGGGGCAGGGCGTCGTCGTAGATTCGGCCTCAACCTCGGAGGAGGAGCTGGTCGAAGTCTTAAGCCACGGCCTCGGCGTGGAAGAAGACCGGCCCGTCGGGATGGATCCCGACGCAGGTGACGACGACATCATCGAGGGTACCGACGGGGCCCCCGATCGCCCGTCGGATTCCCCTCTGCCAGCGCCGCGAGACAACTCGGCGGCCATTTTGTTGGCTATACAGTCCTTATGCTCAGAGATAAGGACGAGACTACCGTTGCTGACGGAACCTCTCCCGTCGGGGGACCCAGAACCGGGACCTTCTGGTGTTCCCCCTACCAAGAAAAGAAGGATCCACCCTCCGCCTCCTTTTCAGCCGTCGCGCCCCTTCCAGCCCTCCTCCCCGTCCACCCGAGGGGATGATACGGGGACTGACACGGCAGCGACGGGTACGGACGACGAGGTATACGACGAGGATGTACCGTCGTCGCCTCCCACCAGGGCTTCTCCGCCCGACGAGATTGGATCGTCCCACTGCATGATCACCAGGGCATCCGAGCTTTTCCAACTCTGCCCTGAGGAGAAGAAGAAGGAAGGTTTCCTTTATCAGCGGCGCGAGGCCAAGAGGAAGACGGTCCTCTCAGTGCCTCTATTGGACGACATTTGGGATGAGGGCCTCACCCTCCTCAAGAACCCTTCCACGACGCCAGCTAGAAGAGACCGGTACGAGAAGAAGTACCGGGTCCCGGACACGGCCCCCCTGTGCCTCTGGGCGCAGCCTACCCCGGACTCCGTCGTCTCCGCGGCGGCCAGGAAAAAAGCAGGGGGGGGTGCGGCCTCCACATCGACTTCCCCACCGGACGGCGAGGGAAAGAAATTGGACGCTATGGGACGCAGAGTCATCTCGTCTGCGGCGACGACGATTAAAGCGGCCAACGCCTTGGCTATCGTGGCCCGCTACGACGGGGAGCTCTGGTACAAACTGGCTCCCCTACTGGACTTCTTGCCGGACGACAAGAGGGCAGAGGCCCTGGAGATCCTGCAGGAAGGTGAGGTGGCTTCGGACCACGCCATTACCGTTGCGACGGACATCGCCGACACTGGGTTCCGCCAGTTGGGCAACGGCGTTTGCCTTAGGCGGCGTGGATGGCTCAAGGCTACGGACTTCCGTCAAGACGTTCAGACCAGAGTCCTGGACATGCCCTTCGATGGGAACAACCTGTTTGGGAAAACAGTGGACGATTCCCTTCAGGCCATTAAAGCGGACACCGAGACGGCCCGGGCCCTTGGAGTTCTGCAACAACGACGGACGCCCTTTCGGAGCAGCGGAGGCAAGGGCGCCTCCAAAAGTTCAGGCGGCGGTTTCTCCACCTACCGTCAAGCGGCCCGCTCGTCGGCTCAGGAGGCCTACAGAGGACGAGGCAAGTCTGGCGGACCCCGCCGTCGTCGCCAAGGAGGCCAAGGAGGTCAAGGCGGCAAAGCCTCGTCGAAGCAGGATTGAACCGACCGTGGGGTCGGGCCCCCACCGAAGCACCCCGGTGGGAGGCCGGCTGGCGAGCTTCGTCAGCGTGTGGGAGTCCATCTCCACCGACCGTTGGGTGCTGGACGCCTTGGCCCGGGGCCACGCGCTCGAGTTTCAAAGAAGGTGTCCGCGCGTCCCCCCCGTGGCCAGGAAAGAACTTCACGTCCCTCAACTTCTCCTGGAGGTAAAGGCGATGCTGAGGAAGGGCGCCATTGAACTCGTCCCAAAGAGACTTCGGGGCTCCGGAGTTTACTCGAGATACTTCCTCGTGAAGAAGAAGACGGGGGGGATGGCGCCCCATCCTGGACCTGCGACGTCTGAACAAGTTCATCAAGGCGCAAAAGTTCCGGATGGTCACCCTCCAGCACGTCCTGGGTCAGCTGGAGGAAGGAGACTTCCTGTCGTCGTTGGATTTGGAGGATGCCTACTTCCATATTCCCATCCTAAAGGGGCATCGAAAATTCCTCAGGTTTGTGGTCCAAGGGCGTCACTACCAGTTCAAAGCCCTCCCCTTCGGACTACGGTCGGCCCCCAGGGTATTCACCAAGTGCCTTGCACCGGTGGCGGCGCAGCTGCGCCGCGAGGGGATCCACGTCTACCCCTACCTGGACGACTGGCTCATCCGAGCCAAGACGAGGGAGCTCGCCCTGGATATCACGGCAAGGACCGTCCGACTTCTCACGGACCTGGGATTCTCCGTGAACTACGCCAAGTCTCACCTGGTACCCGCGCAAAACGCACTGTTTCTGGGAGCGAAGCTCGACACAGTGTCTCTTCTGGCCTCCCCGTCGGAGGAAAGGACCAGGTCCATCCTGGGCAAGGTACAGCGGATGTTGGTTTCCGACGCGGCCAAGGTGAGGTCCATCAAGTCCCTCCTCGGAATGATGTCTTCCTGCATCTACCTCATTCCCATGTGCAGGCTCCGGATGCGCCCGTTGCAGGAGTTCCTGGACGCGCGCTGGATCCAAACGACGGGCAGCTTCGAGGAGAGGATCACACTCGACGAGAGTTTCCGCCGAGCGGTCCGGTGGTGGGGCAACCGCACGCATCTGACGGCGGGCATGGACTTCCAGACCCCAGACCACCAGGAGACAGTGACCACCGATGCCTCTCTGGAAGGGTGGGGAGCGCACACCGAAAATCTGCACGCGAGAGGCCTTTGGCTCCCGACGGAGAAGTCCCTCCATATCAACGTCCTGGAGCTCCGTGCAGTGTTCTGGGCCCTCAGGTCCTTCCTTCCGTCCCTCAAGGGCAAGGTGGTGAGGATCTTCACCGACAACACCACCACCATGTTTTACATCCGGAAACAGGGCGGAACCAGGTCCCCAGCGCTGTCCAAGGAGGCGCAGGACCTGTGGCATTGGGCCGTCGCCCAAAGGATGTTTCTGGTGCCGTTTCATCTGGCAGGGATAAAAAACACCATCGCCGTCTCACTCAGCAGGGAGCTGCTCTCGTGCCACGAGTGGGAACTACGGCAGGATCTAGTGGATCGCCTCTTCCGACGGTGGGGCACACCCCAGATCGACCTGTTCGCGACGGCGACGAACTCCGAGTGCCGGAGGTTCGCCAGCAGGTTTCCCCAGGCGAGGAGCATGGGCGATGCCTTCTCGTTCCCCTGGGAGGGCCTGTTCCTCTACGCGTTCCCTCCTTTGCCACTGCTAATCCGGCTCGTCAACCAGCTCAAGAGGTCACGGTGCAGGATGATCCTCGTCGCACCTGCGTGGCCGAGGCAGATATGGTTCCCGGACCTTCTGGACTTGTCAGCGTCCCCGCCAATCAAGCTGCCGGTGGACGCGGATCTTCTCTCCAGGGAAGGAGGCGCCATCCTCCACCACGACCCGAAATCGCTGAACTTGCAGGCCTGGCTCCTGCAGCGCTAGAGTTTGGAGGATACGACATACCGGCCGACTGCAGAGAGGTTCTTGCAAAGGCCAGGGCGTCCTCGACTCTTAAATGCTACGGACACAAATGGAAGAGGTTCTCTGTCTGGTGCCACGCACAGAAGATTAACCCTCTACGGATTACGGCTCCCCAGGTACTGCCGTACCTGCTGACGCTGGCCAAAGCTGGTCTGGCACACGCGTCCATCAAGATTCATCTTGCTGCGATCTCCCGATACACCAGAACCACGGGCCGGACGTCCTTGTGGTCTCATCGTCTGGTGAAAGAGTTCATGAAGGGACTGTTCAGATCGTTCCTGCCGGTGAAGGCTCCGGCCCCGGCGTGGGAGCTCAACGTGGTGCTGACCAAGCTCATGGGACCTCCGTTCGAGCCTCTGCACTCGGCCCCGTTGAAGTTTCTGTCGTGGAAAGCAGCGTTTCTTGTGGCCATCACCTCCGCACGACGGGTGGGAGAGATCCAGGCCCTTTCATGCAAGGCCCCGTACTTGACTTTTCACGACACGAGGGTAGTGCTCAGGACGCACCCCTCCTTCATGCCCAAGGTACCGTCGGACTTCCATCTCAACGAACCCTTGGTGTTGCCTGTGTTCTTCCCATCGCCTTCGTCGCCGGCTGAGAGGACTTTGCACTCGCTGGATGTGGCTAGAGCGCTGAAGTTCTACGTGGACCGCACTAAGTGTTTTCAGAAGACGTCACAACTCTTTGTGAACTTTGGACCTGTCAATCAGGGGAAGGCTCTCTCGAAGGCTTCCATTTCCAGATGGCTCTCCGGCTGTATCATGTACTGTCATCGGTTGGCAAACCGACCGCTGCCTGGCCGTCCGAGAGCCCATTCCACCAGAGCGATCGCAGCTATCACGGCGTTCCTTTCTGGTGTGCCCCTGCTGGACATATGCAGGGCTGCTACGTGGAGGTTGACGCACACCTTCACGAAATTCTACTGCGTCGATCGGGATTCCAGGGAGGAGTCCAGGGTCGGCCAAGCAGTGCTGCGCAACCTGTTCGCCTGAGGTGAGCCTGGTGAGGAGGTAAGATGCTTAATGTTGAGTTTGATGTACTGCTTAATGTTGAGCCGTTGCCACCTCCCGTGGTTGTGCATGTGTGTACTGCTATGTATTCTTTATTCATGAGCATGTGAATCCATGCCAGACCCCATGCTGGAGAAGGAACAAGTTACTTACCTGTAACTGTTGTTCTCCAGCATGGGTCTGGCATGGATTCACATGCGAACCCTCCCGCCTACCCCTCTGCGGCTCTTCACTTGGTCATACTGCCACTTCACGTGCTTCCAAATCTGAAGATGGCTGCCAGAGGCGGTGCTTAGGTAGAGGGCAGTCATTGGCTGTGGTCAGTATGACGCAGAGACCAGTGATTGATTATTACTACGAAAGACAGATCAGAAACGAAACTGATACTGGTTTTTTCTTTACCGAGGATTCCCAGCCTGACGACGGGGAATATTCATGAGCATGTGAATCCATGCCAGACCCATGCTGGAGAACAACAGTTACAGGTAAGTAACTTGTTCCATATGTGAGCTCTGGCACTGAGGCTGGAAGAGGGGTTTATATGTGAGCTCTGGCACGAAGGCTGGAAGAGAAGTTTATATGCAAGTTGTAGCGTTGAGGCTGAAAGAACGGTTTGTATGAAAGCTCTGGTACCGCGGCTGGAAGAAAGGCTTGTATGCGAGCTCTGGCACGGAGGCTAGAAGAGGGTTTTAATGCGTGAGCTCTGGGTCTGGAAGAGAGGTTTACATGCTAAATCTGGCACTGAGGTTGGAAGAGATTTATACGCGAGCTATGCCACTGATGTTGGGAGAAGTTTATAGTGAACCTTTGCGCTATATATGCAGGCCTCAAAACTTTCAAGACTAGTAAGAGATGGTGTGCTTTGTGCATGTGTTGAACTGAGGGGGTTCAGTGGCTAGAAGCTTGCAACCTTTTTACCCGTGTAAGGCTTTTCAACAGGGTTACGATGATCTGCACAGAGTTTAAAGAGGGAAAGGTGTTCACACTTTTGTAGGACAAATGGGCAGTTTTGAGTGCAATTGGTTATTTGTGATGGCCAAAAGGCACACAATTAGCAAAACCTGGCCTAACGGGGCAGGGCTTACAAGGGAAGCTTCTGAACCCTGCATAGAGGTAACTGCTTGGTCCCCTCCTGCCCTTGTGTGCCCCCCACCCATTCAGTTTTGTTTTGGCCTGTAGCTTTGCCTATAAGTGAGGCTGGCGGGGAGGTTTGCTCTGCTTCCCTTCTACTATGGCCGGCTTGGGAACTGGTTATCCAAGGCTGCTGCAGGGTTATTCTGAAGCTCCTGCACTACCTGAAGCCCTGGGCAGGTTAATGCTGGAGAGCGTAATCCTATGTAGTCATGCTATGGGCACGTTGCTACTCTAGAAGCATAGGGCTTTCTGCCTAGTAAATTGTACGGTGTAATAGCCTAGTGGAAATAAGAAAACCATATATGGGGTGTTTTGCTTTAAATGTGGTATGTTTTGGTCCAGCCACAGCCACGGTTTGACTCCCACATTAGTCTTGGGCCGCACAATGTTGGCTGTAAAGCTTGTGCCCACCGTCGCTCATAGAGCTAAACCACCAGCTTTGTGGTATTCTGTATGAATGGGAAGCAATGGAGCACTGCACACAGGGGGCAGCTGCAGGGGAAGCAGAGGAACTGATGGGTGGGAGGTGCTCTGTGGGGGCGGGGTGGGAGATGTTCCTTGCGGAAGTGTTGGCTGGTGTGTGGCCAGTCTTGCCTGCGTTGGTAGCTTCTTCCGGAGAATGGAAGCCTAGCAGGAAAAGGCCTGTTACCTGGCTTTGTCTGCTTGCCTTTCTTTCTTTCCAGTCTGGAGAGGTCGGCTTCAGAGGTGGAATTTCTTAGCCATGTAGAGTGGTAGCTGGTGATAAGCTGTCTAGAACATGATGTGCGTTTGAAAGGGGTGACCACTGTAGCTCCTTGAGGGTGGGGTGTGATGTGGTGCCATTTTCTTATTCCTTAGAAGTGGGTTGCAGCCCGCTGGGTGGCGTTTTTGGAGGATCTAATGTGGCATCTGGGACTCCTGGCAGCAGTGTGTTGCCACGAGGAAACGGGGCACAGACTGGCTGATTGGCTCTGAATGAGGGGTCTGGTGTATCGTCGAGCTTCATGTCAGACCCGCAGTTCTGGATTTGGGCGTGCATGGAGGGTTTTCCTAGGAGAATGACTTCAGTACATGGATGAGGGACAGGCAGTGCGTGATTAGCTGCGTCTAGCTGTGTATTTGGCGTACAGGTGCAAGATGACTGGACCGGGTGGAGCCCTGGGGCACTTTGTTGATGCTGGGCAGCACTCGGATATGTTGGATGAGGGAAGGGTTGGATCATAGCTGTGTATTAGCGGGCAGATGATCATAAGGCCAGGTATGCTCGGGGAAGCCAGCCCTGCAACACGAGATGGGATGGTTTACCTGCCAGGCAGGTTATTCAAGTCCCATCGTGACTACCCGGATACAGTAGGCAGGCGTGTGGCTCTGCCAGCCGGAGTAAACATTGGCTGCGGCTCCACTTGCCAGGGGGAGGGATGGAGATGGGTGAATGAATCGCAGCCAGGGTAATTAATAGGAGTGCGTTGGAGCTGCAGAGCGTCGCTCTTGCCTTTTCTGCTATTGATTTCTCTGATCCTGGCTCTCTCTGCTTCCTCCAGGTGAAGACCGCAGCGAACCACAGGAGGACCCCCGCTTGGCTCCCGTCACCGGCCGCTGGCGCTGAACCATTCATGGATTTTTGGTGTTGCTCGTGATCTTGTTCAGCGGGGGCCATGGCGGACGTGGACCCGGATACGCTGCTGGAATGGCTGCAGATGGGGCAGGGGGACGAGCGAGATATGCAGCTTATTGCCTTGGAACAGCTGTGCATGCTGCTGCTGATGTCCGACAATGTGGATCGCTGCTTTGAGACGTGAGTGCCTCTTTTCTTTGCTTCTTTATTCACACCTTGGCTGTCCTCGTAGTATCCAAGTTGCCGGCTAGCTCGTCAATGGAAGGCACGAGCCTGTGAAGTGTGCATTTCTGCTGGCTCCATCTAGTGGGTCTGTGTAACCTGAAGGATAATTCTGCTCAGGGGGGGTCCAGCCTGTGATGGCTCTGCTGCCCTAGAAGTATGTCAGCTGCGGGCTAGCTCGTCAATGGAAGGCACGAGCCTGTGAAGTGTGCATTTCTGCTGGCTCCATCTAGTGGGTCTGTGTAACCTGAAGGATAATTCTGCTCAGGGGGGGTCCAGCCTGTGATGGCTCTGCTGCCCTAGAAGTATGTCAGCTGCGGGCTAGCTCGTCAATGGAAGGCACGAGCCTGTGAAGTGTGCATTTCTGCTGGCTCCATCTAGTGGGTCTGTGTAACCTGAAGGATAATTCTGCTCAGGGGGGGGTCCAGCCTGTGATGGCTCTGCTGCCCTAGAAGTATGTCAGTTGCGGGCTAGCTCGTCAATGGAAGGCACGAGCCTGTGAAGTGTGCATTTCTGCTGGCTCCATCTAGTGGGTCTGTGTAACCTGAAGGATAATTCTGCTCAGGGGGGGTCCAGCCTGTGATGGCTCTGCTGCCCTAGAAGTATGTCAGTTGCGGGCTAGCTCGTCAATGGAAGGCACGAGCCTGTGAAGTGTGCATTTCTGCTGGCTCCATCTAGTGGGTCTGTGTAACCTGAAGGATAATTCTGCTCAGGGGGGGGTCCAGCCTGTGATGGCTCTGCTGCCCTAGAAGTATGTCAGTTGCGGGCTAGCTCGTCAATGGAAGGCACGAGCCTGTGAAGTGTGCATTTCTGCTGGCTCCATCTAGTGGGTCTGTGTAACCTGAAGGATAATTCTGCTCAGGGGGGGTCCAGCCTGTGATGGCTCTGCTGCCCTAGAAGTATGTCAGTTGCGGGCTAGCTCGTCAATGGAAGGCACGAGCCTGTGAAGTGTGCATTTCTGCTGGCTCCATCTAGTGGGTCTGTGTAACCTGAAGGATAATTCTGCTGGGGGGGGGGGGGAGGGGGGTCCAGCCTGTGATGGCTCTGCTGCCCTAGAAGTATGTCAGCTGCGGGCTAGCTCGTCAATGGAAGGCACGAGCCTGTGAAGTGTGCATTTCTGCTGGCTCCATCTAGTGGGTCTGTGTAACCTGAAGGATAATTCTGCTCAGGGGGGGTCCAGCCTGTGATGGCTCTGCTGCCCTAGCAGTATGTCAGTTGCGGGCTAGCTCGTCAATGGAAGGCACGAGGCTGTGAAGTGTGCATTTCTGCTGGCTCCATCTAGTGGGTCTGTGTAACCTGAAGGATAATTCTGCTGGGGGGGGGGGGGAGAGAGGGGGGTCCAGCCTGTGATGGCTCTGCTGCCCTAGCAGTATGTCAGTTGCGGGCTAGCTCGTCAATGGAAGGCACGAGCCTGTGAAGTGTGCATTTCTGCTGGCTCCATCTAGTGGGTCTGTGTAACCTGAAGGATAATTCTGCTCAGGGTGGTCCAGCCTGTGATGGCTCTGCTGCCCTAGAAGTATGTCGGATGCGGGCTAGCTCGTCAATGGAAGGAACGAGCCTGTGAAGTGTGCATTTCTGCTGGCTCCATCTAGTGGGTCTGTGTAACCTGAAGGATAATGATTCTGCTCTCGGGGCTCCAGCCTTAATGGCAGTTATCTGAGCGATAGCTCTGCTGTCTAGGCAGGGTTTTAAGGACTCCATAGTGTGGGAAACCCCGACGTCCAAAGCATGCGGTTGTAGCATCATTAATTAAACTCCCCTGCTTTCACTGCCGCATTCTTCATAGAACTGTGCCGTGAAAAGGGCCTGCCTGCTTTCCAAGCATTTACGTCTTGAGGCTGGGTTCGAAATTGAGGGGAGCTCTATAGCCTAGATACCGCCAGCTACCAAGGGCTACTTTTGCTCCCGCCCCCCCCAGCCCACTGATTTAGCCCCGTCTATTTTGGACAGTTTCTGAGTAAACACCAGGATGTATCTACGCAAGGTTTATCGAGGGTAATAAATCATGGGCTGAATGCTCTGTGCCGGCTCCGTGCTCCCCATGCGGGATAGCTACAAGCTGCTTATCCAGTCTTCTTTTCAAACTCTGTCGAGGTTTGAAACCTAGCAGGGCAGATTTTTCCTAGTAGGCTTGGGGAGATTACCTAGGCCCACATCACCCTAAAACCTGTCTGACCTCCTTCCAGGGGTGTGGTGTTGGCTGATACAGGGGACCCTCTGATGGGTGCGTTTCCAAAGGTGTACTTTGTATTATTTTCGTTTTGCTGGTGAACCACGGCTGTCTCCTAGAGTAGCGATGATGTGACTGGGGCGGGACCCCATTGCTGCAGTTGAACCTTCTGAGGGACCGTACCTTTTCTCAGCTGGAGAGATGGTGCACATGCAGGTGGAGCTGGAACCACAGTAGTCTTGTGTTTACTCAGCCAGGATCATTCTTTTTCAGAGGTTTGTTGGATGACTTTGCTGCTTAGATAATGGCCCTCTAGAACCATTCACAGCGCGAGCCTGCGTGGGAGTAATAATGGTTTTAGATGTGGGTGAGTGCCACTCGTGAGGGGCCTCGTGGCTTTTCTGTGGCAGTGACACTGTGTTCTTCTACTCATGGCATTCACAAGGTCCATGAGATGGGTGCAATTGTTCAAGTCCATTCCGCCCCCCTGCACCTGCCAGCAGATCTCTGGCGGTGCGTAAGTCTGGTGTTGGATTCTGGATAACCGCACCGAGGGGTCCTTCCTGGCCTGTGGTCCCCTTCACGTTCTCAGTACGAGAGTAATGTAAGAATCAAGGCTTCGCCGACCCCCACCCCCTTACAAAATGTCAAAGGGGAACGCCGCCCACTTGCAAAGGTCTGAAGGAGAGTTTGACATTCTGCCTTCGTTTCCCACGTGCTCCTTGTGCTGAAAGAGCTTCAGCAGCTAAGACTTTGCCACTTAAGAAACATGGCTTCCATCGAAGCTCTGCATCTTGGCTATCCTGGGAATGAGGGTGCTTTGCACAGTAGAGGTGGTGGGTGTGGAGGCACACATGCATCATTCTGCACCCAGCCACAGAGCAGGTTAGGAGCTGGTGCTTTGGCTCGGTCATTGTCCTTTCATTCTAGCTGCAGCCTGCTGCCATGTGGATTTCTGCTGTATTGCTCTGCCACTGCATTGGTGCAGCTTTCTTCTTCTGCACATTGGACTGAGTGTGTTGCCCCAGCCGGGATTCAAACCTATTCACAGCACATTGCTGCACCAAGTCCCAGGACCCTGAGCCCTACATGGAGTTATGCCGTGGGTGAGAGTTGCCGTCTGAATATCAAGGTTCGCTTATTTCTTTATTTTGCTTCTATCCAAGCTAAAGCCATTGCAATGCGACTCCCCGGGCTTGTGTGTGCTCTGCGCGCATAGCTATAATGAAATGGGGAACCTGAAATGTGGAATGTCATTCTTGATATTTCCAAATAAGCATTGTCTTCCGTGCGGAGAATCTGTGTGACAGTTCAGTTTTTAGTCTGCGCTTGGGCAAGGAGTGGGGATGTGGTCCTATAAACTAATGTTGAAATGCATCAACGTACCTGTGATCTGGTATGTGGCAGCGCGGATGGTCCGCGTGCAACTTGGGTTGTCCTGTCAGCCAACGCTAATACACGCTTCAGGTGGACACCTCAATAAAGCCCTGCTTGCTACTATGGGATTGCTTTTACCTGTCCTCGTGGGATGATGCCGGCCCCTTTACAGCTCTGGTGACGTTCAGTCCGATGTGATGCACCACTCGAAGTAGCAGGGAGCAGTGGTCCAGGGTGCAGCGTTTCAAGTTGTAAGCTAGAAGTCGGCCATAAAATGTCACTCGCCAGCACACTTCCATACCTACAGACAACACCTTTCTTCTTGGCCATGACTCAATTCTCACTAGTCGCTGGCGAGTGCACATCTTGCACCTTCCGGCCGTTCATTGGAGCTCCCCGTTGTCCCCTGCCTTTCAGCACTTCTAGCCTCTGCTGGGGCAATGTGGCATCTGGTGGCTGCCTCCCAACAGAAGGCCACTTGTGGAGCTTTTACTTGGCTACAGTGTCCTGTATTGTTTTCCTCTGCACTCCTCTCTTCCATACCCATGGAATGTAGCGGGATTTATTAAGCACACATCTACTATTTTGGTGACCTGGCAGTGTAGGGGTTGTTGGAGGGCTAAAGGGTAAGACCGTTCTAGATCCGTTGCTCTTAATACTTGCAGGTGGTAAGTAACCAATTCCTGAGAATTGGTGCGCTTTATATACGAGGGTAGAGACCTAAGATGGACCTGGTTAACTGCTTAGTGGTGGGAGGTGTGCCATCCAGCCAGAGAAGTGACTAGTGGTGCCATTGCTCCGGTCACGTGGCGTGTTTCCTTAACTTACGGTGAAGAGAGATTAATACTGGAATACTTTAATGGTGGAGGGAGCTATGGATGCTCTGAGAGCACACTGGCTTACGATTATTGATCTGGTGTCCTGGAAAAAATTGGCGATCGTCTCTGATGATGGGTACTTGCCAGGGCGACCGGTCTCCCAGGATCCTCGGGTAATGCGCTGTGTGCGGCTTGTGGCAGGTTAGTGTGACTAGAGATAGAAAGTTTGGCCATCGTCTCTGATGATGGGTTCTTGCCAGGGCGACCGGTCTCCAGGATCCTCGGGTAATGCGCTGTGTGCGGCTTGTGGCAGTGTGACTAGAGATGGAAAGTTTGGCCATCGTCTCTGATGATGGGTTCTTGCCAGGGCGACCGGTCTCCCAGGATCCTCAGGTAATGCGATGTGTGCGGCTTGTGGCAGGTTAGTGTGACTAGAGATAGAAAGTTTGGCCATCGTCTCTGATGATGGGTTCTTGCCAGGGCGACGAGTCTCCCAGGATCCTCGGGTAATGCGCTGTGTGCGGCTTGTGGCAGGTTAGTGTGACTAGAGATAGAAAGTTTGGCCATCGTCTCTGATGATGGGTTCTTGCCAGGGCGACCGGTCTCCAGGATCCTCGGGTAATGCGCTGTGTGCGGCTTGTGGCAGTGTGACTAGAGATGGAAAGTTTGGCCATCGTCTCTGATGATGGGTTCTTGCCAGGGCGACCGGTCTCCCAGGATCCTCGGGTAATGCGCTGTGTGCGGCTTGTGGCAGGTTAGTGTGACTAGAGATAGAAAGTTTGCACCTTGATGATGTTACTGAGAAAAGGAGTCTTGTCAGTTAAGGTGATGAGCTGAGAAACACTCTTCTAGTTACTGGAGCGAAGGGGTAAAGGGCAGAGAGGGATCTGGCAGGGAGTGTGGTAGAGCCCATTCAATGATCACAATCCCTGCGACGATTGGATTAAAACAAGGAATGTTTGCATGTTTCTCATAGGGTTCTCTCTGGAGGATTTGTTGGGTGGCAGTTTTTTTTCTTCTACCTTCCTGGTCCTGGCTTTTCTCTATAAATGGGGACGCTGGTTGGTCAGTGATGTTGCGCGGACCAGTCCCGTGACTGACCTCTGCAAGCGCACAATGGTATGGCACACTTTGAGGCGCTATGACTCGTCTACAGATGGCCCTGCCTCAAAGAACAACATAACGTGAGTCATCGCCAAAAAAAGCGCAGCCGAAGAGAGCTACAGGCCGAGTGGGTTCATGTTTGCAACTGTGAATCACGCAGAGAAAGAAGGGTGTTTGCTTGTCGCATTCCTGTGCACTATAAATATATCTGGTCTGGCAGAGAGGACACGCACACCAGTATTGCCACAGGCAACCCCCACCTTTTCACCTTTCTGTACTTCCAGCTCGACCAACGTGGAAGCTTCATGAAACTTGATTTCTCTTCTTGTGTCAAGGCTCTGGCTTTTTGCCTTTACAGTTACTGTTCCTTTAAAGAAAAGCGGAAACGCCTCCGAGCTATGGAAATAACCACCCGGCTGTACAGCTTGTGTTTGTGTGCAGTCATGGTAAGGAAGAGGAAAACGCCGCAGTTGTTCTTTGGGCGGGAGCATGTGTCTGGCCCACCAGACTGCTCAGCACGCCGGGCACAACAGGGACACCTGCCATTTGTGCACTTGCCCACCATACTAGTGTACAGTGACCTTTGCTTCCAGGGGAACTTGGCTCCTGTGCGGCATGACTCTTCTAGTCCCTTTTTTATTTAGCACCGCGTGGGATTGCATGGTTTTATGCAATAGAAGGATGCATGGGCCTCGTCCAGCATTGCTCGTTGTCCAAAGGACAGACCCCAATGCAGCAGCATGGTCATTTGCCCTGCAAGGTGCCATCTTGTCTGGTGTGTCTTGCATCCCTCAGACACAGCATATCCAATCTTGCTAGGCCTGCCTAGGCAAGTATTGGTTTTCTTGAGCAGCTCCTGGTCGGTTGGAATACTGATGGCATTGTGACTTGACTGTCTGAGTAACTTGGCCTGACAGTGGTTATTTTCAGTGTTTGCCTTGTGTATCCCCTTGAATTGCAGCTCGTACAGGGTTAGAGCATAAGGCTTGTTGTGCATTGCTGCGTCACGTGCAGTCCAAACGTAGTGTTGCTTCATCGAGCACTGTGCCAGCAGTGTTTTTATCCTTTGTTCCAATGCTTTCTCCTCGAGCACTGTGCCAAAGGGTAGCAATGTCTATCCACAGCAGCAGTGTTTTTATCCTTTGTTCCAATGCTTTCTCATCGAGCACTGTGCCAAAGGGTAGCAATGTCTATCCACAGCAGCAGTGTTTTTATCCTTTGTTCCAGTGCACAGCGCTGCAGTACTTTCTCATTGAGCACTGTGCCAAAGGGTGGCAATGTCTATCCACGGCAGCAGTGTTTTTATCCTTTGTTCCAGTGCTGCAGTACTTTCTCATCGTTGTTCCAGTGTTGCAGTACTTTCTCATCGAGCACTTTGCCAAAGGGTGGCAATGTCTATCCACAGCAGCAGTGTTTTTATCCTTTGTTCCAGTGCACAGCGCTGCAGTACTTTCTCATTGAGCACTGTGCCAAAGGGTGGCAATGTCTATCCACGGCAGCAGTGTTTTTATCCTTTGTTCCAGTGCTGCAGTACTTTCTCATCGTTGTTCCAGTGTTGCAGTACTTTCTCATCGAGCACTTTGCCAAAGGGTAGCAATGTCTATCCACAGCAGCAGTGTTTTTATCCTTTGTTCCAATGCTTTCTCATCGAGCACTGTGCCAAAGGGTGGCAATGTCTATCCACGGCAGCAGTGTTTTTATCCTTTGTTCCAGTGCACAGCGCTGCAGTACTTTCTCATTGAGCACTGTGCCAAAGGGTGGCAATGTCTATCCACGGCAGCAGTGTTTTTATCCTTTGTTCCAGTGCTGCAGTACTTTCTCATCGTTGTTCCAGTGTTGCAGTACTTTCTCATCGAGCACTTTGCCAAAGGGTAGCAATGTCTATCCACAGCAGCAGTGTTTTTATCCTTTGTTCCAATGCTTTCTCATCGAGCACTGTGCCAAAGGGTGGCAATGTCTATCCACGGCAGCAGTGTTTTTATCCTTTGTTCCAGTGCACAGCGCTGCAGTACTTTCTCATTGAGCACTGTGCCAAAGGGTGGCAATGTCTATCCACGGCAGCAGTGTTTTTATCCTTTGTTCCAGTGCTGCAGTACTTTCTCATCGTTGTTCCAGTGTTGCAGTACTTTCTCATCGAGCACTTTGCCAAAGGGTGGCAATGTCTATCCACAGCAGCAGTGTTTTTATCCTTTGTTCCAGTGCACAGCGCTGCAGTACCACGCTTTGCCCATCGCGGGACATTACAGATATGATGGCCTTTTTGAGTTTTGGATTTCTCGTCTTAAATTGGATGCACAACATTCACCGGAATGAATCCCTTCGTGCCCGTTTATCAGAGGGGAATTGTACTTTTTATTGCCCGTTTCCTGGAGTTCGAGTATCCATGCATGCATTAGGTTTGCACCACCATGTACCCTTCCACCCCTCCTTCCCCGCACACTTCGTACCACGACCCACATTGTTTGAAGAATGTAAAATGTGTAGTGTAAAAAAGAATGGTGGACTTGGTACTCGGTCTCTGTAACACGCTGGCATCTTGGGATGCCTCATGTGGATATAATCTAACATCATGTTGACGATTGAAAAATGTATGCAAGCTGCTCAGGAGTCTGAGAGTTCAAATGGAATAGCTTTGTAAGAATTTTCTATGCTGGCATATAATACTTGATTCAACAGGTTTGGATGCACTTCAGAGATCTCTGCCAAAGCACGGCTCTCCAATTTCGCTCCCCCTGACTCGCATAGTCCTACCCTCCGACTCGCCCTCTGCTTCCATCTCCACTGAATCGTTTAAAGCAATTTGGCTCTTTCCTCAGCCCCACCGCTTCTTTCCACATCCCTCAGTCTCGCACCACACCCCTGAATTGGGGGCTCTGCCCCCATAACTCTGCTCCCCCAGCCACAGTCGCCTACCATATGCCGCGGAAGGGCCTCTCGCCCCTTGCCCTTGCTCCTCTCCAAGCCCCCCACCCCCATTCTCCTCTTCCTACTCGGCAGCTTAATCCTCTTCTTGCCTCTTGCGTGGTGTACACTGATCATAGAATATGGTGAATTTATTGTGATTTGTAATGTAGTGCCAAGCCCTTAACTAACCCTGTGCTGCTGGTCCCTACGCTGAAAGAAAGGTTCGTTCGTAAGGATGCATGTCAGCATGTCGTACAAAATAGTGTGTCTGGCGTCCTGAGACCGACGCTATCCTGACTGCTTGCTGTACCACTACAAAGGAAAAGCATCTAATGTAAACCCAAAACCTATCCGAAGGTCCTTTTGGCCAAATTCTATCCTTGTGACTGGTTTCTGGTCACCACTGTACCGTCTCTAGATTTAGACGGGCTGCTTGCTCTCAGCAAGACTCCACTATGGTCTTAGCTGAGCATGGACTATGAACACCAGCAATTTCACCCTCTTTACAGTTTATGTAAGAATCTTCAATAACTCTCCCTGGGGATTCCTGCCCTCTATAAGGGAGTAGTGACTGTCTCTGGGTCTCCTGGATCCCCGAAACAGTTCATGTCATTTACAAAACACAGTTCTTGTAAATGTCTCAGAATAGCCAAACCTCTCATGGCTCTGTTGTGTGGCTGCTATACCTCCCTGGGGTCGCGCTCCACCACCACCCCCCCATGGGTCTGTTTGCTTTAGGGCCTGACGGAACCTCACCCCTTCCTTGGGTCTTGTGGCCTTGGGGAGGGTTGCAGGGGTGTCCCCCGCTTCATCGATATTGGAGATAGGGACAGGGGGGAAAAAAAGAAAGCAAAAGGCACTCTGTGGCGTCGGAGCCGACCTGCGTTAGAGGGCCGGATCTGACGCTGCAGGGCTGAAATGGATCAGGCGACAGGAATCGAGTAAGTGGGGGGAGGGAGGTGTATGGTTTGAGTACATTTCAGCCTCTGAGAACTGATGGCATGCGGGCTGTTTTTTTTCCGGCCAGTTTGCCGCAGTAAGTTGTCAGACGGCCAAACGCACCCAAACCTGTTGCACCAATCTTTTTAATGTCAACAGATATTTTTTGTATCTAAAATGTAATGAGTATCAATATAGCATTTTTGTCTACCGCTGAAGTAAGACATTAGTGAGATGAGTCAGGCCTGGCAAATTCTTTA
This sequence comes from Ambystoma mexicanum, assembly GCF_040938575.1. Lineage (NCBI taxonomy): Eukaryota > Metazoa > Chordata > Amphibia > Caudata > Ambystomatidae > Ambystoma > Ambystoma mexicanum. The sequence continues at coordinate 39,205,328 of NC_090940.1, forward strand.
AAATTCTGCTAGACCTGCAGGTTGAGTAACTTAGTTTACCTACTTGACCTAAGAGAAATGCACCAGATCTGTAAAATGGTGCACATCACCACAAACCCACTTTGTTTGGCACAATGCTTCCACCAAAAGACCAGCCATTCTCCATGAAACTTTTATTTAACATTTTCTGCAAACAAAGTCAATGTTAAATAAAAGTTTCAAACATCCCCAGCAAATGATACTCACCCGTCATAAAATCTACTCAGGTGGACGAGTAGACTTTGCAAGCCCTGGATGAGTGGCTGTAAAATGTAAAAGGTTAGATGCATGAGTGGACACAAATAGTTTGTTACTCCACCCCCCCCCACCCACCTTTTTCTCACTTAGATAAGTTGGGAGTTTGGGTGTGATTGGGTGAATGGCTTGTGATACATTTTCTTTGGTAAAGGTAGATGGGCAAAAGACATCAGATGGTCGTTTTTATAGGATATTTTATTACCCAAGTATTTCTGGGTGGTCGTCATTATCTGAACTTTAGGCACAAACTAGCGGCTGGTTTACCTAAAATAGAAATGTAATATCAGCTTTTTACAAATACGCTATGCGCACTCTGCGGTTGCACCATGTGAGATGTTGATAACATCTGATAAGTTTTGAGATCTGACAGTGCTAGGGATTTAGCTCTTTTATTGAGTTCCTGCCCTGTAATCTCCATTCAGTAGATGCAATTATTTGGTGATGATCCCTTGATATTAATCAATTCTTGAGTATCATGTAATTTGCAAGCACTGAATCATTCCATCGGCCAATCGCATCATTTATCGGCATAAAGCCGTTTGCTGTTAGGGATTCTCCTTTATAGCTAAGTGTACCTTGCCGCATGTTGCACTCTGCACTTTGAGATCACATGCTGCTAGGCATGTAGCCCTCATAATTGAGTGTACAGCACTTTGCTCCATACATGTATGTTTATGTCCATTACACTTTGTACTGTGTATTCTGAGATCTTATGCTGCTAGGATTGCATCCCTTGCTATAGACTTTATTGCACTTTGTTCAGCAGCCATTTTCATTATGGCTGCCATTAGGTATTATTATTATAACCATTACAATACTGAGAACATTGAGCCTAAGCACTTTAGACTGCTAGTGACTCATTGTGCAATGGAGTCTATAGTACTCGGCACTATGCATAGTAACCATACCTATTACAAACAGGACCCACAGCAATATGTATTACTTGTTATGAATTTCATAGTACTCCCTTCCCACAGTTTATTATTAAAGTAATTGACGATTGTCTTTTGATTGGTCTGTGCATGTGTGGGCTCTGTAAAGCGTATAGTGCAGTTCCTATTGAACCACCGTCCTGCATGTAAAAATGAACTTCCATATGCATATTATGTATGAAGAATTTGTATTACTAATGTAAAATATATGTAGTTTCTTGACATAAATTAATCTCATAATTGTGATTCGACTACCTAATGGTTGAATATGCCCATATATTTTTTAGACTATGCTTGTGTTTGTGTATAAACGTTAGTCAAATATGGCGGACACAATATTTGTACCTGCCCACAGCTGGTGCTGAATGTAAATTATGAGACTTAACACTAATGATGGACTACGATCCGAAGACCAATGGTTGGTTGGGTCTCTGCTGCGCCTCCTTTCCATGTCACTTCCACTATTGGTATATTTAAATTCAATAGGGGTTGGGTAATGTGATCAAGCAACAGGATTATTGCGAAACGTCGTCGTGATGCCGCCTTACCTTTGGCAATACTCTGGAATCGTTGATTTTATGCAACAATACTAAAGAGAAATGTTTTAATCTTTATCTGGACTCTGGCAGACATATTTACACTCTGAAATGAAAATGTAATTCTCTAGAAACAAGTTCTTTGAGATGGTCTCTTCTGGTTCCTGGTATCTTAGTTATGAGCTCCTGCCAACTGCTCATAGGTCTGGTGTTCCAGACTCTGGAATGCTCATCGGTATTCTCAGTTGTTTCATTAATTGTTTTCTTAAGCTAGTCTTACAGTCCTTCCTCTGACTGAGGATTTACCTCCCTTTCCACTCTACCCTTCTGGGGTTGGATATATCTTTATCGTGAGTGAGCCGCCACCACTCCTGGGGTCCATCTACTAGTCTCCTTCTCTGAGCCCCCGGAGCAAAATGTAATCTTGACTCATGGTGCTTTTCAAAGCCTCTCATTAAGGGATTCCTCCACTCTTCAACAGTTAACTTGGGTAACTTCTTCCATCCTTCACAGGATTTTCTTTCCAGATTTCTCAAAGCCTCATGCTTAATATCTCCACTCAGTTCCCTTAATATCTGGTTATATATGCACTTACGATTTTTCAATGTCCCAACATCAATAGCGTAGTTTTCACAACTTCCTTTACATAAAGTATGTTTATTTAAATGTATACAGCGCTCAAACAGCCCATGGGCATCGAGGCGCTGTTACATGTGATGAGCTTAGTTACTATATGTATACACACAGGCAGGTAAGATTGACATTGTATATAGTTAGCGTTCCCCGGCAGCCTCCCCTTCTCCATTCCACCCTGGTACCTTTGTTCGTCGTGGATGGTGTTTCGGAGTTTGGTGCTCGCATTGGTCTGCTTCTTCGGTTCCTCGTTTCCCTGCTCTGGGTTTTGCAACAGCCTCTCTCTCAGCATCTCCGTAAATTGTTGCACTTGGCGACTGCCTGCGACGGGAGCTTTCAGGTCTCACGCTTCCACTGGTGTCACGTAGTTACAGTGCTTCTGTGGTCACGCCTCCACCTTGGACGGTTCTCCCAGCTGCGTGCCGACTGCAGCTTTTACGCTGTTCGGGTTGCTGGGTCTCCAGCGTTTCGCTCTGGCGTTCGCCGCTTCTTGGATTTGCATGTACTCTGCGACTCCACTCTGGTACGCCTCAAGTCATAGCTACGTCGGCGGGCTTTCCCCTGCGTATGGCTCGCTCTCCTCTTCTCTGAGCCACCCATTTTCTTACATACAAGTTTGCTATTAAAGGGATATTCCTTTTTCCTTCAGGACGTGATAAAGCATTGCCTGGAGCCAAACAAAACATCACATTATTAATATTACTGGAGGCAGTCCCAAATATGCAGATAAAGGTGGCTTGCATAAGAGTGAGAGTCCTTCTCCTATGGGTGGAGTCACTCCCAGAGTCCCACTTGCCCAGACCCCCAGGAAGGGTCTTGCGGAGTGGGCTGACCTCTATGGGGTGTCTTTCCCGTAAAAGAAGGGGAGAATACTTTTGATTTCTCAAATTTTTCACCCCGTTTTGGCCTATCTGGTTCCTCTGTTCCTCTTGGGCTGTTTGGTTCTTCACCCCTTATTGGGGTATGTCCTCCCTAATCCCGGTTCCCTGGACGCACTGCGCACCTAGTTTGCTGCTGTGGCATCCCTCAAATGAGGCGGTCTCTTCTGCATACGAGTGAGCTTCTGGCTGCTCCATGGTCTGAAGAGACGGTGCAGGGGTGCCTGTGTTCATGTCTGTCTGTGGCGGGAATTGGGCATCGGTTCCAGCAGGCTCCGGGTGACAACTTTACATGCGTTTGGGGTCTCTTTTTACGGCAGGGCTGAACTTCTCCAGCTCCGGGATTCCTTCCAGGTAGCAGCACTCTGTGGGCTTTCTTGCTCCTCCACACTGTGTCGGTCTGCTTCCTTGCTCTGCCTTGAAGGGAGACGGACCGCCCCAGCCCCCCAGCATGGCTCCACAGGGTTCTGGCTTTTTTTCCTGCGCCCTTTCTATTGGTCTGACAGAACCTTTGTTTCTCTCCACAAGGAGATGGAACACTCCATTAATTTGGCTTTCATGCAAGGTTGGAAACCGCTGAGGTTCAGAAACCACTCCAGCTACCCCTCTATGAATCTTCACACAGGTGTCTTGTGCAATCCTCATAGAGCCATTAAAGGGAGGGTAATGCAGATCCCTGTTGAGGTAGGGCCTGTTCTCTAGGAGGGGTTCACCCCCACATGGATCCCCCTTGTTGCGTCCCTTAGGAGTTGTTCATTTTAGCAGGCTCTCCTCCCTAGTCTGAAAAAGGCTGGCTCCACCTTGGGGAGAGGGGATGAATTCCCTGGATTGGTCACAAAGCGGACCATGCTTTCTTTGAATCTGGCAGGCAGACACTTGGGCCGGCAGAGATCTGTGAAATGGGTTCTGGCTGAGATGGTCTACTCTACCCCAAAATCTTTGGTACCTGAATGTTCTTTTTCCAAATGACTCGACATCTGAGTAAAAAACACTGTGGCTGGTGATTTATGCATCTGTACCTTTTAGTCAATGGTCTTCACGTGTGTGTGCAGCCATGAGAATAAACAAATGCTCCACCAGCCTCGCTTTCCATTTCATTCAGAGGAAAAATGAATGCACTCCATCTGCCCGTCCTTTTAGGTTTTGAATTGCCAGGTCCAAAATGCTCCTCACACAGTTCTTTCTGTCTCCTTTGCATGAGTATTGATTTTTAGCATGGTTTCCAATGCCTTATATGGCTACTTAAGAACATCGCATTCATATTGCAAGATTGGTTTTTATGCTACGTTTCATTTCCCAGATATTGGAGTCAACTCGACACAGGTGTTAACATGCATGTTACAATTGATAAAACATTTAATTGATAGATATTTCGGTCACACCAATGATGGTTGCAATGCTCCCCTTTCCCCATCAGTGACCTGTAGAACAAATGAAATGCAAATACATTCCCATTTTTCTTGTGGCTACCACATGTCTGTCCCATTCATTAATGCAGGTTTATTAATGGGACCCCCTGACAAAGGGACGAAGCAGTCCTGATAAGTCAAGCAACATTCAAGTAATAGACTTGGAATATTTGTGGAATCAGTATGATTAATTAAACATTAGATTACTGTATACTACTATGTGTGTATATAATATATATTTCTGAGGCTTGTGGAATCTGCTTAGATCACATGCTGTGCATAGGCCGACATCTAGTGGAAGCTGCAGAGTATTAGTTTGTGTAGGACCCTCAGATTGTTTTTTTCTGCCATACTTGTCGGAAGCATAGTTGCAGAGTTCCCTGGCTTTCAGCCATTTTGTCATAATGAATCTAAAATTCCCTGTTCTTTAAGTCCCACGTTGAGATCCGAAGATCGACGCCGGTCCGAAGAACGAACAGCCGTCAAGACTGCACGGTGGATTTCGGCCTCGCAAGTAGGGAGAGTGGGGGGTGGACACACACACTCGCACTCGTTTATTTCCTACATTTACTTGCCCGCTGCCATAAAGCAATATATGGAGAGGACTCCAATTAAATTCTGCCCCAAATGCAACCGTAAGTTTCATTGTGTAGATGAGCACAGCACTTGTAATCTGTCTGCCTAGGGATCACCCCAAAGCTAATTGCAGAGCGTGTAAGCTCTTTAAAGCTAAAACACTGAAGGACCGCTCCACTAAACGTTGGGCCCATTACGCCAGGCAGCTCGAGGCCACGGAGGCGGTGGGTTCCTTCAGTGACGGCAGTAACGCCGACGTTCCGGACGGCGAGGGCACAGGGGCCTCGAAAGACACCCAACCGCAAGTCCCCGGAGGATTGTCCGGCGGGACAGTTATGAGGAGAAAACCCGGCGACACAAGAGCTACCCATTCTACTGCACCTAAGCACACTAAACCCACGCGTGTCGAGTCACCGGAAGAAAGAGGCACAAGGAGAGCGGTCCACAGAACTCGTGTCCTCTGGGTGTTCGAGGTCGAGATCGCCGCACGACACAAGGCAACCGTCCACGATTGCCAAAGGTGCTTCATTCCCCAAAGTTAAGGAGGTAGGCTCGTCAGAAGACTAATCCGACCTCTACCCCCAAGCAGCACGCTTAAAGTTGACTCCGGCAACCCTTTCCATGTCTGCCTCCGAGTCTCGACGCACACTCTAAAGCTACAGAACCTAGCCAAACCACCCCCGAATCTCAGCGCCAGGCGTCGAAAGATTCAGAGAAGGCCCATAAATCAGGGAAACATGCCTCTACTCGGGGGGGAAGGGGGAAAACAGCAGAAGTCATCAGAAAAAACTTCTGTACCCCAGGCCCAGAAGGACAAGCACAAATTCTCAGATAAGGACAAATCTAAGACCCCCTGAACCTGTCACTAGGCCTAAGGTTGTCCCTCCCACTACACAGGATATGGGAATAGAAGAGGAGCCTCAGCAAGAGGTGCACATTCCCAGTTCCAGGGAATGGAGTTCTGAGGACATCGACAGGGTGATGAGAAGAATGTCATTTATGGCTAATTTCTATGAGAAAAACTCAGATTATTTTCTGAGTTATCAGAATACTCCTGTCACCTCTACTCCTTCAGGATCCAAAGACCTCAGTATGAGTCTCCAGCTCAAGGTCTGATTTCAGACCCACTTTCTGTGCAACCTTACCATCAGTGATCCAGACATACAAGTACTGGACGACCAAGCAGGGGTCGATTATTACGGAGACGGCGAGGACCAGGACGAGGAGGAAGAAGAGGCAGCGGCCTATAGTCTAGACTCACCTATCCCCAAAGATCCACCTGTCAATGACTCACCTGTGGATAATCCGCCACTTCTGAATGAGGTCTTAGCTAGAGCAGCAGAGCACTTTCACATAGACACTCGAGGGGCTCAAGAAGAAAGGGACTTTGCAGAAGAGATGGGTGACAAGAAGTCCGTTGCACAAACCATACCAATTCTGAAGTCTATCCAACGCAGAATGGACCCCTCCCTCCTTACCCCTAATCTCACCCGGGCAGTCAACCCCAGAATTGAAAAATTATTCAGGGCCGCCCCTTCCGACCCACTTTACATAAGGGGTCAGCTTAAACCCGACTCTTTGGTAGCTACTACCACCAGGAAAAAAGGGGGACACCTCTAGCAATTTCTGAAGCGCACCAAGACAAGGGGAGCAAGAAAATATATGGTCTAGGAAGGAAAGTGGCTTCCACTTCTGCTTACCAGGCAAGAATTATGAATACCACCACTCTGCTGGCAAGTTATAATTGTCACCAATGGGAGCAAGTAGCTGCCCTCATTGCCTCCGCACCAGAATCACTAAAGGGCCAGTTAGCCCAGATTGGAGGGTAGATCGGTGTCCGGGTGCATTCTGAAAGTGACTTTTGACACAGCAGACAATGCAGGCCGGCTCATTGCAGAGAGCACTGTCATCAAGAGACACGCTTGGCTGAGACAGTCGGGGTTCAAACCCGAGACCCAGGCTACTCTTATCGACATGCCGGTGGAACCGAATGTCTTGTTTGGGAAAGCGATAGAGGAGGCACTCAAAACTGCCAAAGAAGAATACGATACCCTAAGGTCCCTGGGACAGTTAACTAACAAACCCACGAACCAAAGAGGGAATAATAATTTTCGTCGCCCACACGGCCAAAATTCCCAGAGGGGTTTGAATTACTCACAGGGCCAAGGTGCATTGTGGGGTGGAAACCAACAAACTACCCAGGGTTAGGGCAGAGGTAACAAGAGAAGCCGTGGTAGAGGGAGAGGCAGCCCAGGTAGAGGCGGTACACCTCCCAGCAAACAGTGACGCTCCGCTCAGGGTCCCTTCCCATGCATCCCCAGTAGGGGGGCGCATTTCCACCTTCACCCAGGCATGGGTAAGGATCACCTCGGACAGATGGGTGCTGTCCACAGTGTCCGTGGGATACTGCATCGAACAGTTGAAGCGTCCCCGCAACCACCCTCCGAGACAAAAAATACACTCCCTGGACCAGCAAAAGATCCTCCTTGAGGAAATCGTCAATCTTCTCGCAAAGGACGCACTAGAACTTGTCCCGGGCAACCAGGTAAACAAGGGTATTTATTCAACTTACTTCCTTGTGCCAAAAAAAGATCTGACACTGCGCCCAGTATTAGACTTACGCCCTGCAAAGTATTTCAAACCCCAAAAATTTCGCATGACTACACACCAAGAGGTATTCCCACTCCTAAAAAGAGATTACATGGCAACATTGGACATGAAAGATGCCTATTTTCATATTTCCATGTTCCCAGCGCACAGAAGATTCTTGCGCTTCAAGGTGGACGGTCAGCACTACCAGTTCAGGCTGCTGCCCTTCGGTATAGCCTTGGCTCCAAGAGTATTCACCAAGGTACTGGTGGTGGTGGCGGCGCACCTACGCAGGGAGACAATCCCAGTGTACCCTTACCTGGACGACTGGCTCATCACGGGGGAGACCCAGGTAATTTGCGGATCCAACATCCAAAGAACAATCGACCTCTTCAAATTGGGTTTCTCAATCAACGAGAAAAAATCAAGCCTGGTGCCAAGCACCTCCAAACAGTTCCTAGGAGCAGTCCTAATCACTCAAGAGGGGTTGGCCTTTCCATCAGAGGAAAGAATTCGGAATCTACTACTGCAAATTCCTCTATCAGCCCGGTCACCAGATAAGGGTGCGCAAAGCAGTGTTTGCTAGGCATGATGGCGTCATGTATTTACCTGGTTCCCCATGCACGCCTGCGCATGTGACCCATGCAGGAATGGTTGGCGAAACAGTGGTTTCAGGCACGTGGTCAGTGGGACGATCTAGTGGTCGTTTCGCCAACACTGTTACAAAGTCTTTGCTGGTGGACAGGAGAGAACCTGTCAAAGGGGAAACCCTTCTACGATCCAGAGATACAGGCGGTAGTCACTACGGACGCGTCTCTGTTGGGGTGGGGAGCACAGCTCAGGGTCTCTGGTCTCATACAGTGGCCAAGAATCACATCAATCTGCTAGAACTTTTGGCGGTCTTCAGAGCGCTTCGAGCGTTCGACCCCCACCTTTTGAACCTGTTAGTGCAGATCTTAACAGACAGCACGACGGCTATGTTTTACATAAACAAACAAGGGGGCACTCGTTCGCCAAATCTTTCCAGGCTTGCCCAGAGAATTTGGACATGGGCACTCAGACGGAACATTTACCTGTCATCCCAACATGTTCCAGGGGTTCTCAATTCACTAGCAGACCTTTAAGCAGAGATCCCTTCCCGGAAGAACACAAATGGTGTCTACACGAAGAAGTCGTAGGAGATCTCTTCTCACAGTGGGGTTTCCCCACCTAGACCTATTCGCCACAAGCGAAAACAGACAATGCCCAGGATTCGCATCCAGGTTCCCCCAGCCAGGCTCCATGGGGAACGCTCTATGTATGAACTGGAAGGGGATGTTTGCCTATGCTTTTCCACCAACCCCTCTGTTGAGGAAGGTGGTCAACAAGATGCACAGGGAATAGACGACACTCATCCTATTGCTCCCATGTGGGCGAGACAACCGTGGTTCCCGCACCTGCGCAAACTGACAGTGTGCAAACCCATCAGACTCACGTGCTGGCACAGCCTACTATCCCAGCATGAAGAACAAACAGTGAATCCTCAACCCAGCTCGATGAGCTTGGCGGCATGGCTCCTAAAGTCATAGTTTGGCCATCTCAATCTACCACAGAGATGCATGGATGTCCTTAAAGAGTCAAGGAAACCAAACACAAGACACTGTTACTTTGATAAATGCAAGAGATTCGTTATTTGGTGCCAGAATAAACGCATCAACCCAGTTGATTGCACTCCTTCCAATATTGTCACCTACATGCTCCACCTGCTGGATGCATGTTTGGTATTTAATTCACTCAAGGTACACGCGCTGTCAGCCTACAGCACCTCCCATAACAAAGTGTTGTGGTGGAAAGTACCAGTGGTTAAAGCCTTTATCGCAGGGGTAAAGACTCCACCCTCCAATTTCCAACCCACCTCCAGGATGGGACCTTAATGTGGTGCTTGCTAAACTCGTGGGGCCCCTCTTCGAACCCATGCATAAAGCTAAACTGGTTCTACGAACTCGCCCTACGTTTTCACCTAAGTTCATTTCAAAATTCCATGTTAACCAGTCCATTGAGCTTCCGGCCTTCTTCCAAGAACCCAAAAGCTCTGCTGAGGTGAAACTACATACATTAGATGTGCAAAGAGCGGTCCTCTACTATGTAGACAAGACCAGACCGCTACGGAAGACAGATCAACTGTTCGTCTCAATAGCTACAGGCAGAGAAGGCGATTGCGTCTCTAAAGGTGCCATCTCCAAATGGATAGTCAGATGTATTCAACAGTGTTACTCCCTTTGAGATAAAACGCCAGGGGCCCACTCTACAAGAGGCACGGGGTCCACTCTGGCTTTCATTGCAAATGTACCCCTTGACAGCATTTGCAAAGCAGCTACATGGAGCTCTATTCACACCTTTACTCAGCACTACTGCATCGACACTCATTCCAAGACAGATACTCAAGTGGGACAAGCGGTTCTAAGACATTTATTTGCTCATGACCCTTCTCACATCCCACCTCCTTCTTCTAACACTGCTCGCTAATCTATGCACAGCATGTGATCGAAGCAGATTCCACAAGCCTCAGAAGGGATACATTACTCACCGTAATTGTATTTCTGATGCTTGTATCTGCTAAGATTCACATCCGACCGCCCTTCCTCCCCTCTGAGAGAAGGCGCATGGATGCTTGTAGTCTTATCTTTCTATCTGCTTGGATAATCTGTACTCTCGCTACTCCTCATGCTACCTCATGTCAGAAAAAATACATTCTGAGAGTCCTACACGCGTGAGGGATCATGGGTACAGTGGATGACACACTAGGGATAGTATTACTGGCATGCCCCAAGTCGACGCCCGTTTTTGAGTTTCGAAAAACAAACTAATACTCTGCAGCTTCCACTAGATGTCGGCCTATGCACAGCATGTGACTCTAAGCAGATGCAAGCATCAGAAATAAGATTACGCGGAGTATTGTATCTCATATATATATATTATAATTTTGTCATGCATGTTTTTATGTATGAAATGTGTTGGTAAGCATACATTACACGTCAAGAGCACGCACCGTACTGCTGGTTATACGAGCAGATGTGGAAAAAGAATTGGGGTGCATGTTGGATGAGGGGATATTTGAGGAGACGGATACAGTGATTGGATAAGTCCAGGGTAGCTGTAATCTAGTCAAATGGCTCTCTGAGACTGTGCATTGATCTCAGGGGACTAAAGTGTATTGCCTCACCGATTCTCTCTTCCCAAAATTGATGACTTGTTAGTGAAGGTTGGTGGGGCTGCTATATTTTCAACTTTCGATTTAAAGGCAGCTGATCATCAAGTCAAGCTACATCCCCATTCCATGGATCTTACCGCTTTTATAACTCCATTTGGATTGTATCGTTGTAAGAGGATGCCAATTGGATTGGTGTCTGCGTCTAGTGTGTTTCAGAGGGTGATGAACAAGCTCCTCAAGCGACTTGTAGGAGCATGTTGTTATCAGGGTGACGTATTGTTGTGGGGCAAGGATGTTAAGGAGTACTATGTGTGAAGGAAGTGTTGAGTAGAATAGCAGAAGCAGGTCTAACCATATCTATGGACAAATTTGAATTCAGAATGGAGAAAGTTCAGTATGAAACCCAAAGTATGCAACCCTGGAAGCAATTAAGCAAATGAAAGCGCCAAAAGGCAAAAAGAACTTGCCTCATAACTGAGGTTGGTTGAATTTTACGGAAAATGTGTGAAAAATGTGTCTGGAAGGACAAAAACAATGAGGGCTCTATTTAAGAAAGGCGTGAGGTTTGATTGGTGTGTCAGGTCCTGTCTTCCAAATTCCTTGGAAGCTGCTGAACCCCTTAATTGATTGTGATTTTACAGCTGAACTCAGGACATCCCTGGGGTAAAGGGGAAATTGGACAAAATAATAAACTCAGACACTGGCTCCTCCTCTTCCTTGGGATGGGTATCTGCGTGAAAGGGGGGAGGGGGAAAGGACATACGGTAATCAATTTGGCAATAACTTCCCACCAACTCATTTCCCTTTAGATGAGTAATGGTACCTGAGATATCCTCTGCAAAAGCCTAGAGGATTTATACTGCTGCACCCTTTGCAAAGGGAAACCTGAGTCTCCTAAATGCAGCAGTCTGGAAAACTCTTCTTTCAACAACAATGTCTTCTTTTAACTGATGATACCCTGAAACTGGCATCAATAACTTGAAAAGGTTGAAGATTCTTTTCCCAGGAAGTCTTACTTAACCTCAATAAGAATATTCATAGACTGCAACTGTTGCTGTTCCATGCAGTTCAAGAATATTCTCAGGAACTAAGTGATGTGCCTATCAATCTATTTAAGAATATCTTTTTTTGTTCTATTTATTGCCTATTTACTGTCTAAAGATAACCTAAAATAAATATCAAACTATATCCTACAAAAACTACGTGCTACTCATTACTCGCGTTCATATCATACATGAACCTGGAAATCCAGATGCTCTGAGCTACATACATCTGAAGTAGAATCTCATACGCATGAGCATTGCTGAAACTGGAAAGCGTTTAAAATGGAAAAAAACTTCACAAACTAGTGAATGTATACTGATTACACGTACGCCGCAATAAGGGGAACGCTCGCTGGCTCTACGTGTACGCGAATTTCACTATTGAAATAAACTTGGGATAGGAACAAACAAACGCGTAATCCTTACGTTTGTCACTCTTCTGAAGTGTAACACTCAACGACAATTAGACCAGAGAATGCCACCTTAAAGCAGCGTGTCTCGGAAATAACACTTACCTGACCAAAGAACAAACGTATAAAGCAAATGTTCTTGTTAATAAAGAAATAACCTTCCCTTACTCCGCACCAACCTGCCTCAGAAAATACTTCCTCTCAGGAAACCAGAACAATGTGGAACTGATCAGATAAGGACGCGTAAACCTGAAAAGAATAACCACATGAGATGCTAGGCTGAATTAACGAATCTGCTAATCTACAACTAACGCTAGAGCGCTTTCCGGCACGCACAGAAATGTATCCCTTTCAGCTCCCAAAGAAAACAGTATCAAAAGATACAAGATCCACAAACAAATACTTGTATTAGTTATATTAATAAATGAGGGACCTATTAAGCTCTGATTTCTTCTTATTAAAATAACTTCACACATATCCGAAGAGAAATTCTGATCCAAATCTTCCAGCTTTTCTTTCTCCACAAAAGTCTTCTCTTTTGACTTGTAACTTTATATTACTTAAACTGTTTCATGAAATGAGGCCCTTTAACGCCAGAGAACTAAATACAGGACCAGTCTCCTTGACAAATCTTGATGAAAGGCAGTTGAGAATGTTCTGCTCAACCCTTTGTAAAGCAACAGTCAATCAGGACTCCAGATTGCTTTCACCATCTTGCCTTGGGAAATCCTCTCTCTCTGAATTGACTAAGTTAAGGGTCAAACTAAATAAATTCTGACCAGGGGAAAAAAATATATGTACACACCAGATAATACAAATACAAGCTTAAATCTGACTTTATTGGTCATTTCTGGCCAGAACCCAGACGGCGAGAAATGAGTTTGAAGACATTAGAGATTTAGTTAGTGCACCCATTTTAAAGGGGTTCAAGGATGACTGGTCTGATGCCTTGAAAGGGAAGGTGGTGTTATGTATGCTTACCAACACTTCATTTAATATAAAACATGCATGTATGACAAAACTGTGTTATTTACATATATACATGCATGAGCGACAGCTGTTTCATACAAGCACCGTTTTTTGTTTAACTTGTGTACATACATGTTGACGGTTTGTATATAGTTATGATGGAGCTCAGTGAAGTATTAGAATTCCAGTATGGAATAAGAATCTTCTGCTGGAAGAAGAGAAGTCATTGAGTTGTTGAACTGTTTGCCCCGCTGAAGAGTTTGGGGCTGCTGTATGAAGATTCATTTAAAACCTGTTTGCACAGACTTACCGGCTCCATGTGGTCTGTCATTGCAAATGATTCTTCTTTTTTGATGAAGGTGCCCGAGTGTATGTTCGTGGTATGATTCTTTTCAGTATTTTGGATGAACTATGTATTGAGACCGTTGCCAGTGACGGGAACGTCTTGGGTTTGGGAGGTTGAGTTAAATGGCAGGCCTTTGAGTGGGCATTATGGGATAGATGGAGGTGCTCATAGGTGAGAGCATCTTGGATTGGGTAAGGTGCTGTAGAAGGGATCGTCTTGGATTGGGCCGTTGGGATTAGATGGGAGGTCTTCTAGGGTAGATTGCTGGAGATTGGAAAGACTTTGGTTCGTGTAGTTTGGTGACTCATCTTCAATATTTTGGCATAGATGGTGGGTATTGAATGCACCCGAGTTTCTGGGGTAGTTTGGGATATAGGGCAGCATGTTGGGATAGAATGGGTGTGCCTTTTGCCCATTGGGAAAGGCCTCCGGTAACAGAAATCGGGGGTATTGATCATTCTGGGATCCTGGGCGTGGTCCTCCAGGAAGATGTGTTGTTGATTTGAATGGAGCGTGCCCGACCTGAGGGCTTAGGGTACTGCTCATTGTTAGTTCCTCAGACCTTATTGATCATATTGGATGTGTGGGCACTTCAGATGAGGGGTACATGCGAATCTACAGCAGCAAACCCATCCAAGGTAGGGCACATGCCCTGTGTATGCCAAACGACTACAGCACTGCCAACCAACCACTGAATTGTGTCCTGGTGTTGAATTAGGGAGGCATGACAACTGGAGTGTAATTGTTGGTTGTTTAAAAGGAATTAACAACTGGGGCAGGTCACCTTGAAGGGTGCACAACCGGGCGTTAATGGGGCGCATGGAATGTGGTCCTGTACAGCGCATGGAATGTGGTCCTGTACAGCACATGCCGTGCTCATGATCTCTATGTGCAGGTGTCCATGCTGCCACCGGCGTTTGCCGTCAGTGACGTCAATCCAGACTGGCAAAAATGCAAGGTTGGCATACAGCCGAGGTTAGTGCTTTTTGGGTCATGTTTTCTTGTATAGCAAAGGCATGACTTGGTTTCTTGTTATCAAAGAGGAGGTTTCCTTTTGTTTCTGGTAGCATGCATGTACATGTGCTTGTGTGTTTACATGCGCAGAGAAGCAAGGGGGTGGCCCCGGTTAATACTGAAAGTATCGCGTTTCCATGGCGACCTATGAGCTGTCATTCCTGAAATGCACTTGAACGCGCGACTTTACAGTGACCAAAGTATCCCCTGTAACCCTTGAGCTGCCGGCCACCTGATCTTCACGGGCTTCCGGGCAAGCTCGCGCCACTGCATAACCGGGGAGGGCGGGAGGAAGGAAGGTAGCTGTGGGCGCCGCTTGGGACTCCTGACAAAGGGGCGGAAGCGCGTGCAGCAATGGGATCACACAAGGCTGGCGCTGCTCGCTCATTAGAATGGAATGTACAGGCGAAGAGCTTGATTGGAAACCATCACCCCATCGGGGTGTGCTTGGGGCAGCGCCCTAAACTTGAGAGAGATAGTACTGGTCGAGGACCTCTTGCACCAATATCGCATTGCTCATTGGCAGCCTCATTAAGTTGTCGCTGGACTTGTTGAAATGTTCCTTTTCTTTTTGCAAGCAGCATTGCTAAGCATTGGCTTTATCAAAATGGTTCCTACAAGGGCCGGTTGACCTTGAAGACACTGGCACTGTGCATGCTTCTGTACTTCTAGGGCAGGTGGGTGCTTTTAGACCTTGTCCATCAGTCATTGTTTCTGTTTTACCTCTTCTGACATTTTACAAGTGTTGCGAGCAGTGTGTCTTCCCCCACCCCCTGCTGTGCTGTGGAAGTGAGCAGGAACATCTGTATGTGCCAGCGTCCCTATGCATCTCTCTGTGCACGGATTGGCACGTTTGGCTGCCCCAATCCTTGCCCAGGCCTTTCCCTGCTAGCCCTTAAAAGGCAAACTTTATCCTCTGAGGTTACAAAGCAAATCTCTAGGGAATGTCCTCATGAATAATAAATGCATCTTCATATCTAATGGCAACGTTTTTCCAGGGACCCTCTTTTTCCCCAACTAGAGCTGCCGCCTGGGATGCGTAGTGTCTAGAAGACCCTGAGTGAGGGTGAGCAGCGCCGGGGAACTCATTTTCGGAAGCTTGTCCTGTTTGTGGCCATATTGATAAGCGACATACTAGCTGCTTTCAATTCCTCTAAACGACAAATACTTCCAACTAAAAGTGAGTATAAAGACTCCAGCGATGGACATGTATACGACAGCCCCCTCCTTCCACTCGCATAGCTCCACGCGCAGCAGCGCAGACCCCATTCTGGGGAGGACATGTGCAGCACAAAATGCATCTATTCAGTAACATTAATTATAAGGTGCAAAAATATGGGTTCCAAAAACATATGCTTAAGAGTTAGATATATTCAAATGCAGGGGCGTTGCTAGGGGGGGGGGGGTAAGGGGGCTATAGCCCCTGATCTTTTGGTTGTAGCCCCGGATAGAATCTCAGGAGCTACAGCCAAAAGACTAGCTAGCCCCCAGTCCCAACAGTTCCGACTTCAGCTTAGCCCCGGGTCTTTTCCAGACCTAGCAACTCCCTGTTCAAATGCATTGTCCAAGCCAAGCGTTTTGAATGTTGGGTGGGTAGGTAGTAATGCAACAAGACGCACTGCTGATAAATCCAGTGGCTGCAAACGCACTTGCTTACACCATTTCTTTTTTTCATCCGCTGTTGGAGCTGCAAAGCAGCCATTACCTTTCAAAAGAATGCCTAGAAATAAGGGGCAGCTCCATAAAAGGCCATAGTTTGCGGATGCCTGCGCTATCAGAGTCGCTCAAATGGATCCTGTGGGTGCGTGCTTTGCGTGTGTGGGAATGGCTGTAGAGACTTGTGTAAGGGTGCAGAAGAAGGGCTAAACACTTTTTAAGTAAAAATAAAGTAAGAGAAAACCTATCTTTCCCTATTCTAAGAGGGTTTTCCCTGCCTCAACTAAACATCTATAGTGACTGACGGGATGTCCACCGTCCTGTGTCAGGAATACCCTACTTCTGGCCCTTACACTGTCCAACGGCAAAGGCCAACAGAAAAGACTGCAGCCTGTCTGGGCTCATTTCGTCCTGCAGTGTCCACAGTTGAGCCGGCCGCGCATCTTTTGCAGACTCCCATGGATGCCACAATCTCTGCAACCACAAGACTGCACCCATTTCTACAACGGAGCTGGAGCCCCGTGTAAAGATAGCCGCTGCTTCGTCTCAACACTGTGCCCTGCCTCCACCCTACTCCTGAGCTGTCAGGCTCCAACGGCAAAGGCCAATGGAGAAGGCTGCAGCCTGTCTGGTCTGTCTGGGCCAGAAGGGCCGTCCGATCCACAATCATTTAAGGTGTGCACTTGTGTCCTATTACACTTGCGATCTTCTAATATTTAGACAGTCACCCAAACAGTTCTGTTAGTCTGGGCCGAAGCTTCCACGAACTATCTCTACCTAAGGAACATATACTCACGACTCTCCTCAAAATTACAGATGCTGATCCTGTATCCACCTTTGGAACACTTCACTTACCTGCTCACTGACGTAGCGCCCAGCCCCGCTGGTACGGTTTTCCCGGTGCATACCTACGTAACACCATGCACTTCCTTTAATGCTTGCATATTTGTACAACGCTATGCACTTCCTTTAATGCAAAGACCACGTACAAATGAAGTAGCCGATAGTGATTTTGGGTGCGGCTTTACCAGCATGCATAGACATGACCCTCCTTGTTTCATGACTTATTACACCCCCATCACCTGAGCCTCCCATCGCCTGAATGTTCCCTATGCCTGCCTGCCTTCCGTGGCCATGTACGCTGACTGTACTTCTATATGACTCCAGTAAGTGGGGGGTTGTCCTGCTTCACTGCACAGGTTTGTTTCTACTTGTCATTCTTGTACACCCGTTTGTACACCCAATGTAGCCCCCCACACCATGCAGTGAGGCTTTATCGGAATGTGCATTCACAATCTACTCTTATGTTGTAACTGTTATGCTCAGTCCCGCACATTAATAAAAAATAAAACAGAACTATGCTGACCCCATGAGAATGCCTCCATTCACCTGGCGTTCAGTCTTAAGCAACGTGGTGGAATGACTCCCTTTCCCAGGTCGCAAAGTTACAAAACAAAGTTCCAAATAATAGGCCTGGCGGGACAATTCCATTCCCCAGGTAACGAAGTTCAAAATAATAGACAATTTTCCCTTGTTGTGGTAGGAGAATGCCTCCCTTCTCCTGTAGTTCAGGGGAATGACTTCCTTCCCTTGGCTTGGTAGACCTTCCTCCTGGGCCCTGTTACCAGGAGAATGAAGCCCTTCTCCTGGTAGCTGTGACACAATCTCTTCACTCCCTTCCTCTGGTCTTCTCATCAGATTTCACACTTAGAACACCGAACTTGGAGTGTTGAGGGTCTGCAACCCTAATTTATCTTCTTTGGTTTGGCCCACTTGGTTCACTTCCTTGCCAAGTAAAATGACCGGTTTCTCTCCTGGGTGGGCTCTTTGACCTCGGTTTCTCCCCCCCTCTCTTTATGCCCCCTTGGCTGCCTCGCTTGCCAAGTACTGACACCGGCAAGATGGTCCTGCTCGTAATCTTGGTATCTGGTTTGTAGCTTCCACACACTTTGGCACCTACCGATCCCCCTGCCTTTCCTGTTACCTTTTCTGCACCAGGGATGCATTGTCGGATGTTCCTGGGGTCCTTCTCCTGCTCGTAGAGTTGCACGGGCATCTCTGCATCTTGGTTCCTTTGACTTGCAGCTCTCTTGCCCGGCCCTTGGAGTGACAGTATGGATGCTGCGTCTTGCGTCGCCGTCTTTCAGCATCCTGTGACTGCCTCGACACTGCCGGGTGAAGGAGTCCTGTGGTCCTCTAAACTCTGGGAGCTGACTGCTTTCTGCTCCATCCTTTCCTTCTCTGTCTCCTTTGTGCTTCACGGTCTCCTATCCTGGTTAGCGGCGTCGCTCTTTCAGGCAGTTCTTCATTGGTCTTTATTGTGTAAGCAGGCTCATGCCTCAGCGGAAGTTGCTACGTGACAATATCTTCGTTTAGAGAATATAGATACTGCTGCTTCTAAAATGCTGTAATGTTTAAGTGGTTATTTAACATTTGTATTGCGCGTCAAACCCTGAGGCATCAGGGCGTTGGTTACATGAATAGTACGTAGAGATAGAAGATTACAGAGAAACAGAGTTACATAGTTGCAGCGAAACAGGTTCAGAGATGCAGAGATATATCAGAAGACTATGGTGGGGATTGTCTTCACGGTTGGAACCGGCCCAGTCTGTGAAATGTTATCAGTGCAAACGGAATGTCTTCAGACATTGGGGGAATATAGTGCTGAAATCGAAAATGGACACACTACATCTTGGCACGCATGTCATCTGGCAGGTTGGGCTCAGCTGTGTTACTACCTGAAGTCTAGAAACTCTATATGGCACCACTGAAAACCCAAGATTCTGCGCAGAGAGCAAGGGTTTAAATCTCAAGCTTTGGAAGGAATCTTCTCTCGGATGATTGTGTCTCTGGGGCATTTGCTCCTCTGCATTTGGACGTTGGACATAAAGGTTTGAAGAGCCAAAGGTATCCACACTGGTGAGATTTGAGGTTTTAGACCAAATTCCTTAGTATTTCCCCAGTTCAAGTAGTTTTGCAAAGAGTGGGGTTGCCATTCACCAGGCGTTGTCGGCAGCTCGGATGTGCGCAGAGCTCCTAGATATGCATTTGATGTGAGAGTGTTACTCCTTGTATTTGGGATGAAAACCATTTCTAAAAGAGTAAAAATGTAGTTTAGTTAACTGTGCTTTCTTCTGAGCAAGATGAATTTTTAAACCTATTTTTAGTAAGTATCGTGCCTTATAAGAAGTTTTTCCTTTATAGGATGCCTTCAGATTGGATAACACAATGGTAGAGCTCCTCTGTGTGGCTGATGCCTACGATTAGAACACAGAAGTGCAGGCAGTATGAACGACAAAACATGGGACACTAAATTCAGTTTCAAATGGATTGTGTCCTCCTACGTATTCCTCATTTTAGATATATCCTTACCTTTTAGGTTTCACCTCGGAAAATTTCTTCTCTCTCCAGCAGGGGGTGCTCCACTCGAGGGCGCGGCGTCGATGTCCCTCGGCGGCATCCGTCGAGCACCGACGTCATCCCCGTATAAGAGCCTCGATCGCGCCCGTTGGCTTCAGTTCCGTTTTTTCCGTTAGCTTCGCTTCGGATCGAGTGAAACGGCGCTTCAGTATTTTGTGAGAAAAAAGCAATGCCATCTTTGAACCCTTCCACACCGAAGACAGGCTTTAAAAAATGCCTAAAATGTGGAAAGAAAATATCCCTGACGGATCCACATAAGAACTGTCTATGGTGCCTTGGTCCCGACCACCGTACGGAAGACTGTGGTTCGTGCCAGTCGATGACCCACAAAGCCCTAAAAGAGCGTAGAGGTAAACTGGCGATGGGGGAGGGTGTTTCGAAGTCCACTTTAAAAAAGAGAGACTCTGACGAGTCTTTGAAGTCGTATCATAAAAAACATCATTCGAGAAGTAGATCGAGGCTTCTAAGAAGGCTAAGAAGAGACGGCATCGATCTCCCTCAACCTCTTCTTCGGAAGAGGTTATCACATGTCCATCTAAACATGACTGAGAAAATGGGAAGCTTTTCGAGTTTCCATACTAAAAATGTTTGAGAACGCGGCCCAGACGCCCTCAAAAATAGCTAAAGGAGACCATGCTCCTGCTCACAAGAAAAGTGACAGAGGAAGGTCCAAAACAAGAAAGGCTGATAAAAAGATGTTGAGAATGTCATCGAGAGACTCTTCTCGATCACCTCGTAAGTCAGATCCTTCGGTGCATAAATCAAAGGCAGAGTGAAATAAAATGGCATTGAAAGATCATACGCCATCGAAGTCGACGCCGTCGAAGACTTCGAAGCTTCCCGAGTCGACAACTCCCTCGAAGGAAACTACGTCGAGCTCGAAGACCACGAAAGCTCCTTCGACGGTTTCCACGGCTTCCTCGCCGATTACATAGAGGTCGTCGAAAGTTCCTTCGATGTCGAAGGAAGTGATTAAAACTTTGGCGCCGTCAACGCTTTCGTCGACGCCTAAACCTTTAATAAAGGAAAGACCTGTAATGCCTGAAAAGGTTTTTCATCCTGAGTCGACATGATTTTTTTCAGGACCATGTCATCCATCTATGAGGGAGATTCATCAGAAGAGTAGGAAGTAACCTCTGCTATTGTGTAAATTTGGCACAAGATATGTCCCAGAGGAATTAATCCTCAATCAAGAATTCAAGATCTGCAAGAATGTTTGCAAACAGCAAGTGCCTGGATACTTCTCCAGAGTATGAATTTGACAAACCAGACCCATCGGTACAGGTTGATACGAGTGAGTTATAGAAGACTCATGAGCAGAGTTACAGAATTTATGGGGTGGGGTAGGAGTTCACCAGTCAGTCATGATGATGACATGACGGATATATTATCTGGAACACCCCAACAAGACCCCATTCTACCATTTCATATTGCCTTACAAAGAAGGGTTAGTGCTGCATGGGAACATCCTGAAGCCACAGGGGCAGTAAATAGAAAGTTTGTGGCAAAATATAGACCTTGTACATCTGATCCGGAATACCTTAGCAAACATCCAACTCCGGAAAGCTTAGTAGTACAGGCAGCCACTTCCACAAAGAATGCGGCATACCCTACAATCCCTCCAGATAGGGACGATAAAAAGGTGGATGCATGGTCTAGGAAAATCTTCACATCTGGCAGTATGGCTTTGAAGTCTACTAATGTAACCTGTACCTTGGCATGGTTCACATATAGCCTGTGGGACTGCATGTCGGCGGCAGCTGAACACATCCCAGAAGGTGAAGAACGTGATGGCTTTCTAGCTATTATAAGGGATGGAAAGGAGGCTTCGGGAGAATGCCTTCAATCATGATTGTACACAGCTGACAGTATCAGCAGGTCCATGGCGACTAGCACAGTGCTACGTAGATTTGCGTGGCTAAGAAAGTCTGGGTTTGCTCCTGATGTGCAATCCAGACTCCTTAATATGCCCTTTGATGGCTGAAGGTTGTTCGGTAGCAAGGCAGATGAAAATTTGGAGATGCTACAGACCTCCAAAGCGGCGGCAAAATCTCTGTCCCGCTACAAGAGAACCTCAGTAATGCCCCAACACAGGCTCATCTTCCTGGAGGGGTCGTCCTTTTCGCTATTATTCCTCAATTGGAAGAGGAAGAGGGCAGGCCAATCGCAGAGGTCAAAGAAAATGTCCCCGGGGTCGAGGAAAAGGTGTTAGATCAGCCCCAGCAACGGCATCTATACCATCAGCCGCTGCTGCAGCTGCCGCAAAACCACTGTGAGGTTTTGACCCGCAAGACCCCGGTGGGAGGCAGAATCTCACAGCATCTAGAAGAATGGCGGGCATTACTTCAGATGCTTGGGCACTGGAAACAGTATCCCAAGGTTACTGCCTTCCTTTTCTAAAGAAACCTCAGAATCAACCCCCGGAATACAACTCTGCCAAGCATCCGGATCTGCTCCTGTTGCAGGAAGTTTTAACCCTGCTACAGAAAGGTGCAATAGAACATGTACCTGTAGCGGAGAGGAACAAGGGTTTGTATTCTCCATACTTCCTTATTCCAAAGAAAGACGTAGGACTGAGACCCATCTTCGACTTGAGAAACTTGAACAAGTTCCTAAGGAAGGACAAATTCAAGATGGTCACACTTTATCAGATCTTTCAGGCTCCCCAACTCCAGGACTGGTTAGTATCATTGGACCTTCAGGATGCTTACTTTCATGTGCCAATCCATCTCGAGCACAGAAAGTACCTGAGGTTTGCGATTGGCAATTCTCACTATCAGTTTCGAGTTCTGCCGTTCGGGTTGACCTCCGCCCCAAGAGTTTTCACCAAGTTGATGGCGGTGGTGACAGCGAGTCTTAGGAGAGGGGGGATTCATATCTACCCCTATCTGGACGATTGGATGATCGGAGCACGTTCTCCAGAACAAGCCCTGGATCACCTGTCCAAGATTTGTCACTTCCTTCGCAAACTAGGTTTTTCTCTGAATTTAAAAAAGTCAAACATGATACCATCACAGAAGCTCCAGTTTATAGGAGCAGTCCTGGATACCTGTTCGGGCAAAGCCTCGCCTCCCGAAGAGAGAACTCACCACATTCTGCAGATGGTAACAAAATTCCAGAATGCCTAGCATCTTCCGGCCTTCGATTTTCTCCGGTTGCTCGGCCTGATGGCATCCTGCATTTTTCTGGTGCCAGAAGCCAGATTGGGAAAGAGATCTCTTAAATGGGCTCTCAGAACTCAATGGTCCCAATTCTCAGGGGAAATGTCAGATCTACTGCAAGTCCCAGCCCAAGTAGCACAGGATCTACAATGGTGGGCTTGCAGACATCATATCCTCAGAGGAGAATCTTTTTGGCAGCCATGGCTGGAGATAACAGTAGTGACGGACGCCTCACTTACGGGGTGGGGAGCCCATATCAACGATCTGACAATCAGCGGACGTTGGTCTCCATCGGAGTCCAAACTATACATCAATCTTTTGGAGTTGAGGGCAATCAGACTAGCGCTGAAGGATTTCCTGCCCTCTGTACGGGGAAAGAATGTTCTGATAATGACGGACAACACAGTGGCCATGTACTACCTCAACAAGAGAGGAGGAGTGGGGTCACTACCATTGTGCAGAGAGGCGATGCAACTCTGGTTCTAGGCAATACAAGAAGGGATCTCTCTCACAGCAATTCATCTAGCCGCAGAGCAAAACACAACAGCGGACGCTCTGAGCAGGCAGAGCACAGTCTCTCACGAGTGAGAGATAGCTCAGGAAGTCATTCAAGAGATCTTCGCCCTTTGGGGAACCCCTGTCATGAGCATGGGTCATGCCCCTAGATTAGCCTCTAAGAATTTGTGGACCACGGCTTATCATGCTTGGTCTGTAACAAGGAAAAAACCATGTCTAGGCTATATGGCAAAAGACACTTCCTCATTACCTAAGATGGCGGCCTAGTGGTCCTATGGGAAGTGATAGTTATGGTCTAGTGCTTCACACTCGCTGCATATATAAGGCCCGCTCCTGCTCCGCGTCGTCTACTTCGCAGTGTACGCTTACCGCGGTGCCAGTTCCAGTCAGTTTTCCTCAGCCCATTCTTGAAATCTTACCGTAGTTCCATAGTTTCCTCTGAAGTTAGCCGTGTACTTCCCAGTCATTTCCACAGTATTCCATTGTGTTCGGTTTTAGTCAGCATTCTCGAAAGTTGCCTTCACGTCTGCCTCAGCACTGTTGCCGCGCTCATTCCTGTCAGCGGAATATTTTCGTTGAATCTCCCTCAGCTGTTTGAAGCTCGTTGTCTTGTCAACCAACATTTATCGCAAGTATTGGCTGTTGATGTTGTTTGCGCACTTGTTTTAGCAGGCATTTTCCAGTCAGTTGTTACCTTGTTTTTGTGGCAGCTGTAATAAGTTGTTCCCCTGTCAGTCAGCCTTTTACACACACTATGAAGTACTGCAATCCTGTGAAAAAGTTTTGAGTCGTCATATATTGGGTGTTACAATTTCTTCCAGTCAGCAGAACTAACTAGGGTCATATTGTTAGCGGTTGGAAATTTTCTCCACTAGTTAGCATACAGCACATTACGCATAAAGCTAGAGTTTCATATAAAAAAGGACAATACAGTTTCTCAGCAGTTAACATTATCTGGCCACTTGTTCACACGCACATATAGTCGTTCCTCAGTTGTTGGTTTTGGGAAGATTAGGTGTTCTTGTACGTCAATTGTTAATGGAACGGCTTTAATTGTGCTATTCTTACCAGGGATAGTTTCTAACTCCTACCTTGTCCTAATTAGCTCTCCCTCTCATATCACGCACACTAGTGGTCCTTACTCCCTTCAGAAAATTACATTTCATCTCCATTCTTCAGAACACGCGCCCCTGCGTAGAAGCAGGAGGGAGAGCTCACCAACAAATAACCGGTAACGACCCCTGAAGAGTTAGAGAGCTAATTCCTGAATTGGTGCATTAGACTAGCATATTGAGGATTGCTGAATGTTTCTTCTTAGATAACCAGACTACACAGATTAACAACGCACACTAAGAATAGTACAACCAGATTTTCCTGAGAAGTGCTCCCGCAGAGTTTGAGGTAAGCGGTACAACCCCTCAAGTGGATCTGTTCGCGACTGGGGCCAACCGGAAGTGCGAACTGTACTGCTCAAGGGAATTTCTCCCGAGAGGAGCTCTAGGGGACGCATTCGTGGTGGAATGGGAGTTTCCATTTCTGTATGCGTTTCCTGCAATCCTTGTGATCCCTCAAGTAATCAGGAGGTTGAGGAAGTTCGGGAAAACCATGATCCTAATTGCCCCGGGTTGGGCCAGGAGAATGTGGTGCCCGGACCTTCTCGACATGTCCATCTGGCCTCCAATACGTCTTCCAAGAAGAGAGGCTCTTCTCTCGCGACAGGAAGGTCATGTTCTCCATCCGGAGGTCAACACACTCAACCTTCACACATGGCTTCTGAAAGGCTGAGATACAAGGATTGGGATCTTCCGGATGATGTGATGGAGATTTTGCTTTCGGCTAGAAGGCCAGCAACCAAATCTGTATCGGTGTTGTTGGAACAAGTTCAGTAGCTGGTGCAGAGAAAAGAATGTGGACCCATTTCAATGTAATAACCCCACAATTTTATCATTTCTGTTTCATTTAGCCAATCTGGGGCTCCAGCTTGGGACGATAAAGGGATACTTAGCAGCGCTATCCATCTTTAAGCGCTCTTCCGAAGAAGATTCCTACTTTAAAATACCCTTGACAATTAAATTCCTAAAAGGTTTAAATAATGTTTTTCCCCCAATACCTTCCCAGGTTCCAGTGTGGGATATAAACTTGGTTATAAAATTTCTCACATGTGTTCCATTTGAGCCTTTACATTCTTGTCCACTAAGGCTCCTTACGTTGAAAACAATACTCCTTGTAGCATTGACATCAGCTCGCAGGTTAAGTGAGTTGCTGGCGCTTTCGAACGGTCCTCCTCACACCATCTTTTATAAGGACAGACACAGTAGTTCTTGGGGTTAAACCTTCTATTTTGCCAAAGATTGTTTCGGATTTTCATCTGTCACAGAAAATAACTTTACCTACGTTTTACCCTCCTCCTCATGCAAGCAAGGAAGAGGAGCGACTTCATAGACTAGATCCCAGGAGAGCTCTTACTTTTTACATCTCAAGATTTGCAAAAATTTGTCAGTGTGATCAACCTTTCGTGGGATACACTGGACGTAAACTGGGCCTTCCGGTAACTAAACAAACATTATCCAGATGGATAATTTTAGCCATAACAGAATGTTACAGATTGGCGGGAAAAGAACCACCTGATGGACTAAGAGCTCATTCGACCAGGGGCATGGCAACTTCAACAGCACTAAAAAGGGGTGTCCCTGTGCAAGATATTTGTGCACCAGCCACATGGTCATCTATGCACACCTTTATAAAACATTATGCATTGGACTCGACTTCTTCTCAAGGAGGTCTGTTTGCGAAATCTGTACTACATTCTGTACATGATTAGAAAAAGATTCTGTACTCCCACCTCCAATACAAAACTGCTTTGGGAGCCCATCTAAGATGAGGAATACGTGGGAGGACACAATCCATTTGAAGAACAAGTTACTTACCAACTGTAACGTTCTTTCGATTCGATGTTCCTCCCACGTATTCCTCATCGATCCTCCCATCCTAACCCCACAGTACAGTTTACGTGAATTACACTCTAACTCTTACACTCTAAACTCTTTTAGGGCTTGGGTCAAAAGAGGCATATCATTGACTATCAAAATCCATGGACGATAATATACGAAAAAACAATGGGCGCGCTCAAGGCTCTTATACGGAGGATGACGTCGGTGCTTGACGGATGCCGCCGAGGGGCATCGACCTCGAGTGGATACTTGCGCCCCCTGCTGGAGAGAGAGAAACTTTTCCGAGGCGAAACCTAAAGGTAAGGATATATCTAAGATGAGGAATACGTGGGAGGAACATCCAAACGAAAGAACGTTACAGTTGGTAAGGAACTTGTTCTTCTACTCCTACGTCCTGTCCCCTTTCCTCCATACTTAGGGAGTTCCAGCAGAACGGGGATGGGCCTGGAGCCATACCAAGCACACACACTTTCCCCTTTTAAAAATGTATAGAGATCTTACGTGTGCCACATGAGAGTAGTGTGACCATGCCATAAGCCTCACCTCCCCCTCTCCACCTCATCCTCTTACCGCTCTCCCCCTGTCCAGATGTCTGCGTGGGACACCGGATGCAGCCCTTTTTTAAATATTCTTTTTTATCACTGCTTCCATGCGGTAACCTGTCTTCATTTTCCACTATTCTTCCCCCCTGCTTCCTCCCATTTAGGCTGCACTGTGTATTGCAGGTTATTCTTGGCGGCACACCCTTACACTCTTTCCTTAGTGTGATAGGGCTAGCTTCACTGCTGTAACACCTTTTTTGTGATACATTTTCGTACAAGTCCCTCAAGCGTTGAATGGCTCAGTGGGTGGACCTCTTTCGGTCGTCTCCATCGGATCACCTCAGAAACCTAGTCCGGAACAAGAGTAAGTACAGCTCTTTTTACTTTGGCCCTTTGACCATGCATGACCCTTCCTGGCGATAACCGAGGCGGCAGGATGCGGTTAGCTGCCTCAATACTGGTGCTCATCCCAAGATTTCTGACGAGACTTTCATTTGTGTGCGCACAGAGGACTTGCAGGGTCTTGTACCTGGGCACGGCCTGAGGTGACTTTGGTTCCTGTCAATGCTGGCAGTGGGGACCTTGTAACTGAGCGCATTCACCCCACAGCAGACTCCAGTAAAAGGAGCATCCTGCTCTGTTTACCGGGCTGACTCCTGAGGGCTATCGGAAGCCTGCAATAGCGGTAGGTTATGCTCCTTGGTTTACCTCAGGAGCCCTGTGGACTGTATGCTGATCACTGCCACACCTTTTCTGCAGTAGGCCATGGCTCAGCTCATCGTACAACAGCTTTCGCTTACCTTGGCGCTCTGGCATCTGAAAGGCTGATCTATGGCCACCTGGGATTATTGCCTTAAGTTAATGGGTGTAGCTCGGCAGCCTTCTACTTGAGTATATTGCAAGGGAAAATTGCGTTGATTGTCACTGGATGTGGGGTGGGGGAGTCAAAGGCATCTTTGTACTGACATCCTTTCCTTTTTGGCAAGTCTGGTTCATTCAGGGATTCAAGTTTCATTGTATTGGACATATCGGGCAGCTCTCAGGGCTTACCTTTCAAATGCATGCTAGTGTCGTTGCCAATCCAATCAATAATCGAGCAACACTTTGGGGGACTTTCCATCGGTTTCCCCTGACACAGCAACCTATTGCAAACTGGTTCTTTAATATATTTCTAACATTGTTGGCTCATAAGCCCTTTGAACCGATGGCATCCGTAGACTTTTGCCTGTTTTCATGAAAAACATTCTTTCTTGTGGCAAATCAGCATGTCGTATCCACGAATTACAGGCCTTATCTGAGGGTTACTAATGTATTGTGCGCAGATGGCTTTTAAGGGTAACTATTGTATTGCAATTAGGGGAATTTCTAAAGTGGCCAATGTGTTGCACGTAGATGATTTCTTGGGGCAGCCAATCTATTGCATTCAGACAAATTGAGGTTAGCAAATGTACTGCACTTAGTTGAATAAACTGTACTTCCCGCTCCTCGCCTGCATACCTCCCAAGCACCCACGCGCCCTAAAGGGCCAGCCACACTACAACACAAAACACATAAACCACACATCCACCACAACAAACCTCCCCCAACAATCCCAGACACTAGCCCTTACCCCTCCGTATACAACAAGCCAGGGCACACAGTCAAAGCACACTTGGAAAGCTGGCATGCACAGACGCCATTTTCTCCTGGTTCTGCAAGCATCAACTAAAGAGCACAACCTCTATCCTGGCCCTCTTCCTTCACATATCCACCCCACCCTCTTTCTTATATAACCACGTAAGTTCCTGGAGGCCATGCAAATGGTAACGGTGCGCCGTATAAGTCACCATAACATCTATCAAGGAGCCTAACCTCTCATTTCACAGAGACCAAAGTAGTCTTATGCACACACCCTTTGTTCCCGACAAAGATAGTGTCAGACTTCCATATATCTCTTCCTAAGTATCTTCCTTCTAGAGCTCTTTCCTCATCCCCCCCCAACTTCCTCAGGGCCAGTCGCTTCTCCAAGCAATGATTTGGTGGTAGATCTTTCTTCTGCTGGGGCCTCCTTCGGGAACAGCCTCCCTGCCTTTCTGAAACTTGAGTAGAACCATCTCCGGTTCCTGAAGCACCTCAAGACATTCCTCGTTGCTTCTGCCTTCTCTCCTGCTGATGTCAACCCTTGCACTCGGGGTCTGTTTCTGTATCCCTACAGCCCCTTACCAGCACTTGACACCTGTTGTCTGCGCTGAACCCTTGCATTTGCCACCAGCTGGCCGCACTTTTTATTTGTCTATTTATTTTACTGTTATCCTATGTATTACTCCCTCCCCCTTCCCCGCACTTTTCCCCTCCCCCCGACACTTAGGCGATCTCAATGTCACCTGGCCTAGTAAGATCGTTGTCTCTGGCTTTCCTCTGTCCCCCCCCCCCCATTGCCTCGTTGCGCCTTGTAACACTTGTGTATAGGTGTTACAAATGCCATATCCTACATATACCAGTAAATGACTACCCTGACCCATAGACTGAAGCGGATTGGATGATTGATTACTTGGATGTTCGAAGGGCTTTGAGGTTTTATCTTGAGAGGTCTAAGCCTCATAGATTCTCTGACAGACATTGTCGCCTTCGGTAGAGTACAGCCCAGCAAGCAGGCGGCAACACTCATAAAAGCCAGGTGGATAGTTTCATGCATTTCTCATGCATAACTGGTGCAAGTTAAGTTTCCCCCCTCAAGACCTTCACGCTCACTTGACAAGAGCAAAGAGCTTGGCAGTGGCTTTCCAATGTCATGTGCCCTTGTAGGTCATATACAGAGCAGCAATGTGGGCCTCTCCTTCAACTTTCTGTAAACATTATGCACTGGTTTCAGGCTGATGCCCAATTCGGACGAGCAGTCCTAACAAATATTTTTGCAACAATGTAAATTGAATCCTCCCTGGTTAAAGTAGTGCTTCATACTCTCCCAAAATTATGGCGGAAAGGGGACATAGAACAAGTACAATAGCCCTAGGGTGAGTGACCTTAACTAAATTTGCTCTTATCAGGGTTGGATTGTATTTATTTCCAAATCGCGTATACACAAAACGAGTGCTTCAAAGCACTCCAAGACGGGAGGGTAACATGGGATAAATCATTCATAGGGCCTTGGAAATTTCAGAATGATGTACAATAATAATAAGCATACTAGGCCTGATGACATTTCTGCTAATTCATGTGCATTACCAGGTAGTTTGGGGGCGAGGGGGAGCTGAAGAAGGGGGGTACAAGCATAGCAAACTGACAATACAATAATGGAAGTGCGCGACCAGCAGTTGGGATAGGTGGAAGGCCGGGTTAAGTGCAGAGGATTATCTCTTGGGGAAGTGCATAGTGCTGCATGTAGTGTGGGGGCCTGGAGGCAAGTGCAGGGACTGGTGTGAGTGCCTGGGACCTGTAAGGTTCTGAGGCGAGCCAGGCAACCAGTCGGCATGCTGAGCAGAAGGAGTTGGTAGCAGGTAGAATGCCGAGATTAGCAGGTGAGAGGTAGAGAGAAGGCAGAGGAGAAGAGGAAGGTCTTGAGGAGTTTCCGTAATTTAAGGAGTTCCGGCTCGAGAAGGAGAGAGGCAGGGAGACTGTTCCTGAGGGTGGCCCCTGCAGAGTATAAGGATCTACACCCAAGTCTTTGTTTGGAAAAACAGCTCACTCTCCGAGAGTTGGAAGAGGATGAGCAGAGTGCTCTAGAGGGAGAGTATTTGGGAAGAATGTGTTGTAAGTAGTGGGGGCCTGGCACCAGAAAGCCTTGTGAACTATGCAGAGGGTCTTGTACTTGATCCTTGCAGCCACAGGGAG
Organism: Ambystoma mexicanum; assembly: GCF_040938575.1. NCBI lineage: Eukaryota > Metazoa > Chordata > Amphibia > Caudata > Ambystomatidae > Ambystoma > Ambystoma mexicanum. The sequence goes on from NC_090940.1 coordinate 39,236,185, forward strand.
ACAGTGGGGGAACTTCAGTGCCGGAGAGATGCAGTCCCTGGGCTTGAGACCAAGGATAAGTCTTGTGGCTCTGTTGTGAATTAGTTCTAATGGTCTGAGTGTAGAAGTAGAAAGATTGAGAAAGAGACTGTTACAGTAGTCCAGTCTAGCGAGAAGCAGAGCTCTGAAGACAATGAGTCTCTGGGGGAAGTGAGAAAAGGTAGGATACCTTGGAGGAGGTGCAGCTGGTAGTGAGATTTGTTGGATATATCTGAGATGTGCGAGAAGTACAGTGGATTCGAAGATGGCCCCCAGGCTTTTTGCCTCACTGGTGGGTGAGGGTGCAGAGTGAGAGTGGGAAAACGGGAGCATGGGTTCCAATGAGAACAAACTGTCTTAATGGCATTAAGGCAGAGGTTGTTAGCTGCACACCGGGACTGTATTGCAGACAGTCAGTCATGAATGAGTGAGGAGGAAGAAGCAGCTGAGGGTAGCTTGAAGGAGAGCTAAGTGGCATCCGCATAACACTGAAAGTTGGGAGTGAAGGAAGAGATCAAGTGGGCCATGGTGGCAATGTAGATATTGAAGAATCAGGGGGATAGGTTGGATCCCACAGGGACCCCGCAAGTAGAGAGAGTGATAGCGGAGAGAAGGTGCCCTAGTTCCACTTGGGATGGACGGTTGGAGACAAAGGAGGTAACCCACACCAGGGCCATATTTGTGATGCCTAGGGTATCGTGGAGATGATTGATCAGGGTGTTATGGTTCACTGTGTCCAGGAGAACGAGGACAGAACGAATGTTAGTCACGATTTGAGTGCAGGTCTTCACGGGTGTTCAGGAGAGCAGTTTCTGTACCTCTAAGGTGGGAAAAGGGAGAGGGGAAGAGTGAGAGGCCGAAGAGTGTTCGGAGGATGTTATTGCATGTGTGGGTGAAGGAGAGAGAGGAAAGATGTCAATTGTTTTGTTGGTGAAATGTGCTGCCAATGCCAAGCAGTGGGTGCAATAGAAGATGAGGCGGCAGAAGGGGTTGCCAATTCCTTGCAGCTGTGTTAGATGCCGAGGAGATGCACCCTTGAATATGGACTCTTTTCTTGAACCGGAAGCAGTCTATATTGTCTTTGGAAAAGGCGACATGCCAGTTTGCCAGTGTTCACCTGACACAACCCATTTCTGTTCTGCTGCTCTACACTTGTGTTTGAGGGCCGCCAGATCAGAGTCGTACCAGGAATTGCTCTTTTTGGGAGTGTTGGAAATTGGGAGATAAAAGTTACAGAGGCCTGAGTCAGGGTGGGAGCCACCCGCAAGAGTAGGGGCGGGCGGAGAGTAGGAGGATGCAAAGGCAGCCACTGTCTCTTTTCATGTGATGGGTGTCCTTAAAGACGGGAGGCCGTGTGGGGAGTGCCAGTGCTAGAGGAGACGAGAGCGGATGTGGTTGGGATAAATGCAGATGGGTACTAGGCCTTTATCTACTTTGAGATGTCTGTTCCTTCCTTTGAATGATGTAAGCAGAGGTGTCTTGATGGATTGCACTATATAGTGTGTGGGTACCAAGTCTACCTTTGTGTAGAATGTTTATTTGCAACTAAATGGTTGTTTCCAGGGACGATATCAGGATGGGAGATATTGTCGTGTGACTGTTCTGTCACTACTAGCGACACTTGTCTCCTACTGAATCTGTACTCTGGATACAGTCACAATGATATATTGCCTGGTTCACATTCCTGCTCCTAGGGTTAGAGTGCTTAGCGGATTGTTCAGCAATTCAGTTATGCAAGGTATCTCTGGCTTTCCAGCCCTCTAAAGGTCAAAAACTTTACAAGACTGTCAAACTCTCCAAGATCCCATGGTTCCTTCAACTCTGCAAGGTGACCTAGTTGAACCCCGTCCATGCGCTAGCCTGGCTGCCATGCCTTCCGTCCTAGCAGCTTTCCTGCTCCTGGCTGACTGCTTCGCCATTGTCCCCATCTCATTCTGGCCTTCTGTAGGCTTCACTCAATGGCTGGTTTCTGATGTGTTGACCCTACCAATAGGACATGTCCTAATTCTTTCATTTGTCCCAGCTCTGAGTTAGCGTCACAAGGATTTCCAAGCCACAGCAACCATCTTTCTTCCCAGTGCAAGTCCCACCTTCCTCAAGCGACTCTGCTTTGGACACTGTTGAACGTCCGGTGAGTCTTGAGCGCCTGCAGAGCTCCCTTCAGGCATACAGTATAATGTGGAGCTGTCACTCAAATTACATGATGCTCTGTTTTGCTGCCAGTCCGTGAATTGGTTCTGCCTTTCTCTGTGTGTCCCTCCTGTAGTGGCCCTGTCGCACCACAACGTCATTTTCAGCGTTGTGTGCCCTCACCTTATGATCTTTGGTAGTTTGCGCGAGGGTCCCTACTGACACCTGTGAGGATGGTTTTGCAGTGCCTGGATTCTCCAGACTCGTCCAGAGGATATCCTGATGGGCAGTTGTAGTGATCATACTGGGATTTTGCAGCCACCGCCACTCTCCTTGAGCAGCCCAGTCAGCATTTCCATATTACAGATAGTCTGATTTTAGGTCAACCTGTTCGGAGCTGGGGCATGGATTAGGAGAGGGAGTCCCACCCTACACTGCCTCGAGGTAGCTGTTGGCCTAGCAGTCCATTATTCCTGGGTTGCAGAGGCCCTCCATGTTTTGGGACGGGGTCAGGCACTGGCACCCGACTGTCGCAATGACTGCCTATGTGTTGGTTCCTGTTTGTGAAACAGAGTGGTCTTAAGTCAGGAGTAACATTTCAAGTTGAAAGTTACTAGCCAGCTATAAAGTCACTTACTAACTCAGTTCTATACATACAGAGAACACATTTCTTTCTCACCAAGAAAAATTATCACTAACGATTGGCTACTGGCGAGTGCAGTTTGTGCTTGCTTTTAAGCATTGCAAATGCTGTACGTAATACTGCCCATCATTTACTCAAATTAATGTTTTCTGCCTGGCCTTGCTGACCATTTAATGGGAGGTGTGTTCTGGTCCTTGAGTGCAGGGGGTGTATCTGTGCTTTCACATTCACACTCGCGCAACTCCCCACACCAATGTTTAAGTTACAGAATACTTATTTAATACAGAGGAGCGGATAGGCTCAGTGAACACATGCTGCACTCTTTGAAGCTCGGTAGACCCTCCCTTTGTTCTGTTGTCCGTGCACGTCCTTCCTGAATATGCTGTCTCCATAATCTCACAGATGCTCTTTGATCTCTTAGGATCACATAAAGACTGTCTTCATTGTGTGCTCAGGCGCACAATCAAAGGGTACACTTTCTCTTTATATAGCATTAACACTGGGGCTTTCCAATCTGAAGTTGATTTCCAGTTGTCTTTTCTCCTATTCCTGTTTCCCTGGGTTTAGGACAGGCGTGCAATGTGAACCTTGATCTGGGACATGGTTGCCTCGTTTCTCTTTGGATCTGAATGGTGTCTGTGTGTCTAATTACGCTCACACCAGAATAAAAAACACCCCTCTAGGGATGTAAGGATAACGAGTTTAATTTTACAAATATGAGGATGGTAGCAAAGGACTCTGCTGCCTGAACGGTCTTCTCCTGTCCCTCTACCTGTCCTTCTGCCACAGTAGTCCCAGCCAGGGGTTTATATAGCCATATCTTGCTGTAGTATCGTCACTGGATACGGGCTATGGCTTCAACCCAATTCATCCTGCTTCCATACAAGGGATTCTCCAAAGCCTTCCTTTCTTCATTGTCAGTGGTTTTGTCAGAGCATGCTGCTTTTTTTAATTTTTTTAATTAAAATGTTTGATTTTACAAACTTCATTTGTGATTCTTTCTCAATTTCACACACAACTATTGTATTAAAAAAAAGTATTTTTAGTTCATATCTTTTTTTCAGTCATTTAAGTCTCTTTTGTGATCTCAATCCAGAATTTAATTACTGTAATAATGAGCCATTGGTCTTTTCCTTGTAACAAATTAGTCCATCTTTCTTCTGTTATTTGTTTTTTCGAAATCTTGAAGAAATCTCTGTATAGATCTTTTTTTCTTTCAGCGCTGGACAAATCATAATCAGGTGAAATAAGGTATCTAGGTCTTTTGGATCTTTGCAGAACCGACATACTGGGGATACTTTGCCCGTTTTTTCTATCATCGATAAATAATCTCGAGTCGGTAAGATGTTAAGTTGAAAACGCAAAAAAAAATCGCGAATCTTGCTATCCGGAAATTGAATTAGATATTGTGGTAGTTCATTGAGGGCTCTTACCTGGTTTCCACAGTTAAGATAGCGTTTGTAGCTTATTTGGACATTTATCGTTTTTATCCAATCGTTGGTTTTTAGTTTTTGCTTCGCATGCTGCGGTCTTTTTATCAACATTTCGTCTGTAATTTCTTCTATTTGCATTTTTCTTTTAATTTCCGAAGACCAGTTCGAGAGAGAGCTGAAATCTGCAAGGCTTGTTCTTTTTCCTTTAGTATTTCTAATGATGGTATTTTATCGTCCGATATTATTTTTCTATGCAGATCCATCTGTTTCCATAATACTATGGATTGTATGAACTGTAATCCCAGTTCAAACCGAATTCTTGATATTGGGAAGGATTTTGGAAGGGCTAGAGTCTTCCGCCAATATATCGCTTCATATAAAGACCAGTTGATTGCCTTCTGATTAACTAGGGTTTCACTGGCATAGGTTAATATCGGAATGAGTTTTTGTTTATACAACAAAATTGTTGCTTTTGCCGAGTATGTTCCGTATTTCAAGTGAAAGAACCGCCCTTGTCTTGCCAGTGATCTAGTCTTCCCCTCAATATGTTCTTTCCATTCGTTTTTGTTCTTGGAGGGGTTGATCAACGCACCTAAGTATTTTATTGTCTTTGTTGTAGTAATTTCTTTGTTTTCTAATAGAATGTTTAGGGTGTGTTGTAACCTGCTATTCTGAGTAGAAAGTTTCATGACCTTTGTTTTGCAAATATTGATTTGCAAATCATTTTCCATCATATGTTTGTGCCTTATCCAATGTTTCTTGTAAACCTTTCACAGTTTTATCAAGTATAATGATATCGTCAGCATACTAACGTTTGAATTGACTCACTGTTAATCTTTGGTGGATTCGCTTTACTGTTTTGTATTTTTTCTCCAAAGTCATTGGTATACAGATTGTATAAGCAGGCGGCTAGAGGGCATCCTTGTTTCAACCCGTTCCAGGTGGAAATGGATTCGGTGACCATATCATCATTCGTTAGCCGCACTCGCACAGATGTATTTGAATACAGTTGTTTTATTGGATTTAGAATACAAGGCGGGCAACCCCATGTTGTTAATTTGGTCCAAAGTTTGTCTATTTAGTGAATCAAAAGCCATCTTTAGATCTATAAAAAGAGCATAAACTTGTTGATTTTCACAATCGCTTCTGATTTTAAAATGTTAAATAGCAAGAGATTCACATTAGTTCCAATCTTCGTGACACATCCTGTTTGTCTTTTTGCTTGTTTTCCATTGCTTGCTGCCCAGTTGGTAATTTTTTTTTTTTTAAGATAGCCAGCAAATAGCTTTCCCAGAGGATCTAAGAGGGCTATTGGTCTATATTAGCCAGATTCTTTCGATCTCCTGCCTTAAAGATTGGAATCAGTATAGCAACTGTCCAGGTATGTGGGATCTCCTTTGATTTTTCTATAAGGTGAAGCAGATAAATGAACGCCTTGAGCATTGTGTTTGAAACGCCATCCGGGCCTGGTGCTCTGGATGAATTTAGGGCTTTGATGGTATTTGTTGTTTCATCTATGTCCCAATTGAGATTCCAACAACACTCATCTGATCCGCTGGCTTTGGGTGAATTCTGCAAATTTTGCTGGTACAGTCCTGAGAAATGCTTGACCCATAGATGACTCTACTTCTTGGATCATAGTTTTTTTTGAAGCATCATTCATCATTGACCAAAGGTATCTCGTGTTTTTCAAATGTAATGCAGCGAGAATTGCTTCAGCATCATTTAGTTTCATCGTTGACTTATTTGCTTTTAACAAGTTGGAATTTTTTTGTTCTTTTTTTATTTGGATTTTGCAATCAGGTTCATTCTTTTCCAATTGTCACAGTCGTTTTTGATATTGCTGTTTCTTTTGTTTTATTTCTATACTGTAATGATGTATGCTTGTACCCTGATCGTGCATATTTATATTTTTCTAGAATCCATCCATAGTTTAATTTTGAATGGTCTTTAAGTGACGTTTCTTCAAAAGTAGTGAGCAATTCAGATACCTGATGCCGTTGTATTTGAACTTGATTCAGCCCAATAGTAACTTCAAGTTCTGGTAAATTTATGCAGTGGGTTTTTATTTTTTGAGCTGTCCACGAGATAGATATTTGGTGATGATCACTTTCCCACTGTGGTGTATTATTAGTCGAAATGATTAATTTCTGTAGACTTTCTGAGGTAAATATGTAATCAATGATAGAAGAGGAGTTTGCACTTGTCCAAGTCGGGTATGGCATGCCTTTGTCATCCGTAGGTTGCTCACTTAGAGATGTTCTGAGTTCTCAATTCTTTGGCCCATTTACTTGCTCTATCCGACAGTTTTTGGATGTTACGTTTAAAGCCTTCTTTGTTAAATAAGTGTATATTAAAGTCTCCTGCTATGATGAATTCACTTCCGCTGTTAGAGCGACGTTGTCAATTTCATCACATATTGAATCTATAAATTTGTTGTCGTTAATTGCACTGGGGTTCCAATAGATGTTAAAAATCGTTATATAGCTGGGATCCAAACACTGTCTCGCACTGTTGTCATTATAAGTAGGCATACGAATGGTGATATATTGAGCCCATGGATGGATGTTCTTTCTTGTTATTATTGACCACGTAGGGCTGATTTTCATTAAAATCCTCATTCCTGATGAGGTCTACCTTGGTTCGAAGTTATTGCAGGATTCATCCAAGTTATAGATCCCTCACAGAGTACCTCTTTGGTTAACCAGGTTTCTTGTAAACAAATTATTTCTGATTCTGCAAGAGTTAGCGAAGGATCTTCAAGAAGATGTTTATGTCCCCTCGTATTCCATGAGGTTAAGGATATTTTATGGATGGAGTTTTTTAAAGTTTGGTTGTTATAAGTATGTTTTCCTACTCCCTTGGGTTTGTTTAACTCCTTTAAATTCAGAACTTGTTTTTGGAGTACATGTCTGCTCTCGCCAACTTTTACGTCTGACTGTCTCATCCCTTTTTTATTAGATTTCTTTTGATCGAATATTGCTAAGTTCTTGCATTTTTTTTCAGCCATGCTTCTTGTTACAAAGATTTCTTCTGTTTTATATCCTAGTTTTCCTAATTTTTGATTTGTTGGTAAAACACGCTGCATGTTTTCTTCAGTTTAGAAATCAATGTGGACTTCTTCCATGTGCCTTTTATTTGGGATGATAATTACTTCTATATCTTCTGTTCCGATTGACTTCAGTTGGGGTATGGCTTTAAAGAAACGCAAAGTATTGGATCTATTAGGCATCACTGGCATTTCTGTGCTTGTTGTAGTTAAACAGTGGTATTCTGTAGGCATGCATAGCCCTCATTAGGTTCTGAAACTTTGGTCTAATAATGAGTGGGCTTCCACAGACCATAGGACTTAAGTTTTTTTTTTTTCCACGATCTTGCGTTTCTGAAGATATCGGTTTCCTCATTTGATACCGATGAGAATGTAAGAGAGATGTTGCCTAGTTGAACATCAGAACATTGCGTATTTATAGAAATATCCCTGGACGTGTCATAGCATTCATCTATAACGATTAATGCCTCATCTTGTGAATTTACAGAAATTGCCTCAACTTGAATCGATTCACCAGTTGTCGATATCCCTAATGTTGGTAACTGTTTTGCTTGTGCGTTTATGGTATCCTGATTAATTTCTGCTATTAATGCGTCCAATGGTTCAGGCAGTGTGAGTGATTTGTTGAGGTGTAATTCTCAAAGTATACATTGATGCCAAGTTTGACTTCAATCCTTGCACTAAGTTCTTTGTGGCATCTCGTTGCTTGGTTATTTGCATTTTTATTTGTGTACTGCTTGCATTTTTCTGAGGAACGCACGCAATCCTGTTTGAGTTTTCTTAAGGGCTTTTTTATGGATTAATTTACTCATTGAGTCTTGCCTTGCAGTTCCTCGTTTGGTTAAATCTAAGATATTGAAAGGTGTGCACATCGGTGGTTCATTAGTGCCTGAGGTAGTCGGCACTGGGAGGTTACATGGTGCAATGGTAACATTTTGCATTTCATACTGTGTTTGATCAGTGTTCATGATCGTTACATCAATTTTTTCCTTAGTTTGTGTTTGTTTTGTAGTTTGTTGCAATTGCAGAGTCGTATGTAGATGCTTTTTTGCTTTTTCATCTATCCATTTTTTTGTTATTGTTGATACCGTTTCCAATACATTTTGTTTGTCTATCCGATCAACTCTTGCCATATCCGCTAAACGTGTTTGCCATATCCTATATGATTCAGCTTCATATTTCAATCGCTCTTGTATAAAGCTGAGTCTGTTTGGACATGATCATCGCTAGGAGGGTTGTTTGATCTTTTGTTGCATCATCCATAGATTCCTGAATTTTTAAAAATGGAATCCTTGCATTTGACAACACTGCTACCAAGGTGTTTTGTAGGTCCAACATTGTGGTTGGCAATCTATAAGGAGATTTAGTCGAGTTCCTCGGAGATACAGATTTCTTACTTAAAGATGAAGAGTCAAGATCTTCTAATATTTGGTTCTTTGGGAGAATGTAATGAGATTTCAAAAGTTTTTTTTGAAGGTATGTGATTTTTCTTTAGGTACAATCAGTGTCGATGTATTAATCTGTTTGATTTGAGCCGGTGTAAGGACTCCACTAAACACTTCAGTTCTCTTTTCTTGGGAGTCCATTATAGCATCTATTGTAATGTCAAGCGACAGCCGTGCTATCCATACAGGCAAAGTTTTTGCGTCGTTGATGGAATCAGTAGGATAGTATGTTGATTGCCAATTCTGTTTGGCTATCTTGGCTCGCTCTTGCAGTGAGGGTGTAAGGCACATCTCTTCAGAAATTGCTTTTTTAAATGTTTTACTTATGGTTTTATATTGGCCTGACATCAGTGTATCTGGTATAGAATTATCAAATGTTACACTGTCCTGATGTGTATTTTCTGTAATTGGTATCTGAGTAATGGAGATGGCGGTTTTAAAACATTTGGTTGATGCCTGTATCTGGGTTGGAGCAATATAGCAATCTCCATTGGGCATTTGCGGTAAAGTTTGATTTAGTAACTCGTTTGTTAATTCTACTGATCTTCTAAATGTATACGTGCCTTGTTCGGCGATATTATATTCCGTTAAAAAGACAGCTTTTTCTGTATGTTCGCACGAATTGACTTCTATCTCTTGTTAGTATGTCTCTCCTTATTTGTATTTGTTCCAATCCCCTCTTCGCTTGATTCAATGTTTGTCCAAGCTTTCACATTTTTATCTGGTTTGTTAGTAATTCTGTTTAACAAGGCTACGGATTCTTCTAATTTTTCTTGTAGTCTGGTATGCGGTTTTGAAGGTTCCATTTTAGAATGTCTATGTTACTTTATCCAATATTAAGCGATTTTTTCTATATATATATGCTTATGATTTTACTTGGCACTTACCACACGATCCCGCCGACTCCAGCTGCAAACAGCGCCCTTTATGCCAGCGGGCTTCACGCCGCAAGGGTCGTGCTGCGATGCTTATATCGGGTTCTTCCTGTGGGCGTGGCACAATATGGTCACGTGACTCCGTTCACGTGACTGCTCTCAAGGAAAGCAAAAAAAAAGAAAATGCTCCACTCTCTTCAACTGCTGACTCGGGGCTCGGTCAGACTTACGCGAATTGGAGCAGAAGCACAACAGTTAGAAGCAGAAGCAATCCACACAAGTAGTTCCAGAGAACACGGCCGCACAGCTCAAACAGCAGCGCCCTTTACGCCAGCGTGCTTTACATTTTGCTAGCCTATGCAAGAATACACTATAGCTCATGCTTTCCTTCATTTTGCTACCAATGGATATTTTATGTATAAATTTTTTTTACTGTCATTCTCCACATTTCACTCATTCTACTCATGTTTATCTGGGCCCAGTAGGTTCCCCCCACCCTTAATATGTCCCATTTCTGCATTTTGTGCACTGATCATGTAAATCCCATTTTTAGCCTGCATGGACTCTAGAAGGACAGTAGACCGCTGGTGAGTCACGTGTGCTGCCAGTGCTTGGCTCTAGTGGCAAACCACTACGGAAGCCTGTACTCCATTTTTAGCACAAGCTGCATTATTTCTGGGAAGGGAGGGAGAGTTTGAATTTACTGTACTGAGATTTTTACAAACGCCTATCGGACATTTACAAATGTATTCAGCTAATAGTCAATTGCCCCTTATATTTAACAATAACTGCCTTCCTCAGTGTCTGCCCATGTCTGTGTCTACATGAGAGAGCCTTCCCAGTGCCCCCCCACCCCCTAGATATCACCTAAAAGAAGTCTTGCCTAATTCTAAAGTGCTTGGGATGCGGGAGGACCCTAGTTCCTTCCCATCAATGGATCCTTACTTTCATTGGGGAACGACTGTGGCCCTGTGATTTGATCTATTACAGGGCTGTTCTTATTCAGGTGGCTGGTTCAAATGCTTCTCTAAGTACATGTGCTTATTTATAAGGTTGCTGATTAGAACTCTCAGAATATAAGACATTAAACCGTAACTATAAATAGAGGACAACCATTAACTGGATATAAAATCCTGCTGTTCCTTTGCACCTTTTTTTCGTACGCGACATTTCTTCAATGTTGTCTACCTGGAATCTGTTGTCCGCTCACGGTTACTGGATCCAGTCTGATGGCTGCTGTTGGAAAGCAGACCTGACACTCCCCTGAGATGAAACGGTTTTCCAAAAAAACTTGAGCAACCTCTTTGCCCGTAGGCTTTGCGTACTGCCTCACTGGCTTGGTGTTTGTCGCAGCTTTATTGATGGGTGGGTTGCGTGTTCTTGCTCTACTACAAAGGCTTCTGAGGTATGCAGTACTGAAGGGGAAGAAAGAAAACACTGTTCAGAACAAGTTTCAGCAGGTATGGGGTGAGCAAAAGTGGTACTTAGCATTTGAAGTGTGGAACATTTAGAGGGGACGGAGGCTGGGGCCCTCCCAACTCCCTCACCCAACCTCTGGGACAGGACTAGCTAGCTCTGTCAAACACCCTGGTAGGCCTCCCACCCCAGACTGAGAGGGTTCTGCATCCCCTTTGACCCTGCCATGTTAGTTGCTTATGTATTGGCTGTCTCGTCCATGGATTCATTTTGAAATGTATTCAGAGGATCGTAAAGGTGCTTGGGAGGGGGGGTACTCACAGGGGGCCAATGGAGCCTCTTCGGGTTGGGGGGGTTTACATTGCAGGGTTTCTTCCCCATTAGTAGTACTATTCCCAGCCACTTCGAGATTTGAGATTCAGTCTTTCAGCACGTTGATGCCAATGTCTTGTGTGTCATCAGTCTGAGGGTTCTTGCTGGCTCTTAGTACAAGTAATTTGTCTTCCCTGAGGGTGAATCGGACCACGGACATGTTGAGGTGGCAGGAGGTACTGACCTTCAGTTGTATCGTAACCAATTTGAGAGGGGGGACGTTGGTGAGCTATGTTTCCCTTTAATTCAGAGACCCTGAGCGGACACTTGCCTGGGTGCCTTGGTGTCTACTCCATAAAATGCAGCACACGGTCTGAAGGCTGAATAAAGTGCAGCTCTTGGACACTGGTCACACTGTTGATTGGTTTGGCATGGTGCTTAGTTGGTGGTCTGTGGGATCCATCCCATCCGTGCGCTTTCAAAGGGGAACCCACAGACCACCTAGAGTACACCAGAGGAGGGATGGGTAGACCAGGAGAATAGTATCCCCTAAGCCCTGAAACATCTTCATCCCGCACAAGCTCCTATCGAATACTAAGGAAGTAAGGAATGCGATGTGGTAGGAATGTCTTGCTGGCAGACCACTTGTATGAAGAAATCAACTTGTAGCCCAAGCAGAGCGCACGCATCCTCATTAAGCAGATGAATTTGCTAGCACTTTTTAGGTAGTGTCAAGTGTCCGCTGGACTGGTAAAAACAGGCAGTAGGCACATCAATGTGGGATTTCAAATGGCCTGCCTTTGTTTAGGGTGAATGCAGGGGATTTCAGCTGAATGGGTAGAAGACTCCCAATTGGTTAATGATGCATATTCTTGCCCGATTGGTCGTCTCGTACTAGCATCCACTGAGTATATTAAGTTGCTCATCCCTTGCTGGCCTTAGTGGAATCGTTTCTGGGCCGTTTCCTGAAGGTCAGTTTGTTCTACTCTGTGTGCAGGTTTAAGGACACAGTTCCACTTCTAGCAGGGGGAAGGAAGATCATCCATGCCATTGCTGGTTGGAAGAGTTCTTGATGGGAGCCAGTGTGTTAAGATTCTGGAGCGCTGCCATGGAAGGAGCACTGGATGATGTATAGTTTGAGTGGGAGCCAGTGGGGCGTTCAGAGTGCAGAAGTAACTTGTCTGCTGTATTTTAGCCTCTTTGTACACCGCAGAGCAGATATTCCTGGAGTTGGAGGTAAAGACTGTTGTTGTAGCCAAGACTTGGTACTACCAGTGTGCTATAAATGCCATGGTCCTAGGCGTGAAGTTTAGGTAGGGTAAGGTGCATCGGATGGTACCAAGCCAGAAGCAGCTCCTTTCCATGGCTTTAACCTGTGGATCCAGTGTATATATGCGATCTGTTGCCATTCCAAGGCCCCTCTTGGTTGAAGTGGGCAAGAACCCATTAAGTATGCAAGCCAAGGGATTTGCTATCCCGGTGCATATCATGAGCTCTGTTTTAGATGGGTTGAGTTTAAGTGTTATTAAATTCATCTAAGCTTCAGCCTATGCAAGGCATGTGCTGAGGCCCGATGTGTCCTTTGGTGGGTTATTTGTCTGTATATGATTTGCAGGCCATCTGAGTAGTTGAAGCATGTGAGCCCTTTGTTAATAAGATCCAGTTGCGATTTATGTATGTGTTGAAGAGAAGTGGTCAGAGGCTGAATCTTTGAGGTACTCTGCATGCCAGATTGCGAGGACGTGAACTGAAAGGAACCCCAAGTGTTTCCATTCTCCTTCAAGAATGAGGCGATGCATCATATAGCGATTGCCTTTATTCAGAATTTCTTGCGTTTCTTTTGTCCGATCGGGTGGCTGATGGTTTTGAAGACAGCTGAAATGTCCAGTAAGATAAGTAGATGGGAGAATGACGATGCATGTTCCGTATTTATTTACGTCTAACATATCAAGCACAGTGTGCTGTGTGTTGACCTGAATCTGTGGTGTGACGGGTGGAGGAGATTGTTTTCAACATATTGCTATAGATGTTGGTGGAAACATTTTATGAGGATGTTTGCGATTGTGTGTTTGGAGATTGGGCAGTAGCCTCCTAGGTCATATGGGACAACTGTTGGTTTTTAAAAACAGATCTGACCAAAGCTGTGCTGCATTGAAGGCGAGGAATAGTCTCTTGTGGAATGGATGTATTGAGCAGGGCGCAAAAGGTATGTGTTTGGTTTGGTTTCTTAGTTATCGTTTTGTAGTTGTGGGGTGCAGGAGCCTACCTGCTGGTATTGATAGTGGAAAGCAAATAGTGCGTGGGAAAAGGGTGGAAAGCGGGTACAGATGGCGTAGAGGAATCTTTTCTATCACTTCCAATACATGCACACACGAGAACACAAGATGAACCCTGTCTGAAGAATACATGGTGCAATATTAGCCACTGGTAGCAATAAGTATCCTGATACATGACCACATGGTGAAATGATCAAGCATGCTATACCGCTGACGGCAAACGGTGAAAATGACAAACTCAAAATCTCCCATCTAACTCATCTTAAAAGCTAAAATGTAGATTTGTGTATTTTAAGTTTACAAAGCCCTTTTGCCGACGCACTGAAACATTAGATTAAAAATGACAGAACAGTAATGAACGTTAAAGTGAAACAAATGGAATTATATTTATTTATTTCGGTGGCAAAAAGGCAGGGAAATAAAATGCGCTTTGTGGTGAGTACATAGAGAATCAAGGGATGATGCACAAAGAATTCCATTGCTTTGGTGCAGGAAGGAAGAAATGATTGAAATGAGAAGGTGCACAGGGAGGTTTGGGGACTGAAAGAGGGTGACCGTGTTGAGGGCCAAGAGATTGGGAGGGAGGAGTAGAGGGAAATCGTGTCAGATAGAAAAGGGGGAGCAAGATAATATATTTAAATACAAGACAGTGTAAACGAAGATGGGATTCAAGCTGGCGAGAAGTGTAGGATAAGAGACAGATAGCTGAGTTAAAGAGAAAGCAAAGAGGAGTAAGGTGAGAGGCAGACGCCTAAAGGGAGAAGCCCAAAGAGTAAGGAAGAGCAGTAGTCCTGTCGAGAAATCATAGAATGACTGATGACTAAAGTTTAGTGACATGAATGTAGAAAATATATAATTACTTTGATTACATTCTTGTGAGTCAAGAAAATGAAGTCCGATTGGCCATCCACTTTGCAGCTAGTGAGCCACTGCCTAACCCACTGCATCATTCCCAGTGAAATTAAATATTAATCTAAGCCACGTTGCTTTAGCTCTCCTGTATAGGTATTGCTTTTCTAGTTGGGTAAAACAGGGATTGGATTTGTGGATTTTGTGAGTTTTTACATTGGCGTTTCTGGTGCTGCATGGTTCTTGAATGTTTTTGAAGGCTTCCTGTAGGCTTTTGTGACAAATCCAGGGAATTTGTCCCTTCTCCCCAAGGGGGAGCATCCCCCTGTGAGACTTGGGAGGTGAGCCTGCTACTCAAAACCCTCCCTAGGGATTTGGGTAAGCAGGAACTCGCTGGGAGTGACCTGCCTTGGGGCACACAGACTCCCACTTGAAGAGCGTTGTGACATCTCCCTTAGCCCCAATGTCCCACGTATTTTCAGCATACGTGAGAGCAGATAATCCTATTCAAATAATGGGGCACTTGCATGCTTGGTTTGGCTGCTGACCCCTCCTTAAAGTGCCACATAGAAAAAGGGACTACTAGAAACCTGAAAGATCTGAAACACAGAGAAGGGTTGAACCCGAAGATTATATCCTAAAAGGATATGCGGCCAAGAGGCAAAGATCTGGATCAGCAAGATGCTCTTTGAGCCGTGCTTGCTGCTGGCGAGAACAGTTTGTGAATTGGTCAACTGAATTACTCGGAACTGAGTGAAGAACAGTCCTAGGTTAACTAGTACGGTGCCTGCAAAGCCTTGTGCTCTTTGAGCCGTGCTGGTTGTTATTGGAAATAGATTGTGGACTTGAGTTGTTCTGTGCCCATTTTGAGCTCAACATTGGCTGTTTGAACTGATTATTTGTATCTGATTATTAGCTCGGTGACTGTGGAACCCTGTGAGTTATTTGAGCCGTGCTGCCTTTACTAGTATTTGTGTTTTAAAATATTTGGGCTGTGAATAACCTCTATGATTTTGTAAATTCATGATATACGAACCATTTTCTTTGAAGACCGGTTTACCTGGTACACGCAAAGTAACCACCACAACATTAGTTTTAAAGTCAACACCCTTGAAATTGCCAGCAAACCATGCGCATAAACCAAAGGTGCTTGGTCAACCTAGTTTTGTTCAAGGGAAAAAGGTGTGTGCAGGAGATATCAGAGATGTCTGCCAACCACAAACCCATTCTATTGGCCTTTCGTTATCTCCTCAGAGTGAAAAAATTGATAACAGAATGCTTCCAGCATTTAAGCCTAACCAAAGAAACGTCGCGAAAATTATTCTGGATTCTTTGATTGCAGATTCTCAGATTTTGACTATCATTACCAAGCCTTTACCTTTGGATGAATGTAGTAGTCCTATGTGAATGAACAACTACAAATAACCATGGGTAGGGCTATTGGTAGTCCTGTGGTTGTTTCCTCAGATTCAATCTCTGATGGTTCAACTAAAGTTGATCAAGGGCCATTATTGAACTGTGATCGATCTCCTGGTAATCTAACAATAATATCCTCTTCATCATTGATTGAAACTGACAACAATAGTCTATATCAATCACCTGGCCTGTTTAACAAGTCTAACATATCCACCTCCTTGATGACAACAACTAACCAAACACGACAATTTCTTTTTTTTTTTTAATTGAATTTTATTGGTTTTTCATGGCAACAAAGCGTAAGTACAAACAATGACATTGGGGCACTGGCCCGTGCCAACTTCCATTAGAGAACCATAATACTCTGCTGAATACACCCTCCCTCCCGCACAAGACCCCTCATAATAGGGCACACGAACCACATCACCATGATTATCCTTTTCGGGCAGTTCAAACCGGGCATGCAAGGAACAAAAATTTTGATGACAAACATTTCTCTGCCTGGGCCTATGAGTTCTCAATCAGTGTTGTTGGAAATAATTCATATGACCATAGTCTCTCTGACAAAATTATTCGAGACACTAGATACAAAAATCACGCAACAAACAATACAAATTGGTTGAATTGTACAGTGGATGAATGACTTGGTGAAAGAGATGGCTATTCAAAGCCAAAAGCCAGAATCCACATTAGTGGAAGAATGTAAGCTTTCTGATGTATGTGTTGAAGTGTGTGACCAAAAAGACAAAATAAGCGCTTTAGCCTTGGTTGAAGGTATCATAACATCAGTGGATAGTAACCAAGGTGACTCGCGATTGTCTCCGACCAGCTTAGTTATAGTTGAACCAGACGAGGCCCAGGATTCAGTGCTCCATCCCCCAATCAACTAGAACTTGTTTAATAAAAATACCAAAAGAAAGAAACGCGAGGCCCCCAATATTATAAAAAAAACAAAAAATCAAGAGTTTTGCGTGTCGATCGTGAGCATATGTGAAACAATTTTACTCCTACGTCCCGTCCCCTTTCCTCCATACTTGTGGGACATCTCTCCGTCCTGTTGGACGGGACCAGAGCACTTTGTAAAAAGCATCCACATTTTTTTCAAAAATGTGTCCGTCCCTCTTTCCTGCGCGGGGCCCGGCATGCGGCCGTAACCCCGCCCACCTTGGCTCCGCATCGCCCATCAGTCCTTTTCTCTGCATGATCGGGGCCGGACGCACTTGCATCCTCAGAAGATTTACTTCCCTGTTTTCCTCTCTGGCTCTCGCTAGCGTTCGTTTACTAGTCTGTCTATCTCTTTTAAATTAGATTTTCCAGACTGTTGATCGTGTCACCGTCGCTTCGCGAGGGCGGATCCCCATCCTCTTTGTTTAGAGTGTTTGGGTCCGGAACACCGTTGGGACTCCTGTTTTTACTGTGACTCCCTTTCGGTCCGGGCACTTCAACGTCGGTTGGAGCGGTGGTGTAACACTCATCTGGCTCCCACGGAGGGCTGGTGTGGTCTGGGTTGCTGTGGCCTCTTCAAGCGTGATGCGCAGTATTCGGACCACCGATTGAACAGGACCCCCAAATCTTGCGTGTCTGGCCCGTAGGAATATCCTTCTGCAGATGAGAAAGGGGATTAACTGTCTGCTGAATAGTGTGCTTGCTCTCCCCTTTCCCCCTTCGTTCTTCTCTGACTTCCTCCAAAACCCCCGGTTCAAGCTCACCTTATGGTTTGGAAGGATGAACTCTCCATGCTGCTTCTGGTGCAGGGGCGCGCGTTCGTCCAGTTACTTCACTGGTTTTCAGAATGGCGCTGGCAAATCCACTTGACTTTTCTGAGCGATACGCCGTAAGTATGAAGATGCAAAAGTTCAAGTGTGAGCCTCCTTTTATGTTGTTTTTCCTAACCTGTGATCTGTCCTTTATTTCAGGTGCAGAACAAAGGCGATGCGTTGAGGGGTTAAATTGCCGGTGGTAAAATCAGGTGAGTTAGTGATGAGGGCAACCCCTCTAAATGTCTTTACAATTCCCCAGTAATGTCTTTTGTCCGGGGTGCGGTACCTGCCAAAGATGCGGCGCCGACCCGAGATGTGGAATGGTTCACCAAGAAAAGCCGGTAAGTAACATGGCTGAAAATTCGGCTTTCCTCTTGTGTTCCCTTGCTCACCTTTTGTCTCTTCTTCTCTCCCCGAGGTGCAGAGATGTGGCGACCAGTGCTGAGAGCCGCGTTGGAGCCGGGCGGCGTCTCGGGAAGAGGTGAGTGAAGCGCGGCGCTGCAGCGTGCAACGCGGTGCTTTTAAATGGAAGTCTTCCTTCAGGAATGCTGGCGTGAAGATTCCGGATGCAGGTAAGAAGGTTGAATAAGTTCTTGGTTTTCACCTTTCTCTTCTTTCCTTACAGGTGTTCCAGGTTCGAGGCGGGCGTGGCTGGAGTCCAGGTTCAGGAGCAGACACGGTGAGCGTTCAGCTGCTGGGATGCAGAACAACGCAAAGCATGTGTGGCTGTCCGGGCGTGGCTTAAATAGCCTTGGAAGAAGTTCCAGGTGAGTATTCTTCCCCAGCCCCACCCAAGTAACAAAATAGTTCCTTCAGAAAAATAGTCCCTCCTAAGCCTCATTTGGCTTGGTTCTTCATGCAGCATGGTCTGCATCAGGTGAGTGTGCAGCATGGTCTGCTTCAGGTAAGTGCACCAAACACTTCCCCTTATGAGCCTGGCGCCTATGGCGCCAGGACCGATGACCAACATGAGCCTGGCGCCAACAGCGCCAGGACAGAGTCCAAAGAGCCCCTATAAAGGGCCGCTGGGCTTTTATCCGGGGGCGTGATGCCTGCTCCCAGGGGTGCTGGGCCTGGCCTGCTGCTCCGGGGGTAAGCATCATGACAGGTGGGAGGAGGTGTTCCGACGAACTCCTCCTTTTCATTTTCAGGCATTCATTGACAATAAGAAGAGATGCCCGGTAAGTTCTTTACTTTTCAGAGCACCCCGACCGGGGGATACCTTCCCAGGTTCCTCTCGGACCGGGAGGGGCGTTGATCGCTCTGTTACCGGGGTTTGCCCTGAGGTGCCTGTCGGGCCTAATAATTCTACCAGAGTGTTCTCCGAGGGTCTCCGTAAGGGGCCTGTGTACACCGGAGTACGCTCCAAGGCCCCTTCTGTGGGTGCTGTTGGTAGGCCCAGTTCTACTGAGTCGTGGGGTAGCGGAGCTTGCTCTGAGGCCTCTCTTTCGGCTTCCCTCAAAAACAAAGGCTTTTACCGGGCCTAGGTCCGAGGTCCCTCGTACAGAGGGTAAGGCTACCAACATTTCTGAGGGGCCGGGCAAGGCCCTGTCGGTGAAAGCGGTTGCTCACCGTTCCCGCTCTTGTGGTGACACCAGATCTGTTGAGGGGGCAAAGAAGAAAGGTTCTTCTTTTACCGGCAGTGCCGAGGCCCTTCCTTCGAAGGCTCAGTTGGCGGTTGGTATGTCGCAGAAACATTCCAGGCCTCATAGTACCAGCTCTGCCGAGGTTCCTTACGTTAAGGGTAAAATTAAGACCCCTGACCAATCGACGGGGACCCCTGCCTCACTTCCTCACGTGCCGCAGTTCCCCTCAGATGAGGACAAAATGGTGGCCGTTCCCGCCACGGCGGCCAGTTTAGGTACTACCCCTACAACTACGCCATCGGCCCCTGGTTTATGGTTCGGTCTTTTGGGTGAACCTAAGGTCCCTTGTGCGCATCCTTACTGGCCGGTTTATGATTGGAACGGCCGGATGCCTCTTCCGCACAATGTTTCGTTGCCCGCGGGTGTGGCTCCCTTGATTTATGTGGATACGTCGGTGGAGGGGCCGGTGTGGCACCCTTCTCCGTTACGTCCCTGGATTTGTCCACCTCCTGAGAGGCCTCCTCAGGTTCCGAAACAATCTCCTGAGGACGCCTTTTTCGGTAAATTTCAAGCGCTTATGCGCACCGACCCCATGAGGGTATATTTCAAAGGGCTTTTCAAGGTTCTATGTCCACTTGCGCCTCTGGCTCCACCTGTTCCTCCGGTGGATCCGCCGGCACCTCCCTTGCCCGCGGTGCCTCCCCCTGCTCTTCCGCCTTTGCCACCATTGTCCCCAGTGGACAAGGCAGTGCCTGACACGGCTCAGCAAGATCCTGACCTGTCAGATGACCCTCAAGGCGATCAGGACAACAAGGACCTTCCCCGCTCTTTCAGAGCTTTTCATGACTGGGTACTGGACATGATGAGTTTCTTAGATGTTCCGGTGCCCGAAGTACCCGCTCTGCTGGAGGCCGTGCTTTCTGGGGCGTTCACCTTGTCTCCCTTGGAGCGTACCGACCTGTTCCTGCAGAAGGACGTTCTGGCCGAGGTCCGAAGAGTTTGGGAAAAGCCACACTCTGGACTTTTTGTCAATAAAAAGATTGACGTGAGGTACGGGCTGCATTCTTCGGAAGAAGTGGCCTTGTCGTCTTGTCCGCTTCCCTCCTCCACAGTGGTGGCTGCGGCTACGTTGCAATCCAGACCTGCAGCATCCTCTTCCGCGACGGCTACTCAGGTCTTGGGAAAAGAGGACAAGCTCCTTGACTCCCTAGGGAGGAAAATCTTTGCCAATTCGGCCTTGCAGCTCAGGCAGGCCAATGCAGAATTGATTTTGGCGGGAGCTAACATGCAGATGTGGAAAGGTCTGTCGGTGTTTGAGGAGCACATTCCGGTCGAGAAGTTGGACGATTTCAGAGGTGGCCATTCTGATGCCAGGATCTTGGCCCAGGATCTCCTGGAGGCTGCGGCTCATCACGTAGACACCTCGGCTCGGGGTCTGATGCTTGGGGTTGATACCTCGCGGCAAGCGTGGCTGCATGCCACTAAGTTTTCGAAGGAAGTGCAAGACAAGGTACTGGACCTTCTATTCGATGGTAAGGAGCTTCTTCACTCTTCTACTGATGTAGAGCTCACCAAAACCAAGGATAGCACTCAGACGGCTAAATCATGTCTGTTCTGGTTAAAGCTCCTTTCAAATCCCAGAGACCGTTGTCGCAAAGTCGACCTTCCTCTGGTTTTAGGGGCTTCCTCGACCGCAAATCTTGCAGAGTAGATACTCCTGCGGGGAATAACCGCCGTAGACAACAGCGTATGCGTTTTTTCTCCCGCTCCTCAGCCTCCTCATCAGGTTCAGGTGGCATTGCCACCGATAAGCCTGCCAAATGAGGGTTTTTCGCGCTTGCACGAGACCCCGGTGGGGGGACGCATTGTGTCTCATTGGGAGGCGTGGCAGACCATCACAGAAGACAGATGGGTCTTGTCAGTCGCTCGAGCGGGCTTCTGCTTACCTTTACCCTCTACCCCACCCCTCAACCCTCCTTTTCAGCTGTCTGGCTCACCCTCCCTCAAGGCCGAGGTTCAGAAACTTCTGCACCTCAGAGCTGTGGAACCCCTTTCTCCTTGGGGAGCGAGGGGGGGGCTTTTACTCCCGGCTGTTTACGGTGCCCAAACCCAACCAGGCTGGTCTGCACACCATCCTAGACCTTTCCCAGTTCAATCTTTTCCTACCCCAAGAGAAATTCAAGATGATCACGCCCGGCCAGATTCGCTCCTCTTTGCAGATGGGCGATTGGCTCAGCGTGGTGGATCTTCAGGATGCGTACATGCATATCCTGATTTGGAATCCACTCAGGAGATGCCTCCGCTTTTCTTTGGGAGAGGAGCACTTCCAGTTTCGGGTGTTTCCTTTTGGCCTCAGCTCGGCGCTGAGTGTCTTCACGAAGATGTCGGTGACTGCGGCCTATCTTCGTCTTCAGGGTATCCATGTGTATCCTTATTTGGACGACTGGCTCTTACGCAGCCCTTGTCCGTTGGCAGCAGCGGGCAACCTCCAGTCTCTCCTTCAGCTCCTGTTCCATCTTGGGCTGTCGGTGATCTGGTGGAAATCCTCCATCCCGGTCTCTCAGGACCTGATCTTCCTGGGTTTTCGTTGGAACACAATCGACTGCTGAGTGTATCTGACCGGGGACAGAATGGCGGATCTGTTGGCCACGTGTCAGATGTTTGCGCAGTCGGAGAGCATGTCGGCCTGGTGGTACCAGAGGCTTCTGGGCCTCATGGCCTCGTGTATACTGGCTCTTCCTCTTCCTCTTGCTCGTCTCAAAATGAGACGGACCCAGATGGCTCTTAGGAGTTCCTGGTGTCAGGCTGTGGACCCGGATTCCGGATAATGATTCCAGATTCCATGGGAGTGGACCTGGACTGGTGGTCATCTCTCAGCAACCTTTCGGTGGGCGCGGGGTTTCAGGACCCACCCCCCATGGTGATGATCACAACGGACTCCTCCCTTTTGGGGTGGGGTGCGACGTTAGATCTTCTTCAGGTCTCGGACCTCTGGTCGCCTCAGGACAAGCTCCTGCACATAAATCATTTGGAGCTTCTGGCGATCTTTCTGGCGCTCAAGGCGTTCAGACCGCTCATTGTCAACAAGGTGGTCCGCATAAGAACAGACAATGTGGTGTCAATGTATTACATAAACAAGCAAGGGGGAACAAAGTCTCCCCCTCTCGTGGACCTGTCCATCCAGATTTGGGAGTGGACAGTGCTTCATGGGGTCTGGCTGCTTGCAGTGCACATCCCGGGCCAGCTGAATGTCACAGCGGATGCCCTCAGCTGGCGGACAGTGGTCAGCTACGAGTGGGAGTTGAAGGCAGAGATCCTCTCATGGATTGTCTCGCATTGGGGCACACCGGAGGTGGACCTCTTCGCCACAGCGGTAAACAAGAAGCTTCCGCAGTACGCCTCCAGAGGGGGGCTGGGAGCCTCCTCTCTGGGGGATGCTCTTGAGAATCCATGGCACAACATGAGAGCTTACGCCTTCCCGCCTCTGCCCCTAGTTCATCGAGCAATTTGGAAGTTGAAGAACTCTGTGAACTGTTCTCTCCTATTTAGAACTTCAACACCTGTCAGTGTATCCGCCGATCAGGTTACCAGTAACTCCCGATCCTCTTCACCAAGGGGAACAACAGATGTGGCACCCCTCCCCACAATCGCTCAGCTTGGCAGCATGGTGCCTGAGTTCAAGTCTTTAGAGCATTTGAGTTTGTCTGCGGATAACATGCACATTATCCAGGCAGTCAGGAAACCCTCGACCAGATCTCAATACCAAGAGTAAATGGCTCGGGTTCTGTCATTGGTGTTTGGAGAAAGAGTTTGATCCGAGGGTGGCAACGATTGACACGGTGCTGTCCTTCGTATCCTCCCTAGCAGAGTCAGGGGTTCATGTTCTGTCTTGCAGGACTTGTATCTCAGCGGTTTCCGCTTACCTTTCTACAGACCTGGGTTCTTATTCTCTAACTAACCCGGTGGTGAAGAGACATTTTTCTGGCTTGACACGTCTCTACCCTCCGGTTCGTAGTCTGCACCCGCCTTGGGATCTAAATGTAGTCTTGACGGCCCTGTGCCATAAACCCTTTTGCGCCAATGGCTGCGGTTGACCTCAGGTACTTGTCCTGGAAAGTGTCCTTGTTGGTCGCCGTTACGTCAGCGAGGGGAGTGAGTGAGCTCCAGGCATTGTCGGTGGAGCATCCTTTCTTGGCCTTTCACAAGGACAAGGTAGTCCTTCGGACAAACCCGGCTTTCCTACCGAAGGTAGTGACCGAATTCCATCTGAATCAGTCGATCTCCCTTCCGGTCGTTTTTCCGAACCCTGCCTCGGAGGCTGAAAGGGTTCTACACTGTCTTGACGTCCAAAGAGCTCTTAAGTTCTACCTGGACAGGAATTCCGAGCTTAGGAGTTCTTCTCAACTTTTTGTGACCTTCGATAACCCTCACGGCAGGCAGGCATCTAAGGCATCTATTTCCAGATGGATTGCCGCCTGTATCAAGAGTCGTTCACCGTCCAAAAGCTGAAACCTCCTAAAGGTATCCATGCACACCTGGTGCGGGGCAAGGCAGCTGCAGTTGCTTTTCAGAAATATGTTCCCTGGGAGTCCATCGCTAAAGCAGCTACTTGGGCCTCCCCATCTGCTTTCTGTAAGCATTACTGCCTCGATCTGAGCTCTAGAGCTGACGCTCAGTTTGGCCAGGCTGTGCTGAAGAACCTGTTTCAGTAAGGGGTATTTCCATCCACCCATAGTTCCTGTAAGGAGTGCTTGGGAATCTCCCACGAGTATGGAGGAAAGGGGACGGGACGTAGGAGTATTACCAGGTTACTCACCGTAGTGACCACCTTACTCCTAGTCCATAGTCCCCTTTCGTCCATACGCCCGCCCGCCGTCTCCTCTAATAAGGTTCCTCTGTTATTGCTAATGGGTCTTGGACCCTGCGATAGAAAAGGACTGATGGGCGATGCGCGGGGCGGAGCCAAGGTGGAGGGGTTACGGCCGCGCGCCGGGCCCCGTGCAGGAAAGAGAGGAGGGACACATTTTTGAAATAAAATTGGATGCTTTTTACAAATTGCTCCGGTCCCGTCCCACAGGACGGAGAGATGTCCCACAAGTATGGAGGAAAGGGGACTATGGACTAGGAGTAAGTTGGTCACTATGGTGAGTAACCTGGTAAATTAGGCAAATGACTGGCAAAAGAATACCTTTGAATACAACTAAAGCTTTGCTTACCACACACAAAGCTATGCCTGTTAAACAAACACAGCCAATTCACATAACAGAAATTAGTGATTATCTACCACTTAATGATTTGATCTCCGCTTTAGATGCCTCTCAAGATGAAATTGGAGAGACGAGAAGCTGTGAAGTCGAATCAATTCCGATTCAAGACTCAATAATCATGCCAAAAAAGACAAAAATGATATTGCCGGTAGTAAATCAGTTGACAACTCATGAAACAATACTAGCGTATATCAAAATAAAAAATTGATAACTCAATTGAAAAATATCTAAAATAAGAACAAGTGAATATGCTACCTATTACAAACTGACAGAATATGCTGAGGTTAACTAGTGACATGATTGCAGGGGATGTAACTACTATAGATGAGGTGATTGATCATGGTGATTCTACTTTAACCTTGGGTGTACAGGTAGATAAAGGGAAATCAAAACCACAAGAAGCTGCTTCTGTACAAAGTGCAGAGATTGGATCTAGAGGCATCCACTTGACTCCTATATTAATGAAGTAAACGAAATAAGAACAGTTATCACCAATCAATCTAGAATCCAACTGACAGATAATATTCGACTAAATGAAGGCAAAAGGAGGCATAGTGAAGACAATGTGACGCAATGTTCGTCCTATCAAGCACAAAAAAGAACAAGTTCAATTCTACATAAGCCGCACCAAACTAGTGAACAAGTAAATTCATGTGATTTCCAGGATCAAATTCCGAGAGCAGTAGAACATTATTTTACATCAACCATAACGGAGCCGTTAATTGGAGGTATAAATAAACAGGCTAACAATTCTGCTCCCATGCGATGTCTAATTTGATATCCCAACATGGTCTCAGTTTGCTTGATAACTTGATATGATATGGCATTTATAATGCACCTCTACACAAGTGTTCCAAGGCCCGACGAGGCAAGGTAGGGGGGACAGAGGGAGGACAGACAATGATCGTACTAGGCCAGGTGTCATTCAGATCGCACAAGTGCATGGGAAGGGGAAGGAGGAGAAGTGCGAGGGAGAAAGGGGAGAGGACAGTGCAGTACATGGGGTAAGAAAAAAACCCAAAATCAAACAGTAAATAAAAGTACGGCCAGCAGGTGAAACACTTGTGTATAGGCGCTTTATAAATTCCATATATCAAGTGCAAGGATAAGTGCCGACACCAGGTGTCAAGTGCTGGTAGTAGGACTGTAGGATACAGAAACAGTCCCCAAGTGCGGGGTTGCCAGGAGGGCAGTGCAGGAGTGTGACTGGCAGGGCAGGGGAGGGGACCTGGGCCCGAGATGGGGGGGTGACCAGGTAACCAGTGCAAATTCAGTGTCAGCCAGGAAGTTAGCAAGGGAGAGGAGGAGAAAAAGCAGAAGCAAAGAGGGAGGTTTTGAGGTGCTTCCGGAACTGAAGATGATCCTCCAAGTTTTGGGAGGCTATTCCAGAGGTAGGCCCTAGCCGAAGAAAGAGATCTACCACGCACTCATTGTTTGGAGGAGCGACTGATCCTAAGGAGTTTGAGGTAGATGAGCAAAGGGCTCTAGAAAGAAGGTATTTGGGGAGAGAGAGTTGAAGGTATTGAGGCCTCTGGCCCCAGAAGGCCTTGTGGACGATGCAGAGGGTTTTGAACTTGATCCTCGCAGCCACTGGGAGCCAGGGCAGAGATTTCAGTCCTGGAGAGATGCGATCCCTGGCCTTGAGGCAAAGGAAAAGTCTCACGGTCCTGTTCTGGATAAATTGCAGGGGGCAAAGAGTAGAAGCAGGCAGATTTAGAAAGCAGCTATTGCAATAGTCCAGCCTAGAGAGAACCAGAGCTTTGGAGACCATGAGCTTCTGGGGGAAGGAGAGGAAAGGAAGAATACCTCTGAGGAGGTGCAGCTGGTAGTGTGACTTCTTAGAGAAGTGAGAGAGAAGGAAAGTATCAACTTGATATGGCATTTATAATGCGCCTATACACAAGTGTATCAAGGCGTGACGAGGCAAGGGAGGAGGGGGGAGAAATATTATTTACTGCCACTTTCTAAGCACCCAGGCCTGCAGTAATAAGCCTGCTTGCAGAGGGCATTTCAAATATTCCTTCCTTTTTGCGAATCGCGAGAAGGAAAGAATATTTGAAAGGCGATCTGCCAGCATGCCATTTTACTGTGTGGCTGGGTACTAGCAAGTGGCTGGAATAAATATTTCTCGCACCCGAATGGGCAGGTGAAATATTTCTTCCTAGCCGTGGCCACTTGCTAACACCCAGCCCCGAGACATGGGGCTCGCCCTCCTCCACCCTCTCCTAAGCACCCCAGCATGAGTCCTTACCTCGGATGGAAGCCGGGTTTTTGAGTGGAGCTGTGGTGCTCCTGCTGAAGTCTTCTCCGCGTGACTTTGACGCTGCCGCTGGGCTCATACATTGATGCAATTAATTTTGCCCAGCCCGGGAACTTCTGATTGCTGCCTGCACACTGTCAGTGCACCAAGCGCAGATCTTAAATAAAAAGGCACAGTAATCTGTGCCTTTTAAGCTCTGCGCCAAAAATCATATCGCAGAAGCTGCAACATGATTCCAAAAAGAAAATGTAAACCAGGGGTATCGTATCGCAAATTGCGATGCGATACTGCTTATTTTATGCCTTGTACTGAACAGCCTTGTCACGCACTCCTCCAACCCAACCCTCCACCCAATACCCCCGACCCCCACGACTCCCCTTCCTCCTTTGCTCCTTTCTCCCATGAAGTCACCAAAGTTGTCAACTCCATGAAGGTCTCTTCCAAATAGGTTTCCCCATGCTTTTCCAGAACCATCAAGGACAACATCACCTCTCTTGTCCCTGTTCTTGCTGATGTTTCCAACCACTCCTTTGCTACTGGTTCTTTTCCATCCTCCCTCGAGCACTCCCTCCCTCTGCAGACCCTTCCTGCCCAGCCAACTACCACCCCATCTCATGACCCCCTTCTTGGGGAAACTGCTCGTGAAGTTGGCCCTCCCCAGCTCATTTCTCACACCGACCATGTTGGTGGTCTTCACAACCACCAATGTGGATTCTGAGCATCCAGAGGCACGGAAACTACTCTTCTGAACACCCATGAAGAACTGCTTGCTTCCCTTGATTCCAGCTCCCCTGCTGTCCGCGTCGTCCTTGATCTCTCTTCTGAATTTGACAAAGTGAACCATTCCATCCTCCTAAAACGGCTCCATGGTGCCCCGGGTATCTCGGGGAGAGCACTGGACTGGCTTAGCTCCTTCCTAACTGACCGTTCCTCAAAAACAATTCTGGGCCTTTTTCTCCTCCCCCACCTCCTCCTCCACCTGTGGCATCCCCCAGGGCTCCATTCTTTCTCCCTGGCTCTTTAACGTCTGCCTTTCTCTGCTGGCATGCCTCATTTCCTCCTTCTCCCCAAACCTCCAGTGCTATGCTGACGACACATAACTCATCTTCAAACTTCCCACTGACGCCCTTGCACCTTACCTCATCCCTGACTGCCTCTCAGCCATCCAGTCCTGGTGCACTGCTAACGGTTTCTGCCTCAATGCCAGAAAAACAGAGATTCTCCCTATTTTGTCCCCAGCATCCTACTTCTTCCCTTCACACTGGCTGTCCTCTATGGGCTCTCCCACTACCCCCTCCTCTGAAGCCAGGCATCTCTGAGTCCTCTTCGACTCCTCCCTTCCCATCACTCCTCATATCCAGGACATTATCAAGAAGTCCCACTTTCAACTCTTACTTCTCAAAGGAACTCTACCTTTCCTCACCTTCTTCCAGAAACTCAATGTTACCCGTGCTCTGGTTCTCTCTAGGGTGGACTATTGCAAACGCCTCCTCCTTAATCTTCCTTCGTCTCCCTGCGACCCCTCCAGCTAACCCAGAATAGGGCAGCAAGACTTATCCTTGGCCTCGAGCCCAGGGACCGCATCGCTCCTGCTCTACAAAGTCTCCACTGGCTCCCGGTCTATGCACGGATTAAATTCAAAGCCCTTTTTTATCATCCACAAGGCTATCTGGGGCCGGAGATCTATCTTCAACGCTTCCTGACCAAATACTCTCCTTCTAGACTCCTGCGTTCCTCTAGCTCCAACTCCCTGCGGGTGAAGTGGTTTGCTAAACGGAGAGCTGGTGGTCGTTCACTTTCCACTGCGGGCTCCCTTCTGTGTAATAGCCTCCCTCTTTCTCTGCGTCTTGAGCAGGACCTCATGTTCTGCAAAATCCTCATGACCTTTCTCTTTTCTTCCTCCTCCTCTCTTCCCTGCTAATCATACAGTAGCTTGATCGATGTGCAGGGCCTTTATGTATCCTCGGGGTCCTGACCCCCCACATCTCTCATCCCATCCACTGGCTTACTGCACTTGCTTATGCTCACCCCCCCCAGGGGAGGTTGCAATTATGTTACTCTTCGTTGCACTTCACCCCGATCACTTCACCATGATCACCTCAGCACCTATCCATTAGCCCCCTCACCTCTGCACATGCATGTTCTGAACACACGCAAGGCATAGTAGGTTCGGCTCCACTCCCTTTACGCTCATGATTTTGTTGTACTATTCAATTATTTATCTTGTAATTCATTGTCTTCCTTCCCCTGCCCCATCCTGTTGCCCTGTGGGTACTTTGAAACAGTTAATTGTACAAGCGCCTAACAAAGGACCAACAAATAAATAAATACAAGGACATTTTTCAAAATGTTGTGGTTCCTACTGTTCAATTGGAGGACCTCAAATCTGGTTATTACTGTTGAGGTTGGAATTTACAAAAACATATTTGTCCCTTTCTGGGTTCCTCGTTTCCATGTTGGGTGACTGGGGATATCACCTTTGACTAGTCCGTTCGCATGTGCATGTCTGTTTCCTGTTTCTCCCGACCATAATTCCCTCCATTTCGATACTTTGGCCGCCAGAACTTCATAACTCCTTCCGAGATGGTTTTATCTTTTTTGCTTGGCATATTTAGGTCACAAATTACCACTTTGGGATTGAGTAATGTATCACAGCATTTGTCTAATGTTTCAAAAAAGGACGCCACAAAATCTCCATTACTGATACCCTTCGGGTTCCAGTACAGATTACATATCAGATACCATATGCATTTTATGGATTTTGTGAGGTTCCTCTTCATTCATAGGCAGATGGGAAGCAGGTGCAAGTGGATCTAGGTCACTTGGCCTAAGCCCCGCCCACCTGGTGCCTTCCTGCCTGCCACTCTTTTTCACCACTTAGCAAGCCCCGCCCACCTGGTGCCTTCCTGCTTGCCGCTCTTTTTCACCACTTAGCAAGCCCCGCCCACCTGGTGCCTTCCTGCTTCCCACTCTTTTTCACCACTTAGCAAGCCATGCCCACCTGGTGCCTTCCTGCTTGCCGCTCTGTTTCCCTACTTAAGGAGCCCTCCAGCTTCTTTTCCTTTGCAGATGGAGAGCAGGTGCAAGTGGATCTAGGTCACCTGGTCTAAGCCCCACCCACCTGGCGCCTTCCTGCTTCCCACTCTTTTTCACCACTTAGCAAGCCCCGCCCAGCAGGTGCCTTCCTTCACCATCACTGTCTTGTGGCCAATGCTGGATTTGACTTTTATGGACTTCATTCACGGTGTGTCACTCTTTCGCAACTCTCATGCTGGACTTCCTTTGCATCTTGTACTCATGGTGGCCCTGAATCATGCTGTTCCCATCTTCGTGTATCCTGGCTTGCAACATTATGTGTTACTATTGACTTCTGCAATTGTATTCGCTCTCCACTCTTGCTTCTCCACTCTTTTTTTGACTGCTTACTCTTTTCTCTCCTCCTTTCCCTTCTCCCTTTTCCTATCTCCTCTCCTTACTTTCTTCTATGCACTTACTCTATCAGAATTGTCCCTGGACCTAATATGATAGCAACCTCGTCTGTTTCCTCCACCCTCCCATTACTGTTTTTTTTTCCTCCCCTCCATCCCTCCAGCACTATCTGAAATGTCGTCAGGCCGAGTTAGATAGTTAATTTCACATCCTTACTGTTCATGGCCTGTAAGAATGTGGTTGTATTTTCCCTTGTTCCCTCCCTTGCCTTGAAGCGCTTTGAAACACATTGTGTATAGGTGCTATATAAATAAACTATCATATCATATATTACCAATATTTGTACAAAAGGATATGGCTGCTTTACCAGCAGTATCTTCATTTCGATCTCTCACTTCACTGCTATCAAGAGGCTAGATGATGGCCTGCCTCTAGACACCTTGGTCGCTGGGTTCAAGAAAGCCTGGTACCCATCCAATGCTGGCAAAGGCAGGTTTCTTGAAGGCACAAGATTGCAAAACGCTCAAAATGAAGATCACCCCGAGCAAAGAGGTGCTTAAAGCCTCCTGTATTCCAAGAGGCACAGCTAACCAACTCTTTCTCTGGTGTGATCTCCAGTTATTTCTTACCTTTATTCAGTACCAGAGTCCCCGATAACCATGCCCATGACCCCCCCCCCCGCCCTTCCAGAGCTTTATGGGTAATCCCCTTACAAGCCACCCTTGCGGCTGGACTATTGCAACAGCCTCTTTCTAAATCTACCTGTTTCTACTCTTCTCCCTCTGCAACTTATCCAAAACAGGACTGCGAGACTTGTCCTTGGCCTCAAGCTCAGGGATCGTATCACTCCAGGACTGAAATCTCTGCACTGGCTCCCAGTGGCTGCGAGGATTACGTTCAAAACCCTCTGCATCACCCAGGGCCTTCTGGGGCCTGGGTCCTCAATATCTTCAACTCTCGCTTCATAAATACCTTCCTTCTCGAGCTCTCCGCTCATCCACCTCCAACTCCCTTAGTCAGTCGCTTCTCCAAGCAACGAGTTGGTGGTAGATCTTTCTTCGGCTGGTGCCTCCCTCTGGAACATCCTCCCTGCCTCCCTTAAACTCCGGAAGCACCTCAAATCCTTTCTTTGCTTCTGCTTTCTCTCCGCCTCACCTCTGCTGACCTGGCTG
This sequence comes from Ambystoma mexicanum, assembly GCF_040938575.1. Taxonomy (NCBI): domain Eukaryota; kingdom Metazoa; phylum Chordata; class Amphibia; order Caudata; family Ambystomatidae; genus Ambystoma; species Ambystoma mexicanum. The sequence continues at coordinate 39,267,521 of NC_090940.1, forward strand.
AAACCTGAACCACACTGGCTACCTGGACACCCTCTGATCTCGGGCCCAAGCCCTTCCTCTGCCATTGTCTCACACCTGCACTGCCCACCTGGCAAACCCTGCACTCCAGAACTGTTTCTGTATCCCTATAGTCCCCCAACCAGCCCCTGACACCTGTTGTCCGCACTTACCCATGCACTTGCCACGTGCTGGCCGCTACTTAACATCCTGTACTGCACTGTCCCTGCCCCCTTCCCACGCACTTGCGCGATCTGAATGACACCTGACCTAGTAGGATCGTTGTCTGTCCTCCCTCTGTTCCCCTCCCTTGCCTCGTTGCGTCTTGAAGCACTTATGCATAGGCGCCTTATAAATGCCATGTATCATATCATATATCTTTGAACACCTTCTCGCCCACCTATCATTAGCTGAAATCTTTGACCAAATATGATGTCTTCATTCCCTTTGGCCCAACATCACTCCCCTCCCTTTCCTCCTGGCTTGCAAACAAATTGGCTCTAGTGTAGCCTGTCACAGCCCTTGATTTGACCATCCTATCCTGATTTCTCTCTGGATTTTATTTTCTGTGTTTTGATCACACATTAAAAGCAATATTAAAAAAACAAACTAATGGTTTCTTTTATCAACTACAATACTTTAAAAATCATCACCTCTTGTTAACAAACCTAATTCCTCCAGCATTTTAACCACAGCAAAGGTTGGATCCTTCACACATAAAATTCCAGTGTCTAAAATTACATATTCTTTGTGATTAATAAAAAAGCGACCTAAGTCTTTGTTCTTATTGCTGCCAGGTTAGGGCATTCCACCAATAGAGGCTGCAGAGTTTCTGGTTTTCCTGGGTGATTGCAAGGAGTACAGATGTTAATTAAATTGACATCCTTTTTAGAGGGAACATATTAAATTTCCCCTCTAGGGAGAAGAGTCCGCCGAAATCATAGGAATTGATATCTCGTGAAGGGGCACGGATGTTGGATCAAGTATTTTGCCAAATCCCCAACTGCTTTATCTATTATTTGGAAGATCGAATGTACTTTGCAGCCTCTTGTTTGACTTACGTTTCCGTTTTTACTCTGAGTGGATTTCCCACTAACTCTGAATGCTTTGTCCAAATTTTACAACAATTTATCAGAGAATAACACTATTACATACAAGATAGGAGATTCTTTTGTACTCATGCTATTATGTAGATTTACAAACCGAGTTAGGTTTCGGCAACAAGATTTTCCCAACAGTAGATGACACACGCCAATTAAACCAAAAGCGGAGTGACAATAAGTTCAAAGCATAATGATGCAATGGGAATAGAGGGTGGCATACTGAGGACCTTCTAGTCTGTCCCACTGACTATCATACACTGATGAATCTATTTCCGTGCCGTACAAGATCTTTGGAATTTCTTTATTGACATAAAAATGTAGTAAAGGTTTAATAGAAAATGTACAAAATCTGGCATGGATTTGCTTAATTTGAAAAGACAATTGGTCAATTCTTTTCTCAATGTTATTGTCACCAGTTTATTAAATTGTTTGCAAAATTGGATATAGGGCACCTGGCAGGACCCTGAAAAACCCAGGCGGGAATTCCTAGATAAACTAAACCAAAATTTCAGGGTGAGAGGTCAAACAATTCCAATCTAATACTGGAAAAAAGTCGTACTGCATTCCATTCTTCACAAAATGTATCTTAATAACATCTGGATAGTATTAGTGGGGATAGAGCACCCAGGAATATTAAGACACAACGATACAAATGAGTGTGATCCAGTGGACAACAACTGGATCTCGATGCAACAACAACAAAGAGGAACTGCTATTTTTGATGAGTCATTTCAATTATGCAGTCACAAGAATAAACATACACCCACATTAAATGGACATATATACAAAAGACACATGAACAATGCTTGCAATGTGCATTGTTTGAATGGTGATATCGTCGACACAACAGTGTTTCGGCCTAAAGGAGCTGTGCAGTGCAGCTATGTGAGCAGGCCTTCATCAGGACGTGTGATGACCTTACAGGTGGTCCTGGATTCTCTATCGGAGATTTATCCAGTGTAGGGGTAAACGAGAAAATCCATCACAGGTATAGATTTCTGGGGAGCACTTAGTGCGTCGTGGAGGGACATAAACTTGTACCTCGTGAGGTAAGATTAAACTTCTCTGCCGGAGAAAGTGGAAAAATCCACTGTAGTTAGTGGTTCCTCAGCCCAGATTGTCCAAAGCGTGACAGATAATTGTATTTCTAGGTCTGGGAGCAGCAGAGTAACTGCTCAACTCAATTGACTGTTAAGAGTTTGTGGATTTTTCTCTTTCATTATTATATGCTTCCAATGTCTCTGGCTTCTTGAAAATAGCTGCCCAATGCTCTTTATCCTCCATTCTTTTTTCTCTTGTCAATAATACCTTTTCGAGGGGATTGGGTCCTCCGACGTATTCCATATCTATGACATGTAATCACCACAGCTGTGCTGCTTCGGAAACTTTTTCGGGGTCTGCGTCCTGCGTCGATGACGTCGATGCGCCGTCGTCGAGGACCTCCTCCGACATCCGACGTCATCCGATGTGATAAGTAGGACGCACGACGCCCATAGCCTCAGTTCCGTTTTTTCCGCGAACGTGTTGCTTCGTGTTTCTCGGTTCTAAGCCTCGACTCTTTGGAGTTCTGTTCTTTCTGGTTCTTCGAACCTGCTCGTTTGTGAATTTCCTTCGGCGATGTCTTCCACTTCGTCTTCAACCCCGCGTCCGGGCTTTAAGAAGTGCGGGGAGTGTGGGTCCAAGATGTCGGTGACTGACTCGCACGACGCCTGCCTCTGGTGCCTCGGGGAGCCTCACGACACGGATGACTGTGTCGACTGCCAGTCGCTCACGTCCAAAGCCTTACGCGAACGTAAGAAGAAGTTGTCGGTAGGTCGGGTGTCCAAGCCCCGGAAGTCGAAGTCGGCGGGGCTTTCGACGGATGATTCGAGGGATGACTCTCTGCGTCATCGTCGGAAGTCTCGTCGGTCTTCTTCTAGGAGTGGGTCTCGCCACTCCTCAGCCTCTTCGAGGCATTCTCGGAAGCGCCATCACTGGTCGCCTTCCAGGTCCTCTTCCGAGGATTCTGCGCGGCACGTCGGTTACCCCACCAGCCGCGAGACGCCGGAGGAATGGGCTTCCTTCGGGAAGAAAATGTTGGCGATTCTTGAGTCGCAGGGTACTCGGCCGTCCGCGCCCCCGAGTGGGGTCGGCCGTGTGAGGTCGAGAGACGCCGCTCGCAAGAGTGGTCGGCACGAGTCACGGGAGCGGTCCCGTTCGGACAAGGAGGCTCGTTCTCGCCGTACCCGTTCCAGGTCCCGGTCCTAGACGCGTTCGAGACCGTGTGCTCCTGTGAAGTCTTCGAGGAAGACATCGACGTCTGAGGCGTCGAGGGCGTCGACAGGCTTTCTCGAGGCTCTGGCTTCGAGGACGTCGTCGAGGCCGTCGACGATCAGGTCGTCGAGGGACACGCTCGGGGCTCTGGCCTCGAGGGCTGTGTCGACGCCGCCGATACTGGAGGCGCTGCATCTGACGTCGACGCCGATTTCGTCGACGCCGATCCTCTCGGCGCCGTTGCCGGTTTTCTCGGCGTCGGCGCCGATTCGCTCGACGCCTTTCGTGTCGGAGGTGCCCCGTGTCATGGGTGTGCCCCCTAGGAAGGCTCTGGTTAAGAGCAAGCACTCTCGGGTGCCTTTTCGCCACCTGGAATATATTTCGGAGGCGGATGAGGATTCTGATGGCCTGGTTCCTAGTCAGGTGCCAGATGAAATTGTCTCGGGCCATAGTCAGTTTGACGATTTGAGGCAGTCACTGCATGATGCCAGTGGACTGGACACCTCTCCGGAGGTGGAATTTTGTAGGCCTGAGCCTGGCTCCCATGCCGATTCCTCGTACCGGCGCCTTATGGCTAGGGTGTCTGAGTATCTGGGATGGTCTGCTCCCCCAGGGGAGTTTGTGCAGGATGATCTGACGGACATCCTTGATGTTGGTCCTCCAACTGACCCGGTACTGCCGTTCCATATGGCTTTACAGAGAAGGGTGGCGGCGGCTTGGACTGCTCCGGAGAGTCTCCCGGCGGTGGGCAGATCCTTGTCACGTAAATACCGTCCAGCCAGTAGCGACCCCTGCTACTTGACCAGGCACCCCACTTCGGAAAGTTTGGTGGTGCAGGCGGCCACGGCCCCGGCAAAGCAGGCGTCGTACCCTACCATCCCTCCTGATAGGGACGACAAATGTTTTGATGGCTGGGCGAAGAAAGTGTTTTCTTCTGGTGGTATGGCGCTTCAGGAGGCCAACTCCATTTGTGCCTTGTCACGTTTCACGCACACTCTGTGGAACTGTGTTGCGTTAGCGGCTGAACGTATTCCCGAAGGGGATGAACGGGATGGTTTCCTTTCTATGGTCCAGGGTGGTAAGGATGCCATGTGTGAGTCCGTTCAGTCGGGTCTGGACTTGGCTGAATGCGTCAGTAGGTCCATGGCGGCGAGCACCGTGATACGCAGGTTTGCGTGGTTGCGGAAGTCGGGGTTTGCTCCTGATGTGCAGTCCCGGCTCCTCAACATGCCCTTTGATGGTGAACACCTTTTTGGCAGCAAGGCTGACGAGAGCCTTGAGAGGTTGCAGACCTCAAAAGCTGCAGCGAAGTCGTTGGGCGCTGCAGTTCGCCAACCTCCGCCTTTTCGTCCTAGGGGACAGCAGTGGAGGGGTGGTTCCTTTCGCTATTACTCATCCTTCAGTAAAGCGAGAGGGGCTGGCAGTCAAAGAGGCCAACGCAGGGGTACCAGAGGTGGACGACAGGGTACCCGTGGTGCCAAGGCCGCTCGGGCAGTTGCCTCTTTGCCCTCAGGTAACGCTGCAGCCGCTCCCGCTCAGTCGTGAGGCCATGTCCCATGGTTCGCCGGTTGGGGGAAGGCTGGCGCAGCATCTTGTAGAGTGGCAAGCCATTACTTCAGATGTGTGGGTTCTGGAGATCATAACCCACGGCTACTGTCTTCCTTTTCGGCACAGGCCTCGCGACAATCCACCGGGGAACCTCTCTTTGCAGAGTCCGGATCCGCTCCTTGCGCAGGAAATTCAAGCCCTGCTGGAGAAAGGCGCCATAGAACTGGTGCCTGTAGCGGAGAGGAACAAGGGATGGTATTCCCCTTATTTTTTGGTTTCGAAGAAAGACGGGGTTTGAGACCCATCATGGACTTGCGCGGTTTGAACAAACTCCTCAGGAAGGACAAGTTCAAGATGGTTACTCTCTCTCAAGTCCTCCAGGCCCTTCAGCTTCAGGACTGGTTGGTGTCACTCGACCTCAAGGATGCTTACTTCCATGTGCCGATCCATCCCAAGCACAAGAAGTACCTGAGGTTCGCGGTTGGCGACTCGCACTTTCAGTTTCGGGTCCTGCCGTTCGGATTGACCTCCGCCCCGAGGGTTTTCACCAAGCTCATGGTGGTGGTGGCAGCACATCTCAGGCAAGGGGGGGATTCACGTCTACCCCTACCTGGACGATTGGTTGATCAGGGGGAGCTCTTCCGAGCAAGTCCTGGATCATCTATCGATCACCTGTCGCTCCCGTCACAGGCTGGGCTTCTCCCTCAATTTAAAGAAGTCCCATTTGACGCCAACACAGCGGCTCCAGTACATCGGAGCAGTGCTCGACACTTCCCTGGGGCAGTGTTTTCCTCCCCAGGAGAGGGCTCTTCACATTCAGCAGATGGTGCACAAGTTTCAGCATGCCCAGACGCTCCCAGCGTTCGAGTTCTTGAGGTTGCTCGGCCTCATGGCATCCTGCATTCTTCTGGTGCCAGAGGCTCGCCTGCGGATGAGATCTTTGCAGTGGGCACTCAAGACGCAATGGTCGCAGTCCTCCGGCGGGATGTCGGACTCGATTCAGGTGCCGTCCTCGGTCGCCCGGGACCTTCTGTGGTGGGCCGTTGAAGGCAACTTGATGAAGGGGGCTCCATTTTGGCTTCCCTGGCCGGAGGTGACGATCGTGACGGATGCATCCCTCACGGGATGGGGAGCTCATGCCAACGGGCTGACAGTCAGCGGTCGTTGGTCTCCGTCGGAGTCCAGACTCCATATCAATCTGTTGGAGCTGAGGGCCGTCAGGCTAGCCCTGAAGGCTTTTCTGCCGTCTGTGCGAGGGAAGAATGTCCTGATCCTGACGGACAACACAGTGGCCATGCACTACCTCAACAAAAAGGGGGGGGCAGGGTCACTTCCTCTGTGCAGAGAGGCGATGCAGCTCGAGTTCTGAGCCATCCAGCAGGAAGTTTCGATCTCGGCCGTTCATCTGGCCAGAGCCGAAAACGTGACGGCGGACGCTCTGAGCAGGCAGAGCGCGATCTCTCACGAGTGGGAGTTGGCTCAGGAGATTCTCCTGGAGATCTTCGCCCTTTGGGGGACGCCTCCAGTGTCGACCGGAAGTGCGAAAGGTTTTGCTCGCGGGAATTTCCTCCAGAAGGAGCCTTAGGAGACGCGTTCGTGGTGGAGTGGTCATTCCCGCTGCTGTACGCGTTTCCTCCAGTCCCCGTCATCCCGCAAGTGCTGCGGAGGTTACGGAAGTTCGGTTCCCGCATGATCCTCATTGCCCCGGCGTGGGCTCGGAGGACGTTGTACCCGGACCTTCTCGACTTATCCATCTGCCCTCCACGTCGTCTTCCCTACCGAGACGATCTGCTCTCACGGGAGGGGGGGGTCAGGTTCTCCATCCAGAGGTCAGATCCCTCAACCTTCACGCTTGGCTTCTGAAAGGTTGAGGTATAAGGATTGGGACCTCTCTGAGGACGTGATGGAGGTGTTGCTTTCGGCCCGAAGGCCGGCAACAAAGTCTCTGTACCGTTGCCGTTGGCGTAAGTTCTGCGACTGGTGCAGAGTTCAGAATGTGGATCCTTTTGCATGTGACATCCCCATGGTTCTGTCCTTTTTACTTTCTTTGGCCCACAGGGGCTTGCAAGTGGGTACCGTTAAGGGTTACCTGGCGGCGCTGTCCATCTTTAAGCGCTGGTCTGAAGAGTGTTCTTACTTTAAAATCCCTTTCATTTCACAGTTCCTGAAAGGGCTCACTAATGTGTTCCCTCCGTCACCTTTCCTGGTGCCCGGTTGGGATTTAAACCTGGTTCGTTTCTTATGGGTGCTCCGTTTGAGCCTTTACATTCTTGCTTGCCCTTTGAGGCTATTAACTCTGAAAACTGTGTTTTTGGTTGCTGTTACTTCCGCTCGCAGAGTGAGTGAGTTACAGGCACTTTCAGTTAAGCCTCCCTTCACTGTATTTCACAAGGACAGGGTTGTCCTTAGAGTTCGTCCTTCTTTTCTTCCGAAGGTAGTGACGGAATTTCATTTGGCGCAGAAGGTTGTTCTTCCGGCATTCTATCCTCCTCCGCATCCTGGTAAGGAAGAGGAGAGGCTCCATAGGCTTGATCCTAGGAGAGCTTTAAGCTTTTATGTTTCACGCATGTCCCGGGTCAGAGTGGATGATCAACTCTTTATTGGTTACGCTGGAAAGCGTTTGGGGCAAGCTGTGACGAAACAGATTTTGTCTCGCTGGATTATTTTGGCCATCTCGGAGTGCTACCGTTTGGCGGGTAAGGACCCACCGGCTGGCTTGCGGGCCCATTCTACCAGGGGTATGGCTGCGTCTACTGCCCTGCAGAGGGGTGTTCCTATTCACAACATCTGTGATGCAGCCACCTGGGCTTCAGTACATACATTTGTACGTCACTATTCCCTTGATTCCATCCGAGCACAGGATCTGGCCTTTGGCAAGGCGGTCCTTTGCTCTGCTATTTGATTGGCTATTCTACATTTTGATTCTAAATTCTTTCCCTCCTCCTTGCTTTGGTACTGCTTTGGGAGTCTGTCATAGATATGGAATACGTCGGAGGACCCAATCCCCTCGAAGAACAAGTTACTTTCTTACCTGGTAACGTTCTTTCGATGGGATGGTCCGACGACGTATTCCATATCGCTCCCGCCCGGCCTTCCCCGCTGCAGAATTTCTTTTGCGATTGCAGCTTACGTTCCGCAAGGCTTTGTGTCTGACTGGCAGTTGACTTATGTCACACGTTCTGGGGGAAAAAACTACAACTGAGGCTATGGGCGTCGTGCGTCCTACTTATCACATCGGATGACGTCGGACGTCGGAGGAGGTCCTCGACGACGGCGCATCGACGTCATCGACGCAGGACGCAGACGCCGAAAAAGTTTCCGAAGCAGCACAGCTGTGGCGATTACATGTCATAGATATGGAATACGTCGTCGGACCATCCCATCGAAAGAACGTTACCAGGTAAGAAAGTAACTTGTTCATCTCCATTTACCCTACCAAACTCATTCTGGCCTTCCGAAGTACCATTAGGTCAATAATTAGAATTACTAAACCCATCAGACTTAACAGTACTTTGATTATTACTGGGCCCTGTTACTACTTTCCTTGATGTTGTTTGAATGTCTATATTACATGTACGTACCTTAACTGGCGCTTCGGTAAGCACAACCCGCCGCTCAATATTTTTCATTGGCTCTATACAATCCTGACTTTTAGTTGCCCGTTGAGGTTTGGTATTTTGGTGCCTGGGTATTATTCTTTTTCAACAAAGTCCTGGCCCTGAAGGGTGACCATTGTTTCGTCTTCTATTTGAACATTTGTAAGGTACTTTCTGGAATCTAATCATGTTGATTCCTCCTACCGTCGTTTGATTTCTTTTTTGGAGCTTTTTATATATTTATTTACAGTAGTACTTCATTCTTTTTGTAACTCCCCTGTTTGTTCACTCTGTTTTCCCCTCTCTGGTAAATCGTGGGTTGAGGCCTGTAACTGCCTCCTTACAGACAACTCCCAGTTCAGCTGTTGACCGGCTACTTGTTCTTTTGCTGTTCATTTATCACTTGTATTTCCCGGTGCCTTTTTGGACTGCTTTAACATCATAATATTCAATGTGTCTATTTTGACATTTAGCTCACTTAAAATGAACGTGTGTGCTTTTACTTCATCTTTTATATTTTCATACAGTTCTCCCGAGGCGCTCAGAACTGTATTTAGGGCTGAGATCGACGGCAAGGTTAATTTGATTTGTTTGTCCGCATCCCTCAAAGTGTAGTCCAGGATCCCTGGACCCAAAGTTTCAGTATCTTGAACTACATCACTACTAGTAAGTTGGTCCAAAAGTTGGGGGAGCCGATTAGCAAATCACTGTCCCCTTGAGGAGATCCTTCATTTGATTTGGGCAGTGAATATTCGGATTTGCGATCAGCAATGGTTTGAGATCTTTCTCCTCGTTACAGTTCACTATTTCACCTCCAGAAATTCCTGCCCCATCTATTTATTTTATTTATTTATTACATTTGTTATACGCCCAGACGCTTGAGGTATCATGGCGTAGTTACAGACAGTTTGGTAATTACAATCTTACAAATTAATATGAATACATGCATGCGAACAACAGAAGAATAGGATAGTACTCCAGAAGAGAAGGGAGATTAGCGGGAGGAGACAGTTAATAAAAGTTTAAATTGGATGGGTGTGAGTTCCAGTGTCTGCACGCTAAGACTTTGAAGCTGCTACCCCCAGCTCTGGAGCTTTTGTAGCATGGTATTTCAAAGAGGGAGTGTTTGCTAGATCTGAGGAATCTGGAATTGGGTTTTATCAATACTGCATTGTTGATGTATTTGGGGGCTTTGTTGGCAGAGGGTTTTGTAGATGATACTTGCCTTAATGGCGAGCCAGTGGTTGTCTCTCCTTATATTGGAGATGTGTTCAGTCTTTTGTATACCTAGTGCTGCTCTCAGGGCTTTATTTTGCAGGAGTTGGAGTTTCGTCAGATTAGCGTTTCGAGGTGCCTAAGAGAAGAACATTGCAATAGTCTAGCTTTGAGAGTATTAATGCTCTCGCTAGTGACACAATTTCTTGGTGTAAGGAATTTACGGCTGAGTGAAATGAGCTTGGCTGTATATGAGGTGGCTGAGGGGAGAGGGCATTGACTTGTTTAGTCATGGTGAGATTGGCGTCTAGATAGACCCGAGGGTTTTAACTTGTTTGAGCACTCGGATCGTGGTGCCATCAATAGTGAGTGAAGCATAGGCAGGCTGTAAGGAATTGATTCTTGAAGATGATCCAACTATGAGCAGCTCTGTTTTTATCATCGAGGCAGAGGCTGTTGAATTAATGCATAGATTTGGTTAATGAACAATGTGTCTTGTTCGTGGTTGCCTGTTAGAGGGATAAGGACCTGAGTGCAAATAGCAGCTTGTTATAGGCGTTGTAAAGTGTGGGTGATGAGCAGGAATCTTGCGGAACGCCTATGGGGACTGGTATAGGATCGGCTGACATTTTACCAATCGCGACTCTTGAAGTCCTGTCTGCTAAGAAGGATTTCACCCACTTGGTAGCGTCCTTTGAAGTTGTGGGCTAGTGTATCACAGAGTTTGTCGTAGTCCACTAAAACGAACGTGGCAGAAAGATCTAGCAGCATTAGTAGACAGTTTACCTGCATCTCTGGTAGCATCCATTTGGATTTTCAAGTCCAGGAGCGCCATCCCGGTGCTATGGTTTGGGCGAAATCCGACTGTCGGGCTCCCAACAACTAGTGTTGTTCGAGATGGTGTTGTATTTGTGTGTATGCTATTTTGTCTATAATGTTTAGTAGGAATGGGACCGTTGTTATAGGTTGGTAATTTGTAGGGGTAGACGGGTCTAGGGTTGGCTTTTTAAGTAACTGGGTTACCCAAGCCTTTTTGATACTAGTGGGGACTGTGTTGCTGTTAAAGAAGGCTTTAACGAATTCGGTGATGATCAGGGTTAAAGTGGGGGCACAGAGTTTTAGTAAGTGAGGGTGGGAATTGATCTTCTTTACAGTTAGAGGCTTTTAGTTTGGTAATGGTTTCTAGCACCTCTTAGAGACGGGGTGAAATAAAACAGGTTACTGAGGTTGGCAGTAGTTGGTTCCCCGGGGATGGTTGGAAGAGTTGGAAAAGATTTGCATGCTTGGGTTAGTTTTTTGGTTGAAATTTTATTTTGTAGGAGAGTGATTTTAGATGCCAGTGCATCTTGGATCGTAGTGCATCACTTTTTACTGGCTGAAGCGGGTGTTTTGTCTTGTCAGGGTTCTCCAGTTCTGAGTATAGAAAATTATTCTTTGGAGTTGGATGATGCGTTGGTAGTGAGCCGATTGAGGGCATTGGCTTTGTGAGTAATAGCTTTTTTATAGACTTGGTTGGCATTGTTGAATGCCTCTGCTGAGTCTGGGGTATTAGATTTGTTGTGGAGGTGTTGGTGATCTTTTGGTGCATCTCAGAGCGACTAATTCTTTGTTAAACCAGAAGCTTGAACGATTTTAGTTGTGATGGGAGGTACTGAGTCAATGGTGGTAGTGAGGCATTTTCGGTAGTGTTCTGCTAAGTAGGTCGGATTGTTGCTGTTTGGTGTGATGAAGGCCAGGGCTTCTTTTAGGGTGGGGGAGAGGTTGTCCTCAGAGTTTTTTCATATTTCTGGTTTCAAAGGTTTTGAGTTTGGTGGTTACGGTGGGGTCTGTTCTGTTAAGGGATAAGCTGATGTTGTGGTGATCGTCCATTCTGTGGGGAGGACGGAGTCGATGTTTACATGTGAATTGAGGGTGAGGACCCAATTCAGTGTTCTACCTTTTTTGTGGGCGGGTGCATTGACTAGCTGTTCAAAGCCCATGTCTAGCATGGCTGAGTGGAATGAAGTGGCTGTCTGATCTGAGGGGTCGTTTTATCCTAGAAGAACGATGCATTTGGTGTTAGGTTTAATGATGGGGGTGAGCGATAGGGGTATGTCTGTCTGGGTGCGTGTTTTTGTTTGGGGATCTATACACGATTAGTAGGTTGGTTGGTGGTTTTAGGATTAGAGGAGTATTTGGCTAGGAGGAGTTTGTACCCTGGAATAGTTTCAGTGGGGCAGGCTGATTGTCAGTGTGGATTTGGATATTATGGCGACGCCGCATCCTTGGGAGTTGGGTCTGTCCGCCGTGAGTATGCTGAACCCTGGGGGGATAGCGAGGGCTAGTGGTGGGCCCTGAGGCTGGGTGTAGCCAGGTTTCTGTGACAGCTAGGAAGTCAAGTTGTTGGTCTATGATTAGGTAGTGAATTTCAATGGCGTGAGCTCTGAGGGAGCGTGCGTTAATGAGCCCCTTTGAGGTTGGAGGTGGACGCTAGGAGTGGTGTGGTGTCTGGACTTGGTGTGGGAATTGGGGGTTTTGTTTTTTTCGGATGTTTGGATGGTGCTTTAAGTGGAGAATTAATTTGGTGGTTAATGGACGTGGTGTCTTTGGTGGTGGAGGAGTAGCTGGTGGGAATGGGGGTGGTGTCTAGATGAAGAAGTTTAGTTTGTGACTGAAGTGTAAGGTATCTGGTGATGGCGGGGTTGCTGAATCTTTCAGAGAATGGGTGTTTGACTGAGTAGAGGTGAGTGATGGCTCTGGGTTGGTTTTAAGATGGCTGTTGGCTTTTTGGTCCGGTGGGGGCTGGGGAAATGGAGGTGGTGGGCATGGAATGGGGTGGTCGCAGACAACCACATTTGGCTAGACCATTGTCTTGCTTGATGTAGGTCCCTCTGTGCAAGGTGTGGCATTGTGAATTACACAGAATGGGAACATGATGGTAGCTAGGATGCTTAGCATACTAAAATAGCCTTTAAGTCTAAGCAGAATGGATTGGCGTTGGGTTCGGGTGACTTGCGGGGACGGTGCAGCACCACTGGTTCTGGCGGGACGCATTGATGAGCAAAAACCATGGCAACAAGCATACTCATACATTTAGTATGCTAATATTCTGTTATAACACCTGGGAATACCCTAGGACAGGAATTGGGGTTTTTTGAGTTGCTGAGCTCTGTATTACTTCCCACTTAATTATAAGTCTGTTATTTTTGGGTCAACTCCTGCTGTTATATTTAACTGCCCCGGTAGCTTCAATTTAGAAGTAGATCTTTTTCCCCCTCCCTTGTACAGTGGGCATATCCTCTCGCGAGTCGACAATGGTATTGGTGAATAACGACTGTTTATTACTTTAGTTATGCGATACTTGTTCATTCATTCTTAAATCGCAGCAGATGGAATCCACCAGATCATCTTTATGTCAGAGCTGGGTGCCCGGTTTAGTTTTTACATCCCTTTCAAATATAAAAATTGTTCCTTCGCTTCTTTACTCGGTGTTCGTCCTCTCCTGTTTTTGTGTACAAATTGTGATTTGTGTTTCCTGCATACTATTAGGTTGCTGTTGTTGTCTAGTTATTGGTGGCATACTATCGCCCTTTTGGGTACAAATTGACTAGTTCTTAACAAAGGATTACCAACTATATTTAGCGCATATGATTTTAGGTAAACCAACTGTGTGCCAATCTTATCAAACGTTCTGTGAGCAATATGCCCTGAATGCCCCCCCATCCCCAAAAAATAATGAAGAATAAGTGTATAGGTACACTCAATCCACCAAGAACACAGATTGATGATTTTCTGACACAGGACCCCAGATCACCCGTGCCTCGGGTTCAAAGGTTTTTGCTCAGTCACCCGAGCACTATGAGCAGTCTCAACAACATATGCTTCCACTCACCCAAAGTTCTCTTACCTACACAAGCAGTACATTTTTATAGCAAATATTGCTTCTGCTTCGAGCTTCATGGCTGTTAACCCGCAGTCACTCAAGCGGTTTATTACTATTCGCAACAGAAATCTGTTGCAATCAGCGCGCTCCAACAATGAGATTCCTAAGATTGTATAACTTATGATGCTACCGTTTCAAGCTCAAAGGCTGTTAGCCCGCAGTCACTCAAAAGATTTATTACTGTTAACAAAAGCTTTCTTTTACAACCACCACGGTCCGACACAGGCAATGTTAATTTAATCAAGCCAATTGGGCCCCTTATGAATCGTGAGGTTAGACCAGAGCGTTTCCTAGCATACAATTTGAAAGGACTTTTCCCACAGTCACTTGCATGACATTTTTCGGAGGCACTGTTTATATCGTTTATACAGCCGTGCGACCTGCCTCCCGATATTTTGGGGCAAAATACAGCGACAGGCCGCTTGCGCTCACCCCAAACTAGGCGCACATCTCTTCATCAAGAAGACATTGTGTGGAGCTCAAAGGAAAGCTTCCACAGTTATTCCAATGCTATCTGATTGAATCACATTTGTACTTAATAGGAATATTTTCCTAGCCGCTCTTGGGTATTTAGATGGCTCTCGCATATTATTCCCCCCTGGTGTTGATTGCAATGACAGCAACTGTGATCTCCTTCACGTATGCGACTACCAGAGTAATATTGGCAGAAAAAGAAGCAATTTTGCAATGAGCTTCCAAGGCACTGATAAATCACTTTCAAATCCTATGAGATTGTGAACCACTGGCCTGCTGTCCTTCGTACACCAAACACTCACTGCGCTCGCTGCTACGCTCCGCTTGTTCCTTGTCCGTTTGAAGTATTGTGACTGCGTGTTGGAAATAGAAATAGACGATAGACTCCACAAGATCGCTTGGCTCCAGCAAGCAGGATGAGAACTTGTAAGTGCTTTCATAAAACACTCACTGCACTCTCCATAATCAATTGTTGCTGTCTGGGTTCCTCGTTTCCATGTTGGGTGACTGGGGATATCACCTTTGACTAGTCCGTTCAGCATGTGCATGTCTGTTTCCTGTTTCTCCCCACCAGAATGCTCTCTGTTTCGATACTTTGGTCACCAGAACTTCATAACCCCTCCCCCCTTCCGAGATTTTTTATCTTTTTTGCTTGGAACATTTAGGGCAACACAGATTACTACTTTGGGATTGAGTAATGTATCACTGCATTCGTCTTACGTTTCAAAAAAGGAAACCACAAAATCTCCATCACTGATACCCTTCGGGTTCCAGTACAGATTACATATCACATACCATATGCATTTTATGGAGTTTGTGAGGTTCCTCTTCATTACCAATATTTGTACAAAAGGATTCGGCTGCTTTAACAGCAGTAGCTCCATTTCAATCTCACACTTTACTGCTATCAAGAGGCTATATGACGGCCTCCCTCTAGACCCCTTGGTCATTGGGTTCAAGAAAACCTGGTACCCATCCAATGCTGGCAAAGCACGAAGCCAAGTTTCTTGAGGGCACAAGATTGCAAAACGCTCAAAATTAAGATCACCCCGAGCAAAGAGGTGCTTAAAATCTCTTGTATTCCAAGAGGGGCTTAAAGCTCAGTCTTGTGAGCACCCTGATGCCTTTGGGCGAGTTGTGCGAAATAAACAAATCTATAGACAGAGGCACAGCTAACCAACTCTTGCTCTGGTGTGATATCCAGTTATTTCTTTCCCTTATTCAGTACCAGTGCCTCCTATAACCATACCCATAACTCTTCCCCCCTCCAGAGTTGTATGGTTAGTAACCTTATGGGTCACACTTCTTTGAACACCTTCTCGCCCACCTGTCATTAGCGGACATCTTTGACCAAATATGTCATAATTTCCTTTGGCCCAACACACTCCCCTCCCTTTCTTCCCAGCTTGCAAACAAATGATCTCTAGTATAGCTTGTTCCAGCCCTTCATTTGGCCTTCCTATCCTGATTTCTCTCGGGATTATCCTTTGTTTGTCTCATGTGGCTCCAAGTCCAGCTCCCTTAACTCAAAGCCGAACAGCAATAAACTTTAGACTTCATCCAGGACCGTTGCTTTCATCTAATAGGATGTCGGATGTAACACACTATCCAATTCGTGGTCGCTTGACAATTCCACCCACCCTGTCACTTGTTTTAATACACCTCAACCTCTGAATATGGTGGAACAGACTCTGTATTGGGGCATCATCAGTCTTTAACAGACTTTGAAGCCGAATACAGTTACTCTTGTCTGCCTGTGATTTCTGCTCTGGTCTTTGGCGATCATGTACATTTTTTTTCAAAATTGGGCCATACTGGTTCAGCTTCTGGTGGCAAACGAACCAATTTCCCTACCGCCAAGTGTTTTTGTTCTAGTGTCAGGCCTGGCAAATTCTTAAAAACCCCACTAGGCCTGTAGGGCGAGTTCCTTAGTTTACATACTAAGAGAAATGCACTTGCCCCAAGGTAACTGGTGGCTAAATATTTACAAGTGCTTTTTGTAAAATGGGTGTGTGTTGCAATAAGCACACTTCATATTTGCTGCAATGCTGTCAAGCATGCACAGTGAAACCTATATTTGCCATTTACTGCAAACAGTGTGTTTACAGTAAATGAAAAAGAGTTTCTACCATACCCATACTAGTCAGCAAGGTCGAGTAATCAAGCAAGCGGTACTCGCCAAGCCATGATTGTTCGGAATGGTGTCTTGAGACGAATCTCATTCACTTACTCATCCCTCAGGGTAGTTTGCCATTTCGTCGTCGTTGCTGCTCTTTTTTGCTTTTTTGCTCCAATGTAACAAATATCTTTCTTGAGTCGACTTACCTTTCTGGTCTCTTCATGTCACAAATTGGGGCCAATGGGGAGGCAGTGTCGGCATGGTTGTTTGGTTCATTTGATGGCACTTGCTTGCTTCTATCTTTGCCTATACTTTCTAAATCCTCGTTGATGGAAGAGATAGATCATTTCATTATTTCCAACGAGGGCTCTGGCCAGGGAATTGGTATCTCAATCCCAGGGTCCATCACCTGTACCAGCTCTCCCAGGCAGCAAGTAAAGACCGGCCTCACTCACAGTTGGTTTAGGTGTTTTTCCTTTGGGCTTCATCGAAACACTTTACATTCAAATTTTGCAAACATTTTTGCTTTTTGCCCTGATCCTTGATCTTTGGTTTTTAGCTTGTTGTTGGGGCAGTCTTGGCCCTTGCTTTTTTTTTCTTCTTTCTGGTAAACAATGGATAATCTCTTGTAGTTGATGTATCCTTTATGGAAACACTAAGAGACTTCTTCAGCTTCATTCATAGATAGCTCACAAAAGGGGAGTTTGTGGAATAGATCGTGTTGCTGATTCCATAAGGATTGTAATTGGAGTCTCCAGTGGCACTCTTGGGTTTTTTGTTGAATTTGCAATAGAAGCCGTCGTCTTTGATGGCATTTATACCACTAATTTGGCCTCCTCGGAGCGCAATCATTGTATTTTCCGGTCATTACCTTGATTTGTTATCGGCTCCAATAGCCTTCAGAACATATTCAAGGTCTGGTCTGCATTTTAATCCTGGCTTCCCTGAACGGCTGTGACAAAGCCCTTGTCATAAAAATCATTTTGGTGTGAAGCATGGCCCACATGGTGGAGTGGTCTTTTTAGCTTCTCATTCGGGGCTTTGTAGAGTTTAAGGGAAGGTGCCAAAGTAATATTCAATGTTGACAAACTGACAGCATTGCTGCCCTGCCCCTCCCTCTGTAATCTTGCATCTGCTGATCCCTGTTTTCATGCAGACACCTTGATCTCAAGTCCGTTGTTGAGTGACAAGGTAATGACTTCAGTGATGAGTCTAGGGTCGAAGAGCTATCTTGTGAGCTCCTTCTTTTAGTCTAATCCCGGGGTAGAAAATCATTGTTAGAATAGACTCTTATTGCAACCTTGTCTAAGGGCACCATGATTGTAGATGGCATTACTTTATAGTCAACGTGGATTTTGTCTTGACCTGGGATTCTATGGTAACACCAACTCCCTGTTTCGCTTTTTTAATTTCTTTGTCACTCAAGCTGTTCCTCTTGTTGTTATGTTATGTTACTTTGCATTTCTATAGCGCCTTATGTACCATTGGTATGATCTCAGGGCGCTGGTAGGTTGAACGCCCTCGGGAACTGTGGTTCAAGTCAGTAGAGAGAGAGTCATAAGGTGCGTGTGAGCACTGGATATGTGTGCAGCAGGTGTGGCACTCGTATGATAGCTGCTTCCTAGCGGTAGGTGTGGTGGTTGGGAGATCAGGAGTATGTGTTCGTTCTGGCAGGGTGTTACCCAGACCAATTCTGCCTGCGTTAGGCCTGAGGAGAACGCCTAGGCTGGCGGGTGTGCAGCCAGCTGTGTTTAGTTAGGATGATGGGGAGTATGTGGCAGGTGTTGGTATGAGAATAGCTATACCGAATGTGTCATTGTAACGCTGTGTTCTAGTTGAGTGGTGGTGTATAGAAGAGAGTAAGCGTGGTGATGTGATATGGTGGTTTTCAGTAGGTGCTTGAGATCGAGCGCACATCTGAACCATTTATTCAATCTGTTTTATTCACTACATCTGTTCTATCCACTCCATCCGTTCCTCCATTTCGATCTGTTCCATCTGTTCCATCTGTTCCATCTGTTCCATCTGTTCCATCTGCTCCATCCACTCTAACCGTCCCATGCACTTTATCCGTTTCATGCATTCTGTCTGTTCCATGATCTCCCTCCATTTTATGCACTTCATCGGTTCTATCCGTAACATCTAATCCATCCGTTCCATACGCCCTATCCGTTCATCCATTCCATGGACTCATCTTTTCCATAAACTCCATCTGTTCCATCCGTTGAAACCGTTCGGTTAGTGCCATTCGTTCCCACTATTCTGTCAGTTCGATTCCTCTCTCCATTCCATCACTCGATCCGTTTCACCACTCGAACTGTTGCGTCTACTCCATCCGTTGAGTCTGCGCCATTCGTTGGGATTACTTCATGCATTCCATGCACTTCAACCATTCCATGCATCCCAACATGGAAAGTTGCACATGGCGCTACATCGATTCTCACCCCTCCCAGGAACAGTTTGCAATTCGTAAATAACATTTGTGCTGACCGCCAGAATTTTAATATACGGACATTGGTCAGCACCATTGAGAAAAGAACACAAGACACCCTGCTTGGGAAGGGAGACGTGCACATGGAACCCACTGGATGCTGCCCTTTGCAAACCTTGTAGTGGATACTCTAAAGGCTGGCCACCTCCCAGGCACAGAAACTTACCGTTTGATTGGCCTTTCCTGGAACGCCACCTTGTTCAGCTTCCCATTCCCAGAACCACCTGCCGGAAGGCACTTGTGGCCATGTGAACAGTTTTGCTGTATGGCACCAGTTGGCCTGTGGAGCCAAATGTAGCTCATGGTACCCATTGGGTGTAAAGGCTCTCCTAGGCTAAAACGAGGTCCCAGCAATTTCGAACCCTGCACAACTGCTGCAATGGCAGTAGGCTACCATGGAGCTTTCATTACTCCTCTATGGCTAAATGACAGTTGGAATTGTCTGGGTGGGCTGTACAACTTTTTAAAGCCACATGTTTTACTGTAACCTACCAGTTGTTGGTCATTGCATTTATACTCTGGTCCACCTCGACCACCCTTGCAATAACACCATGCTCAACACTTGCTGTTGATCAGGCTCTAATCTCAACGTCTGCCTCTAGTAGCCTTATTAGCCGTGCAATTTCACTTTTGAGGGTCAGGGCTAGAATGCTGTTATCCTTTACCACCGTAGACTTTGCATATGTTGTTTCATCACTTCTGTTCGTAATCTCCACAAATTCTTGGTTTGGAGGACATACTTGCTTTGACACAGTTTTTTTTAATGAAGTGGGCTTGCCAACGCTGATGTCACGGTCTCATTTCCTAATTCTATTTCAAGGTTCATGGAGGTTTCTAACAGCAACGCGCCCGCTATTTAACCCGCAACACCTGAAGGTAATAAACCTGTCACTGGGTTTAGCCTGGCATTTGCACCCATGTTTGCATTGGCTTCCTTATGAAAGAAACTTTGCTGTTAAGGTGTAAGGCACTTTCTTTTCTTTGTCGGTACCGTGAGGGCATAATGTTCACTGAAGCTTACTGGACTACTGTGTCCATGTGTTTCCTTTTGGCACTTGGGACATTCCCCCTTCTGTTGTACTCCTTCTTGGCAGCCTCTTTATTCTGCCAACACGTGCCTTTCATACAGTTCCTTTTGTGGTGTTTATTCCTTGTTACCACCTTACTTGCACAGTAACCAATAGTGCTTCTCATTTGTCTTTCGCGTGCTTCGACTCTTTTTCATTCCGTTCGTAAATACACATTTCGAATGGATTGCGTCCTCCCACTTATTTCTCATCTTGTGATAATTCGTTTCGCCAGCTTCGCTGCATCGGAATATTTTTTTCGGCAGAGGGCGCTGTGCTCAATGTCGTGGCGTCGAATGTCCCTCGACGGGCTCCGTACCGTGTCGACGTCACCGATGGTATAAATGGCCCGAGCTGCGCCCGTTGGCTTCAGTTCCGTTTTTCCGATTGCTTCGCTCTCGTGAACGGCGCGCTTCGAGATTTTCTGTCAAGAAAATGTCTTCATCGACCGCTTCGACTCCCAAGACTGAGTTTAAGAATTGTAATGACTGTGGATCGAAGATGTCCATCACAGATCCTCACCATATCTGTTTGTGGTGTCTGGGCTCAGACCATCGAACCGGCGACTGTGGCTCCTGTCAGTCTATGACGGAGAAGGCCCTACGTGAGAGGAAAAGTAAGTTAGCGGTGGGGCGGGAGGCGTCGAAGGGCTCTTCGAAAGCCTCATTTAAAAAACATAAAAAATCGTCCGACTCTAAGGAATCGGAACGCGATAAAAAGCACTCGGAGAGATCCCGATCTTGTAGCAGGTTGAGACGGTCTTCTTCGTCTTCCTCTAAAAAGCTCAAAAGGGAACATAGATCTCCGTCGCCATCGTCCGATTCGTCGACAGAATTGGTTCGATGTCCGACTAGATCGGATTCCCTTTCAAAATGGGAGAGCTTTAGGAAAAGAATGTTGCAGGTCTTTGAGAATGCGGCCTTGACCCCCTCGAAGAAATCTCAGAAATGCCAGACCCCGGTTGCTCCTTTGGACAACGCAGGGAATTCGGGAACTAGAATGGTTAAGCCTAGTAGTACCCATAGATCACGAGTCGACAAGTCAGGTGCAACTTCATCGGTGCCAACAGCTCCGCCGACGAAGCCTATATTATCCTCAATGTCTTTGTCGAAGGCTTTGTCGGGTGTGTCGAAGGTTCCTTCGACTCCCTCGAAGAAAACACGGATTCCTTCGACAAATGGAGGAAGAAGAGAGAAGGTTTACACCTTTACCAAGATCGGACCTCTTTAAGTCCATGTCTTCACTTTTTGAGGAATCTGGTTCAGATGAGGTCACTCCTTTCAGAGTAAAATATGGAACTAGACAAGTTCAAGAGGAACTGATAGATCTCTCATTTTTGTGTCATGATTTATCTGAAACTCTGCATTCTGCTAGTGGTGTGGACACATCACCCGAATTGGAGTTTACTGCACCTGATCCTGCAGAACATGCAGACTCTGGGTATAGGAATTTGATGAATAGGGTGATTCAGTGTATGGGTTGGGGAAGAGCCTCCTCTACGTTTGAACAAGACAATATGACGGATATTATAGTCTGAGGACCCCAGAAAGATCCAGTTCTCCTCTTTCAGAGGGCATTACAAAGAACAGTTGAGAAAAACTGGGAAAAACCTGATAGCATTGCTGCAGTAGACCGCAATCTCCCAAAAAAAGTACAGAACTTCCACTTCTGACCCAGAATACCTGAGTAGACACCCTACTCCAGAAAGCTTAGTTATTCAGGCAGCTACTACATCCAGGCAGACAGCATACCCAACCATACCTCCAGATAGGGAGGATAGAAAGGTTGATGCCTGGGCTTGTAAAGTTTTTACGTCGGGTAGCATGGCCTTGAAATCTACCAATGTCACCTGTGCCCTGGCCAGGTTCACACATACCGTGTGGGAATGCATTTCGGCTGCGGCTGAGCATATTCCGGAAGGCGAGGAAAGGGAAGGCTTCCTGAATATAGTAAATGACGGTAAGGAGGCAATGGGGGAAAGCCACCAGTCTGGACTGGATACTGCTGATAGTATTACTAGGTCCATGGCATCAAGCACAGTGCTTCGCAGATTTGTGTGGTTGAGAAAGTCGGAGTTTGCACCAGATGTACATACCAGGCTTCTCAACATGCCATTTGATGGCTCGAGGTTGTTTGGTAGTAAGGCTGATGAAAGCCTCGAAAAACTACAGACCTCGAAGCCGGCAGCAAAGTCCCTTTGTGCCTCCATGCGACAGCCTCAGAAACGCTATTCGGGCTCATCTTCCTGGAGGAGTCGTCCTTTTTGATACTACTCCTCTGTTGGTAGAGGAAGAGGACAGGCTTTTCAAAGGGGCAGAAGAAATGTCACTCGTGGTGGACGAGCAAAGACTACAAAGCCATCTTCAGGAACGGCATCTATGCCCTCGGCCGCTCCTGCAGCCGCCTCCAAATCTCTGATGTCTTATCATACAAAACACCTGTGGAAGGCAGAATCTCTCAGCATCTGAAAGAATGGCGGGGCATTACTTCAGATGCATGGGCACTGGAGACAGTAGCTCAAGGTTACTGCGTACCCTTCATAAAAAGACCTCAAGATCATCCACCAGGAGCCAGCTCTACCAAAATTCCAGATCCGCTCCTTTGGCAGGAAATTATAACCCTGCTAGAGAAAGGTGCAATAGAACAGGTACCTGTAGTGGAGAGGAACAAAGGCTGGTACGCCACCTATTTTCTCATCCCCAAAAAGGACAGAGGATTGAGACCCATCTTGGACATCAGGGCATCCTGCATTTTTCTGGTGCCAGAGGCCAGATTGAGAATGAGATCCCTCCAATGGGCCCTCAGAACTCAGTGGTCCCAATTCTCGGGAAATATGTCAGATCTTCTGCAAGTCCGGAGCGCAGTTGCTCAGGATCGATCATGGTGGGCTTGCAACGACGACATCTCGAGGGAGAATCTTTTTGGCAACCATGGCTGGAGATAACAGTAGTGACGGACGCCTCACTCACGGGGTGGGGAGCACACACCAACGATCTGACAATCAGCGGATGTTGGTCTCCATCGGAGTCCAGACTACACATCAACCTTTTGGAGCTGAGGGCAATCAGACTAGCTCTGAAGGCCTTCCTGCCCTCCGTACAGAGAAAGAATGTCCTGATAATGACGGACAACACAGTGGCCATGTACTACCTCAACAAAAGAGGAGGCGTAGGATCTCTACCTCTGTGCAGAGAGGCGATGCAGCTCTGGTTCTGGGCAATACAAGAAGGAATCTCTCTATCAGCAGTTCACCTAGCCTGAGAGCAGAACACGGCGGCAGACGCTCTGGGCAGGCAGAGCACAATTTCCAACGAGTGGGAGTTAGCTCAGGAAGTCCTTCTAGAGATCTTCGCCCTTTGGGGAAACCCTCAAGTGGATCTGTTCGCAACCTTGGTAAACCGGAAGTGCGATCAGTATTGCTCAAGGGAATTTCCTCCGAGAGGAGCTCTAGGAGACGCATCCGTAGTGGATTGGCATTTTCCCCTGCTGTACGCGTTTCCTCCAGTCCCCATGATTCCTCAAGTAATCAAGAGGTTGAGAAAGTTCAGGAAAACCATGATCCTAATTGCCCCGGATTGGGCCAGGAGGACGTGGTACCCGGACCTTCTGGACATGTCCATCTGCCCTCCAGTACGTCTTCCAAGAAGAGAGGATCCTCTCTCGCAACAGGAAGGTCATGTTCTCCATCCGGAGGTCAACACACTCAACCTTCATGCATGGTATCTGAGAGGTTGAGATACAAGGATTGGGATCTTCCGGATGACGTAATTGAGATTTTGCTTTCGGCCAGGAGGCCAGCAACACAATCTTTGTACCGGTGTCGTTGGAATAAATTCAGTAACTGGTGCAAGGATAGAGATGTGGACCCTTTTCAATGTGGCACACCAAATGGTGCTTTCTTTCCTGTTACATCTAGCCAATCTGGGGCTCCAGATCGGAACAATCGAAGAATACCTTGCTGCGCTGTCCATTTTAAGCGCTCCTTAGAAGAGGTCTCTTACTCTAAAATACCATTAATAATACAGTTCTTAAAAGGACTTAAAAATGTATATCCACCAATACCATTTCATGTTCCAACCTGGGATTTGAATTTAGTTTTTAAATTCCTAACATGTATACCATTTGAGCCTCTGCACTCATGTCCATTGAGGCTTTTAACGCTAAAAACTATACTTCTTGGGACATTAACATCAGCCCGCAGGGTTAGTGAACTACAGGCTCTCTCATGTAAACCTCCATACACCATTTTTTATAAAGACAAAGTGATTGTGAAAGTAAAACCATCTTTCTTACCGAAAGTAGTTTCCGACTTCCATTTGTCGCAGAAAATTGTTTTACCAACATTCTATCTTCCACCTCATTTGGGAAAAGAAGAGGAGAGGCTGGACCCCAAGAGGTCTCTCAGTTTTTACATTCCAAGAATGTCAAAATTACGTCAAAACGACCAACTTTTTGTGGGATACACAGGTCGTAAATTGGGGATAGCGGTGACGAAACAAACCATATCACGCTGGATTATTCTAGCTATATTGGAATGCTACAGATTAGCAGGAAAAGACCCACCGGATGGGTTACATGCTCACTCCACAAGGGGAATGGCTACTTCTGCGGCTTTGAAGAGGGGAGTCCCTGCAAAAGATATTTGCTGAGTTGCAACATGGGCATCAATGCATACCTTCATCAAACATTACTGCTTAGAATCCTCATCCTCAAATGAGGGACTTTTTGCCAGAGCTTTACATCACTCTGTACATGAAAACAAAAACTAGCACTCCCACCTCCAAATTGGTCACTGCTATGGGAATCTATCACAAGATGAGGAATATGTGGGAGGACACAATCCATTCGAAAAACAAGTTTCTTACCAACTGTAACGTTCTTTCGACTGGATGTTCCTCCCACGTATTCCTCATCGACCCTCCCAGCCTACCCCGCAGTATAGTTTACATTTTCTTACAATTTCCTCTCACGATGGGTCTATCAGTCACAGCATACTCATAGATGTTCCATGAGTATTTCCTCGAAAAAACAGAACTGAAGCCAACAGGCGTGGCTCAAGCCATTTATACCATCAGTGACGTCGACATGGAGCCCGTCGAGGGACATTCAATGCCACAACCTCGAGCACAGCGCCCTCTGCCAAAATTCTTTTTCCGATGAAGTGAAGCTGGCCAAACGAATTAACACAAGATGAGGAATACGTGGGAGGAACATCATGTCGAAAGAACGTTACAGTTGGTAAGTAACTTGTTCATCTTTCTCTGAACCTGTGCAATATGTTCATATAGTGTGCATAGCTTTTCTTTAGTTTGGTATTCAATGCGTGTTAAATGCTTGACAACTTTCTCAGTACTCCATAATGTCCATCTGGTCTCCAGACCCTTTCACTATATGCCTTCATTTGTTTGGCAACTTACTTGGCCCTTATTAAGCCTCTGCAGAGCCCCAGTCTGAGTGCTCTCTCCCCTTCATTCGCCAGTATGCAGCAGCTCCTCCGGGTACTTGCCCGATCCTCTTCTGCTTTCGCTCACTCTTTCCCAGCATCTGGAGCACCTGCAAGCTGCGCTCGCCACTTCCAGACGTTCTTGCTTCCTCCTGCAGCGTAGTGGAGATTTCTCTCTTCCATTCCCCCCCCCCCCCCCCAACTCCCCCCAGCTCCATCTGGGGGACACAAGGCCTGGAGCCCTGCAAGGCATTTGACTCTCTCATGGCTCTCTCCAGACTGTGTCCTTCCCGCTCCCCTGCAGTCGCCGGCGTCCTTTAGACCGGCCTCTCCTCTCAAGCCCGATTCACTGTGCCCTGGCTTCCCAGGCGGTTCTTCTCCTGCTTATGAGTGTCTCCCTTTTTTGTTGCGCTAGAAACACCCGTGTAAAGGCATGTTATAAATTACTTTATCATATCATACCTGTAGTCTCACCAGGGGCTTCAGGTGAAAGTCCTTTGCCTGACTATAATTCCCTGTTACTGGGACATGCCTGATCTTTAGGATAGTGTTGTATAGTCCTCTTCCTCGTCCCACCTATGAACACTGCTTTGGTACTGGAAGTGGGCATTGTTCCTAGTCGCTTCTTTGTCTGTCTTAAAGGGACCTGAATGGGTTACAGTTGGTGTGTGTGTCAGTGGGGAGGAATGGTAATGACCTCTGAAGGTTGACTAAGATGTATTTTGACAATTTCTAGATTTGATCAGAGGGGGTAAATGTGGGTCTAGTCTGTCCACATAAGGAGGGGTTCTCCTTTTTTTCTTCTTTATCCCTCTATTGGAATGATTTATTTGGGGTCCATTTTTCCAGGGGAAAATGGAGGGAGTTTGACAATACCCTATGGAAGCCTTCCTGGATGGAAGACTCGCAGTGGAATGGAAACTGGAATACCGCCTCTCACGGAAGACACCCTCTCTCCATTCCCCAAGTCTCCTCCACCCAGGTGATCCTCCCTCGCATATCCACCCCCAGGGTCGGGATCCAAAAGCAATGGCCCTTCTCTGGCCACCTGAGGAGAGGATTCTGGGGAGAAGCAAGTGAGGGTGCCTTCAGGTTCCTCACAGTATGCCCTGTGGAATCTCTGCAATTTCAGTCTGCTTAACACCTCTAGATTTCAGATTCCCTTCCCCCACTATTCTGATGGCACTCACATTAGTGACAATCTCCACCATTGCTGACAAATTCATTATGTATTGCTTTGGTGTCGTGGCTGATCCTTGTTCTAGCCTCAGTTGGCTCTACTATGGTAGTTTGCTGTTCCTTAGTTACCATTGTGGCTTCTTCGGGATGATGAATTTTTTGAACTTTGTATAAACATAAGTCTAGAGAAATCAGCTTAGGAGGAGCAGCTGCAGCCAATGAAAATTCGGAAAAGTTTCTATTCCGAACGCAGTGTGACGAATCGGGAGATTTTTGTCCCAAAATCAGTAAACTGGATCGGAATTCCGGCAGAATCACAGCCCCTCTTTTATGTTGTTCACGAAGACGATAACAAAAGCAAAGTACTGGGATTGTGGTGTTAGTAGCAGTGAAAACGACAAGCGTGGAGAGATTGCCAGAAGCAGTGGTAGTTAAGGCGGTGGCGCTCCGTCCGGAGTACCCGAATGGTGGGAACCACCGGGAGGAAGAGATTATACAGCCAGGAAGCGTGGTGTGAACAGCTCGCAAAGGGGAAAAGCTGGTGGTTGAATACGAGCGACAACTGTGATCCGGAGAGGAGACTGGCACTTTAGCCCCATGAACCTTCTTACTGAGAGGGCTGGCCAACCCAGCCAAACGCAACAGAACAGCACATTAGCTGTGGGAAACGTCAAGCGGCAGGGTGGGAGTGTCAGCGGTGTTCGCCAGCATAACCGACAGTGGCCTAAAATATTCCAGTGGAAACGGGAGACAGGATACTGACTGGAAGAGAATGTTCAACTGTCCGTACCTCCCAAACAATTGGTTAGTCTGCTACAAACGTGAAGAGGGATCCCGGAGACTCAGAGCTTTGGCAACTCGTGCCAACGTCGCCGGATGGAGAAGTATGGCTTGTAGTATTCCTCTGTAGCATGAGGTTCATGCAAGCGATAAGGTGCTGAAAAGGGGGGCTTTGAAGGCAAGTGAATATAAACATTTACCAACTATTGAAGTTTACTTATACTTGCATGTTCTAACGTGCTGGGAAAAACATAACTGGCAAGCTGGAACCACAAATCACATACTTGCATTTTCTAACTTGCTTGGAAAAAACTTTAGATGGCCATTTGGCACCACAAATTAAATAACCCTTACGTTCAATATAAAGCAAGGCAGTTGGTAATATCTGGTGGAAAAGTATTCAGAGTGTGCCAGACTGTCATGGTGGTAAAAGACCAGGGAAGGGGAGTGTCCTCCTGGCATGTTAAATCCACTTCTGGAAACGTGGGTGGAAGAACTAGAATAAGGCTGCAAGAAGACTGCCCAGGTTTGTTTATTTTCCCAGAGAGAGTGTCTTTTTTCTTTGTGTACTATTTGTTGCGAGGGTCGGAGTAGGTTTCGGACACAGGACTGTGAACATTTATTTTGGACATACTGACAAAGACTGGTCTACTAGTTAGTTTTGTTGAGGCAGGGAAACTCCTCATAGAGTTAGAGTAAGACAGGCGTTTTCCCAACCCTCCTTCATTATTTGAATAAAATAAAGCTTGTGAAGCACCTCATTGTGTCTCTCTTGCTATTCTGACATCTCACAGCAGTCATACGATGTATTCTCTGACCGCGCAATAAATGTGCTCTTAATAAAAAGGTTGCTGTCCCTGACATCGAATATTAAGGCAGTAACAGAACTCTAATCGGAGGGATGGGGCGGGGGGCATTACAAGCCCCGGGTCACCAAACACCTTGCTGGTTCCTCCTTGTCAACAGCCCCACAAGTGCTGCCTTTGCCAATTGTGTGG